>NC_072404.2:1312272-1963409 GCF_028858775.2 Pan troglodytes | reverse complement strand
CATGTTTATAATGATAGCGGTTTAGATATTTCAATGTTTATACAGATAGCGGTGTAGATATTTCCATGTTTTTACATATAGCGGTGTGGCTATTTCCATGTTTATGCTGATAGCGATGTAGATATTTCCATGTTTATATAGATGGCTGTGTAGATATTTCCATGTTTACACAGATGGCAGTGTAGATATTGCCATGTTTATACAGATAGTGGTGAAGACATTTCCATGTTTATACAGATGAATATGTAGTTATTTCCATGTTTATACAGATGGCGGTGTTGATATTTCCGTGTTTATGCAGATGGCGGTGTAGATATTTCCATGTTTGTAGAGATGGCGGTGTATATATTTCTATATTTCTACTGCTTGCGGTGTAGTTATTTCCATCTTTATACAGATGGCAGTGTCGGCATTTTCAGGACCATGCAGATAGTGGTGTAGATATTTCCATGTTTATTCAGATAGCGGTGTAGGTATTTCCATGTTTATGGAGATAGCAGTGTAGGTATTTCCATGTTTATACAGATGACTGTGTAGATATTTCCATGTTATTACAGATGGCAGTGTAAATATTTCCATGTTTATACAGATAGCGATGTGGCTATTTCCATGTTTATACAGATAGCG
Organism: Pan troglodytes; assembly: GCF_028858775.2. Taxonomy (NCBI): domain Eukaryota; kingdom Metazoa; phylum Chordata; class Mammalia; order Primates; family Hominidae; genus Pan; species Pan troglodytes. Next base: position 1,962,782 of record NC_072404.2, on the reverse strand, counting down.
AAGTAGATATTTGCATGTTTATAGAGATGGCTTTGTAGATATTTCCATGTTTATACAGATGGCAGTGTAGATATTTCCACGTTTATTGAGATAGTGGTGTAGTTATTTCCATGTTTTTACAGATGACTGTGTAGTTATTTCCGTGTTTATGCAGATGGTGGTGTAGATATTTCCATGTTTGCAGAGATAGGCATGTAGATATTTCCATGTTTATACAGATAGCGGTGTAGACATTTCCATGTTTACAGAGATAGCGGTGTAGATATTTCCATATTTATACAGATAGCGGTGTAGATATTTCCATGTTTATACAGATGGTGGTGTATATATTTCCATGTTTATGCAGATGGCCGTTTAGATATTTCCATGTTTACAGAGATAGGCATGAAGATATTTCCATGTTTATACAGATAGCGGTGTAGACATTTCCATGTTTATAAAGATGGCGGTGCAGATATTTCTATGTTTATAGAGATAGTGGTGTAGATATTTCCATATTTATACTGCTCGCGGCGTAGATATTTCCATCTTTATACAGATGGCAGTGTAGATAATTCCATATTCTCGCACATAGCGGTGTAGATATTTCCATGTTTATACAGATAGCAGTGTAGGTATTTCGATGTATATAGAGATAGCAGTGTAGATATTTCCATGTTTATAAAGATAGCGGTATAGATATTTACATATTAATAAAGATAGTGGTGTAGATAATTCCATGTTTATACAGATAGCAGTGTAGATATATCCATGTTTATACAGATTGTGGTGTAGATATTTCCATGATTATACAGATAGTGGTGTAGATATTTCCATGTTTATACAGAGAGCGGTGTAGATATTTCCATGTTTACAGAGATAGAGGTGTAGATATTTCCATATTTGCGCAGATTACGGTGGAGATATTTCCATCTTCACACAGATAGCGGTGTACATATTTGCATGTTTACACAGACAGCTGTGTAGATATTTCCGTGATGACACAGATAGTGTTGTAGATATTTCCATGTTTACACAGATTGCGGTGTAGATATTTCCATGGTTTTAAAGATAGCGGTGTAGATATTTCCATGTTTATACAGATAGCGGTGTAGATATTTCCAGGTTTATACAGATAGCGGTGTGGCTATTTCCTGGTTTATACAGAGAGCGATGTAGATATTTCCATGTTTATAGAGATGGTTGTGTAGATATTTCCATGTTTATACAGATGGCAGTGTAGATATTTCCATGTTTATACAGATAGTGGTATAGATATTTCCATGTTTATACAGATGACTGTGTAGGTATTTCCATGTATATACAGATGGCAGTGTGGATATTTCCATGTTTATACAGATCGCGGTGTAGATATTTCCATGTTTATACAGATAGTGGTGTATATATTTCCATGTTTTTACTGATACCGGTGTAGATATTTCCATGTTTACACAGACTGCGTTGTAGATAATTCCATCTTTCTACAGATGGCATTGCAGATATTTCCATGTTTATATAGATGGCGGTGTAGATATTTCCATGTTTATATAGATGGTGGTGTAGATATTACCATGTTTATACAGATAGCGGTGTAGATATTTCCATGTATATACAGATCGTGAAGATATTTCCATGTATATACAGATCGTGGTGTAGATATTTCCATGTTTATACAGATCGTGGTGTAGATATTTCCATGTTTATACAGATAGCGGTGTAGATATTTCCATGTTTATACAGATAGCGGTTTAGATATTTCCATGTTTATAGAGATAGCGGTGTAGGTATTTCCATGTTTATAGACATTGTGGTGTGGATATTTCCATGTTTATATAGATGGCATTGTAGATATTTCCATGTTTATACCGATGGCGGTGTTGGTATTTCCACGTTTATACAGATAGCGATGTAGATATTTCCATGTTTATACAGCTCGCGGTGCAGATATTTATATCTTTATACAGATGGCATTGTAGATATTTCCTTGTTCACACAGATGGCGGTGTAGATGTTTCCATGTTTATACAGATGCCGGAGTAGTTAGTTAAATGTTTATGGAGATGGCAGTGTAGATATTTTCATGTTTATAGAGATGGCGGTGTAGATATTTCCATGTTTATAGAGATAGAAGTGTAGATATTTACATGTTTATTCAGATGGCTGTGTAGATATATCCATGTGTATACAGATGGCATTGTAGATATTTCCATGTTTATACACTTGACTGTATAGGTATTTCCATGTTTTTACAGATGGCAGTGCAGATATTTCCATGTTTATAGAGATAGCGGTGTAGATATTTCTATGTTTGTACAGATGGCGGTGTTGATATTTCCATCTATACACAGATGGCCGTGTAGATGTTTCCATGTTTATACAGATGGCGGCGTAGATATTTCCATGGACATGCAGATGGCGGTGTAGATATTACCATGTTTATACCGATAGCGGTGTAGATATTTCCACGTTTATACAGAACACGGTGTAGATATTTCCATGGTTATACAGATAGCGGTGCAGATATTTCCATGTTTGTACAGATGGCGGTGTTGATATTTCCATCTATACACAGATGGCCGTGTAGATATTTCCATGTTTATACAGATGGTGGCGTAGATATTTCCATGGACATGCAGATGGCGGTGTAGATATTTCCATGTTTATAGAGATAGCGGTGTAGATATTTCCATGTTTACACAGATGGTGGTGTAGATATTTCCATCTTCACACAGATAGCGGTGTACATATTTGCATGTTTACACAGACAGCTGTGTATATATTTCCATGTTGACACAGATAGAGTTGTAGATATTTCCATGTTTATACAGATTGCGATGCAGATATTTCCATGTTTATAATGATAGCGATTTAGATATTTCAATGTTTATACAGATAGCGGTGTAGATATTTCCATGTTTTTACATATAGCGGTGTGGCTATTTCCATGTTTATGCTGATAGCGATGTAGATATTTCCATGTTTATATAGATGGCTGTGTAGATATTTCCATGTTGACACAGATAGTGTTGTAGATATTTCCATGTTTATACAGATTGCGATGCAGATATTTCCATGTTTATAATGATAGCGGTTTAGATATTTCAATGTTTATACAGATAGCGGTGTAGATATTTCCATGTTTTTACATATAGCGGTGTGGCTATTTCCATGTTTATGCTGATAGCGATGTAGATATTTCCATGTTTATATAGATGGCTGTGTAGATATTTCCATGTTTACACAGATGGCAGTGTAGATATTGCCATGTTTATACAGATAGTGGTGAAGACATTTCCATGTTTATACAGATGAATATGTAGTTATTTCCATGTTTATACAGATGGCGGTGTTGATATTTCCGTGTTTATGCAGATGGCGGTGTAGATATTTCCATGTTTGTAGAGATGGCGGTGTATATATTTCTATATTTCTACTGCTTGCGGTGTAGTTATTTCCATCTTTATACAGATGGCAGTGTCGGCATTTTCAGGACCATGCAGATAGTGGTGTAGATATTTCCATGTTTATTCAGATAGCGGTGTAGGTATTTCCATGTTTATGGAGATAGCAGTGTAGGTATTTCCATGTTTATACAGATGACTGTGTAGATATTTCCATGTTATTACAGATGGCAGTGTAAATATTTCCATGTTTATACAGATAGCGATGTGGCTATTTCCATGTTTATACAGATAGCGAAGTAGATATTTGCATGTTTATAGAGATGGCTTTGTAGATATTTCCATGTTTATACAGATGGCAGTGTAGATATTTCCACGTTTATTGAGATAGTGGTGTAGTTATTTCCATGTTTTTACAGATGACTGTGTAGTTATTTCCGTGTTTATGCAGATGGTGGTGTAGATATTTCCATGTTTGCAGAGATAGGCATGTAGATATTTCCATGTTTATACAGATAGCGGTGTAGACATTTCCATGTTTACAGAGATAGCGGTGTAGATATTTCCATATTTATACAGATAGCGGTGTAGATATTTCCATGTTTATACAGATGGTGGTGTATATATTTCCATGTTTATGCAGATGGCCGTTTAGATATTTCCATGTTTACAGAGATAGGCATGAAGATATTTCCATGTTTATACAGATAGCGGTGTAGACATTTCCATGTTTATAAAGATGGCGGTGCAGATATTTCTATGTTTATAGAGATAGTGGTGTAGATATTTCCATATTTATACTGCTCGCGGCGTAGATATTTCCATCTTTATACAGATGGCAGTGTAGATAATTCCATATTCTCGCACATAGCGGTGTAGATATTTCCATGTTTATACAGATAGCAGTGTAGGTATTTCGATGTATATAGAGATAGCAGTGTAGATATTTCCATGTTTATAAAGATAGCGGTATAGATATTTACATATTTATAAAGATAGTGGTGTAGATAATTCCATGTTTATACAGATAGCAGTGTAGATATATCCATGTTTATACAGATTGTGGTGTAGATATTTCCATGATTATACAGATAGTGGTGTAGATATTTCCATGTTTATACAGAGAGCGGTGTAGATATTTCCATGTTTACAGAGATAGAGGTGTAGATATTTCCATATTTGCGCAGATTGCGGTGGAGATATTTCCATCTTCACACAGATAGCGGTGTACATATTTGCATGTTTACACAGACAGCTGTGTAGATATTTCCGTGATGACACAGATAGTGTTGTAGATATTTCCATGTTTACACAGATTGCGGTGTAGATATTTCCATGGTTTTAAAGATAGCGGTGTAGATATTTCCATGTTTATACAGATAGCGGTGTAGATATTTCCAGGTTTATACAGATAGCGGTGTGGCTATTTCCTGGTTTATACAGAGAGCGATGTAGATATTTCCATGTTTATAGAGATGGTTGTGTAGATATTTCCATGTTTATACAGATGGCAGTGTAGATATTTCCATGTTTATACAGATAGTGGTATAGATATTTCCATGTTTATACAGATGACTGTGTAGGTATTTCCATGTATATACAGATGGCAGTGTGGATATTTCCATGTTTATAAAGATCGCGGTGTAGATATTTCCAGATTTGTACAGATAACGGTGTAGATATTTCCATGTTTATCCAGATAGCGGTGTAGATATATCCATGTTTATACAGATCGTGGTGTAAATATTTCCATGATTATACAGATAGTCGTGTAGATATTTCCATGTTTATACAGATAGCGGTGTAGGTATTTGCATGTTTACAGAGATAGAGGTGTAGATATTTTCATATTTGCACAGATTGCGGTGTAGATATTTCCATCTTCACAGAGATAGCGGTAGACATATTTGAATGTTTACACCGACAGCTGTGTAGATATTTCCATGTTGACACAGATAGTGTTGTAGATATTTCCATGTTTATACAGATTGCGGTGTAGATATTTCCATGTTTATACAGATAGTGTTATAGGTATTTCCATGTTTATACAGACGACTGGTTAGGTATTTCCATGTATATACAGATGGTGGTGAAGATATTTCCATGTTTATAAAGATAGCGGTGTTGATATTTCCATATTTATACAGATAGCGTTGTAGATATTTCCATGTTTATACAGATAGTGGTGTAGATATATCCATGTTTATACAGATTGTGGTGTAGAAATTTCCATGTTTATACAGATGGTGGTGTAGATATTTCCATGTTTATACAGATAGCGGTATAGATATTTCCATGTTTACAGAGATAGAGGTGTAGATATTTCCAAATTTGCACAGATTGTGGTGTAGATATTTCCATCTTCATACAGATAGCGGTGTACATATTTGTATGTTTACACAGACAGCTGTGTAGGTATTTCCATGTTTACACAGATAGTGTTGTAGAAATTTCCATGTTTATACAGATAGTGGTATAGATATTTCCATGTTTATACAGACGACTGTGTAGGTATTTCCATGTATATACAGATGTTGGTGTAGATATATTCATATTTATAAAGATAGCGGTGCAGGTATTTCCATATTTATAAATATAGCGGTGTAGATATTTCCATGTTTATACAGATAGCGGTGTAGATATATCCATGTTTATACAGACCGTGGTGTATATATTTCCATGTTTATACAGATAGTGGTGTAGATATTTCCATGTTTATACAGATAGCGGTGTAGATATTTCCATGTTTACAGAGATAGAGGTGTAGATATTTCCATATTTGCACAGATTCCAGTGTAGATATTTACATCTTCACACAGATAGCGGTGTACATATTTGCAAGTTTACAAAGACAGCTGTGTAGATATTTCCAAGATGACACAGATAGTGTTGTAGATATTTCCATGTTTATACAGATTGCGGTGTAGATATTTCCATGTTTATAAAGATAGCGGAGTAGGTATTTCCATGTTTATACAGATTGCGGTGTAGATATTTCCATGTTTCTACAGATAGCAGTGTGGCTGTTTCCATGTTTATACAGATAGCGATGTAGATATTTCCATGTTTATAGAGATGGCTGTGTAGATACTTCCATGTTTATACAGATGACTGTGTAGTTATTTCCATGTTGAAACAGATGGCGGTGTAGATATTTCCATGTTTATAGACATAGCCATGTAGATATTTCTATGTTTATACAGATAGCGGTGTACACATTTCCATGTTTATAGACATAGCGGTGTAGATATTTCCATGTTTATTCAGATGACTGTGTAGATATTTGCATGTTTTTACCGATGGCGGTGTAGATATTACCATGTTTATACAGATAGCGGTGTGGCTATTTCCATGTTGATAGAGATAGCGGTGTAGATGTTTCCATGTTTATACAGATGGCTGTGTAGATATTTCCATGTTTATACAGATGGCAGAGTAGATATTTCCATGTTTATGCAGATATTGGTATAGATATTTCCATGTTTTTACAAACGTCTGTGTAGGTATTTCCATGTATATACAGATGGCGGTGTAGATATTTCCAAGTTTATAAAGATAGCGGTGCAGATATTTCCATATTTATACAGATAGCGGTGTAGATATATCCATGTTTATACAGACCGTGGTGTATATATTTCCATGTTTATACAGATAGTGGTGTACATATTTCCATGTTTATACAGATAGCGGTGTAGATATTTCCATGTTTACAGAGATAAAGGTGTAGATATTTCCATATTTGCACAGATTGCCGTGTAGATATTTCCATCTTCACACAGATAGCGGTGTACATATTTGCATGTTTACACAGACAGCTGTGTAGTTATTTCCAGGTTGACACAGATAGCTTTGTGGATATTTCCATGTTTATACAGATAGCGATGTAGATATTTCCAAGTTGATAGAGATGGCGTTGTAGATATTTCCATATTTATACTGATAGCGGTGTACTTATTTCCATGTTTATAAGATGGTGGTGTAGATATTTCCATGTTTATGCAGATGGCGGTGTAGATATTTCCATGTTTATAGAGATGGTGGTGTAGATATTTCTATGTTTATAGAGATAGCGGTGTACATATTTCCATATTTATACTGCTCGCAGTGTAGATATTTCCATCTTTATACAGATAGCAGTGTCGGTATTTCCATGACCATGCAGATAGCGGTGTAGACATTTCCATATTTATACAGATAGCGGTGTAGGTATTTCCACGTTTACAGAGATGGCGGTGTACATATTTCCGGGTTTATGCAGATGACTGTGTAGATATTTCCATGTTTTTACATATGGCCGTGTAGATATTTCCATGTTTATACAGATAGCGTTGTGGCTATTTCCGTGTTTATAGAAATAGCGGTGTAGCTATTTCCATGTTTTTAGAGATGGCTGCGTAGATATTCCCATGTTTATACAGATGGCAGTGTAGATATTTCCATGTTTATACAGACGACTGTGTAGCTATTTCCATGTATATACAGATGGCGGTGTAGATATTTCCATGTTTATACAGATCGTGTTGTAGATATATCCATGTTTATACAGATATTGGTGTAGATATTTCCATGTTTATACAAATAGCGGTGTAGATATTTCCATGTTTACAGAGATAGAGGTGTAGTTATTTCCATATTTGCACAGATTGCGGTGTAGATATTTCCATCTTCACACAGATAGTGGTGTACATATTTCCATGTTTACACAGACAGCTGTGTATATATTTCCATGTTGACACAGATAGTGTTGTAGATATTTCCATGTTTATACAGATTGCAGTGTAGATATTTCCATGTTTATAAAGATAGCGGTGTAGATATTTCCATGTTTATACAGATAGCGGTTTAGATATTTCCATGTTTCTGCAGATATCGGTGTGGCTATTTCCATGTTTATACAGATAGCGATGTAGGTATTTCCATGTATATAGAGATGGCTGTGTAGATATTTCCATGTTTATACAGATAGTGGTGTAGGTATTTCCATGTTTATACAGATGACTGTGTAGTTATTTCCATCTTTATGCAGATGGCGGTGTAGTTGTTTCCATGTTTATAGACATAGCCATGTAGATATTTCCATGTTTATACAGATAGCGGTGTAGATATTTCAATGTTTACAGAGATAGAGGTGTAGATATTTCCATGTTTCTACCGATAGCGGTGTAGATATTACCATGTTTACAGAGATAGAGGTGTAGATATTTCCATATTTGCACAGATTGCGAAGTAGATATTTCCATGTTTATACAGATATTGGTGTAGATATTTCCATGTTTATACAGATGACTGTGTAGGTATTTCCATGTTTATACAGATGGCGGTGTAGATATTTCCACGTTAATAGAGATAGCCATGTAGATATTTCCATGTTTATACAGATAGAGGTGAAGACATTTAAATGTTTATACAGATAGCGGTGTAGATATTTCCATATTTATACAGATAGCGGTGTAGATATTTCCATGTTTATACAGATGGCGGTGTAGATATTTCCATGTTTACAGAGATGGCATTTTAGATATTTCCATGTTTATGCAGATGGCGGTGTAGGTATTCCCATGTTTATAGAGATGGCGGTGTAGATATTTCTATGTTTATAAAGATAGCGGTGTAGATATTTCCATGTTTATACAGATACCGGTGTAGATATTTCCATGTTTATACAGATAGCGGTGTGGCTATTTCCATGTTTATACAGATAGCGATGTTGATATTTCCATGTTTATAGAGATGGCTTTGTAGATATTTCCCTGTTTATACAGATGGCAGTGTAGATATTTCCATGTTTATTCAGATAGTGGTGTAGATATTTCCATGTTTATACAGATGACTGTGTAGTTATTTGCATGTTTATACAGATGGCGGTGTAGATATTTCCATGTTTATGGACATAGCCATGTTGATATTTCCATGTTTATACAGATAGCGGTGTAGACATTTCCATGTTTATGCAGATGGCGGTGTACATATTTCCATGTTTATAGAGATGGCAGAGTAGATATTTCTATGTCTATAGAGATAGCGGTGTAGATACTTCCCTACTTTAACTGCTCGCGGTGTGGACATTTCCATCTTTATACAGATGGCATTGTTGTTATTTCCATGTTCATGCAGATAGCAGTGTAGATATTTCCATATTTATACAGATGGCGGTGTAGATATTTCCATGTTTATAAAGATAGCGGTGTAGGTATTTCCATGTTTACAGAGATGGCGGTTTAGATATTTCCATGTTTATACAGAGGACTGTGTAGATATTTCCATGTTTTTAGAGATGGCAGTGTAAATATTTCCATGTTTATACAGATATCGGTTTGGCTATTTCCATGTTTATAGAGATAGCGGTGTAGGTATTTCCATGTTTATAGAGATGGCTGTGTAGGTATTTCCATTTTTATAGAGATGACAGAGTAGATATTTCCATGTTTATAAAGATAGTGGTATAGATATTTCCATCTTTATACAGACGACAGTGTAGGTATTTCAATGTATATACAGATGGTGGTGTAGATATTTCCATGTTTATACAGATAGCGGTGTAGATATTTCCATGTTTATACAGATAGGGGTGTAGATATATCCATGTTTATACAGACAGTGGTGTAGATATTTCCATGTTTATACAGATAGTGATGTAGATATTTCCATGTTTATACAGATAGCGGTGTAGATATTTCCATTGTTACAGAGATAGAGGTGTAGATATATCCATATTTGCAAAGATTGCGGTGTAGATATTTCCATCTTCACACAGATAGCGGTGTACATATTTGCATGTTTACACAGACAGCTGTGTAGATATTTCCATGTTGACACAGATTGCGGTGTAGATATATCCATGTTTATAAAGATAGCGGTGTAGCTATTTCCATGTTTATACAGATGGCAGTGTAGATATTTCCATGTTTATACAGATAGTGGTGTAGATATTTTGATGTTTATACAGATGATTGTGTAGTTATTTCCATGTTCATACTGATGGCGGTGTAGATATTTCCTTGTTTATAGAGATAGCGGTGTAGATATTTGCATGTTTATACACATAGCGGTGTGGCTATTTCCATGTTTATACAGATAGCGATGTAGATATTTCCATGTTTATAGAGATGGCTGTGTAGATATTTCCATGTTTATACACATGGCAATGTAGATATTTCCATGTCTATACAGATAGTGGTGTACATATTTCAAGTTTATACAGATGACTTTGGAATTATTTCCATGTTTATACAGGTGGCGGTGTAGATATTTCCATGTTTATAGAGATAGCCATGTAGATATTTCCATGTTTACACAGATAGCGGTGTAGACATTTCCATGTTTATTGAGATAGAGGTGCAGTTATTTCCATGTTTATAGAGATAGCGGTGTAGATATTTCCCTGTTTATACAGATGACTGTGTAGATATTTCCATGTTTTTACAGATGGCGGTGTAGGTATTTCCATGTTTATACAGATAGTGGTATAGATATTTCCATGTTTATACAGATGACTGTGTAGGTATTTCCGTGTATATACACATGGCAGTGTAGTTATTTCCATGTTTATAAAGATAGCGGCGTAGATATTTCCATATTTATATAGACAGTGGAGAAGATATTTCCATGTTGATACAGATAGCGTTGTATATATATACATGTTTATACAGATCGCGGTGTAGATATTTCCATGTTTATACAGATAGTGGTGTAGATATTTCCATGTTTATACAGACAGCGGTGTAAATATTTCCATGTTTACAGAGATAGAGGTGCAGTTATTTTCATATTTGCACAGATTGCGGTGTAGAGATTTCCATCTTCCCAAAAATAGTGGTGTACATATTTGCATGTTTACACAGACAGCTGTGTAGATATTTCCATGTTGACACAGATTGTGTTGTAGATATTTCCATGTTTATGCAGATTGCGGTGTAGATATTTCCATGTTTATAAAGATTGCAGTGTAGATATTTCCATGTTTATAGAGATAGCGTTGTAGATATTTCCATGTGTATACAGACAGCGGTGTGGCTATTTCCATGTTTATGCAGATAGCGATGTAGATATTTCCATGTTTATAGAGATGGCTGTGTAGATATTTCCATGTTCATACAGATGGCAGTGTAGATATTTCCATGTTTATAGGGATAGTGGTTTAGATACTTCCATGTTTATACAGATGACTGTGTAGTTATTTCCACGTTTATACAGATGGTGGTAAAGGTATTTCCATGTTTATAGATATAGCCATGTAGATATTTCCATTTTTATACAGATAGCGGTGTAGACATTTCCATGTTTATAGAGATAGCGGTGTAGATATTTCCATATTTATACAGATAGTGGTGTAGATATTTTCACGTTTCTACAGATGGCGGTGTAGATATTTCCATGTTTCTGCAGATGGCCTTGTAGATATTTCCATGTTTATAGAGATGGCAGAATAAATATTTCTATGTTTATAGTGACAGCGTTGTAGATACTTCCATATTTAAACTGCTCGCGGTGTGGATATTTCCATCTTTATACAGATGGCAGTGTTGTTATTTCCATGTTCATGCAGATAGCGGTGTAGATATTTCCATGTTTATACAGATAGTGGAGTAGCTATTTTCATGTTATAGAGATAGCGGTGTAGATATTTCCATGTTTATTCAGATAGCGGTGTAGATATTTCCATATTTATACAGATAGCGGTGTAGATATTTCCATGTTTGTACAGATAGCGTTGTAGATGTATCCATGTTTATGGAGATCGCGGTGTAGATATTTCCATATTTATACAGATAGTGGTGTAGATATTTCCATGTTTATTCAGATATCGGTGAAGATATTTCCATGTTTACAGAGATAGAGGTGTAGGTATTTCCATATTTGCACAGATTGCGGTGTAGACATTTCCATCTTCACACAGATAGCGGTGTACATATTTCCATGTTTACACAGACAGCTGTGTAGATATTTCCATGTTTACACAGATAGTGTTGTAGATATTTCCATGTTTATAGAGATTGCAGAGTAGATATTTCTATGTCTATAGAGATAGCGGTGTAGATACTTCCATACTTATATTGCTCGCGGTGTAGATATTTCCATCTTTATACAGATGGCAGTGTAGTTATTTCCATGTTCAGGCAGATAGCTGTGTAGATATTTCCATGTTTACACAGATAGCAGTGTGTGTATTTCCATGTTTATAGAGAGAGCGGTGTAGATATTTCCATGTTTATACAGATGACTGTGTAGATATTTCCATGTTTTTACAGATGGCGGTGTAGATATTTCCATGTTTATGCAGATGGCGGTGTAGATATTTCCACGATTATATAGATGGTGGTGTAGATATCTCTATGTTTATAGAGATAGCAGTGTTCGTATTTCCATATTTATACTGCTCGCGGTGTAGATATGTCCATCTTTATACTGATTGCAGTGTCGGTATTTCCATGACCATGCATATAGCGGTGTAGATATTTCCATGTTTATACAGATAGCGGTGTAGGTATTTCGATGTTTATAGAGATGGCGGTGTAGATATTTCCATGTTTATACAGATGACTGTGTAGATATTTCCATGTTTTTGCAGATGGCGGTGTAGATATTTCCATGTTTATACAGATAGCGGTGTGGCTATTTCCATGTTTATAGAGATAGCGGTGTAGATATTTCCGTGTTTATAGAGATATCGGTTTAGATATTTCCATGTTTTTAGAGATGGCTGCGTAGTTATTTCCATGTTTATACAGATGGCAGTGTAGATATTTCCATGTTTATACAGATAGTGGTATAGATATTTCCATGTTTATACAGACGACTGTGTAGGTATTTCCATGTATATACAGATGGCGGTGTAGATATTTCCATGTTTATACATATCATGGTGTAGATATTTCCATGTTTATACAGATAGCGGTGTAGATATTTCCATGTTTATACAGATCGCGGTGTAGATATTTCCATGTTTACAGAGATAGAAGTGTAGATATTTCCATATTTGCACAGATTGCGGTGTAGTTATTTCCATCTTCACACAGATAGCGGTGTACATATTTGCATGTTGACACAGACAGCTGTGTAGATATTTCCATGTTGACACACATAGTGTTGTAGATATTTCCATGTTTATACAGATTGCGGTGTAGATATTTCCATGTTTATAAAGATAGCGGTGTAGATATTTCCATGTTTATACAGATAGTGGTGTAGATATTTCCATGTTAATACAGATAGCGGTGTAGGTATATCCATGTTTATACAGATCGTGTTGTATATATTTCCATGTTTATACAGATAGTGGTGTAGATATTTCCATGTTTATACAGATAGCGGTGTAGATATTTCCATGTTTACAGAGATAGAGGTGTAGATATTTCCATGTTTATAAAGATAGCGGTGTAGATATTACCATGTTTATACAGATAGCGGTGTAGATATTTCCATGTTTACACAGATAGTGTTGTAGATATTTCCATGTTTATACAGATTGCGGTGTAGATATTTCCATGTTCATAAACATAGCGGTGTAGATATTTCCATGTTAATACAGATAGCGCTATAGATATTTCCATGTTCATACAGATAGTGGTGTGGCTATTTCCATGTTTATACAGAATGTGATGTAGATATTTGCATGTTTATAGAGATGGCTGTGTAGATACTTCCATGTTTATACAGATGGCATTGTAGATATTTCCATGTTTATAGAGATAATGGTGTAGATATTTCCATGTTTATACAGATGACTGTGTAGTCATTTCCATGTTTATACAGATGGTGGTGTAGATATTTCCATGTTTATAGAGATAGCCGTGTAGATATTTCCATGTTTATACAGATAGCGGTGTAGACATTTCCATGTTTATGCAGATGGCCGTGTAGATATTTCCGGGTTTATAGAGATGGTGGTGTAGATATTTCTATGTTTATAAAGATAGCGGTGTAGATATTTCCATATTTATACTGCTCGCGGTGTAGATATTTCCATCTTAATACAGATGGCAGTGTAGATATTTCAATGTTCTTTCAGATAGCGGTGTAGATATTTCCATGTTTATACAGAGGACTGTGTAGATATTTCCATGTTTACACAGATAGTGTTGTAGATATTTCCGTGTTTATAGAGATGGCTGTGTATATATTTCCATGTTTATAGAGATGGCAGTGTATATATTTCCATGTTTATACAGATAGTGGTGTAGATATTTCCATGTTTATACAGATGGCGGTGTAGATATTTCCATGTTCATGCAGATAGCGGTGTAGATATTTCCATGCTTACACAGATAGCGGAGTATGTATTTCCAAGTTTATAGAGATAGCGCTGAAGATATTTCCATGTTTATACAGATGACTGTGTAGATATTTCCATGTTTTTACAGATGGCGGTGTAGATATTTCCATGTTTATACAGTTAGCGGTGTGGCTATTTCCATGTTTATAGAGATAGCGGTGTAGATATTTCCGTGTTTATAGAGATGGCGGTGTAGATATTTCCATGTTTATACAGATGGCAGTGTAGATATTTCCATGTTTATACAGATAGTGGTATAGATATTTCCATGTTTATACAGATGACTGTGTAGGTATTTCCATGTATATACAGATGGCGGTGTAGATATTTCCATGTTTATAAAGATAGCGGTGTAGATATTTCCATATTTATACAGATAGCGGTGTAGATATTTCCTTGTTTACAGAGATAGATGTGTAGGTATTTCCATATTTGCACAGTTTGTGGTGTAGATACTTCCATCTTCACACAGATAGAGGTGTACATATTTGCATGTTTACACAGAGAGCTGTGTAGATATTTCCATGTTTACACAGATAGTGTTGTAGATATTTCCATGTTTATAAAGATTGCGGCGTAGATATTTCCATGTTTATAAAGATAGCGGTGTAGATAAATCCATGTTTATACAGATAGCGGTGTAGACATTTCCATGTTTATACAGATGGTGGTGTGGCTATTTCCATGTTTATACAGATAGTGATGTAGATATTTGCATGTTTATAGAGATGGCTGTGTAGATATTTCCATGTTTATACGGATGGCAATGTAGATATTTCCATGTTTATAGAGATATTGGTGTAGATATTTCCATGTTTACACAGATAGTGTTGTAGATATTTCCATGTTTATAGAGATGGCTGTGTATATATTTCCATGTTTATAAAGATAGCGGTGTAGATAAATCCATGTTTATACAGATAGCGGTGTAGACATTTCCATGTTTATACAGATAGTGGTGTGGCTATTTCCATGTTTATACAGATAGTGATGTAGATATTTGCATGTTTATAGAGATGGCTGTGTAGATATTTCCATGTTTATACGGATGGCAATGTAGATATTTCCATGTTTATAGAGATATTGGTGTAGATATTTCCATGTTTACACAGATAGTGTTGTAGATATTTTCATGTTTATAGAGATGGCTGTGTATATATTTCCATGTTTATAGAGATGGCAGTGTACATATTTCCATGTTTATACAGATAGTGGTGTAGATATTTCCATGTTTATACAGATGACTGTGTATTTATTTCCATGTTTATACAGATGGCGGTGTAGATATTTCCATGTTCCTGCAGATAGCGGTGTAGATATTTCCATGTTTACACAGATGACTGTGTAGATATTTCCATGTTTTTACAGATGGCGGTGTAGATATTTCCATGTTTATACAGGTAGCGTTTAGGCTATTTCCATGTTTATAGAGATAGCGGTGTAGATATTTCCATGTTTATAGAGGTGGCGGTGTAGATATTTCCATGTTTATACAGATGACTGTGTAGATATTTCCATGTTTTTACAGATGGCGGTGTAGATATTTCCATGTTTATACAGGTAGCGGTTAGGCTATTTCCATGTTTATAGAGATAGCGGTGTAGATATTTCCATGTTTATAGAGGTTGCGGTGTAGATATTTCCATGTTTATAAATATAGCGGTGTAGATAAATCCATGTTTATACAGATAGCGGTGTAGACATTTCCATGTTTATACAGATAGTGGTGTGGCTATTTCCATGTTTATACAGATAGTGATGTAGATATTTGCATGTTTACAGAGATGGCTGTGTAGATATTTCCATGTTTATACAGATGGCAGTGTAGATATTTCCATGTTTATAGAGATAGTGGTGTAGATATTTCCATGTTTATACAGATGGCAGAGTAGATATTTCCATGTTTATACAGATAGTGTTATAGATATTTCCATGTTTATACAGACGATTGTGTAATTAATTCAATGTATATGCAGATGGTGGTGTAGATATTTAAATGTTTATAAAGACATCGGTGCAGATATTTCCATATTTATACAGATAGCGGTGTAGATATTTCCATGTTTATACAGATAGCGGTGTAGATATATCCATCTTTATACAGACCGTGGTGTAGATATTTCCATGTTTATACTGATACTGGTGTAGGTATTTCCATGTTTATACAGATAGCGGTGTAGATATTTCCATTCTTACAGAGATAGAGGTGTAGATATTTCCATATTTGCACTGATTGCGGTGTAGATATTTCCATCTTCACACAGATAGCGGTGTACATATATGGATGTGTACACAGACAGCTGTGCAGATATTTCCATGTTGACACAGATAGTGTTGTAGATATTTCCATGTTTATAGAGATGGCTGTGTATATATTTCCATGTTTATAGAGATGGCAGTGTACATATTTCCATGGTTATACAGATAGTGGTGTAGTTATTTCCATGTTTATACAGATGACTGTGTATTTATTTCCATGTTTATACAGATGGCGGTGTAGATATTTCCATGTTCATGCAGATAGCGGTGTAGATATTTCCATGTTTACACAGATGACTGTGTAGATATTTCCATGTTTTTACAGATGGCGGTGTAGATATTTCCATGTTTATACAGGTAGCGGTTAGGCTATTTCCATGTTTATAGAGATAGCGGTGTAGATATTTCCATGTTTATAGAGATGGCGATGTAGATATTTCCATGTTTATACAGATGACTGTGTAGATATTTCCATGTTTTTACAGATGGCAGTGTAGATATTTCCATGTTTATACAGGTAGTGGTTAGGCTATTTCCATGTTTATATAGATAGCGGTGTAGATATTTCCATGTTTATAGAGATGGCGGTGAAGATATTTCCATGTTTATACAGATGGCAGTGTAGATATTTCCATGTTTATACAGATAATGGTATAGATATTTCCATGTTTATACAGATGACTGTGTTGGTATTTCCATGTATATATAGATGGCGGTGTAGATATTTCCATGTTTATAAAGATAGCGGTGTAGATATTTCCATATTTATACAGATAGCGGTGTAGGTATTTCCATGTTTATACAGATAGCAGTGTAGATATTTCCTTGTTTACAGAGATAGAGGTGTAGGTATTTCCATATTTGCACAGATTGTGGTGTAGATACTTCCATCTTCACACAGATAGCGGTGTACATATTTGCATGTTTACACAGAGTGCTGTGTAGATATTTCCATGTTTAAAAAGATAGTGTTGTTGATATTTCCATGTTTATAAAGATTGCGGCGTAGATATTTCCATGTTTATAAAGATAGCGGTGTAGATAAATCCAAGTTTATACAGATAGCGGAGTAGACATTTCCATGTTTATACAGATAGTGGTGTGGCTATTTCCATGTTTATACAGATAGTGATGTAGATATTTGCATGTTTATAGAGATGGCTGTGTAGATATTTCCATGTTTATACAGATGGCAGTGTAGATATTTCCATGTTTATAGAGATATTGGTGTAGATATTTCCATGTTTATACAGATGACTGTGTAGATATTTCCATGTTTACACAGATAGTGTTGTAGATATTTCCGTGTTTATAGAGATGGCTGTGTATATGTTTCCATGTTTATAGAGATGGCAGTGTATATATTTCCATGTTTATACAGATAGTGGTGTAGATATTTCCATGTTTATACAGATGGCGGTGTAGATATTTCCATGTTCATGCAGATAGCGGTGTAGATATTTCCATGTTTACACAGATAGCGGAGTATGTATTTCCAAGTTTATAGAGATAGCGCTGAAGATATTTCCATGTTTATACAGATGACTGTGTAGATATTTCCATGTTTTTACAGATGGCGGTGTAGATATTTCCATGTTTATACAGTTAGCGGTGTGGCTATTTCCATGTTTATAGAGATAGCGTTGTAGATATTTCCATGTTTATAGAGATGGCGGTGTAGATATTTCCATGTTTATACAGATGGCAGTGTAGATATTTCCATGTTTATACAGATAGTGGTATAGATATTTCCATGTTTATACAGATGACTGTGTAGGTATTTCCATGTATATACAGATGGCGGTGTAGATATTTCCATGTTTATAAAGATAGCGGTGTAGATATTTCCATATTTATACAGATAGCGGTGTAGATATTTCCTTGTTTACAGAGATAGATGTGTAGGTATTTCCATATTTGCACAGTTTGTGGTGTAGATACTTCCATCTTCACACAGAGAGAGGTGTACATATTTGCATGTTTACACAGAGATCTGTGTAGATATTTCCATGTTTACACAGATAGTGTTGTAGATATTTCCATGTTTATAAAGATTGCGGCGTAGATATTTCCATGTTTATAAAGATAGCGGTGTAGATAAATCCATGTTTATACAGATAGCGGTGTAGACATTTCCATGTTTATACAGATAGTGGTGTGGCTATTTCCATGTTTATACAGATAGTGATGTAGATATTTGCATGTTTATAGAGATGGCTGTGTAGATATTTCCATGTTTATACGGATGGCAGTGTAGATATTTCCATGTTTATAGAGATATTGGTGTAGATATTTCCGTGTTTACACAGATAGTGTTGTAGATATTTCCATGTTTATAAAGATTGTGGTGTAGATAATTCCATGTTTATAAAGACATCGGTGCAGATATTTCCATATTTATACAGATAGCAGTGTAGATATTTCCATGTTCATACAGATAGCGGTGTAGATATATCCATGTTTATACAGACCGTGGTGTAGATATTTCCATGTTTATACAGATAGTGTTGTAGGTATTTCCATGTTTATACAAATAGGTGTGTAGATATATCCATTCTTACAGAGATAGAGGTGTAGATATTTCCATATTTGCACTGATTGCGGTGTAGATATTTCCATCTTCACACAGATAGCGGTGTACATATTTGCATGTGTACACAGACAGCTGTGCAGATATTTCCATGTTGACACAGATAGTGTTGCAGATATTTCCATGTTTATAGAGATGGCTGTGTATATATTTCCATGTTTATAGAGATGGCAGTGTACATATTTCCATGTTTATACAGATAGTGGTGTAGATATTTCCATGTTTATACAGATGACTGTGTATATATTTCCATGTTTATACAGATGGCGGTGTAGATATTTCCATGTTCATGCAGATAGCGGAGTAGATATTTCCATGTTTACACAGATAACGGTGTATGTATTTCCATGTTTATAGAGATAGCGGTGTAGATATTTCCATGTTTATACAGATGACTGTGTAGGTATTTCCATGTTTTTACAGATAGCGGTGTAGATATTTCCATGTTTATACAGGTAGCGGTGTGGATATTTCCATGTTTGTAGAGATAGCGGTGTAGATATTTCCATGTTTATAGAGATGGCGGTGTAGATATTTCCATGTTTTTACAGATGGCAGTGTAGATATTTCCATGTTTATACAGATAGTGGTATAGATATTTACATGTTTATACAGATGACGGTGTAGTTATTTCCATGTATATACAGATGGCGGTCTAGTTATTTCCATGTTTATAAAGATAGCGGTGTAGATATTTACATATTTATACAGATAGCGGTGTAGGTATTTCCATGTTTATACAGATAGCGGTGTAGATATTTCCTTCTTTATAGAGATAGAGGTGTAGGTATTTCCATATTTGTACAGATTGTGGTGTAGATACTTCCAATCTTCACACAGATAGCGGTGTACATATTTGCATGTTTACACAGAGAGCTGTGTAGATATTTCCATGTTTACACAGATAGTGTTGTACATATTTCCATGTTTATAAAGATTGCGGCATAGATATCTCCATGTTTATAAAGATAGCGGTGTAGATAAATCCACGTTTATACAGATAGCGGTGTAGACATTTCCATGTTTATACAGATTGTGGTGTGGCTATTTCCATGTTTGTACAGATAGTGATGTAGATATTTGCATGTTTATAGAGATGGCTGTGTAGATATTTCCATGTTTATACAGATGGCAGTGTAGATATTTCCATGTTTATAGAGATAGTGGTGTAGATATTTCCATGTTTATACAGATGACTGTGTAGATATTTCCATGTTTACACAGATAGTGTTGTAGTTATTTCCGTGTTTATAGAGATCGTTGTGTATATATTTCCATGTTTATAGAGATGGCAGTGTACATATTTCTATGTTAATACAGATAGTGGTGTAGTTATTTCCATGTTTATACAGATGACTGTGTATTTATGTCCATGTTTATACAGATGGTGGTGTAGATATTTCCATGTTTACACAGATAGCGGTGTATGTATTTCCATGTTTATAGAGATAGCGGTGTAGATATTTCCATGTTTATACAGATGACTGTGTAGATATTTCCATGTTTATACAGATGGCGGTGTAAATAATTCCATGTTTATAGAGATGGCAGTGTAGATATTTCCATGTTTATTTAGATAGCGGTGTAGATATATCCATGTTTATACAGATAGCGATGTAGATATTTCCACATTTATACAGATAGTGGCGTAGATATTTCCATGTTTACAGAGATAGCGGTTTAGATATTTCCATCTTTGCACAGATTGCCGTGTAGATATTTCCATCTTTACACAGATAGCGGTGTAGAGATTTCCACGTTTATACAGATCGCGGTGTAGATATTTCCATGATTATACAGATAGCGGTGTAGATATTTCCATGTTTTTACAGATATCGGTGTAGATATTTCTATGTTTACACAGATTGCGGTGTGGATATTTCCATCTTTCTACAGATGGCATTGTAGATATTTCAATGTTTATACATTTGGCGGTGTAGATATTTCCAAGTTTATATAGATGGTAGTGTAGATATTACCATGTTTATACAGATAGCAGTGTAGACATTTCCATGTTTATACAGATCGTGGTGAAGATATTTCCATGTTTATACCGCTCGAGGTGTAGATATTTCCATGTTTATAAAGATCGTGGTGTAGATATTTCCATGTTTATACAGATAGCAGTGTAGATATTTCCATGATTATACAGATAGCGGTGTAGATATTTCCATGTTTATACAGATGGCGGTGTAAATAATTCAATGTTTACAGAGATGGCAGAGTAGATATTTCCATGTTTCTTTAGATAGCGTTGTAGATATATCCATGTTCACAGTGATAACAGTGAGGATATTTCCATGTTTATACAGATAGCAGTGTAGATATTCCCATTTTTATAGAGATAGCAGTTTAGATATTCCATATTTATACAGATAGCGGTGTAGATATTTCCATGTTTATACAGATTGCAGTGTAGATATTTCCATGTTTATACAGATAGCGGTGTAGATATTTCCACGTTTATGCAGATGGCGGTGTAGCTATTTACATCTTTCTACAATTGGCAGTGTACATATTTCCATGTTTATAGAGATAGCATTGAAGATATTTCCGTGTTTATATAGATGGCAGTGTAGATATTTTCTTGTTTATGTAGATGGCGTTTTAGATATCTCCATGTTTAAAGAGATGGCAGTGTATATACTTCCATGTTGATGGAGATAGCGGTGTAGATATTTCCATGTTTATAGAGATAGCAGTGTAGTTATTTCCATGTTTATAGAGATAGCCGTGTAGATATTTCCATGTTTCTACAGATAACAGTGTAGATATTTCCATGTTTGTACAGATGGCATTATAGATATTTCCATGTTTATACAGATTGCGGTGTAGATATTTCCATGTTTATACAGATAGCGGTGTAGATATTTCCATGTTTTTACAGATATCGGTGTAGATTTTCCATGTTTACACTGATTGCGGTGTAGATATTTCCATCTTTCTACTGATGGCATTGTAGATATTTCCATGTTTATACAGATGGCTGTGTAGATATTTCCATGTTTATATAGATGGTGGTGTAGATATTACCATGTTTATACAGATAGCGGTGTAGATATTTCCATGTTTATAGAGATAGCAGTGTAGATATTTACAGGTTTATACAGATGGCTGTGTAGATATTTCCATGTGTATAGAGATGGCATTGTAGATATTTCCATGTTTATACAGATGACTGTATAGCTATTTCCATGTTTTTACAGATGGCAGTGCAGATATTTCCATGTTTATAGAGATAGCGGTGTAGATATTTTCATGTTTATACAGATTGCGGTGGAGATATGTCCATGTTTATACAGATATCAATGGAGATATTTCCACGATACTACACATAGCGTTGTAGATATTTCCAAGTTTATACAGATAGCGGTGTAGATATTTCCATGTTTATACAGATGACTGTGCCGATATTTCCATGTTTATACAGAGTTCTCTGTAGGTATTTCCATGGTTATATAGTTGACAGTGTAGATATTTCCAGGTTTATACAGATGACTTTGTAGATATTTCCATGTTAATACAGATGGCTGTGTAGATATTTCCATGTTTATAGAGATAGCGGTGTAGATATTTCCATGTTTACTGAGATAGCTGTGTAAATATTTCCATATTTATACAGATAGTGGTGTAGATATTTCCATTTTTTTACAGATAGCGGTGTAGTTCTTTCCATCTTTATTCAGAGTGTGCTGTACCTACTTCCATGTTTATACAGATTACTGTGTAGATATTTCCATGTTTTTACAGATAGCGGTGTAGATATTTCCATCTTTATTCAGAGTGTGCTGTACATACTTCTATCTTTATACAGATCACTGTGTAGATATTTCCATGATTATACAGATAACGTTGTAGGTATTTCCAGCTTTATACAAACGGTGGTGTGGATATTTCCATGTTCCTACACATGACTGTGTAGTCATTTCCATGTTTATACAGATGGCTTTGTAGATATTTCCATGTCTATAGAGATAGCGGTGCAGATATTTCCATGTTTCAACAGTCAGCGGTGTATATATTTCCATGTTTATACAGATCGTGGTGTAGATATTTCCATGTTTATACAGATCCCGGTGTAGATATTTCCATGTTTATACAGACCGCAGTGTAGATATTTCCATGTTTATAGAGATAGCGGTGTAGATATTTCCAAGTTTGTACAGATGGCGGTGTTGATGTTTCCATCTATACATAGATTGCCGTGTAGGTATTTCCATATTTATACAGATGACATTGTAGATATTTCCATGTTTGTACAGATGGTGGTGTAGATATTTCCATGTTTACACAGATGACTGTATAGGTATTTCCATGTTTATACAGATGGCGGTGTAGTTATGTCCATGTTTATAGAGATAGCGGTGTAGATATTTCCATATTTATACAGATAATGGTGTAGAAATTTCCATGTTTATACCGATAGCGGTGTAAATATTTCCATGTTGATACAGATCACGGTGTAGATATTTCCTTGTTTACACAAATAGCTGGGTAGTTATTTCAATGTTTATACAGATAGCGGTGTAGATATTTCCATGTATATACAGATGGCTGTGTAGATATTTCCATGTTTATACAGATGGCTTTGTAGATATTTCCATGTTTATACAGATGACTTTGTAGTTATTTCCATGTTTATACAGATGGCGGTGTAGATATTTCCATGTTTATAGAGATAGCAGTTTAGATATTTCCAAGTTTGTACAGATGGCGGTGTTGATGTTTCCATCTATACAAAGATTGCCGTGTAGGTATTTCCATGTGTATACAGATGGCATTGTACTTATTTCCATGTTTATACAGATGGTCGTGTAGATATTTCCATGTTTACACAGATGACTGTATAGGTATTTCCATGTTTATACAGATGGCGGTGTAGATATTTCCATGTTTATAGAGATAGCGGTGTAGATATTTCCATATTTATACAAATAACGGTGTTGAAATTTGCATGTTTATACAGATAGCGGTGTAAATATTTCCATGTTTATACAGATCACGGTGTAGATATTTCCATGTTTATAGAGATAGCGGTGTAGATATTTCCATGTTTATACAGACAGCGGTGTAGATATTTCCATGTTTATACAGATAGCGGTGCAGATATTTACATGTTTGTACAGATGGCGTTGTTGATATTTCCATGTATACACAGATGACCGGGTAGATATTTCCATGTTTATACAGATGGCTGTGTAGATATTTCCATGTTTATACAGATGACTTTGTACTTATTTGCATGTTTATACAGATGGCGTTGTAGATATTTCCATGTTTATAGAGATGGCTGTGTAGATATTTCCATGTTTATACAGATAGCGGTGTAGATATTTCCATGTTTATACTGACCACCTTGTAGATATTTCCATGTTTATGCAGATAGCGGTGTAGATATTTCCATGTTTTTACAGATATCGGTGTAGATATTTCCATGTTTACACAGATTGCGGTGTAGATATTTCCATCTTTCTACAGATGGCATTGTAGATATTTCCATGTTCATACAGATGGTTGTGTAGATATTTCCATGTTTATATAGATGGTGTTGTAGATATTACCATGTTTATACAGATAGCGGTGTAGACAGTTCCATGTTTATGCAGATCGTGTTGAAGATATTTCCATGTTTATACAGATCGCGGAGTAGATATTTCCATGTTTATACAGAACGCGGTGTAGATATTTCCATGTTTATACATATAGCGGTGTAGATATTTCCATGTTTATACCGATAGCGGTGTAGAGATTTCCATGTTATAGAGATAGTGGTGTAGGTATTTCCATGTTTATAGACATAGCGGTGTAGATATTTCCATGTTTATATAGATGACATTGTAGATATTTCCATGTTTATACAACTCGCTGTGCAGATATTTATATCTTTATACAGATGACATTGTAGATATGTCCTTATTCAAACAGATGGCGGTGTAGATGTTTCCAAGTGTATACAGATGGTGGAGTAGTTAATTCCATGTTTATGGAGATGGCAGTGTAGATATTTTCATGTTTATAGAGATGGCGGTGTAGATATTTCCATGTTCATAGAGATAGCAGTGTAGATATTTACATGTTTATACAGATGGCTGTGTAGATATTTCCATGTGTATACAGATGGCATTGTAGATATTTCCATGTTTATACAGGTGACTGTATAGGTATTTCCATGTTTTTACAGATGGCAGTGCAGATATTTCCATGTTTATAGAGATAGCGATGTAGATATTTCCATGTTTGTACAGATGGCGGTGTTGATATTTCCATCTATACACAGATGGCCGTGTAGATATTTCCATGTTTATATAGATGGCGGCGTAGATATTTCCATGGACATGCAGATGGCCGTGTAGATATTTCCATGTTTATACAGATAGCGGTGTAGATATTTCCATGTATACACAGATGGTGGTGTAGATATTTCCGTGTTTATTCACATGGCAGTGTAGATACTTCCATATTTATGGAGATGGCAGTGTAGATATTTTCATGTTTATAGAGATGGCGGTGTAGATATTTCCATATTTATAGAGATAGCGGTGTGCCTATTTCCATCTTTCTACAGATGGCAGTGTAGATATTTCCATGTTTATACACATGGAGGTGTAGATATTTCCATATTTATACAGATGTCTGTGTAGATATTTCCATGTGTATACAGATGGTATTGTAGGTATTTCCATGTATATACAGATGGTGGTGTAGATATTTCCAAGTTTATTCAGATGACTGTGTAGATATTTCCATGTTTTTACAGATGGCAGTGTAGATATTTCAATGTTTATAGAGATGGCGCTGTAGATATTTCAATGTTTAAACAGATAACGGTGGAGATATTTCCACGTTTATACTGAGAGCAGTGGAGATATTTCCATGTTTATACACATAGCGGTGTACATATTTCCATGTTTATAGAGACAGCGGTGTAGGTATTTCCATGTTTATACAGATAGCGGTGCAGATATTTCCATGTTTACACAGATGCCTATGCAGATATTTCCATATCTATAGAGAGGGCTGTGTAGATATTTCTATGTTTATACAGATGGCAGTGTAGATATTTCCATGTTCCTACACATGACTGTGTAGGTATTTCCATCTTTATACAGAAGCCTATTTCCATTTTTTTAGAGATAGCGATGGAGATATTTCCATGTTTATACAGATAGCGCTGTATATATTTCCATGTTTATACAGATCGTGGTGTATATATTTCCATGATTATACTGATACCGGTGTAGATATTTCCATGTTTATACACACCGCAGGGTAGATAATTCCATGTTTATAGAGATAGCAGTGTAGATATTTTCATGTTTGTACAGATGGCGGTGTTGATGTTTCCATATATACACAGATTGCCGTGTAGGTATTTCCATGTGTATACAGATGGCATTGTAGTTATTTCCATGTTTATACAGATGGTGGTGTAGATATTTCCATGTTTACACAGATGACTGTATAGGTATTTCCATGTTTATACAGATGGCGGTGTAGATATTTCCATGTTTATAGAGACGGCGGTGTAGACATTTCCATGTTTATGCAGATCGCGGTGTAGATATTTCCCTGTTCATACAGATCGCGATGTAGATATTTCCATGTTTACACAGATAGCGGTGTAGATATTTCCATGTTTATACAGATAGCGGTGTAGATATTTCCATGTTTATAGAGATAGCGGTGGAGGTATTTCCATGTTTATAGACATAGCGGTGTAGATATTTCCATGTTTATATAGATGGCGTTGTAGATATTTCCATGTTTCCACCGTTAGCGGTGTTGGTATTTCCACGTTTATACAGATAGCGATGTAGATATTTCCATGTTTATACAGCTCGCGGTGCAGATATTTATATCTTTACATAGATGGTATTGTAGATATTTCCTTATTCACACAGATGGCGGTGTAGATGTTTCCATGTTTATACAGATGGCGGAGTAGTTAGTTCCATGTTTATGGAGATGGCATTGCAGATATTTTCATGTTTATGGAGATGGCGGTGTAGATATTTCCATGTTTATACAGATAGCGGTGTACATAATTCAAAGTTTTTACAGATATCGGTGTAGATATTTCCGTGTTTACACAGATTGCGGTGTAGATATTTCCGTCTTTCTGCAGATGGCATTGTAGATATTTCCATGTTTATACAGATGGCGGTCTAGATATTTCCATGTTAGTACAGATGGCGGTGTTGATATTTCCATCTATACACAGATGGCCGAGTAGATATTTCCATGTTTATACAGATGGCGGCGTAGATATTTCCATGGACATGCAGATGGTGGTGTAGATATTTCCATGTGTATACAGATGGCGGTGTAGATATTTCCATGTTTTCACAGATGGTGGTGTAGATATTTCCGTGTTTATACACATGGCGGAGTAGATACATCCATCTTTCTACAGATGGCAGTGTAGATATTTCCATGTTTATAGAGAAGCGGGGTAGATATTTCCATATTTATACAGATGTCTGTGTAGATATTTCCATGTGTATACAGATGGTATTGTAGGTATTTCCATGTTTATACAGATGGTGGTGTAGATATTTCCATGTTTATTCAGATGACAGTCTAGATATTTCCATGTTTTTACAGATGGCGGTGTAGATATTTCCATCTTTCTACAGATGGCATTGTAGATGTTTCCAGGTATATACAGATGGTGGTGTAGATATTTCCATGTTCATATAGATGGTGGTGTAGAAAATTACCATGTTTATACAGATAGCGGTGTAGAGATTTCCATGTTTATACAGATCGTGGTGAAGATGTTTCCATGATTATACAGATCGCGTTGTAGATATTTCCATGTTTATACAGATGGCGATGTAGATATTTCCATGTTTATACAGATCGCAGTGTAGATATTTCCATATTTAAACAGATAGTGGTGTAGATATTTCCATGTTAATATAGATAGCGGTGTAGGTATTTCCATGTTTATTGAGATAGCGGTGTAGGTATTTCCATGTTTATAGACATAGCGGTGTAGATATTTCCATGTTTATATAGATGGCTTTGTAGATATTTCCATGTTTATACCGATAGCGGTGTTGGTATTTCCACGTTTATATAGATAGCGATGTAGATATTTCCATGTTTATACAGCTCGCGGTGCAGATATTTATATCTTTATACAGATGGCATTGTAGATATTTCCTTATTCACACTGACGGCGGTGTAGACGTTTCGATGTTTATACAGATGGCGGAGTAGTTAGTTCCATGTTTACGGAGATGGCAGCGTAGATATTTTCATGTTTATAGAGATGGTGGTGTAGATATTTCCATGTTTATAGAGATAGCAGTGTAGATATTTACATGTTTATACAGATGGCTTTGTAGATATTTCCATGTGTATACAGATGGCATTGTATATATTTCCATGTTTATACAGATGACTGTATAGGTATTTCCATGTTTTTACAGATGGCAGTTCAGATATTTCCATGTTTATAGAGATAGCGGTGTAGATATTTCCATGTTTCTACAGATGGCGGTGTTGATATTTCTATCTATACACAGATGGCCGTGTAGATATTTCCATGTTTATACAGATGGCGGCGTAGATATTTCCATGGACATGCAGATGGCGGTATATATATTTCCAAGTTTATACAGATAGCGGTGTAGATATTTCCATGTTTATAAAGATACCGTTGTAGATATTTCCATGTTTATACAGACTGCAGTGTAGATATTTCCATGTGTATAGAGATAGCAGTGTAGATATTTCCATGTTTGTACAAATAGCGGTGTTGATGTTTCCATCTATACACAGATTGCCGTGTAGGTATTTCCATGTGTATACAGATGGCATTGTAGATATTTCCATGTTTATACAGATGGTGGTGAAGATATTTCCGTGTTTACACAGATGACCTTATAGGTATTTACATGTTTATACAGATG
The DNA here is from genome assembly GCF_028858775.2 of Pan troglodytes. Classification (NCBI taxonomy): domain Eukaryota; kingdom Metazoa; phylum Chordata; class Mammalia; order Primates; family Hominidae; genus Pan; species Pan troglodytes. Next base: position 1,933,361 of record NC_072404.2, on the reverse strand, counting down.
GCGGTGTAGGTATTTCCATGTTTATACAGATGGCGGCGTAGATATTTCCATGGACATGCAGATGGCGGTATATATATTTCCAAGTTTATACAGATAGCGGTGTAGATATTTCCATGTTTACACAGATGTCGGTGTAGATATTTCCCTGTTTATACACATGGCGGAGTAGATACTACCATCTTTATGGAGATGGCAGTGTAGATATTTTCATGTTCATAGAGATGGCGGTGTAGATATTTCCATATTTATAGAGATAGAGGTGTAGATATTTCCATGTTTATACAGATGGCGGTGTAGATATTTCCATGTTTATACAGATGACTTTGTAGGTATTTCCATGTTTATACAGATGGCGGTGTAGATATTTCCATGTTTATAGAGATAGCTGTGTACATATTTCCATGTTTATACAGAAAGCGGTGTATATATTTCCATGTTTATACAGATCGTGGTGTAGGTATTTCCATGTTTATACAGATACCGGTGTAGATATTTCCATGTTTATACAGATAGTGGTGTAGATATTTCCATGTTAGTACAGATAGCTGTGTAGATATTTCCATGTTTATACAGATTGCGGTGTAGGTATTTCCATGTTTACACAGATAGCGGTGTAGATATTTCCAAGTTTATACAGATGGCTGTGTAGATATTTCCATGTGTATACAGATGGCAGTGAAGATATTTCCATGTTTATACAGATGGAGGTGTAGATATTTCCATGTTTATACAGATTACTCTGTGGATATTTTCATATTTTTACAGATGGCGGTGTAGATATTTCCATGCTTCTACAGATAGCGGTGTGGCTATTTCCATGTTTATAGAGATAGCGGTGTAGATATTTCCACGTTTATAGAGATGACTGTGTAGATATTTCCATGTTTATACAGATGGCAGTGTAGATATTTCTATGTTTATTCAGTTATTGGTGTAGATATTTCCATGTTTATACAGATGACCCTGTAGATATTTCCATGTTTATACAGATGGCCGTGTAGATATTTCCATGTTTATAGAGATAGCCATGTAGATATTTCCATGTTTATACAGATACTGGTGTAGATATTTCCATGTTTATACAGATGACCGTGTGGGTATTTCCATGTTTAGTCAGATGGCGGTGTAGATATTTCCATGTTCATAGAGATAGCCATGTAGATATTTCCATGTTTATACAGATATTATTGTTGATATTTCCATGTTTATGCAGATAGCGGTGTAAATATTTCCATGTTTATAAAGATAGAATTGTAGATATTTCCATTCTTATACAGATAGCGGTGGAGATATTTCCATGTGTATACAGACAGCGATGTAGTTATTTCCATGTTTATACAGACAGCGGTGTAGATCTTTCCATGTATATACAGATAGCGTTGTAGATATTTCCATGTTTACACAGATAGCGCTGTAGGTATTTCCATGTTTACACAGATGGCGTTGTAGATATTTTCATGTCTGTACAGATAGCAGTGTAGATATTTCCATGTTTATACAGATAGCGGTGTAGATGTTTCCATGTATCTACAGATGGCTGTGTAGATATTTCCATGAGTATGCAGATGGCAGCGTAGATATTTCCATGTTTATAAACATGGTGGTGTAGATATTTCCCTGTTTATAGAGATGACTGTGTATATATTTCCATGTTTTACAGATGGCGGTCTAGATATTTCCATGTTTATACAGATAGCAGTGTAGATATTTCCATGTTTATAGAAATGGCTGTGTAGATATTTCCAAGTTTATACAGACGGCAGTGAAGATAATTCCATGTATATACACATAGTGGTGTAGATATTTCCATATTTATACAGATGACTGTTTAGATATTACCATTTTTATGCAGATGGCGGTGTAGATATTTGCATGTTTATAGAGATAGCGGTGTAGATATTTCCAAGTTTATACAGATAGTGGTGTAGATATTTCCATGTTTGTACAGATAGCTGTGTAGATATTTCCATGTTTATACAGATTGCGGTGTAGATATTTCCATGTTTACAGAGATAGCGGTGTAGATATTTCCAAGTTTATACAGATGGCTGTGTAGATATTTCCATGTTTATACAAATGGAGGTGTAGATATTTCCATGTTTATACAGATTACTCTGTAGGTATTTTCATATTTTTACAGATGGCGGTGTAGATATTTCCATGTTTCTACAGATAGCGGTGTGGCTATTTCCATGTTTATACAGATAGCGGTGTAGATATTTCCAAGTTTATTGAGATGACTGTGTAGATATTTCCATGTTTATACAGATGGCAGTGTAGATAGTTCTATGTTTATTCAGATATTGGTGTAGATATTTCCATGTTTATACAGATGACTGTTTAGTTATTTCCATTTGTATGCAGATGGCGGTGTAGATATTTCCATGTTTATAGAGATAGCGGTGTAGATATTTCCAAGTTTATACAGATAGTGGTGTAGATATTTCCATGTTTGTACAGATAGCTGTGTAGATATTTCCATGTTTATACAGATTGCGGTGTAGGTATTTCCATCTTTACAGAGATAGCGGTGTAGATATTTCCAAGTTTATACAGATGGCTGTGTAGATATTTCCATGTGTATACAGATGGCAGTGAAGATATTTCCATGTTTATACAGATGGAGGTGTAGATATTTCCATGTTTATACAGATTACTCTGTAGATATTTTCATATTTTTACAGATGGTGGTGTAGATATTTTCATGTTTCTACAGATAGCGGTGTGGCTATTTCCATGTTTATAGAGATAGCGGTGTAGATATTTCCACGTTTATAGAGATGACTGTGTAGATATTTCCATGTTTATACAGATGGCAGTGTAGATATTTCTATGTTTATTAAATATTGGTGTAGATATTTCCATGTTTATACAGATGACTCTGTAGATATTTCCATGTTTATACAGATGGCCGTGTAGATATTTCCATGTTTATAGAGATAGCCATGTAGATATTTCCATGTTTATACAGATGACCGTGTGGGTATTTCCATGTTTAGTCAGATGGCGGTGTACATATTTCCATGTTCATAGAGATAGCCATGTAGATAATTCCATGTTTATACAGATATTATTGTTGATATTTCCGTGTTTATGCAGTTAGCGGTGTAAATATTTCAATGTTTATAAAGATAGAAGTGTAGATATTTCCATTCTTATACAGATAGCGGTGGAGATATTTCCATGTTTATACAGACAGCGATGTAGTTATTTCCATGTTTATACACACAGTGGTGTAGATCTTTCCATGTTTATACAGATAGCGTTGTAGATATTTCCATGTTTACAGAGATGGCGGTGTAGGTATTTCCATGTTTACACAGATGGCGTTGTAGATATTTGCATGTTTGTACAGATACCAGTGTAGATATTTCCATGTTTATACAGATAGCCGTGTAGATGTTTCCATGTATCTACAGATGGCGGTGTAGATATTTCCATGAGTATGCAGATGGCAGCGTAGATATTTCCATGTTTATAAACATGGTGGTTTAGATATTTCCATGTTTATAGAGATGACTGTGTATATATTTCCATGTTTTTACAGATGGCGGTCTAGATATTTGCATGTTTATACAGATAGCAGTGTAGATATGTCCATGTTTATAGAAATGGCTATGTAGATATTTCTAAGTTTATACAGACGGCAGTGAAGATAATTCCATGTATATACACATAGTGGTGTAGATATTTCCATGTTTCTACAGATGTCTGTGTAGATATGTCCAAGGGTATACAGATGGCTGTGTAGATATTTCCATGTGTATACAGATTTGAGTGTAGATATTTCCATTTTTATACAGATGGAGGTATAGATATTTCCATATTTACATAGATAGCGGAGTAGGTATTTCCATGTTTAAACAGATAGCGGTGGAGATATTTTCATGTTTATACAGATGGCGTTGTAGGTATTTCCATGCTTTTAGATATGGCTGTGTAGGTACTTCCATGTTTATACAGATGGTTGTGTAGATATTTCCATGTTTATACAGATGTCAGTGTAGATTTTCCCATGTTTACAGATAGTTGTGTGGAAATTTCCATGTATATACAGAAGTCCGTGTAGTTATTTCCATATTTTTACAGATGGCGGTGTAGATATTTCCATGTTTATAGAGATAGCCATCTAGATATTTCCATGTTTACACAGATAGCGGTGTAGACATTTCCAGGTTTATAGAGATAGCGGTGTAGATATTTCCATGTTTATACAGATAGCGGTGGGGATATTTCCATGTTTATACAGATAGCGGTGGTGATATTTCCATGTTTATACAGATGGCGGTGTAGATATTTCCAGGTTTATACAGATAGTGGTGTAGATATTTCCATGTTTATACAGATAGCGGTGTAGATATTTCCATGTTTCTACAGATTGCGGTGTAGATATGTCCAAGGGTATAGAGATGGCTGTGTAGATATTTCCATGTGTATACAGATTTGAGTGTAGATATTTCCATGTTTATACAGATGGATGTGTAGATATTTCCATGTTTACACAGATAGCGGAGTAGGAATTTCCATGTTTAAACAGATAGCGGTGGAGTTATTTCCATGTTTATACAGATGGCATTGTAGATATTTCCATGCTTTTAGAGATGGCTGTGTAGGTACTTCCATGTTTATACAGATGGTTGTGTAGATATTTCCATGTTTATACAGATGGCAGTGTAGATTTTCCCATGTTTACAGAGAGTGGTGTGGAAATTTCCATGATTATACAGATGTCCGTGTAGATATTTCCATATTTATACAGATGGCGGTGTAGATATTTCCATGTTTATAGAGATAGCAATGTAGATATTTCCATGTTTACACAGATAACGGTGTAGACATTTCCAGGTTTATAGAGATAGCGGTGTAGATATTTGCATGTTTATACAGATAGCGGTGGGGATATTTCCATGTTTATGCAGATAGCGGTGGAGATATTTCCATGTTTATACAGATGGCGGTGTAGATATTTCCATGTTCATGCAGATAGCGGTGTAGATATTTCCATGTTTACACAGATAGCGGAGTATGTATTTCCAAGTTTATAGAGATAGCGCTGAAGATATTTCCATGTTTATACAGATGACTGTGTAGATATTTCCATGTTTTTACAGATGGCGGTGTAGATATTTCCATGTTTATACAGTTAGCGGTGTGGCTATTTCCATGTTTATAGAGATAGCGTTGTAGATATTTCCATGTTTATAGAGATGGCGGTGTAGATATTTCCATGTTTATACAGATGGCAGTGTAGATATTTCCATGTTTATACAGATAGTGGTATAGATATTTCCATGTTTATACAGATGACTGTGTAGGTATTTCCATGTATATACAGATGGCGGTGTAGATATTTCCATGTTTATAAAGATAGCGGTGTAGATATTTCCATATTTATACAGATAGCGGTGTAGATATTTCCTTGTTTACAGAGATAGATGTGTAGGTATTTCCATATTTGCACAGTTTTTGGTGTAGATACTTCCATCTTCACACAGATAGAGGTGTACATATTTGCATGTTTACACAGAGAGCTGTGTAGATATTTCCATGTTTACACAGATAGTGTTGTAGATATTTCCATGTTTATAAAGATTGAGGCGTAGATATTTCCATGTTTATAAAGATAGCGGTGTAGATAAATCCATGTTTATACAGATAGCGGTGTAGACATTTCCATGTTTATACAGATAGTGGTGTGGCTATTTCCATGTTTATACAGATAGTGATGTAGATATTTGCATGTTTATAGAGATGGCTGTGTAGATATTTCCATGTTTATACGGATGGCAGTGTAGATATTTCCATGTTTATAGAGATATTGGTGTAGATATTTCCGTGTTTACACAGATAGTGTTGTAGATATTTCCATGTTTATAAAGATTGTGGTGTAGATAATTCCATGTTTATAAAGACATCGGTGCAGATATTTCCATATTTATACAGATAGCAGTGTAGATATTTCCATGTTCATACAGATAGCGGTGTAGATATATCCATGTTTATACAGACCGTGGTGTAGATATTTCCATGTTTATACAGATAGTGTTGTAGGTATTTCCATGTTTATACAAATAGGTGTGTAGATATATCCATTCTTACAGAGATAGAGGTGTAGATATTTCCATATTTGCACTGATAGCGGTGTAGATATTTCCATCTTCACACAGATAGCGGTGTACATATTTGCATGTGTACACAGACAGCTGTGCAGATATTTCCATGTTGACACAGATAGTGTTGCAGATATTTCCATGTTTATAGAGATGGCTGTGTATATATTTCCATGTTTATAGAGATGGCAGTGTACATATTTCCATGTTTATACAGATAGTGGTGTAGATATTTCCATGTTTATACAGATGACTGTGTATATATTTCCATGTTTATACAGATGGCGGTGTAGATATTTCCATGTTCATGCAGATAGCGGAGTAGATATTTCCATGTTTACACAGATAACGGTGTATGTATTTCCATGTTTATAGAGATAGCGGTGTAGATATTTCCATGTTTATACAGATGACTGTGTAGGTATTTCCATGTTTTTACAGATAGCGGTGTAGATATTTCCATGTTTATACAGGTAGCGGTGTGGATATTTCCATGTTTGTAGAGATAGCGGTGTAGATATTTCCATGTTTATAGAGATGGCGGTGTAGATATTTCCATGTTTTTACAGATGGCAGTGTAGATATTTCCATGTTTATACAGATAGTGGTATAGATATTTACATGTTTATACAGATGACGGTGTAGTTATTTCCATGTATATACAGATGGCGGTCTAGTTATTTCCATGTTTATAAAGATAGCGGTGTAGATATTTACATATTTATACAGATAGCGGTGTAGGTATTTCCATGTTTATACAGATAGCGGTGTAGATATTTCCTTCTTTATAGAGATAGAGGTGTAGGTATTTCCATATTTGTACAGATTGTGGTGTAGATACTTCCAATCTTCACACAGATAGCGGTGTACATATTTGCATGTTTACACAGAGAGCTGTGTAGATATTTCCATGTTTACACAGATAGTGTTGTACATATTTCCATGTTTATAAAGATTGCGGCATAGATATCTCCATGTTTATAAAGATAGCGGTGTAGATAAATCCACGTTTATACAGATAGCGGTGTAGACATTTCCATGTTTATACAGATTGTGGTGTGGCTATTTCCATGTTTGTACAGATAGTGATGTAGATATTTGCATGTTTATAGAGATGGCTGTGTAGATATTTCCATGTTTATACAGATGGCAGTGTAGATATTTCCATGTTTATAGAGATAGTGGTGTAGATATTTCCATGTTTATACAGATGACTGTGTAGATATTTCCATGTTTACACAGATAGTGTTGTAGTTATTTCCGTGTTTATAGAGATCGTTGTGTATATATTTCCATGTTTATAGAGATGGCAGTGTACATATTTCTATGTTAATACAGATAGTGGTGTAGTTATTTCCATGTTTATACAGATGACTGTGTATTTATGTCCATGTTTATACAGATGGTGGTGTAGATATTTCCATGTTTACACAGATAGCGGTGTATGTATTTCCATGTTTATAGAGATAGCGGTGTAGATATTTCCATGTTTATACAGATGACTGTGTAGATATTTCCATGTTTATACAGATGGCGGTGTAAATAATTCCATGTTTATAGAGATGGCAGTGTAGATATTTCCATGTTTATTTAGATAGCGGTGTAGATATATCCATGTTTATACAGATAGCGATGTAGATATTTCCACATTTATACAGATAGTGGCGTAGATATTTCCATGTTTACAGAGATAGCGGTTTAGATATTTCCATCTTTGCACAGATTGCCGTGTAGATATTTCCATCTTTACACAGATAGCGGTGTAGAGATTTCCACGTTTATACAGATCGCGGTGTAGATATTTCCATGATTATACAGATAGCGGTGTAGATATTTCCATGTTTTTACAGATATCGGTGTAGATATTTCTATGTTTACACAGATTGCGGTGTGGATATTTCCATCTTTCTACAGATGGCATTGTAGATATTTCAATGTTTATACATTTGGCGGTGTAGATATTTCCAAGTTTATATAGATGGTAGTGTAGATATTACCATGTTTATACAGATAGCAGTGTAGACATTTCCATGTTTATACAGATCGTGGTGAAGATATTTCCATGTTTATACCGCTCGAGGTGTAGATATTTCCATGTTTATAAAGATCGTGGTGTAGATATTTCCATGTTTATACAGATAGCAGTGTAGATATTTCCATGATTATACAGATAGCGGTGTAGATATTTCCATGTTTATACAGATGGCGGTGTAAATAATTCAATGTTTACAGAGATGGCAGAGTAGATATTTCCATGTTTCTTTAGATAGCGTTGTAGATATATCCATGTTCACAGTGATAACAGTGAGGATATTTCCATGTTTATACAGATAGCAGTGTAGATATTCCCATTTTTATAGAGATAGCAGTTTAGATATTCCATATTTATACAGATAGCGGTGTAGATATTTCCATGTTTATACAGATTGCAGTGTAGATATTTCCATGTTTATACAGATAGCGGTGTAGATATTTCCACGTTTATGCAGATGGCGGTGTAGCTATTTACATCTTTCTACAATTGGCAGTGTACATATTTCCATGTTTATAGAGATAGCATTGAAGATATTTCCGTGTTTATATAGATGGCAGTGTAGATATTTTCTTGTTTATGTAGATGGCGTTTTAGATATCTCCATGTTTAAAGAGATGGCAGTGTATATACTTCCATGTTGATGGAGATAGCGGTGTAGATATTTCCATGTTTATAGAGATAGCGGTGTAGTTATTTCCATGTTTATAGAGATAGCCGTGTAGATATTTCCATGTTTCTACAGATAACAGTGTAGATATTTCCATGTTTGTACAGATGGCATTATAGATATTTCCATGTTTATACAGATTGCGGTGTAGATATTTCCATGTTTATACAGATAGCGGTGTAGATATTTCCATGTTTTTACAGATATCGGTGTAGATTTTCCATGTTTACACTGATTGCGGTGTAGATATTTCCATCTTTCTACTGATGGCATTGTAGATATTTCCATGTTTATACAGATGGCTGTGTAGATATTTCCATGTTTATATAGATGGTGGTGTAGATATTACCATGTTTATACAGATAGCGGTGTAGATATTTCCATGTTTATAGAGATAGCAGTGTAGATATTTACAGGTTTATACAGATGGCTGTGTAGATATTTCCATGTGTATAGAGATGGCATTGTAGATATTTCCATGTTTATACAGATGACTGTATAGCTATTTCCATGTTTTTACAGATGGCAGTGCAGATATTTCCATGTTTATAGAGATAGCGGTGTAGATATTTTCATGTTTATACAGATTGCGGTGGAGATATGTCCATGTTTATACAGATATCAATGGAGATATTTCCACGATACTACACATAGCGTTGTAGATATTTCCAAGTTTATACAGATAGCGGTGTAGATATTTCCATGTTTATACAGATGACTGTGCCGATATTTCCATGTTTATACAGAGTTCTCTGTAGGTATTTCCATGGTTATATAGTTGACAGTGTAGATATTTCCAGGTTTATACAGATGACTTTGTAGATATTTCCATGTTAATACAGATGGCTGTGTAGATATTTCCATGTTTATAGAGATAGCGGTGTAGATATTTCCATGTTTACTGAGATAGCTGTGTAAATATTTCCATATTTATACAGATAGTGGTGTAGATATTTCCATTTTTTTACAGATAGCTGTGTAGTTCTTTCCATCTTTATTCAGAGTGTGCTGTACCTACTTCCATGTTTATACAGATTACTGTGTAGATATTTCCATGTTTTTACAGATAGCGGTGTAGATATTTCCATCTTTATTCAGAGTGTGCTGTACATACTTCTATCTTTATACAGATCACTGTGTAGATATTTCCATGATTATACAGATAACGTTGTAGGTATTTCCAGCTTTATACAAACGGTGGTGTGGATATTTCCATGTTCCTACACATGACTGTGTAGTCATTTCCATGTTTATACAGATGGCTTTGTAGATATTTCCATGTCTATAGAGATAGCGGTGCAGATATTTCCATGTTTCAACAGTCAGCGGTGTATATATTTCCATGTTTATACAGATCGTGGTGTAGATATTTCCATGTTTATACAGATCCCGGTGTAGATATTTCCATGTTTATACAGACCGCAGTGTAGATATTTCCATGTTTATAGAGATAGCGGTGTAGATATTTCCAAGTTTGTACAGATGGCGGTGTTGATGTTTCCATCTATACATAGATTGCCGTGTAGGTATTTCCATATTTATACAGATGACATTGTAGATATTTCCATGTTTGTACAGATGGTGGTGTAGATATTTCCATGTTTACACAGATGACTGTATAGGTATTTCCATGTTTATACAGATGGCGGTGTAGTTATGTCCATGTTTATAGAGATAGCGGTGTAGATATTTCCATATTTATACAGATAATGGTGTAGAAATTTCCATGTTTATACCGATAGCGGTGTAAATATTTCCATGTTGATACAGATCACGGTGTAGATATTTCCTTGTTTACACAAATAGCTGGGTAGTTATTTCAATGTTTATACAGATAGCGGTGTAGATATTTCCATGTATATACAGATGGCTGTGTAGATATTTCCATGTTTATACAGATGGCTTTGTAGATATTTCCATGTTTATACAGATGACTTTGTAGTTATTTCCATGTTTATACAGATGGCGGTGTAGATATTTCCATGTTTATAGAGATAGCAGTTTAGATATTTCCAAGTTTGTACAGATGGCGGTGTTGATGTTTCCATCTATACACAGATTGCCGTGTAGGTATTTCCATGTGTATACAGATGGCATTGTACTTATTTCCATGTTTATACAGATGGTCGTGTAGATATTTCCATGTTTACACAGATGACTGTATAGGTATTTCCATGTTTATACAGATGGCGGTGTAGATATTTCCATGTTTATAGAGATAGCGGTGTAGATATTTCCATATTTATACAAATAACGGTGTTGAAATTTGCATGTTTATACAGATAGCGGTGTAAATATTTCCATGTTTATACAGATCACGGTGTAGATATTTCCATGTTTATAGAGATAGCGGTGTAGATATTTCCATGTTTATACAGACAGCGGTGTAGATATTTCCATGTTTATACAGATAGCGGTGCAGATATTTACATGTTTGTACAGATGGCGTTGTTGATATTTCCATGTATACACAGATGACCGGGTAGATATTTCCATGTTTATACAGATGGCTGTGTAGATATTTCCATGTTTATACAGATGACTTTGTACTTATTTGCATGTTTATACAGATGGCGTTGTAGATATTTCCATGTTTATAGAGATGGCTGTGTAGATATTTCCATGTTTATACAGATAGCGGTGTAGATATTTCCATGTTTATACTGACCACCTTGTAGATATTTCCATGTTTATGCAGATAGCGGTGTAGATATTTCCATGTTTTTACAGATATCGGTGTAGATATTTCCATGTTTACACAGATTGCGGTGTAGATATTTCCATCTTTCTACAGATGGCATTGTAGATATTTCCATGTTCATACAGATGGTTGTGTAGATATTTCCATGTTTATATAGATGGTGTTGTAGATATTACCATGTTTATACAGATAGCGGTGTAGACAGTTCCATGTTTATGCAGATCGTGTTGAAGATATTTCCATGTTTATACAGATCGCGGAGTAGATATTTCCATGTTTATACAGAACGCGGTGTAGATATTTCCATGTTTATACATATAGCGGTGTAGATATTTCCATGTTTATACCGATAGCGGTGTAGAGATTTCCATGTTATAGAGATAGTGGTGTAGGTATTTCCATGTTTATAGACATAGCGGTGTAGATATTTCCATGTTTATATAGATGACATTGTAGATATTTCCATGTTTATACAACTCGCTGTGCAGATATTTATATCTTTATACAGATGACATTGTAGATATGTCCTTATTCAAACAGATGGCGGTGTAGATGTTTCCAAGTGTATACAGATGGTGGAGTAGTTAATTCCATGTTTATGGAGATGGCAGTGTAGATATTTTCATGTTTATAGAGATGGCGGTGTAGATATTTCCATGTTCATAGAGATAGCAGTGTAGATATTTACATGTTTATACAGATGGCTGTGTAGATATTTCCATGTGTATACAGATGGCATTGTAGATATTTCCATGTTTATACAGGTGACTGTATAGGTATTTCCATGTTTTTACAGATGGCAGTGCAGATATTTCCATGTTTATAGAGATAGCGATGTAGATATTTCCATGTTTGTACAGATGGCGGTGTTGATATTTCCATCTATACACAGATGGCCGTGTAGATATTTCCATGTTTATATAGATGGCGGCGTAGATATTTCCATGGACATGCAGATGGCCGTGTAGATATTTCCATGTTTATACAGATAGCGGTGTAGATATTTCCATGTATACACAGATGGTGGTGTAGATATTTCCGTGTTTATTCACATGGCAGTGTAGATACTTCCATATTTATGGAGATGGCAGTGTAGATATTTTCATGTTTATAGAGATGGCGGTGTAGATATTTCCATATTTATAGAGATAGCGGTGTGCCTATTTCCATCTTTCTACAGATGGCAGTGTAGATATTTCCATGTTTATACACATGGAGGTGTAGATATTTCCATATTTATACAGATGTCTGTGTAGATATTTCCATGTGTATACAGATGGTATTGTAGGTATTTCCATGTATATACAGATGGTGGTGTAGATATTTCCAAGTTTATTCAGATGACTGTGTAGATATTTCCATGTTTTTACAGATGGCAGTGTAGATATTTCAATGTTTATAGAGATGGCGCTGTAGATATTTCAATGTTTAAACAGATAACGGTGGAGATATTTCCACGTTTATACTGAGAGCAGTGGAGATATTTCCATGTTTATACACATAGCGGTGTACATATTTCCATGTTTATAGAGACAGCGGTGTAGGTATTTCCATGTTTATACAGATAGCGGTGCAGATATTTCCATGTTTACACAGATGCCTATGCAGATATTTCCATATCTATAGAGAGGGCTGTGTAGATATTTCTATGTTTATACAGATGGCAGTGTAGATATTTCCATGTTCCTACACATGACTGTGTAGGTATTTCCATCTTTATACAGAAGCCTATTTCCATTTTTTTAGAGATAGCGATGGAGATATTTCCATGTTTATACAGATAGCGCTGTATATATTTCCATGTTTATACAGATCGTGGTGTATATATTTCCATGATTATACTGATACCGGTGTAGATATTTCCATGTTTATACACACCGCAGGGTAGATAATTCCATGTTTATAGAGATAGCAGTGTAGATATTTTCATGTTTGTACAGATGGCGGTGTTGATGTTTCCATATATACACAGATTGCCGTGTAGGTATTTCCATGTGTATACAGATGGCATTGTAGTTATTTCCATGTTTATACAGATGGTGGTGTAGATATTTCCATGTTTACACAGATGACTGTATAGGTATTTCCATGTTTATACAGATGGCGGTGTAGATATTTCCATGTTTATAGAGACGGCGGTGTAGACATTTCCATGTTTATGCAGATCGCGGTGTAGATATTTCCCTGTTCATACAGATCGCGATGTAGATATTTCCATGTTTACACAGATAGCGGTGTAGATATTTCCATGTTTATACAGATAGCGGTGTAGATATTTCCATGTTTATAGAGATAGCGGTGGAGGTATTTCCATGTTTATAGACATAGCGGTGTAGATATTTCCATGTTTATATAGATGGCGTTGTAGATATTTCCATGTTTCCACCGTTAGCGGTGTTGGTATTTCCACGTTTATACAGATAGCGATGTAGATATTTCCATGTTTATACAGCTCGCGGTGCAGATATTTATATCTTTACATAGATGGTATTGTAGATATTTCCTTATTCACACAGATGGCGGTGTAGATGTTTCCATGTTTATACAGATGGCGGAGTAGTTAGTTCCATGTTTATGGAGATGGCATTGCAGATATTTTCATGTTTATGGAGATGGCGGTGTAGATATTTCCATGTTTATACAGATAGCGGTGTACATAATTCAAAGTTTTTACAGATATCGGTGTAGATATTTCCGTGTTTACACAGATTGCGGTGTAGATATTTCCGTCTTTCTGCAGATGGCATTGTAGATATTTCCATGTTTATACAGATGGCGGTCTAGATATTTCCATGTTAGTACAGATGGCGGTGTTGATATTTCCATCTATACACAGATGGCCGAGTAGATATTTCCATGTTTATACAGATGGCGGCGTAGATATTTCCATGGACATGCAGATGGTGGTGTAGATATTTCCATGTGTATACAGATGGCGGTGTAGATATTTCCATGTTTTCACAGATGGTGGTGTAGATATTTCCGTGTTTATACACATGGCGGAGTAGATACATCCATCTTTCTACAGATGGCAGTGTAGATATTTCCATGTTTATAGAGAAGCGGGGTAGATATTTCCATATTTATACAGATGTCTGTGTAGATATTTCCATGTGTATACAGATGGTATTGTAGGTATTTCCATGTTTATACAGATGGTGGTGTAGATATTTCCATGTTTATTCAGATGACAGTCTAGATATTTCCATGTTTTTACAGATGGCGGTGTAGATATTTCCATCTTTCTACAGATGGCATTGTAGATGTTTCCAGGTATATACAGATGGTGGTGTAGATATTTCCATGTTCATATAGATGGTGGTGTAGAAAATTACCATGTTTATACAGATAGCGGTGTAGAGATTTCCATGTTTATACAGATCGTGGTGAAGATGTTTCCATGATTATACAGATCGCGTTGTAGATATTTCCATGTTTATACAGATGGCGATGTAGATATTTCCATGTTTATACAGATCGCAGTGTAGATATTTCCATATTTAAACAGATAGTGGTGTAGATATTTCCATGTTAATATAGATAGCGGTGTAGGTATTTCCATGTTTATTGAGATAGCGGTGTAGGTATTTCCATGTTTATAGACATAGCGGTGTAGATATTTCCATGTTTATATAGATGGCTTTGTAGATATTTCCATGTTTATACCGATAGCGGTGTTGGTATTTCCACGTTTATATAGATAGCGATGTAGATATTTCCATGTTTATACAGCTCGCGGTGCAGATATTTATATCTTTATACAGATGGCATTGTAGATATTTCCTTATTCACACTGACGGCGGTGTAGACGTTTCGATGTTTATACAGATGGCGGAGTAGTTAGTTCCATGTTTACGGAGATGGCAGCGTAGATATTTTCATGTTTATAGAGATGGTGGTGTAGATATTTCCATGTTTATAGAGATAGCAGTGTAGATATTTACATGTTTATACAGATGGCTTTGTAGATATTTCCATGTGTATACAGATGGCATTGTATATATTTCCATGTTTATACAGATGACTGTATAGGTATTTCCATGTTTTTACAGATGGCAGTTCAGATATTTCCATGTTTATAGAGATAGCGGTGTAGATATTTCCATGTTTCTACAGATGGCGGTGTTGATATTTCTATCTATACACAGATGGCCGTGTAGATATTTCCATGTTTATACAGATGGCGGCGTAGATATTTCCATGGACATGCAGATGGCGGTATATATATTTCCAAGTTTATACAGATAGCGGTGTAGATATTTCCATGTTTATAAAGATACCGTTGTAGATATTTCCATGTTTATACAGACTGCAGTGTAGATATTTCCATGTGTATAGAGATAGCAGTGTAGATATTTCCATGTTTGTACAAATAGCGGTGTTGATGTTTCCATCTATACACAGATTGCCGTGTAGGTA
Organism: Pan troglodytes; assembly: GCF_028858775.2. Classification (NCBI taxonomy): domain Eukaryota; kingdom Metazoa; phylum Chordata; class Mammalia; order Primates; family Hominidae; genus Pan; species Pan troglodytes. The sequence continues at coordinate 1,917,429 of NC_072404.2, read as the reverse complement.
TTTCCATGTGTATACAGATGGCATTGTAGATATTTCCATGTTTATACAGATGGTGGTGAAGATATTTCCGTGTTTACACAGATGACCTTATAGGTATTTACATGTTTATACAGATGGCGGTGTAGGTATTTCCATGTTTATACAGATGGCGGCGTAGATATTTCCATGGACATGCAGATGGCGGTATATATATTTCCAAGTTTATACAGATAGCGGTGTAGATATTTCCATGTTTACACAGATGTCGGTGTAGATATTTCCCTGTTTATACACATGGCGGAGTAGATACTACCATCTTTATGGAGATGGCAGTGTAGATATTTTCATGTTCATAGAGATGGCGGTGTAGATATTTCCATATTTATAGAGATAGAGGTGTAGATATTTCCATGTTTATACAGATGGCGGTGTAGATATTTCCATGTTTATACAGATGACTTTGTAGGTATTTCCATGTTTATACAGATGGCGGTGTAGATATTTCCATGTTTATAGAGATAGCTGTGTACATATTTCCATGTTTATACAGAAAGCGGTGTATATATTTCCATGTTTATACAGATCGTGGTGTAGGTATTTCCATGTTTATACAGATACCGGTGTAGATATTTCCATGTTTATACAGATAGTGGTGTAGATATTTCCATGTTAGTACAGATAGCTGTGTAGATATTTCCATGTTTATACAGATTGCGGTGTAGGTATTTCCATGTTTACACAGATAGCGGTGTAGATATTTCCAAGTTTATACAGATGGCTGTGTAGATATTTCCATGTGTATACAGATGGCAGTGAAGATATTTCCATGTTTATACAGATGGAGGTGTAGATATTTCCATGTTTATACAGATTACTCTGTGGATATTTTCATATTTTTACAGATGGCGGTGTAGATATTTCCATGCTTCTACAGATAGCGGTGTGGCTATTTCCATGTTTATAGAGATAGCGGTGTAGATATTTCCACGTTTATAGAGATGACTGTGTAGATATTTCCATGTTTATACAGATGGCAGTGTAGATATTTCTATGTTTATTCAGTTATTGGTGTAGATATTTCCATGTTTATACAGATGACCCTGTAGATATTTCCATGTTTATACAGATGGCCGTGTAGATATTTCCATGTTTATAGAGATAGCCATGTAGATATTTCCATGTTTATACAGATACTGGTGTAGATATTTCCATGTTTATACAGATGACCGTGTGGGTATTTCCATGTTTAGTCAGATGGCGGTGTAGATATTTCCATGTTCATAGAGATAGCCATGTAGATATTTCCATGTTTATACAGATATTATTGTTGATATTTCCATGTTTATGCAGATAGCGGTGTAAATATTTCCATGTTTATAAAGATAGAATTGTAGATATTTCCATTCTTATACAGATAGCGGTGGAGATATTTCCATGTGTATACAGACAGCGATGTAGTTATTTCCATGTTTATACAGACAGCGGTGTAGATCTTTCCATGTATATACAGATAGCGTTGTAGATATTTCCATGTTTACACAGATAGCGCTGTAGGTATTTCCATGTTTACACAGATGGCGTTGTAGATATTTTCATGTCTGTACAGATAGCAGTGTAGATATTTCCATGTTTATACAGATAGCGGTGTAGATGTTTCCATGTATCTACAGATGGCTGTGTAGATATTTCCATGAGTATGCAGATGGCAGCGTAGATATTTCCATGTTTATAAACATGGTGGTGTAGATATTTCCCTGTTTATAGAGATGACTGTGTATATATTTCCATGTTTTACAGATGGCGGTCTAGATATTTCCATGTTTATACAGATAGCAGTGTAGATATTTCCATGTTTATAGAAATGGCTGTGTAGATATTTCCAAGTTTATACAGACGGCAGTGAAGATAATTCCATGTATATACACATAGTGGTGTAGATATTTCCATATTTATACAGATGACTGTTTAGATATTACCATTTTTATGCAGATGGCGGTGTAGATATTTGCATGTTTATAGAGATAGCGGTGTAGATATTTCCAAGTTTATACAGATAGTGGTGTAGATATTTCCATGTTTGTACAGATAGCTGTGTAGATATTTCCATGTTTATACAGATTGCGGTGTAGATATTTCCATGTTTACAGAGATAGCGGTGTAGATATTTCCAAGTTTATACAGATGGCTGTGTAGATATTTCCATGTTTATACAAATGGAGGTGTAGATATTTCCATGTTTATACAGATTACTCTGTAGGTATTTTCATATTTTTACAGATGGCGGTGTAGATATTTCCATGTTTCTACAGATAGCGGTGTGGCTATTTCCATGTTTATACAGATAGCGGTGTAGATATTTCCAAGTTTATTGAGATGACTGTGTAGATATTTCCATGTTTATACAGATGGCAGTGTAGATAGTTCTATGTTTATTCAGATATTGGTGTAGATATTTCCATGTTTATACAGATGACTGTTTAGTTATTTCCATTTGTATGCAGATGGCGGTGTAGATATTTCCATGTTTATAGAGATAGCGGTGTAGATATTTCCAAGTTTATACAGATAGTGGTGTAGATATTTCCATGTTTGTACAGATAGCTGTGTAGATATTTCCATGTTTATACAGATTGCGGTGTAGGTATTTCCATCTTTACAGAGATAGCGGTGTAGATATTTCCAAGTTTATACAGATGGCTGTGTAGATATTTCCATGTGTATACAGATGGCAGTGAAGATATTTCCATGTTTATACAGATGGAGGTGTAGATATTTCCATGTTTATACAGATTACTCTGTAGATATTTTCATATTTTTACAGATGGTGGTGTAGATATTTTCATGTTTCTACAGATAGCGGTGTGGCTATTTCCATGTTTATAGAGATAGCGGTGTAGATATTTCCACGTTTATAGAGATGACTGTGTAGATATTTCCATGTTTATACAGATGGCAGTGTAGATATTTCTATGTTTATTAAATATTGGTGTAGATATTTCCATGTTTATACAGATGACTCTGTAGATATTTCCATGTTTATACAGATGGCCGTGTAGATATTTCCATGTTTATAGAGATAGCCATGTAGATATTTCCATGTTTATACAGATGACCGTGTGGGTATTTCCATGTTTAGTCAGATGGCGGTGTACATATTTCCATGTTCATAGAGATAGCCATGTAGATAATTCCATGTTTATACAGATATTATTGTTGATATTTCCGTGTTTATGCAGTTAGCGGTGTAAATATTTCAATGTTTATAAAGATAGAAGTGTAGATATTTCCATTCTTATACAGATAGCGGTGGAGATATTTCCATGTTTATACAGACAGCGATGTAGTTATTTCCATGTTTATACACACAGTGGTGTAGATCTTTCCATGTTTATACAGATAGCGTTGTAGATATTTCCATGTTTACAGAGATGGCGGTGTAGGTATTTCCATGTTTACACAGATGGCGTTGTAGATATTTGCATGTTTGTACAGATACCAGTGTAGATATTTCCATGTTTATACAGATAGCCGTGTAGATGTTTCCATGTATCTACAGATGGCGTTGTAGATATTTCCATGAGTATGCAGATGGCAGCGTAGATATTTCCATGTTTATAAACATGGTGGTTTAGATATTTCCATGTTTATAGAGATGACTGTGTATATATTTCCATGTTTTTACAGATGGCGGTCTAGATATTTGCATGTTTATACAGATAGCAGTGTAGATATGTCCATGTTTATAGAAATGGCTATGTAGATATTTCTAAGTTTATACAGACGGCAGTGAAGATAATTCCATGTATATACACATAGTGGTGTAGATATTTCCATGTTTCTACAGATGTCTGTGTAGATATGTCCAAGGGTATACAGATGGCTGTGTAGATATTTCCATGTGTATACAGATTTGAGTGTAGATATTTCCATGTTTATACAGATGGAGGTATAGATATTTCCATATTTACATAGATAGCGGAGTAGGTATTTCCATGTTTAAACAGATAGCGGTGGAGATATTTTCATGTTTATACAGATGGCGTTGTAGGTATTTCCATGCTTTTAGATATGGCTGTGTAGGTACTTCCATGTTTATACAGATGGTTGTGTAGATATTTCCATGTTTATACAGATGTCAGTGTAGATTTTCCCATGTTTACAGATAGTTGTGTGGAAATTTCCATGTATATACAGAAGTCCGTGTAGTTATTTCCATATTTTTACAGATGGCGGTGTAGATATTTCCATGTTTATAGAGATAGCCATCTAGATATTTCCATGTTTACACAGATAGCGGTGTAGACATTTCCAGGTTTATAGAGATAGCGGTGTAGATATTTCCATGTTTATACAGATAGCGGTGGGGATATTTCCATGTTTATACAGATAGCGGTGGTGATATTTCCATGTTTATACAGATGGCGGTGTAGATATTTCCAGGTTTATACAGATAGTGGTGTAGATATTTCCATGTTTATACAGATAGCGGTGTAGATATTTCCATGTTTCTACAGATTGCGGTGTAGATATGTCCAAGGGTATAGAGATGGCTGTGTAGATATTTCCATGTGTATACAGATTTGAGTGTAGATATTTCCATGTTTATACAGATGGATGTGTAGATATTTCCATGTTTACACAGATAGCGGAGTAGGAATTTCCATGTTTAAACAGATAGCGGTGGAGTTATTTCCATGTTTATACAGATGGCATTGTAGATATTTCCATGCTTTTAGAGATGGCTGTGTAGGTACTTCCATGTTTATACAGATGGTTGTGTAGATATTTCCATGTTTATACAGATGGCAGTGTAGATTTTCCCATGTTTACAGAGAGTGGTGTGGAAATTTCCATGATTATACAGATGTCCGTGTAGATATTTCCATATTTATACAGATGGCGGTGTAGATATTTCCATGTTTATAGAGATAGCAATGTAGATATTTCCATGTTTACACAGATAACGGTGTAGACATTTCCAGGTTTATAGAGATAGCGGTGTAGATATTTGCATGTTTATACAGATAGCGGTGGGGATATTTCCATGTTTATGCAGATAGCGGTGGAGATATTTCCATGTTTATACAGATGGCGGTGTAGATATTTCCATGTTCATGCAGATAGCGGTGTAGATATTTCCATGTTTACACAGATAGCGGAGTAGTTATTTCCATGTTTAAACAGATAGCGGTGGAGATATTTCCATGTTTATACAGATGGCGTTGTAGATATGTCCATGCTTTTAGAGATGGCTGTGTAGGTACTTCCATGTTTATACTGATGGTTGTGTAGATATTTCCATGTTTATACAGATGGCAGTGTAGATTTTCCCATGTTTACAGATAGTGGTGTGGAAATTTCCATATTTATACAGATGCCTGTGTAGTTATTTCCATATTTATACCGATGGCGGTGTAGATATTTCCATGTTTATAGAGATAGTCATGAAGATATTTCCATGTTTACAAAGATAGCGGTGTAGACATTTCCAGGTTTATAAAGATAGCGGTGTAGATATTTCCATGTTTATACAGATGGCTGTGTAGGTATTTCCATGTGTATGCAGATGGCAGTGTAGATATTTGCAAGTTTACAGATGGAGGTGTAGATATTTACATGTTGATACAGATAGCGGTGTAGATATTTCCATTTTTATACAGATGGCAGTGTAGATATTTCCATGTTTATATAGATGGCGGTGTAGATATTTCCGTGTTTATGCAGGTGGCAGTGTAGATATTTCCATGTTTATAGAGATAGCTGTGTAGATATTTCCACGTTTACAGAGATACCGATGTAGATATTTCCATCTTTGCGCAGATTGCGGTGTAGATATTGCCATCTTTACACAGACAGCGGTGTAGATGTTTCCAAGTTTACACAGATAGCTGTGAAGATATTTCCATGTTTACACAGATAGCATTGTAGATATTTCCATATTTCTACAGATAGCGGTGTAGATATATACAAGTTGATACAGATAGCGGTGTAGATATTTCCAGGTTTATACAGATAGCGGTGGAGATATTTCCACGTTTTACAGATAGCGGTGTAGATATTTCCATCTTTATACAGATAGTGGTGCAGATATTTCCATGTTTATACAGATGGCGGTGTAGATATTTCCATGTTAATACAGATGGCGATGTAGATATTTCCTTGTTTATACAGATAGCGGTGTAGATATTTCCATGTTTATACAGATAGCGGTGGAAGTATTTCCATGTATATACAGATAGCGGTGTAGATATTTCCATGTTTATAGAGATAGTGGTGTAGATGTTTCCATGTTTATAAAGATAGCGGTGTAGATATTTGCATGTTTATAAAGATAGCCGTGTAGATATGGCCACGTAGATACAGATGGCGGTGTAGATATTTTCTTGTTTACACAGATAGCAGTGTAGATATTTCCATGTTTATACAGATAGCCGTGTAGATATTGCCATGTTTACAGAGATGGCGGTGTAGATATTTCCACCTTTGCACATATTGCGGTGCAGATATTTCCATCTTTACACAGACAGCTCTGTAGATATTTCCAAATTTACACAGATAGCTGTGTAGATATTTCCATGTTTACACAGATAGCCTTATAGATATTTCCATCTTTATACAGATAGCGGTGTAGATATTTCCATGTTAATACATACAGCGGTGTAGATATTTCCAAGTTTAAAGAATTGACGATGTAAGAATTTCCATGTTTATAGTGATAGTGGTGTAGATATTTCCATGTTTATACAGATAGCTGTGTAGATATTTCCATGTTTACAGAGATAGCGGTGTAGATATTTCCGTGTTTATAAAGATAGCGGTGTAGATATTTCCATGTTTACAGAGATAGCCGTGTAGATATTGCCATGTTTATACAGATGGCGGTGTAGATATTTCCTTGTTAATACAGATAGCGGTGTAGATATTTCCATGTTTATACAGATAGCGGTGTATATATTTCCATGTGTACAGAAATAGCGGTGAAGATATTTCCATCTGTACACAGATAGCTCTGTAGATATTTCCAAATTTACACAGATAGCTGTGTAGATATTTCCATGTTTACACAGATAGCCTTGTAGATATTTTCATCTTTATACACATATCGGTGTAGATATTTCCATGTTTACACAGATAGCCTTGTAGATATTTTCATCTTTATACACATATCGGTGTAGATATTTCCATGTTTATAAAGATAGCCGTGTAGATATTTCCATGTTTATACAGATAGCAGTGTTGATATTTCCATGTTTATACAAATGGCGGTGGAGCTATTTCCATGTTTATAAAGACAGCGATGTGGATATTTTCATATTTCTACACACAGCGGTGGAGATATTTCCAGGTTTAAAGAGATAGCGGTGTAGATATTTCCATGTTTATACATATAGCGGTGCAGTAATTTCCATGTTTATAGAGATATCGGTGTAGATATTCCCATGTTTATACAGATAGCGGTGCGGTTATTTCCATGTTTTTACAGATAGCGGTGTAGATATTTCTATGTTTATACAGATGGCAGTGTAGTTATTTCCATGTTTATACAGATAGTAGTGTAGATATTTCCATGTTTATACAGATGATTGTGTAGGTATTTCCATGTTTATACAGATGTCGGTGTAGATATTTCCTTGTTTATAGAGATAGCCCTGTAGATATTTCCATGTTTATACAGATAGCGGTGTAGACATTTCCCAGTTAATAGAGATAGCGGTGTAGATATTTCCATGTTTATACAGACAGCGGTGTGATTATTTCCATGTTTATACAGATAGCAGTGTAGATATTTCCATGTTCATAGAAATGGCTTTGTAGATATTTCCATGTTGATACAGATGGCAGTGTAGATATTTCCATGTTTATTCAGATATTGATGTAGATATTTCCATGTTTATACAGATGACAGTGTAAGTATTTCCATGTTTTTACAGATGGTGGTGTAGATATTTCCATGTTTATACAGATAGCAGTGCAGATTTTACCATGTTTACACATATAGCGGTTTAGATATTTCCATCATTGCACAGATTGTGGTGTAGACATTTCCATCTTTAGACAGATAGAGGTGTAGGTATTTCCATCTTTGCACAGATTGCGGTGTAGATATTTCCATCTTTACACAGATAGTGGTGCAGATATTTCCATGTTTACACAGATAGAGGTGAAGGTATGTCCAGGTTTACACAGATAGCACTGTAGATATTTGCATGTTTATAAAGATAGCGGTGGAGATATTTCCATGTTTATACAGATAGCGGAGTAGATGTTTCCATGTTTAAAGAGATAGCAGCGTAGATATTTCCATATTTATGCAGATAGCATTGAAGTTATTTCCATGTTTATACAGATCGTGGTGTAGATATTTCCATGTTTATAGGGATAGCTGTGTATATATTTCCATATTGATACAGACAGCGGTGTAGCTATTTCCATGTTTGTACAGATAGCGGTGTAGATATTGCCATGTTTATACAGATCGTGGTGTAGATATTTCCAAGTTTATACGGATAGCATTGTAGATATTTCCATGTTTATACAGACAGCGGTGTAAATATTTCCATGTTTACAGAGTTAGCTGTGTAGATATTTCCGTATTTGCACTGATTGCGGTGTAGATATATCCATCTTTACACAGATAGCAGTGTACATATTTCCAGCTTCACACAGATAGCTGTTTAGATATTTCCACGTTTACACAGACAGTGCTGTAGATATTTCCATATTTATACAGATTGCGGTGCAGATATTTCCATGTTTATAAAGATAGCGGTGTTGATATTTCCATGTTTTTACAGATATTTGTGTAGATATTTCCAAGTTTATACAGATTACCGTGTATGTATTTCCATGTTTATACAGATGGCGGTGTAGATATTTCCATGTTTATAGGGATAGCCATATAGATATTTCCATGTTGATACAGATAGCGGTGTAGACATTTCTATGTTTATAGAGATAGCGGTGTAGATATTTCCATATTTATACATATAGCTGTGTAGATATTTCCATGTTTATACAGATACCGGTGTAGATATTTCCATGTTTACACAGATTGTGGTGTAGATATTTCCATGTTTATACAGATAGTGGTGTTGGTATTTCCATGTTTATATTGATAGCGGTGTAGATATTTCCTAGTTTATACAGCTCACGGTGTAGATATTTCCATGTTTATACAGATAGCGATGTAGATATTTCCATGTATATAAATATACCCATGTAGATATTTACATGTTTATAGAGATATGGGTGTAGATATTTCCATGTTTATTCAATTAGTGATGTAGATATTTCCATGTTTATACAGATTGCGTTGTAGATATTTCCATGTTTATACAGATATCCGTTTAGATATTTGAATGTTTATACAGATAGCGGTGTAGATATTTCCACATATACACAGATAGCTGTGGAGATATTTCCATGTTTATTCAGATGGCGTTGTAGATATTTCCAAGTTTATTCAGTTAGCGGTGCAGATATGTCCATGTTTATAGAGATAGCAGTGTAGATATTTCGATGTTTATACAGATGACTGTGTAGATATTTCGTGTTTACACAGATGACAGTGTAGGTATTTCGTTCTTTATACAGAGAGTGGTGTAGATATTTCCATGTTTATTCAGATGACGGTGTAGGTACTTCCATGTTTATACAGATGGCGGTGTAGATATTTCCATGTTTACAGAGATAGCGGTGTAGATATTTCCATGTTTATACAGATAGCGGTGGGGATATTTCCATGTTTATACAGATAGCGGTGGTGATATTTCCATGTTTATACAGATGGCGGTGTAGATATTTCCAGGTTTATACAGATAGTGGTGTAGATATTTCCATGTTTATACAGATAGCGGTGTAGATATTTCCATGTTTCTACAGATTGCGGTGTAGATATGTCCAAGGGTATAGAGATGGCTGTGTAGATATTTCCATGTGTATACAGATTTGAGTGTAGATATTTCCATGTTTATACAGATGGATGTGTAGATATTTCCATGTTTACACAGATAGCGGAGTAGGAATTTCCATGTTTAAACAGATAGCGGTGGAGTTATTTCCATGTTTATACAGATGGCATTGTAGATATTTCCATGCTTTTAGAGATGGCTGTGTAGGTACTTCCATGTTTATACAGATGGTTGTGTAGATATTTCCATGTTTATACAGATGGCAGTGTAGATTTTCCCATGTTTACAGAGAGTGGTGTGGAAATTTCCATGATTATACAGATGTCCGTGTAGATATTTCCATATTTATACAGATGGCGGTGTAGATATTTCCATGTTTATAGAGATAGCAATGTAGATATTTCCATGTTTACACAGATAACGGTGTAGACATTTCCAGGTTTATAGAGATAGCGGTGTAGATATTTGCATGTTTATACAGATAGCGGTGGGGATATTTCCATGTTTATGCAGATAGCGGTGGAGATATTTCCATGTTTATACAGATGGCGGTGTAGATATTTCCATGTTCATGCAGATAGCGGTGTAGATATTTCCATGTTTACACAGATAGCGGAGTAGTTATTTCCATGTTTAAACAGATAGCGGTGGAGATATTTCCATGTTTATACAGATGGCGTTGTAGATATGTCCATGCTTTTAGAGATGGCTGTGTAGGTACTTCCATGTTTATACTGATGGTTGTGTAGATATTTCCATGTTTATACAGATGGCAGTGTAGATTTTCCCATGTTTACAGATAGTGGTGTGGAAATTTCCATATTTATACAGATGCCTGTGTAGTTATTTCCATATTTATACCGATGGCGGTGTAGATATTTCCATGTTTATAGAGATAGTCATGAAGATATTTCCATGTTTACAAAGATAGCGGTGTAGACATTTCCAGGTTTATAAAGATAGCGGTGTAGATATTTCCATGTTTATACAGATGGCTGTGTAGGTATTTCCATGTGTATGCAGATGGCAGTGTAGATATTTGCAAGTTTACAGATGGAGGTGTAGATATTTACATGTTGATACAGATAGCGGTGTAGATATTTCCATTTTTATACAGATGGCAGTGTAGATATTTCCATGTTTATATAGATGGCGGTGTAGATATTTCCGTGTTTATGCAGGTGGCAGTGTAGATATTTCCATGTTTATAGAGATAGCTGTGTAGATATTTCCACGTTTACAGAGATACCGATGTAGATATTTCCATCTTTGCGCAGATTGCGGTGTAGATATTGCCATCTTTACACAGACAGCGGTGTAGATGTTTCCAAGTTTACACAGATAGCTGTGAAGATATTTCCATGTTTACACAGATAGCATTGTAGATATTTCCATATTTCTACAGATAGCGGTGTAGATATATACAAGTTGATACAGATAGCGGTGTAGATATTTCCAGGTTTATACAGATAGCGGTGGAGATATTTCCACGTTTTACAGATAGCGGTGTAGATATTTCCATCTTTATACAGATAGTGGTGCAGATATTTCCATGTTTATACAGATGGCGGTGTAGATATTTCCATGTTAATACAGATGGCGATGTAGATATTTCCTTGTTTATACAGATAGCGGTGTAGATATTTCCATGTTTATACAGATAGCGGTGGAAGTATTTCCATGTATATACAGATAGCGGTGTAGATATTTCCATGTTTATAGAGATAGTGGTGTAGATGTTTCCATGTTTATAAAGATAGCGGTGTAGATATTTGCATGTTTATAAAGATAGCCGTGTAGATATGGCCACGTAGATACAGATGGCGGTGTAGATATTTTCTTGTTTACACAGATAGCAGTGTAGATATTTCCATGTTTATACAGATAGCCGTGTAGATATTGCCATGTTTACAGAGATGGCGGTGTAGATATTTCCACCTTTGCACATATTGCGGTGCAGATATTTCCATCTTTACACAGACAGCTCTGTAGATATTTCCAAATTTACACAGATAGCTGTGTAGATATTTCCATGTTTACACAGATAGCCTTATAGATATTTCCATCTTTATACAGATAGCGGTGTAGATATTTCCATGTTAATACATACAGCGGTGTAGATATTTCCAAGTTTAAAGAATTGACGATGTAAGAATTTCCATGTTTATAGTGATAGTGGTGTAGATATTTCCATGTTTATACAGATAGCTGTGTAGATATTTCCATGTTTACAGAGATAGCGGTGTAGATATTTCCGTGTTTATAAAGATAGCGGTGTAGATATTTCCATGTTTACAGAGATAGCCGTGTAGATATTGCCATGTTTATACAGATGGCGGTGTAGATATTTCCTTGTTAATACAGATAGCGGTGTAGATATTTCCATGTTTATACAGATAGCGGTGTATATATTTCCATGTGTACAGAAATAGCGGTGAAGATATTTCCATCTGTACACAGATAGCTCTGTAGATATTTCCAAATTTACACAGATAGCTGTGTAGATATTTCCATGTTTACACAGATAGCCTTGTAGATATTTTCATCTTTATACACATATCGGTGTAGATATTTCCATGTTTACACAGATAGCCTTGTAGATATTTTCATCTTTATACACATATCGGTGTAGATATTTCCATGTTTATAAAGATAGCCGTGTAGATATTTCCATGTTTATACAGATAGCAGTGTTGATATTTCCATGTTTATACAAATGGCGGTGGAGCTATTTCCATGTTTATAAAGACAGCGATGTGGATATTTTCATATTTCTACACACAGCGGTGGAGATATTTCCAGGTTTAAAGAGATAGCGGTGTAGATATTTCCATGTTTATACATATAGCGGTGCAGTAATTTCCATGTTTATAGAGATATCGGTGTAGATATTCCCATGTTTATACAGATAGCGGTGCGGTTATTTCCATGTTTTTACAGATAGCGGTGTAGATATTTCTATGTTTATACAGATGGCAGTGTAGTTATTTCCATGTTTATACAGATAGTAGTGTAGATATTTCCATGTTTATACAGATGATTGTGTAGGTATTTCCATGTTTATACAGATGTCGGTGTAGATATTTCCTTGTTTATAGAGATAGCCCTGTAGATATTTCCATGTTTATACAGATAGCGGTGTAGACATTTCCCAGTTAATAGAGATAGCGGTGTAGATATTTCCATGTTTATACAGACAGCGGTGTGATTATTTCCATGTTTATACAGATAGCAGTGTAGATATTTCCATGTTCATAGAAATGGCTTTGTAGATATTTCCATGTTGATACAGATGGCAGTGTAGATATTTCCATGTTTATTCAGATATTGATGTAGATATTTCCATGTTTATACAGATGACAGTGTAAGTATTTCCATGTTTTTACAGATGGTGGTGTAGATATTTCCATGTTTATACAGATAGCAGTGCAGATTTTACCATGTTTACACATATAGCGGTTTAGATATTTCCATCATTGCACAGATTGTGGTGTAGACATTTCCATCTTTAGACAGATAGAGGTGTAGGTATTTCCATCTTTGCACAGATTGCGGTGTAGATATTTCCATCTTTACACAGATAGTGGTGCAGATATTTCCATGTTTACACAGATAGAGGTGAAGGTATGTCCAGGTTTACACAGATAGCACTGTAGATATTTGCATGTTTATAAAGATAGCGGTGGAGATATTTCCATGTTTATACAGATAGCGGAGTAGATGTTTCCATGTTTAAAGAGATAGCAGCGTAGATATTTCCATATTTATGCAGATAGCATTGAAGTTATTTCCATGTTTATACAGATCGTGGTGTAGATATTTCCATGTTTATAGGGATAGCTGTGTATATATTTCCATATTGATACAGACAGCGGTGTAGCTATTTCCATGTTTGTACAGATAGCGGTGTAGATATTGCCATGTTTATACAGATCGTGGTGTAGATATTTCCAAGTTTATACGGATAGCATTGTAGATATTTCCATGTTTATACAGACAGCGGTGTAAATATTTCCATGTTTACAGAGTTAGCTGTGTAGATATTTCCGTATTTGCACTGATTGCGGTGTAGATATATCCATCTTTACACAGATAGCAGTGTACATATTTCCAGCTTCACACAGATAGCTGTTTAGATATTTCCACGTTTACACAGACAGTGCTGTAGATATTTCCATATTTATACAGATTGCGGTGCAGATATTTCCATGTTTATAAAGATAGCGGTGTTGATATTTCCATGTTTTTACAGATATTTGTGTAGATATTTCCAAGTTTATACAGATTACCGTGTATGTATTTCCATGTTTATACAGATGGCGGTGTAGATATTTCCATGTTTATAGGGATAGCCATATAGATATTTCCATGTTGATACAGATAGCGGTGTAGACATTTCTATGTTTATAGAGATAGCGGTGTAGATATTTCCATATTTATACATATAGCTGTGTAGATATTTCCATGTTTATACAGATATCGGTGAAGATATTTCCATGTTTATACAGATACCGGTGTAGATATTTCCATGTTTACACAGATTGTGGTGTAGATATTTCCATGTTTATACAGATAGTGGTGTTGGTATTTCCATGTTTATATTGATAGCGGTGTAGATATTTCCTAGTTTATGCAGCTCACGGTGTAGATATTCCCATGTTTATACAGATAGCGATGTAGATATTTCCATGTATATAAATATACCCATGTAGATATTTACATGTTTATAGAGATATGGGTGTAGATATTTCCAAGTTTATTCAATTAGTGATGTAGATATTTCCATGTTTATACAGATTGCGTTGTAGATATTTCCATGTTTATACAGATATCCGTTTAGATATTTGAATGTTTATACAGATAGCGGTGTAGATATTTCCACATATACACAGATAGCTGTGGAGATATTTCCATGTTTATTCAGATGGCGTTGTAGATATTTCCAAGTTTATTCAGTTAGCGGTGCAGATATGTCCATGTTTATAGAGATAGCAGTGTAGATATTTCGATGTTTATACAGATGACTGTGTAGATATTTCGTGTTTACACAGATGACAGTGTAGGTATTTCCTTCTTTATACAGAGAGTGGTGTAGATATTTCCATGTTTATTCAGATGACGGTGTAGGTACTTCCATGTTTATACAGATGGCGGTGTAGATATTTCCATGTTTACAGAGATAGCGGTGTAGATATTTCCATGTTTATACAGATAGCGGTGGAGGTATTTCCATGTATATACAGATAGCGGTATAGATATTACCATGTTTATACAGATAGCGGTGGAGATATTTCCATGTTTATACAGATGGCGGTGTAGATATTTCCAAGTTTATACAGATAGCAGCGCAGATATTTCCAAGTTTATACAGATAGTGGTGTAGATATTTCCATGTTTATACAGATGGCTGTGTTGATATTTCGTGTTTACACAGATGACAGTGTAGATATTTCCTTGTTTATACAGATTGTGGTGTAGATATTTCCATGTTTATACAGATGACGGTGTAGGTATTTCCATGTTTATACAGATAGCGGTGTAGATATTTCCATGTTTATACAGATAGCTGTGTATGTATTTCCATGTGTATGCTGATGGCAGTGTAGATATTTCCATGTTTATACAGATGGAGGTGTAGATATTTCCATGTTTACACAGATGACTTTGTAGATATTTCCAAGTTTATACAGATAATGGTGTAGATGTTTCCATGTTTAAACAGGTAGCTGTGTACATAATTCCATGTTTATACAGAAAGCGGTGAAGATATTTCCATATTTATACAGATTGCGGTGTAGATATTTCCACGATTATACAGATAGCGGTTTAGATATTTCCATGTTTATAGAGATAGCGGTGTAGATATTTCCATGTTTACACAGATAGCGGTGGGGATATTTCCATGTTTATACAGATAGCGGTGTAGATATTTCCATGTTTATACAGATTGCGTTGTAGTTATTTCCATGTATATAGAGAAGCGGTGTAGATATTACCATGTTTATTCAGATGGCGGTGTGGATATTTCCAAGTTTATACAGATAGCGGTGCAGATATTTCCATGTTTATACAGATAGCGATGTAGATATTTCCATATTTATACAGATGGTTGTGTAGATATTTCCATGTGTATACAGATGGCAGTGTAGATATTTCCATGTTTATACAGATGGAGGTGTAGGTATTTCCATGTTTATACAGATGACTGTCTAGTTATTTCCATGTTTCTACAGATGGCTGTGTAGATATTTCCATGTATTTGAGATAGCCATGTAGATATTTCCATGTTTATACAGATAGCGGTGTAGGCATTTCCATGTTAATAGAGATAGCGGTAAAGATATTTCCATATTTATACAGATAGCGTTGTAGATAATTCCATGTTTATACAGATAGCAGTGAAAATATTTCCATGTTTATACAGATAGCGGTGTGGATATTTCCATGTTTATACAGATGGCGGTGTAGATATTTCCTTGTTTATGTATATAGCTGTGTAGTTATTTCCATGTTTATAGAGATGGCGGTGTATGTATTTCCATGTTTTTAAGATAGCGGTGTAGATATTTCCATGTTTATAAAGATAGGGGTGTAGATATTACCATGTTTATACAGCTCGCTGTGTAGTTGTTTACATCTTTATACAGATGGCATTGTAGATATTTCCATGTTTATGCAGATGGCGGTGTAGGTATTTCCATGTTTATGGTGATGGCAGTGTAGATATTTTCATGTTTATATAGACGGTGCTGTAGCTATTTCCATGTTTATAGAAATAGTGGTGAAGATACATCCATGTTTATAGAGATAGCGGTGTAGGTATTTCCATGTTTATAGAGATAGCGGTATAGATATTTCCATGTTTATACAGATGGCAGTGTAGATGTTTCTATGTGTATACACATGGCAGTTTATATATTTCCAAATTTATACAGATGGAGGTGTAGATATTTCCATGTTAATACAAATGACTGTGTATATATTTCCATGTTTTTACAGATGGCGGTATAGGTATTTCCATGTTTATACAGATGGCGCTGTGGCTAATTCCATGTTTATACAGATACCAGTGTAGATATTTCCATATTTATAGAGATGGCTGTGTAGATATTTCCATGATTATACAGATGGCAATGTAGATATTTCCAAGTTTATACTGATGGCAGTGTAGATATTTCCATGTTTATAGAGATAGCCATGTAGATATTTCCATGTTTATACAGATAGCGGGGAATATATTTCCATGTTTATATAGATAGCGCTGTAGACATTTACTTATTTATACAGATAGCGGTGTAGATATTTCCATGTTAATACAGATAGCGGTGTAGATATGTCCATGGTGATACAGATCGTGGTGTAGATATTTCCAAGTTTATACAGATATCGGTGTAGATATTTCCATGTTTATACAGGTAGCGTTGTCGTTATTTCCATGTTTATACATATCGCGGTGTAGATATTTCCATGTTTATACAGATAGTCGTGTAGATATTTCCATGTTTACAAAGATGGCGGTGTAGATAGTTCCATGTTTATGGAGATGGCAGTGTAGATATTTCCATGTTTATAGAGATGGTGGTGTAGATATTTCCATATTTATACATATAGTAGCGTAGATATTTCCATGTTTATACTGATGACCTTGTAAATATTTCCATGTTTATACACATGGCGGTGTAGATATTTCCATGTTTATACAGATAGTGGTGTAGATATTTCCATGTTTATACAGATAGCGGTGTAGATATTTCCATGTTTACACAGATAGTGGTGTAGTTATTTCCATCCTTGAACGGATTGCGCTGTAGAAATTTCCATCTTTACACAGGTAGCGGTGTAGATTTTTCCATGTTTATAGAGATAGCCGTGTAGATATTTCCATGTTTATACAGATAGCGGTGTAGATATTTCCATGTTTACAGAGTTACCGGTACAGATATTTCCATATTTATACAGATAGCGGTGAAGATATTTCCATGTTTATACAGATAGCGGTGTTTATATTTCCATGTTTATACAGATAGCGGTGTAGATATTTCCATGTTTATAGAAATCGCAGTGTAGATATTTCCATGTTTATACGGATAGCGGTGAAGGTATTTCCATGTTTATACAGGTAGCGGTGTAGATATTTCCATGTTTACACAGATCGCGGTTTACATATTTCCATCTTTCCACAGATGGCAGTGTAGGTATTTCTATGTTTATACAGATAATGGTGTAGATATTTCCAAGTTTATACTGATGGCGGTGTAGGTATTTCCATGTTTATAGAGATAGCCATGTAAATATTTCCATGTTTATACAGATAGCTGTTTATATATTTCCATGTTTATAGAGATAGCGCTGTAGACATTTACTTATTTATACAGATAGCGGTGTAGATATTTCCATGTTAATACAGATAGCGGTGTAGATATGTCCATGGTGATACAGATCGTGGTGTAGATATTTCCAAGTTTATACAGATACCGGTGTAGATATTTCCATGTTTATAGAGTTAGCGTTGTCAATATTTCCATGTTTATACAGATCGCGGTGTAGATATTTCCATTTTTTAGAGACGGCGCTGTAGATATTTCCATGTTTATGCAGATGGCGGTGTAGATATTTCCATGTTTATAGAGATGGCGGTGTAGATATTCTATATTTTTAGAGATAGAGGTGTACATAATTCCATGTTTATAGAGATGGTTGTGTAGGTATTTCCATGTTTATGGAGATAGTGTTGTAGATCTTTCCATGTTTATACAGATAGCAGTGTAGATATGTCCATGTCTATACAGATAGCGGTTTGGTATTTCCATGTTTAAACGGATAGCGGTGCAGATATTTCCATGTTTATACAGCTCGTGGTGTAGATATCTCCATCTTTATACAGATGGCTGTGTATATATTTCCATGTGTATACAGATAGTCGTGTAGATATTTCCATGTTTACAAAGATGTCAGTGTAGATAATTCCATGTTTATGGAGATGGCAGTGTAGATATTTCCATGTTTATATAGATGGTGGTGTAGATATTTCCATATTTATACATATAGTAGTGTAGATATTTCCTTGTTTATACAGATGACGTTGTAAATATTTCCATGTTTATAAACATGGCGGTGTAGATATTTCCATGTTTATAGAGATAGCGGTGTAGATATTTCCATGTTTATACAGATGGCGGTGTAGATATTTCCATGTTTACACAGATAGCGGTGTAGTTATTTCCATCTTTGCACAGATTGCAGTGTAGAAATCTCCATCTTTACACAGGTAGCGGTGTAGATATATCCAGGATTATAGAGATAGCCGTGTAGATATTTCCATGTTTATACAGATAGCGGTGTAGACATTTCCATGTTTACAGAGTTAGCGGTACAGATATTTCCATATTGATACAGATAGCGGTGAAGATATTTCCATGTTTATACAGATAGCGGTGTTGATATTTCCATGTTTATACAGATCGCAGTGTAGATATTTCCATGTTTATACGGATAGCGGTGAAGATATTTCCATGTTTATACAGGTAGCGGTGTAGATATTTCCATGTTTACACAGATCGCGGTGTAGATATTTCCATCTTTACACAGATGGCAGTGTAGGTATTTCTATGTTTATACAGATGACGGTGTAGATATTTCCATGTTTATACAGATGGCGGTGTAGTTATTTCCTTGTTTATGTATACGGCGGTGTAGTTATTTCCATGTTTATAGAGATGGTGGTGTATATATTTCCATGTTTTTAGAGATAGCGGTGTAGATATTTCTGTTTATACAGATAGGGGTGTAGATATTACCATGTTTATACAGCTTGCAGTGTAGATATTTACATCTTTATACAAATGGGAGCGTAGATATTTCCATGTTTATGCAGATGGCGGTGTAGATAGTTCCAGGTTAATGGAGATGGCAGTGTAGATATTTTCATGTTTATATAGATGGCGCTGTAGATATTTCCATGTTTATAGAGATAACGGTGTAGGTAATTCCATGTTTATAGAGATGGCGGTGTGGATATTTCCATGTTTATGGAGATAGTGCTGCAGATATTTCCATGTTTATACAGATAGCGGTGTAGAAATTTCCATGTTTATACAGCCCATGGTGTAGATATTTCCATCTTTAAACAGATGGCATTGTAGACATTTCCATGTTTATACAGATAGCGGTGTAGATATTTCCAAGTTTACACACATGGCAGTGTAGATACCTCCATGTTTATGGAGATGGCAGTTTAGATATTTTCATGTTTATAGTGATGACGGTGTAGATATTTCCAAGTTTATAGAGATAGCGGTATAGGTATTTCCATGTCTATAGAGATAGCGGTGTAGATGTTTCCATGTTTATACTGATGGCTGTACAGATATTTCCATGTGTATACAGATTGCAGTGTAGATATTTCCATGTTTATGCAGATGGCGGTGTAGATATTTCCAAGTTTATAGAACGGCGGTGTAGATATTTCCATGTTTATAGAGATAGTGGTGTAGATATTTCCATTTTCATAAAGATAGCGGTGTAGGTATTTCCAAGTTTATAGTGATAACGGTGTAGATATTTCCATGTTTATACAGATGACTCTGTAGGTATTTCCATGTGTGTACAGATGGCAGTGTAGATATTTACATGTTTATAAAGATGGTGGTGTAGATATTTCCATGTTTATACAGATGACCTTGTATATATTTGCATGTTTTTACAGATGGCGGTGTAGATATTTCCATGTTTATAGAGATAGCGGTGTAGATATTTCCATGTTTATACAGACAGCGGTGTAGATGTTACCATGTTTATAAGAGATAGCGGTGTAGATATTTCCATATTTATACAGATAGCGGTGTAGATATTTCCATGTTTATACTGATGGCGGTGTAGGTATTTCCATGTTTATACAGATGGCGGTGTAGATATTTCCGTGTTTATACAGGTGGCAGTGTAGATATATCAATGTTTATAGGGAGAGCGGTGTAGGAATTTCGATGTTTACAGAGATACCGGTGTAGATATTTCCATATTTGCGAAGATTGCAGTGTAGATATTGCCATCTTTACACAGATTGCGGTGTAGATATTTCCAAGTTTAGACAGTTAGCGGTGTAAATATTTCCATGTTTACACAGATATCATTGTAGGTATTTCCATGTTTCTACAGATAGCTGTGTAGATATTTCTTTTTGATACAGATAACGGTGTAGATATTTCCAGGTTTATACAGATAGCGGTTTAGATATATCCACGATTATAAAGATAGGGATGTAGATATTTCCACGTTTATACAGATAGCGTTGAAGATATTTCCACGTTTATACAGATAGCGGTGTACATATTTCCACGTTTTACAGATAGCGGTGTAGATATTTCCATCTTTATACAGATAGCGGTGTAGATATTTCCATGGTTATACAGATGGCGGTGTAGATAATTCCATGTTAAAACAGATGGCGGTGTAGATATTTCCTTCTTTATACAGGGAGCGGTGTAGATATTTCCATGTTTATACAGATAGCGGTGTAGATATTTCCATGTTTATACAGATAGCGGTGTAGATATTTCCATATTTATAGAGATAGCGGTGTACATATTTCCATGTTTATACAGATAGCGGTGTAGATGTTTCCAAGTTTATACAGATAGCGGTGGAGATATTTCCATGTTTATAGAGATAGCCATGTAGATATGTGCATGTTTATACAGATTGCAGTGTAGATATTTCCATGTTTACACAGATAGCGTTGTAGATATTTGCAGGTTTATACGGATAGCGGTGTAGATATTTCCATGTTTATACAGATAGCGGTGTAGATGTTTCAATGTTTATTCAGATAGCGGTGTAGTCATTTCCATGTTTATAGAGATAGCGGTGTAGATATTTCCATGTTTATACCGATAGAGGTGTAAATGTTTCCATGTTTATACAGATAGTGGTGGAGATATTTGCATGTTTACACAGATAGCATTGTATATATTTGCAGGTTTATAACGATAGCGGTGTAGATATTTCCATGTTTATACAGATAGCGGTGTAGATGTTTCCAAGTTTATATAGATAGCGGTGGAGATATTTCCATGTTTATAGAGATAGCCATGTAGATATTTGCATGTTTATACAGATAGCGGTGTAGATATTTCCATGTTTACACAGCGTTGTAGATATTTGCAGGTTTATACGGATAGCGGTGTAGATATTTCCAAGTTTATACAGATAACGGTGTAGATATTTCCAGGTTTATACAGATGGCGGTGTAGATATTTACATGTTTATACAGATAGCGGTGTAGATATCTCCATGTTTATACAGATGGCGATGTAGATATTTCCATGTTTATACAGATGGCGGTGTAGTTATTTCCATGTTTCTACAGCTCCCGGTGTATATATTTACATCTTTATTCAGATGGCAGTGTAGACATTTCCATATTTATACAGATGGCGTTGTAGATAGTTCCATGTTTATGGAGCTGACAGTGTAGATATTTTCATGTATATAGAGATAGTGGTGTAGATATTTCCACCTTTATAGAAAGAGCGGTGTAGATATTTCCATGTTTATAGAGATAGCGGTGTAGTTATTTCCATGTTGATACAGAAGCTGTGTAGATATATCCATGTGTTTACAGATGTCAGTGCAGATATTTCCATGTTTATACACTTGGAGGTGTAGACACTTCCATGTTTATACAGATGACTATGTAGATATTTCCATGTTTTTACAGATTGCGGTGAAGATATTTCCATGTTTATACAGATAGCAGTGTGGTTATTTCCATGTTTATACAGATAGCGATGTAGATATTTCCATGTTTATATAGATGGCTGTGTAGATATTTCCATGTTTATACAGATGGCAGTGTAGATATTTCCGTGTTTATACAGATACTGGTGTAGTTATTTCCATGTATATAGAGACAGCAGTGTAGATATTTCCATGTTTACACAGATGGCTGTGTAGATATTTCCATGTGTATACAGATGGCAGTGTAGGTATTTCCATGTTTATACAGATGACTGTGTAGGTATTTCCATGTTTATACAGATGGGAGTGTAGATATTACAATGTATATAAAGGTAGCCATGTAGATATTTCCATGTTTATACATATAGCGGTGCAGATATTTCCGTGTTTATACAGATGGCTGTGTAGATATTTCCATGTTTATAGAGATAGCGGTGCAGATATTTCCATATTTATACAGATAGCCGTGTAGATATTTCATGTTTATTCAGATGGCGGTGTAGATATTTCCATGTTTATACAGATGGTTGTGTAGAGATTTCCAAGTTCATAGTGATGGCAGTGTAGATATTTCCATGTTTATACAGATAGCGGTGTAGTTATTTCCATGTTTATCCAGATAGCGGTGTAGGTATTTCCAAATATATAGAGATAGCGGTGTAGATATTTCCAAGTTTATACAGATGGAGGTGTAGATATTTCATGTTTATTCAGATGGCGGTGTAGATATTTCCATGTTTATACAGATAGCGGAGTAGATATTTCCATGTTTATAGAGATAGCGGTGTAGATATTTACATGTTTATAAAGATAGCGGTGGAGATATTTCCATGTTTATACAGATGGCGGTGTAGATATTTCCATGTTTATACAGATGGCGCTGTAGATATTTCAATGTTTATACAGATAGCGGTGTAGATATTTCCAAATTTATACAAATAGCGGTGTAGATATTTCCATGTTTATACAGATAGCGGTGTAGATATTTCCATGGTTACACAGATAGCAGTGGAGATATTTCCAAGTTTATAGAGACAGCAGTGTAGATATTTCCATGTTTAAACAGATAGCAGTGTAGGTATTTCCACGTTTACAGAGATAGCGGTGAAAATATTTCCATGTTTATACTGATGGAGGTGTAGGTATTTCGACGTTAATACAGATGACTGTGTAGGTATTTCCATATTTATACAGATAGAGGTGTAGATAATTCCATGTTTAAACAGATAGCGGTGTAGGTATTTGCATGTTTATGGAGATAGTGGTGAAGGTATTTCCATGTTTGTACAGATGGCAGTGTAGATATTTCCATGTGTATGCAGATGGCAGTGTAGATATTTCCATGTTTATACAGATGGCGTTGTAGATATTTCCATGTTTATACAGATAGCGGTGTGGCTATTTCCATGATTATACAGATAGCGGTTTAGCTATTTCCATGTTTATAGAGGTGGGTGTGTAGATATTTCCATGTTTATATAGTTAGCAGTGTAGATATTTCCATGTATATACAGATGGTTGTGTACATATTTCCAATTTTATGCAGATGACTCTCTAGTTATTTCCATGTTTATGCAGATGGCGATGTAGATATTTCCATGTTTATAGGGATAGCGGTATAGATATTTCCATGTTCACACAGATAGCGTTGTAACTATTTCCATGTTTATACAGATAGCGATGTGGATATGTTTCCGCAGATAGCAGTGGAGATGTTTCCATGTTTATACAGATAGCGATGTGGAGATCTCCATGTTTATACAGAAAGGGTTGTACATATTTGTATGTTTATACAGATAGCAGTGGAGATATTTCCATGTTTCTACAGATAGCGGTGTAGGTATTTCCAAGTTTATACAGATAGCGGTGTAGATATTTCCATGTTTATACAGATAACGGTATAGATATTTCCATCTTTATACAGATGACGGTGTAGATATTTCCATGTTTATACAAATGACTGTGTAGATATTTCCAAGTTTATACAGATGGTGGTGTAGATATTTCCATGTTTATACAAATAGAGTTGTGGCTGTTTCCATGTTTCTACAGATAGCGATGTAGATATTTCCAGGTTTATAGAGATGGCTGTGTAGATATTTCCATGTTCATACAGATGGCAGTGTAGTTATTTCCATGTTTATACAGATAGTGGTGTAGATATTTCCATGTTTATACAGACAACTGTGTAGGTATTTCCATGTTTATACAGATGGCGGTGTATATATTTCCATGTATATAGAGATAGTCATGTAGATATTTCCATGTTTATTCAGATATCGCTGTGGACATTTCCATGTTTATAGAGATGGTGGTGTAGATATTTCCATATGTATACAGATAGCGGTGTAGATATTTCCAAGTTTATACAGATAGCGTTGTAGATATTTCCATGTTTATACTGATAGCGGTGTAGATATTTCCATGTTTATACAGATAGCGTTGGAGATATTTCCATGTTTATACAGATAGCAGTGGATATATTTCCATGTTTATGGAGATGGTGCTGTAGATATTTCCAAGTTTATACAGATAGCGGTGAAATTATTTCCATATTTATACAGATTGCGGTGGAGATATTTCCGTTTATACAGATAGCGGTGTATATATTTCCATGTTTATAGAGTTGGCGGTGTAGATTTTTCCAAGTTTATACAGATAACGGTGTAGATATTTCCATGTTCATACAGATAGCAGTGTAGATATTTCCATGTTTATACAGATAGCGGTGTAGTTATTTCCATGTTCATAGAGATAGCGGTGTAGATATTTCAAGGTTTATACAGATGGCTGTGTATATGTTTCCACGTTTATACAGACGGCGGTGTAGATATTTCCATGTTTGTAGAGATAGCCATGTAGATATTTCCATGTTTATTCAGATAACGGTGTAGACATCTCCATGTTTAGAGAGATAGCGATGTGGATATTTCCATGTTTATGCATATAGCGGTGCACATATTTCCATGTTTACAGATAACGGTGGATTTATTTCCATGTTTATACAGATGGCGGTGTAGATATTTCCATGTTTATTCCAATAGCGGTATGGCTATTTCCATGTTTATACAGATAGCGATGTAGTTATTTCTAAGTTTATAGAGATATCTGTGTAGATATTTACATGTTTATAGAGATAGTGGTGTGGATATTTCCAGATTTATACAGATGGCTGTGTAGATATTTCCATGTGTATACAGATGGCAGTGTAGATATTTCCATGTTTATACAGAAGGGGGGGTAGATACTTCCATGTTTATACAGATGGCAGTGTAGATATTTCCATGTTTTTACAGATGGCGGTGTAGATATTTCCTTGTTTATAGAGATAGCGGTGTGGCTATTTCCATGTTTATACAGATAGAGATATAGATATTTCCATGTTTATAGAGATGGCTGTGTAGACATTTCCATGTTTATACAGATGGCAGTGTAGAAATTTCCATGTTTATACAAATGGCTGTGTAGATATTTCCATCTTTATACAGATAGCGGTGTAGATATTTCCATGTTTATTCAGATAGCGGTGTCGATATTTCCATGCTTATACAAATCGTGGTGTAGATATTTCCATGTTAATACAGATGACTGTGTAGATATTTCCATGTTTATGCAGATGGCGGTGTAGATATTTCCAGGTTTATACAGGTAGCGGTGTAGATATTTCCATGTTTATACAGATACCGGTGTAGATATTTCCATGTTTATAGAGATAGCGGTGTAGGTATTTCCATATTTATACAGATAGCAGTGTAATATTTCCATGTTTCTACAGATAGCAGTGTAGATATTTCCACGTTTATATAGATGGCGGTGTAGATATTTCCAAGTTTATAGAACGGCGGTGTAGATATTTCCATGTTTATAGAGATAGTGGTGTAGATATTTCCATTTTCATAAAGATAGCGGTGTAGGTATTTCCAAGTTTATAGTGATAACGGTGTAGATATTTCCATGTTTATACAGATGACTCTGTAGGTATTTCCATGTGTGTACAGATGGCAGTGTAGATATTTACATGTTTATAAAGATGGTGGTGTAGATATTTCCATGTTTATACAGATGACCTTGTATATATTTGCATGTTTTTACAGATGGCGGTGTAGATATTTCCATGTTTATAGAGATAGCGGTGTAGTTATTTCCATGTTGATACAGAAGCTGTGTAGATATATCCATGTGTTTACAGATGTCAGTGCAGATATTTCCATGTTTATACACTTGGAGGTGTAGACACTTCCATGTTTATACAGATGACTATGTAGATATTTCCATGTTTTTACAGATTGCGGTGAAGATATTTCCATGTTTATACAGATAGCAGTGTGGTTATTTCCATGTTTATACAGATAGCGATGTAGATATTTCCATGTTTATATAGATGGCTGTGTAGATATTTCCATGTTTATACAGATGGCAGTGTAGATATTTCCGTGTTTATACAGATACTGGTGTAGTTATTTCCACGTATATAGAGACAGCAGTGTAGATATTTCCATGTTTACACAGATGGCTGTGTAGATATTTCCATGTGTATACAGATGGCAGTGTAGGTATTTCCATGTTTATACAGATGACTGTGTAGGTATTTCCATGTTTATACAGATGGGAGTGTAGATATTACAATGTATATAAAGGTAGCCATGTAGATATTTCCATGTTTATACATATAGCGGTGCAGATATTTCCGTGTTTATACAGATGGCTGTGTAGATATTTCCATGTTTATAGAGATAGCGGTGCAGATATTTCCATATTTATACAGATAGCCGTGTAGATATTTCATGTTTATTCAGATGGCGGTGTAGATATTTCCATGTTTATACAGATGGTTGTGTAGAGATTTCCAAGTTCATAGTGATGGCAGTGTAGATATTTCCATGTTTATACAGATAGCGGTGTAGTTATTTCCATGTTTATCCAGATAGCGGTGTAGGTATTTCCAAATATATAGAGATAGCGGTGTAGATATTTCCAAGTTTATACAGATGGAGGTGTAGATATTTCATGTTTATTCAGATGGCGGTGTAGATATTTCCATGTTTATACAGATAGCGGAGTAGATATTTCCATGTTTATAGAGATAGCGGTGTAGATATTTACATGTTTATAAAGATAGCGGTGGAGATATTTCCATGTTTATACAGATGGCGGTGTAGATATTTCCATGTTTATACAGATGGCGCTGTAGATATTTCAATGTTTATACAGATAGCGGTGTAGATATTTCCAAATTTATACAAATAGCGGTGTAGATATTTCCATGTTTATACAGATAGCGGTGTAGATATTTCCATGGTTACACAGATAGCAGTGGAGATATTTCCAAGTTTATAGAGACAGCAGTGTAGATATTTCCATGTTTAAACAGATAGCAGTGTAGGTATTTCCACGTTTACAGAGATAGCGGTGAAAATATTTCCATGTTTATACTGATGGAGGTGTAGGTATTTCGACGTTAATACAGATGACTGTGTAGGTATTTCCATATTTATACAGATAGAGGTGTAGATAATTCCATGTTTAAACAGATAGCGGTGTAGGTATTTGCATGTTTATGGAGATAGTGGTGAAGGTATTTCCATGTTTGTACAGATGGCAGTGTAGATATTTCCATGTGTATGCAGATGGCAGTGTAGATATTTCCATGTTTATACAGATGGCGTTGTAGATATTTCCATGTTTATACAGATAGCGGTGTGGCTATTTCCATGATTATACAGATAGCGGTTTAGCTATTTCCATGTTTATAGAGGTGGGTGTGTAGATATTTCCATGTTTATATAGTTAGCAGTGTAGATATTTCCATGTATATACAGATGGTTGTGTACATATTTCCAATTTTATGCAGATGACTCTCTAGTTATTTCCATGTTTATGCAGATGGCGATGTAGATATTTCCATGTTTATAGGGATAGCGGTATAGATATTTCCATGTTCACACAGATAGCGTTGTAACTATTTCCATGTTTATACAGATAGCGATGTGGATATGTTTCCGCAGATAGCAGTGGAGATGTTTCCATGTTTATACAGATAGCGATGTGGAGATCTCCATGTTTATACAGAAAGGGTTGTACATATTTGTATGTTTATACAGATAGCAGTGGAGATATTTCCATGTTTCTACAGATAGCGGTGTAGGTATTTCCAAGTTTATACAGATAGCGGTGTAGATATTTCCATGTTTATACAGATAACGGTATAGATATTTCCATCTTTATACAGATGACGGTGTAGATATTTCCATGTTTATACAAATGACTGTGTAGATATTTCCAAGTTTATACAGATGGTGGTGTAGATATTTCCATGTTTATACAAATAGAGTTGTGGCTGTTTCCATGTTTCTACAGATAGCGATGTAGATATTTCCAGGTTTATAGAGATGGCTGTGTAGATATTTCCATGTTCATACAGATGGCAGTGTAGTTATTTCCATGTTTATACAGATAGTGGTGTAGATATTTCCATGTTTATACAGACAACTGTGTAGGTATTTCCATGTTTATACAGATGGCGGTGTATATATTTCCATGTATATAGAGATAGTCATGTAGATATTTCCATGTTTATTCAGATATCGCTGTGGACATTTCCATGTTTATAGAGATGGTGGTGTAGATATTTCCATATGTATACAGATAGCGGTGTAGATATTTCCAAGTTTATACAGATAGCGTTGTAGATATTTCCATGTTTATACTGATAGCGGTGTAGATATTTCCATGTTTATACAGATAGCGTTGGAGATATTTCCATGTTTATACAGATAGCAGTGGATATATTTCCATGTTTATGGAGATGGTGCTGTAGATATTTCCAAGTTTATACAGATAGCGGTGAAATTATTTCCATATTTATACAGATTGCGGTGGAGATATTTCCGTTTATACAGATAGCGGTGTATATATTTCCATGTTTATAGAGTTGGCGGTGTAGATTTTTCCAAGTTTATACAGATAACGGTGTAGATATTTCCATGTTCATACAGATAGCAGTGTAGATATTTCCATGTTTATACAGATAGCGGTGTAGTTATTTCCATGTTCATAGAGATAGCGGTGTAGATATTTCAAGGTTTATACAGATGGCTGTGTATATGTTTCCACGTTTATACAGACGGCGGTGTAGATATTTCCATGTTTGTAGAGATAGCCATGTAGATATTTCCATGTTTATTCAGATAACGGTGTAGACATCTCCATGTTTAGAGAGATAGCGATGTGGATATTTCCATGTTTATGCATATAGCGGTGCACATATTTCCATGTTTACAGATAACGGTGGATTTATTTCCATGTTTATACAGATGGCGGTGTAGATATTTCCATGTTTATTCCAATAGCGGTATGGCTATTTCCATGTTTATACAGATAGCGATGTAGTTATTTCTAAGTTTATAGAGATATCTGTGTAGATATTTACATGTTTATAGAGATAGTGGTGTGGATATTTCCAGATTTATACAGATGGCTGTGTAGATATTTCCATGTGTATACAGATGGCAGTGTAGATATTTCCATGTTTATACAGAAGGGGGGGTAGATACTTCCATGTTTATACAGATGGCAGTGTAGATATTTCCATGTTTTTACAGATGGCGGTGTAGATATTTCCTTGTTTATAGAGATAGCGGTGTGGCTATTTCCATGTTTATACAGATAGAGATATAGATATTTCCATGTTTATAGAGATGGCTGTGTAGACATTTCCATGTTTATACAGATGGCAGTGTAGAAATTTCCATGTTTATACAAATGGCTGTGTAGATATTTCCATCTTTATACAGATAGCGGTGTAGATATTTCCATGTTTATTCAGATAGCGGTGTCGATATTTCCATGCTTATACAAATCGTGGTGTAGATATTTCCATGTTAATACAGATGACTGTGTAGATATTTCCATGTTTATGCAGATGGCGGTGTAGATATTTCCAGGTTTATACAGGTAGCGGTGTAGATATTTCCATGTTTATACAGATACCGGTGTAGATATTTCCATGTTTATAGAGATAGCGGTGTAGGTATTTCCATATTTATACAGATAGCAGTGTAATATTTCCATGTTTCTACAGATAGCAGTGTAGATATTTCCACGTTTATATAGATGGCGGTGTAGATATTTCCATGTTTATTCACATAGCCGTGCAGATGTTTCCATGTTTATACAGATAACAGTGTAGATATTTGCATGTTTATAGAGATAGCGGTGTAGATATTTCCATGTTT
This sequence comes from Pan troglodytes, assembly GCF_028858775.2. NCBI lineage: Eukaryota > Metazoa > Chordata > Mammalia > Primates > Hominidae > Pan > Pan troglodytes. The sequence continues at coordinate 1,886,570 of NC_072404.2, read as the reverse complement.
GAAGAGATAGCCGTGTAGATATTTCCATGTTTATACAGATGGCTGTGTAGATATTTCCATGTGTATACAGATGGCAGTATAGATATTTCCATGTTTATAGAGATTGTGGTGTAGATATTTCCATGTTTATACAGATGACTGTGTAGATATTTGCATTTTTATACAGACTGCGGTGTAAATATTTCCATGTTTATGCAGATAGCGGTGGAGATATTATCATATTTATACAGATACCATTGAAGGTATTTCCATGTTTATACAGATAGCGGTGTAGATATTTCCATCTTTATACATATAGCGGTGTAGGAATTTCCATGCTTATACAGATGGCTGTGTAGATATTTCCATGTGTATACAGATTGCAGTGTAGATATTTCCATGTTCATACAGATAGAGGTGTAGATATTTCCAGGTTTTTAGAGACAGCGGTGTGGATATTTCCATGTTTATACAGAGAGCACTGAAGATACTTCCATGTTTATAGAGATGTCTGTGTAGATATTTCCATGTTTATACTGTTGGCAGTGTAGATATTTCCATGTTTATACAGATAGTGGTGTAGATATTTCCATGTTCATACAGATGACTGCAGATATCTCCATGTTTATACAGATGGCTGTGTAGATATTTCCATGTTTATAGAGATGGCGGTGCAGATATTTCCATGTTTATAGAGATGGCGGTGTAGATAATTCCATGTTTATACATATAGCGGTGTAGATATTTCCATGTTTATACAGATCACGGTGTAGATATTTCCATGTTTATACCGATAGCAGTGTAGATATTTCCATGTGTCTACAGATAGCTGTGTAGATATTTCCATGTTTTTACATATAGCGGTGTAGATATTTCCATGTTTATAGAGATCACGGTGTAGATATTTCCATGTTTATACAGATATCAGTGTAGATATTTCCATGTATATACAGATACCATTGTAGATATTTTAATATTTATACAGATTGCGATGTAGTTATTTCCATGTTTATAGAGATAGCGGTGTAGATATTTCCAGTTTTATACAGATGGCTGTGTAGATATTTCCATGTGTATACAGAAGGTAGAATTGATATTTCCATGTTTATACAGATGGAGGTGTAGATATTTCCATGTTTATACAGTTGACTGTGTAGATATTTCTATGTTTTAACAGGTGGCGGTGTAGATGTTTCCATGTTTATACTGATAGCGGTGTGGCTATTTCCATGTTTATACAGATAGCGGTGCAGATATTTCCATGTTTATAGAGATGGCTGTGTGGATATTTCCATGTATATACAGATGGCTGTGTAGATATTTCCATGTTTATACAGATGGCATTGTAGATATTTCCATGTTTATAGAGATAGCGGTGTAGGTATTTCCATATTTATAAAGATAGCGGTGTAATATTTCCAGGTTTCTACAGATAGCAGTGTAGATATTTCCACGTTTATACAGATGGCGCTGTAGATATTTCCATGTTTATTCACATAGCCGTGCAGATGTTTCCATGTTTATACAGATAACAGTGTAGATATTTCCATGATTATAGAGATAGCGGTGTAGATATTTCCATGTTTGAAGAGATAGCCGTGTAGATAATTCCATGTTTATACAGATGGCTGTGTAGATATTTCCATGTGTATACAGATGACAGTATAGATATTTCCGTCTTTATAGAGATGGTGGTGTAGATATTTCCATGTTTATACATATGGCTGTGTGGATATTTCCATGTGTATACAGATGGCAGTGTAGATATTTCCATGTTTATAGAGATAGCCATGTAGATATTTCCATGTTTTTACAGATGGCTGTGTAGACATTTCCATGTTTATAGGGATATCGGTGTAGATATTTCCATATTTATACAGATAGCGGTGTAGATATCTCCAAGTTTATACAGATAGCGGTGTAGCTGTTTCCATGTTTATAGAGATAGCGGTGGAGATATTTCCATGTTTATAAAGATAGCAGTGGAGATATTTCAATGTTTATAGAGATGGTGGTGTACATATTTCCAAGTTTATACAGATAGCGGTGTAGATATTTCCATGATTACACAGATTGCGGTGTAGGTATTTCCATTTTTATAGAGATATCGGTGAAGAAATTTCCATGTTTATACAGATGGCTGTGTAGATATTTCCATGTGAATACAGATGGCATTGTAAATGTTTCCATGTTTATACAGATGGAGGTGTAGATATTTCTATGTTTATACAGATGACTCTGTAGATATTTCCATGTTTTTACAGATGGCGGTGTAGATATTTCCATGTTTATACAGATATCGGTGTGTCTATTTCCATGTTTATGCAGATAGCGATGTACATATTTCCATGTTTATATAGATACCGGTGAAGATTTTTCCATGTTTATACAGATAGAGCTGTAGTTATTTCCAAGTTTATAGAGATAGCGTTGTAGATATTTCCACGTTTATACAGATGGCTGTGTAGATATTTCCATGTGAATACAGATGGCAGTGTACATGTTTCCATGTTTATAGAGATGGAGGTGTAGATATTTCTAAGTGTATACAGATGACTGTGTAGATATTTCCATGTTTTTAGAGATGGCAGTGTAGATATTTCCGTGCTTATACAGACGACTGTGTAGTTATTTCCATGTATATACAGATGGTGGTGTAGATATTTCTATGTTTCTACAGATAGCGATGTAGATATTTCCATGTTTATACAGATAGCGGTGTAGACATTTCCTTGTTTATAGAGATGGCGGTGTAGATATTTCCAAGTTTATACAGATAGCGGTGTAGATATTTCCATGTTTACGCAGATAGCGGTTTAGATATTTCCATGTTTCTACAGATAGCGGTGTAGGTATTTCCATGTACATAGAGATAGCGGTGTAGATATTTGCAGGTTTATACAGATGTCTGTTTAGGTATTTCCATGTGTAAACACATGGTAGTGAAGATATTTCCATGTTTATACAGTTGGAGGTGGAGATACTTCCATGTTTATGCAGGTGACTGTGTAGATATTTCCATGTTTTTACAGATGGCGGTGTAGATATTTCCATGTTTATACAGATAGCGGTGTAGACATATCCATGTTTATCTAGATAGCGGTGTAGATATTTCCATATTTATACAGATAGCGGTGTTGATATTTCCAAGTTTATACAGATAGCTGTGTAGATATTTCCATATTTATACAGATAGCGGTGTAGTTAGTTCCATGTTTATAGAGATGGCTGTGTAGATATTTCCATGTTTATACAGATGGCAGTGTAGATGTTTCCATGTTTATACAGATATTGGTGTAGATATTTCCATGTTTATGCTGATGACTGTGTAGGTATTTCCATGTTTATACAGGTGGTTGTGGCGGTATTTCCAGGTTTATAGAGATAACCATGTTGATATTTCCATGTTTATACAGATAACGGTGTAGACATTTCCATGTTTATAGAGATAGCGGTGTAGATATTTCCATATTTATGCAGATAGCGGTGTAGATATTTCCATGTTTATACAGATAGCGGTGTAGATATTTCCATGTTTATACAGATAGCGGTGTAGATATTTCCATGTTTATTCAGATAGCGGTGTATATATTTCCATGTTTATACAGATAGCGGTGTAGTTATTTCCATGTTTATACAGATGGTGGTGTATATATTTCCATGTTTATACAGATGGCGGTGTAGATATTTCCATGTTTATACAGATAGCTGTGTAGATATTTCCATGTTTGTACAGATATCTGTGTAGATATTTCCATGTTTATAGAGATAGCGGTGTAGATATTTCCATATTTATACAGATAGCCGTGTAGATATTTCCATGTTTATATAGATGGCGGTGAAGATATTTCCATGTTTATACAGATAGCGGTGTGGCTATTTCCATGTTTATACAGATGGCAGTGTAGATATTTCTATGTTTCTACAGATAGCGATGTAGATATTTCCATGTTTATACAGATAGCGTTGTAGACATTTCCTTGTTTATAGAGATGGCGGTGTAGATATTTCCATATGTATACATATAGCGGTGTAGATATTTACGAGTTTATACAGATAGCTGTGTAGATATTTCTATGTTTATATTGATAGCGGTGGATATATTTCCATGTTTATAGAGATGGCGGTGTAGATTTCTCCAAGTTTATACACATAGCGGTGTTGATATTTCCATGTTTACGCAGATAGCGGTGTAGATATTTCCATGTTTCTACAGATAGCGGTGTAGGTATTTCCATGTTCATAGAGATAGCGGTGTAGATATTTGCAGGTTTATACAGATGTCTGTTTAGTTATTTCCATGTGTAAACACATGGTAGTGAAGATATTTCCATGTTTATACAGTTGGAGGTGGAGATACTTCCATGTTTATGCAGGTGACTGTGTAGATATTTCCATGTTTTTACAGATGGCGGTGTAGATATTTCCATGACTATTCACATGGCGCTGTAGATATTTCCATGTTTATACAGATAGCGGTGTGGCTATTTCCATGTTTATACAGATGGCAGTGTAGATATTTCCATGTTTATGCAGATAGCGATGTAGATATTTCCATGTTTATACAGATAACGGTGGAGATATTTCCATGTTTATGCAGATAGCGGTGTAGATATTTCGAAGTTTATACAGATAGCGGTGGATATATTTCCATGTTTATAGAGATGGCGGTTTTGATATTTCCAAGTTTAAACAGATAGCGGTGTAGATATTTCCATGTTTATAGATAGCGGTTTAGATATTTCCATGTTTATACAGATAGCGGTGTAGATATTTCCATGTTTATACAGATAGCGGTGTAGTCATTTCCATGTTTATACAGATGGTGGTGTATATATTTCCATGTTTATACAGATGGCGGTTTAGATATTTCCATGTTTATAGAGATAGCTGTGTAGATATTTCCATGTTTATAGAGATAGCGGTGTAGATATTTCCATGTTTATAGACAGCGGTGTAGATATTTCCATATTTATACAGATAGTCGTGTAGATATTTCCATTACTATTCACATGCCGGTGTAGATATTTCAACGTTTATACAGATAGCGGTGTGGCTATTTCCATGTTTATACAGATGGCAGTGTAGATATTTCCATGTTTATGCAGATAGCGATGTAGATAGTTCCATGTTTATACAGTTAGCGGTGGAGATATTTCCATGTTTATGCAGATAGCGGTGGAGATATTTCCATGTTTATACAGATAGCGGTGGATATACTTCCATGTTTATAGAGATGGCGGTTTTGATATTTCCAAGTTTAAACAGATAGCGGTGTAGATATTTCCATGTTTATAGATAGCGGTGTAGATATTTCCATGTTTATACAGATAGCGGTGTAGATATTTCCATATTTATACAGATAGCGGTGTAGATATTTCCATGTTTATACAGACAGCGCTGTAGATATTTCCATGTTTACGCACATAGCGATGTAGATATTTCCATGTTTGTACAGATAGCTGTGTAGATATTTCCATGTTTATAGAGATAGCGGTGTAGATATTTCCATATTTATACTGATAGCCGTGTAGATATTTCCATATTTATTCAGACGGCGGTGAAGGTATTTCCATGTTTATACAGATAGCGGTGTGGCTATTTCCATGTTTATACAGATGGTAGTGTAGGTATTTCTATGTTTCTACACATAGCGATGTAGATATTTCCATGTTTATACAGATAGCGGTGTAGACATTTCCTTGTTTATAGAGATGGCGGTGTAGATATTTCCATATGTATACAGATAGCGGTGTAGATATTTACGAGTTTATACAGATAGCTGTGTAGATATTTCTATGTTTATATTGATAGCGGTGTATATATTTCCATGTTTGTAGAGTTGGCGGTGTAGATATTTCCAAGTTTATACACATAGCAGTGTTGATATTTCCATGTTTACGCAGATAGCGGTGTTGATATTTCCATGTTTCTACAGATAGCAGTGTAGGTATTTCCATGTTCATAGAGATAGCGGTGTAGATATTTGCAGGTTTATACAGCTGTCTGTTTAGGTATTTCCATGTGTAAACACATGGTAGTGAAGATATTTCCATGTTTATACAGTTGGAGGTGGAGATACTTCCATGTTTATGCAGGTGACTGTGTAGATATTTCCATGTTTTTACAGATGGCGGTGTAGATATTTCCATGTTTATAGAGATAGCCTTGTAGATATTTCCATGTTTATACAGATAGCGGTGTAGACATTTCCATGTTTATCTAGATAGCGGTGTAGGTATTTCCATATTTATACAGATAGCAGTGTTGATATTTCCAAGTTTATACAGATAGCTGTGTAGATATTTCCATATTTATACAGATAGCGGTGTAGTTAGTTCCATGTTTATAGAGATTGCTGTGTAGATATTTCCATGTTTATATAGATGGCAGTGTAGATATTTCCATGTTTATACAGATAGTGGTGTAGATATTTCCATGTTTATGCTGATGACTGTGTAGGTATTTCCATGTTTATACAGATAGCGGTGTTGTTATTTCCATGTTTATACAGATGGTGGTGTATATATTTCCATGTTTATACAGATGGCGGTGTAGATATTTCCATGTTTATACAGATAGCTGTATAGATATTTCCATGTTTATATAGATAGCGGTGTAAATATTTACATATTTATAGATAGCGGTGTAGATATTTCCATATTTATACAGATAGCCGTGTAGATATTTCCATGACTATTCACATGGCGGTGTAGATATTTCCATGTTTATACAGATAGCGGTGTGGCTATTTCCATGTTTATACAGATGGCAGTGTAGATATTTCCATGTTTATGCAGATAGCGATGTAGATATTTCCATGTTTATACAGATAGCGGTGGAGATATTTCCATGTTTATGCAGATAGCGGTGTAGATATTTCCATGTTTATACAGATAGCGGTGGATATATTTCCATGTTTATAGAGATGGCGGTTTTGATATTTCCAAGTTTAAACAGATAGTGTTGTAGATATTTCCATGTTTATAGATAGCGGTGTAGATATGTCCATGTTTATACAGATAGCGGTGTAGATATTTCCATGTTTATACAGATAGCGGTGTAGTTATTTCCATGTTTATACAGATGGTGGTGTATATATTTCCATGTTTATAGAGATGGCGGTTTAGATATTTCCATGTTTATAGAGATAGCTGTGTAGATATTTCCATGTTTATAGAGATAGCGGTGTAGATATTTCCATGTTTATAGATAGCGGTGTAGATATTTCCATAATTATACAGATAGCCGTGTAGATATTTCCATGACTATTCACATGGCGGTGTAGATATTTCCGTATTTATAGAGATAGCGGTGTAGATATTTCCATGTGTATACAGATGGTATTGTAGGTATTTCCATGTTTTTACAGATGTCAGTGTAGATTTCTCAATGTTTATAGAGATGGCGCTGTAGATATTTCCATGTTTATACAGATAATGGTGGAGATATTTCCATGTTTATACAGAGAGCAATGGAGATATTTCCATCTTTTTACACATAGCGGTGTACATATTCCCATGTTTATAGAGACAGCGGTGTAGGTATTTCCATGTTTATACAGATAGCGTTGCAAATATTTCCAGGTTTACACAGATGCTTATGCATACATTTCCATATTTATACAGAGGGCTGTGTAGATATTTCTATGTTTATACAGATGGCAGTGTAGATATTTAAATGTTCCTACACATGACTGCGTTGGTATTTCCATGTTTATACAGATGTCTTTGTAGATATTTCCATGTTTATAGAGAGAGCGGTGCAGATATTTCCATGTTTATACAGATAGCGGTGTATATATTTCCATGTTTATACAGATCATGGTGTAGATATTTCCATGTTTATACACATACCGGTGTAGATATTTCCATGTTTATACAGACCGCAGTGTAGATATTTCCATGATTACAGAGATATCAGTGTAGATATTTCCATGTTTGTACAGATGGCTGTGTTGACGTTTCCATCTATACACAGATTGCCGTGTAGGTATTTCCATGTGTATAGAGATGGCATTGTAGATATTTCCATGTTTATACAGATGGTGGTGTAGATATTTCCATGATTACACAGATGACTGTATAGGTATTTCCATGTTTATACAGGTGGTGGTGTAGGTATTTCCATGTTTATAGAGATAGCGGTGAAGATATTTCCATATTTATACAGATAACGGTGTAGAAATTTCCATTTTTATACAGATAGCGGTGTAAATATTTCCATGTTTATACAGATCACGGTGTAGATATTTCCGTGTTTATACAGATAGCGGTGCAGATATTTCCATGTTTGTGCAGATGGCGGTGTTGATATTTCCATCTATACACAGATGGCCGTGTAGATATTTCCATGTTTATACAGATGGCGGCGTAGATATTTCCATGGACATGCAGATGGCGGTGTAGATATTTCCATGTTTATACAGACAGCGGTGTAGATATTTCCATGTTTACACAGATGGTGGTGTAGATATTTCCGTGTTTATACACATGGCGGAGTAGATACTTCCATCTTTCTGGAGATGGCAGTGTAGATATTTTCATGTTTATAGAGATGACGGTGTAGATATTTCCATATTTATAGAGATAGCGGTGTAGATATTTCCATCTTTCTACAGATGGCAGTGTAGATATTTCCATGTTTATACAGCTGGCGGTGTAGATATTTCCATACTTATAGAGATAGCGGTGTAGATATTTCCATCTTTCTACAGATGGCAGTGTAGATATTTCCATGTTTATACAGATGGCGGTGTAGATATTTCCATATTTATACAGATGTCTGTGTAGATATTTCCATGTGTATACTGATGGTATTGTAGGTATTTCCATGTTTATACTGATGGTGGTGTAGATGTTTCCATGTTTATTCAGATGACTGTGTAGATATTTCCATGTTTTTACAGATGGCAGTGTAGATATTTCTATGTTAATAGAGATGGCGCTGTAGATATTTCCATGTTTATACAGATCGCGGTGTAGATATTTCCATGTTTATATAGATGGTGGTGTAGATATTACCATGTTTATACAGATAGCGGTGTAGATATTTCCATGTTTATACAGATAGCGGTGCAGATATTTCCATGTTTGTATAGATGGCGGTGTTGATATTTCCATCTATACACAGATGACCGTGTAGATATTTCCATGTTTGTACAGATGGGGTTGCAGATATTTCCATGGATATGTAGATGGCGGTGGAGATATTTCCATGTTTATACAGATAGCGGTGTAGTTATTTCCATGTTTATATAGACAGCGGTGTAGATATTTCCATGTATATACACATGGCTGTGTAGATATTTCCATGTTTATACTGATGGCGGTGTAGATATTTCCATGTTTATACAGATAACTTTGTAAGTTTTTCCATGTTTATACAGATGGCGGTGTAGATATTTCGATGTTTATAGAGATAGCAGTGGAGATATTTCCATGTTTATACAGATAGCGGTGTAGATATTTCCATGTTTATACTGATCGCGGTGTAGATATTTCCATGTTTATAGAGATGGCGGTGTAGATGTTTCCATGTTCATAGAGATAGCGGTGTTGATTTTTCCATGTTTATAAAGATTGCGGTGTGTGTATTTCCATGTTTATACAGATAGGGGTGTAGATATTTCCATGTTTATAGAGATGGCGGTGTAGATATTTCCATGTTTATACAGTTCATGGTGTAGATATTTCCATGTTTATACAGATCGCGGTGTAGATATTTCCATGTTTATACAGATCATGGTGTAGATATTTCCATGTTTATACAGATCGCGGTGCTGATATTACCATGTTTATAGGGATAGCGTTGCAAATATTTCCACATGTATACAGATAGCGGTGTATTTATTAGCATGTTTATACAGATAGCGGTGTAGATATTTCCAGGTATATACAGATGGCTGTGTAGATATTTCCATGTTTATACAGAAGGCTGTGTAGATATTTCCATGTTTATACAGATGACTTTGTAGGTATTTCCATGTTTATACATATGGCGGTGTAGGTATTTCCATGTTTATACAGATAGCGGTGTAGATATTTCCATGTTTATACAGATAGCGGTGTAGATATTTCCATGTTTATAAAGATAGCGGTTTAGATATTTCCATGTTTATAGAGATAGCGGTGTAGGTATTTCCATGTTTACAGACATAGCGGTGTAGATATTTCCATGTTTATACAGATGTCTGTGTAGATATTACCATGTGTATACAGATGGTATTGTAGCTATTTCCATGATTATACAGATGGTGGTGTAGATATTTCCATGTTTATTCAGATGACTGTGTAGATATTTCCATGTTTTTACAGATGGCAGTGTAGATATTTCAATATTTATAGAGATGGCGCTGTAGATATTTCCATGTTTATACAGATAGCGGTGTAGATATTTCCATGTTTACACACATGGCGGTGTAGATATTTCCATGTTTTTACAGATATCGGTGTAGATATTTCCATGTTTACGCAGATTGCGGTGTAGATATTTCCATCGTTCTACAGATGGCATTGTAGATATTTTCATGTTTATACAGATGGCGGTGTAGATATTTCCATGTTTGTGTAGATGGTGGTGTAGATATTACCATGTTTATACAGATAGCGGTGTAGATATTTCCATGTTTATGCAGATCGTGGTGAAGATATTTCCATGTTTATACAGATCGAGGTGAAGATATTTAAATGTTTATACAGATCGCGTTGTAGATATTTCCATGTTTATACAGATCGCGGTGTAGATATTTCCATGTTTATACACATTGCAGTGTAGATATTTCCATGTTTATACAAATAGCGGTGTAGATATTTCCATGTTTATAGAGATAGCGGTGTAGGTATTTCCATGTTTACAGACATAGCGGTGTAGATATTTCCATGATTATATAGATGGCATTGTAGATATTTCCATGTTTATACCGATAGCGGTGTTGATATTTCCACGTTTATACAGACAACGTTGTAGATATTTCCATGTTTATACAGCTCGCGTTGCAGATATTTATATCTTTATACAGATGGCATTGTACATATTTCCTTATTCACGAAGATGGCGGTGTAGATGTTTCCATGTTTATACCGATGACGGAGTAGTTTGTTCCATGTTTATGGAGATGGCAGTGTAGATATTTTCATGTTTATAGAGATGGTGGTGTAGATATTTCCATGTTTATAGAGATAGCAGTGTAGATATTAAATGTTTATACAGATGGCTGTGTAGATATTTCCATGTGTATACAGATGGCATTGTAGATATTTCCATGTTTATACAGATGACTGTATAGGTATTTCCATGTTTTTACAGATGGCAGAGCAGATATTTCCATGTTTATAGAGATAGCGGTGTAGATATTTCCATGTTTGTGCAGATGGTGGTGTTGATATTTCCAGGTTTATACACAAGACTGTGTAGATATTTGTATCTTTATACACATGGCATTGTAGATATTTCCATGTTTGCGGAGATAGCGGTGTATATATTTCCATATTTACACAGATAGCAGTATAGATATTTCCATGTTTATAATGATCCCGGTGTAGATATTTCCATGTTTATACACATGGCGGTATAGATATTTCCATGTTTATAAAGATAGCAGTGTAGATATTTCCATGTTTATAAAGATAGCGGTGTAGATATTTAAATGTTTACGGAGATAGAGGTGTAGATATTTCCATTTTTGCACCGATTGCGGTGTTGGTATTTCCATCTTTACACAGATAGCCGTGTAGATATTTCCAAGTTTACACAGATAGCTGTGTAGATATTTCCATGTTTACACAGATAGTGTTGTAGATATTTCCATGTTTATAGAGATAGCGGTGCAGATATTTCCATATTTATAGAGATAGCGGTGTAGATATTTCCATGTTTATACAGATAGCGGTTTAGATATTGCCGTGTTTATAGAGATGGCAGTGTAGCTATTTCCATGTTTATAGAGATAGTGGTGTACATATTTCCATGTTTATGCAGATAGCGGTGTAGATATTTGCAAGTTTATACAGATAGCGGTGTTGTTATTTCCATGTTTATACAGATAGCGGTGTAGATATTTCCATGTTTATACAGCTCGCGTTGTAGATATTTCCATCTATATACAGATGGCAGTGTAGATATTTCCATGTTTATACAGATAGTGGTGTAGATATTTCCATGTTCATATAGAAGACAGTGTAGTTTTTTCCATGTTTATACAGATGGCGGTTTAGTTATTTCTATTTTTATATGGATAGCGGTGTTGTTATTTCCATGTTTATTGGGACAGCGCTGTAGATATTTCCATATTTATACAGATAGCGGTGTAAGTATTTCCATGTTTATACAGATAGCGTTGTAGATATTTCCATGTTTATACAGATAGTGGTGTAGATATTTCCATGTTTACAGAGATGGCATTGTAGATATTTCCATCTTTGAACAGATTGCGGTGTAGATATTTCTATCTTTACACAGATAGCAGTGTAGATATTTCCAAGTTTACACAGATAGCTGTGTAGATATTTCCATGTTTACACAGATAGCATTGTAGATATTTCCATGTTTATACAGATAGCAGTGCAGATATTCCCAGGTTTATACAGATAGCGGTGTAGATATTTCCACCTTTATGCAGACAGCGTAGATATTTCCACGTTTATACAGATAGCGGTGTAGATATTTCCACGTTTATACAGATAGCGGTGTAGATATTTCCACGTTTATACAGATAGCGGTGTAGATATTTCCACGTTTATACAGATAGTGGTGTAGATATTTCCATCTTTATACAGATAGCGGAGTAGATATTTCCATGTTTACACAGATAGCGGTGTAGATATTTCCATGTTTACACAGATAGTGTTGCAGATATTTCCATGTTTATACAGATAGCCGTGTAGATATTTCCATGTTTATACAGATGGCGGTGTAGATATTTCCATGTTTATGCAGATGGCGGTGTAGATATTTCCATGTTTATAGAGATGGTTTTGCAGATATTTCCATGTTTATACAGATGGCAGTGTTGATATTTCCATGTTTATGCAGATGGTGGTGTTGATATTTCCATGTTTACAGTGATAGCGGTGTAGATATTTCCATCTTTGCACAGATTGCGGTGTAGGTATTTCCACCTTTACACAGATATTGGTGTAGATATTTCCCAGCTTACACAGATAGCTGTGAAGATATTCCATGTTTACACAGATAGCGTTGTAGATATTTCCATGTTTACACATATAGCGTTGTAGATATTTCCATTTTTATACAGATAGCGGTGTAGGTATTTCCATGTTTACACAGATAGCGGTGTAGATATTTCCATGTTTTTACAGATAACAGTGTAGATATTTTCATATTCATAGAGATAGCGGTGAAGATATTTCCATGTTTATACAGATAGTGATGTAGATATTTCCATATTTATACAGATAGCGGTGTAGATATTTCCATGTTTATAGAGATAGCGGTGTCGATATTTCCATGTTTATACAGATGGCTGTGTAGATATATCCATGTGTATAGAGATGGCAGTCTTGATATTTCCATGTTTATAGAGATGGTGGTGTAGATATTTCCATGTTTATACAGATGACTTTGTAGATATTTGCATGCTTATACAGATGGTGGTGTAGATAGTTCCATCTTTATAGAGATAACGGTGTAGATTTTACCATGTTTATACAGATAGCGGTGTAGATATTTCCATGTTTATAGAGATAGCGGTGTAGATATTTCCATGTTTATAGAGATAACGGTGTAGATATTTCCATGTTTATACGGATAGCGATGTAGATATTTCCATGTGTACACATATAACGGTGCAGACACTTCCATGTTTACACAGATAGCGTTGCAGTTATTTCCATGTTTATACAGATGGTGGTGTAGATTTTTCCATGTTTATGCAGACGGCAGAGTAGATATTTCCATGGTTATGCAGATGGCGGTTTAGATATTTCCAAGTTTATAGACATGGTGGTATAGATGTTTCTATGTTTATAGAGATGGCGGTGTAGATATTTCCATGTTTATAGGGATAGTGGTGTAGGTATTTCGAAGTTTATAGTGATAGTGTTGTAGATATTTCCATGTTGAAACAGATAGCGGTGTAGATATTTCCATGTTTATGTGGATAGCGTTGTTGATATTTCCATGTTTACAGGGATAATGGTGTAGATGTTTCCATATTTATAGAGATAGCGATTTAGGTATTTCCATGTTTATACAGATGGCAGTATAGATATTTCCATGTGTATACAGATGGTGGTGTAGATATTTCCATGTTTATACAGATGACGGTGTCTGTATACCTGTTTATACAGATGTCGGTGTAGGTATTTCCATGTTTATAGAGATGGCGGTGTAGTTATTTCCATGTTTATAGTGATAGTGGTGTAGATATTTCCATGTTGAAGCAGATAGCAGTGTAGATATTTCCATGTTTATTTGGATAGCGTTATTGATATTTCCATGTTTATAGGGATAGTGGTGTAGATGTTTTCATATTTATACAGATAGCGGTTTAGGTATTTCCATGTTTATACAGGTGGCAGTATAGATATTTCCATGTTTATACAGATGGTGGTGTAAATATTTCCATGTTTATACATATGACTGTGTAGATATTTCCATGTTAATAGAGATAGCGGTGTAGATATTTCCATGTTTATAGAGATAGAGGTGTAGATATTTCCATCTTTATACAGATAGCGGTGTACACATTTCCATGTTTATACAGATAGTGATGTAGATATTTAAATATTTAAACAGAAAGCGGTATAGATATTTCCATGTTTATACAGATAGCGGTGTGGACATTTCCATGTTTATGCAGATAGCGGTGTAGATATTTCCATGTCTACAGAGATGGCAGTGTAGCTATTTCCATGTTTATGGAGATAGTGTTGTAGATATATCCATGTTTATACCGATAGTGGTGTAGTTATTTCCGTGTTTATACAGATAGCTTTGTTGCTATTTCCATGTTTATACAGATAGCGGTGTAGATATTTCTATCTTTATGCAGCTCATGGTATAGATATTTCCATCTTTATACAGATGGCAGTATAGATATTTCCATGTTTAAAGAGATAGCGGTGTAGGTATTTCCATGTTTATACAGATAGCGGTGTAGATATTTTCATGTTTATACAGATAGCCGTGGAAATATATCCACGTTTACACAAATAGCATTGTAGATATTTCCATGTTTATTCAGATAGCGATGTAGATATTTCCATGTTCATACAGATGGCTGTGTAGATATTTCTATGTTTATACACATGGCGGTGTAGATATTTCCATGTTTATACAGATGACTGTCTAGCTATTTCCATGTTTATAGAGATAGCGGTGAAGATATTTCCATATTTATACAGATGGTGATGTAGATATTTCCATCTTAATACAGATGGAAGTGTAGATATTTCCATGTTTATACAGATGGCAGTGAAGTTATTTCCATGTTTATAAAGATGGCTGTGTAGATACTTCCATGTTTATAGAGATGGCAGTGTAGATATTTTCATGTTTATAGAGATTGCGGTGTAGATATTTCCTTGTTTACAGAGATAGCGATGTAGATATTTCCATGTTCATACAGATAGCGGTGTAGGTATTTCCATGTTTATAGAGATAGCGTTGTAGATATTTCCATGTTTATAGGGATGGCTTTGTAGATATTTCCTTGTGTATACAGATGGCAGTGTAGATATTTCCATGTTTCTACAGATAGCGGTGTAGGTATTTCCATTTTTACATAGATAGAGGTTTAGATATTTCCATGTTTATACAGATGGCTGAATAGATATTTCCATGTGTATAGATATGGCTGTCTAGATATTTCCATGTTTATTGAGATGGTGGTGTAGATATTTCCATGTTTATACAGATGACTGTGTAGATATTTGCATGTTCATACAGATGTCGGTGTAGATATTTCCATGATAATACAGATAGCGTTGTAGATATTTCCATGTTTATAGATATAGCGGTGTAGATATTTCCATGTTTATACAGATAGCGGTGTAGATATTTCCATGTTTACCGAGATTGCGGTGTAGATATTTCCATCTTTGCACAGATTGCGGTGTAGGTATTTCCATCTTTACACTGATAGCGGTGTAGATATTTCCAAGTTTACACAGGTAGCTGTGTAGATACTTTCACGTTTGCACAGATAGCGTTGAAAAAATTTCCATGTTTATACAGATAGCGGTGTAGATATTTCCACGTTTATTCAGATAGCGGTGTAGATATTTCCACGTTTATACAGATAGCGGTGTAGATATTTCCACGATTATACAGATAGTGGAGTAGATATTTCCATCTTTATAGAGATAGCGGTGTATATATTTCCATGTTTACACAGATAGCGGAGTAGGTATTTCCATGTTACACAGATAGCGTTGTAGATATTTCCATGTTTATACAGATAGCGGTGTAGATATTTCCATGTTTATACAGACGGCGGTGTAGATTTTTCCATGTTATAGAGATAGCGATGTACGTATTTCCATATTTATAGTGATAGCGGTGCAGATAGTTCCATGTTTATACATGTAGCTGTGTAGATATTTCCATTTTTATATGGATAGCGGTGTTGATATTTCCATGTTTATGGGGATAGTGGTGTAGATTCTTCCATGTTTATACAGATAGCGGTGTAGTTATTTCCATTTTTATACAGTTAGCGGTGTAGATATTTCCATGTTCATAGACATGGCTGTGTACATATTTCCATGTCTATACAGATGGCAGTGTAGATATTTCCATGTTTATGCAGAAGGCGGTGTAGATATTTCCATGTTTATAGAGATGTTGGTGTAGACATTTCCATGTTTATAGAGATAGCAGTGTAGATATTTCCATATTTATACAGATAGCGGTGTAGATATTTCCATGTTTATACAGATAGCGGTGTAGATATGTTCATGCTTATGCAGATATCGGTGTAGATATTTCCATGTTTAAAGAGATGGCGGTGTAGGTATTTCCATGTTTATAGAGATAGTGGTTTAGATATTTCCATGTTGATACAGACAGCGGTGTAGATATTGCCACGTTTATACCCATAGTGGAGATGATATTTCTATGTTTATACAGATAGTGGTTTAGATATTTCCATGTTTATACCGCTCACGGTATAGATATTTCCATGTTTATACAGATGGCAGTGTAGATGTTTCCATGTTTATACAGAAAGCGGTGTAGATATTTCCACTTTTATACAGATGGTGGTGTAGTTATTTCCAAGATTATGGAGATGGCGGTGTAGATATTTTTATGTTCATAGAGATGGCGGTGTAGATATTTCCATCTGTATTGAGATTGCGGAGTAGATATTTCCATGTTTTTAGAGATAGCTTTGTAGGTATTTCCATGTTTTTAGAGATAGCAGTGTAGATATTTCCATGTTTATACAGATTGCTGTGTAGATATTTCCATGTGTATACAGACGGCAGTGTATATATTTCCATGTTTTTAGAGATGGTGGTGTAGATATTTCCCTGTTTGTAGAGATAGTGGTGTAGATATTTCCATATTTATACAGATAGAGATTTAGATATTTCCATGTTTTTCCAGATCCTCTTGTAGATATTTCCATGTTTATACAGATAGCGGTGTAGATATTTTCAAGTTTACACAGATAGCTGTGTAGATATTTACATGTTTACAGAGATACTGTTGTAGATTTTCCATGTTTATATGGAGAGCGGTGTAGATATTTCCATGTTTATACAGATAGCGGTGTCGATATTTGCATGTTTATACAGACAGCGGTGGAGATATTTCCATCTTTATGCAGATAGGGATGTAGACATTTCCATGTTTATACAGATAGCGGTGTAGATATTTCCATGTTTATAGAGATAGCGGTGTAGATATTTCCATGTTTATACAGATGGCTGTGTAGATATTTCCAAGTGTATACAGATGGCAGTGTAGATATTTTCATGTTTATACAGATGCTGGTGTAGATATTTCCATGTTTATACAGATGACTGTGAGGATATTTGCATGTTTATACAGATGGCAGTGCAGATATTTCCATGTTTATAGAGATAGCGGTGTAGATATTTCCATGTTAATACAGATAGCGGTGTAGGTATTTCCATGTTTATACAGACGGCGGTGTAGATATTTCCAAGTTTACACAGATAGGTGTGTAGATATTTCCACGATTATACAATTAGCTTTGTAGATATTTCCATGTTTATACAGATAGCGGTGTAGGTATTTCCATGTTTATAGAGAGACCGGTGTAGATATTTCCATGTTTATACAGATAGCGATGTATACGTTTCTATGTTTATACAGATAGCGGTGTAGGTATTTCCATGTTTGTAGAGATAGCGGTGTAGATACTTCCATGTTTATGCAGACGGCTTTGAAGATATTTCCATGTGTATACAGATGGCAGTGTAGATTTTTCCATGTTTATATAGATGGTGGTGTAGATATTTCCATGTTTATACAGATGATTGTGAGGATATTTGCATGTTCATACAGAGGGCAGTGTAGATATTTCCATGTTTGTAGAGATAGTGGTGTAGATATTTCCTTGTTTATAGAGATAGCGGTGTAGACATTTCCATGTTTAAAGAGATAGCGGTGTAGATATTTCCATATTTATACAGATAGCGGTGTAGATATCTCCATGTTTATTCAGACAGCAGTGTAGATATTTCCATGTTTATGCAGATGTCGGTGTAGATATTTCCATGTTTAGACAGAGAGCGGTGTAGGTATTTCCAAGTTTATACAGATAGCAGTGTAGATATATCCATGTTTACAGAGATACCGGTGTAGATATTTCCATCTTTGCACAGACTGCGGTGTATATATATCCATCTTTACACAGATAGCGGTGTAGATATTTCCATGTTTACGCAGATAGCGTTGTAGGTTTTTGCATGTTTATACAGTTAGCGGTGTAGATATTTCCACGTTTATACAGATAGCACTGTAGATATTTCCACGTTTATACAGATAGCTGTGGAGAAATTTCCACGTTTTTACACTTATCGATGTAGATATTTCCACGTTTATATAAATAGCATTGTAGACATTTCCACGTTTATACAGATAGCGGTGTAGATATTTCCATGTTTATGCAGATGGTGGTGAAGATATTACCTAGTTTATAGATATGGCGGTGTAGATATTTCCATGTTTATACAGATAGCTGTGTAGATGTTTCCATGTTTATAGAGTTAGCGGTGTAGATATTTCCATGTTTATGCAGATAGCGGTGCAGATATTTCCATGTATATAAGGATAGCGGTGTAGATATTTCCATGTTTATAGTGATAGCGGTGTAGATATTTCCATGTTTATACAGATAGCGGTGTAGACATTTCCATGTTTATAGAGATAGTGGTGGAGATATTTCCATATTTATAAAGATAGCAGTGTTGATATTTCCATGTTTATACAGATAGTGGTGTAGATATTTACATGTTTATATAGATAGCGGTGTAGATATTTCCATGTTTATTCCGATGACTGTGTAGATATTTCCATGTTTTTACAGATGGTGGTGTAGATATTTCCATGTTCATACAGATAGCGGTGTGGCTATTTCCATGTTTATACAGATAGCGGTGTAGCTATTTCCATGTTTATAGAGATGGCTGCGTATATATTTCCAGGTTTATACAGATGGCAGTGTAGATATTTCCATTTTTATACTGATGGTGGTGTAGATATTTCCATGTTTATAGAGATAGCCGTGTAGATATTTCCATGTTTATGCAGATACCGGTGTACGCATTTCCATGTTTATAGAGATAGCCGTGTAGATATTTCCATATTTATAAAAGTATCGCTGTAGATATTTCCCTGTTTACACAGATGGCGGTGCAGATATTTCCATGTTTATACAGATGACTTTGTGGATATTTCCATGCTTTTACATATGGCAGTGTAGATATTTCCATGTTTATAGAGATAGCGTTGTAGATATTTCCATGTTTATATAGACGGCGATATAGATATTTTCTTTTTTAAGTAGATGTTGTTGTAGATATTTCCATGTTTACAGGGATGGCGGTGTATATATTTCCATGTTTATAGAGCAAGCGTTGTAGATATTTCCATGTTTTTAGAGATAGCGGTGTAGATATTTCCATGTTTATACAGCTCGCAATGTAGATATTTACATCTTTATACAGATGGCAGTGTAGATATTTCCATGTTTATACAGATGGCGGTGTAGATATTTCCATGTTTATACAGATGGCGGTGTAGATATTTCCATGTTTATAAGGATGGCGGTGTAGATATTTAGATGTTTATGCAGCTGGCGGTGTAGATATTTCCAAGTTCATAGAGATAGCGTTGTAGATATTTCCATATTTATACAGAAAGCGGTGTAGATATTTCCATGTTTATACAGATGAATGTGTAGCCATTTCCCCGTTTATACAGATGGCGATGTAGGTATTTCCATGTTTATAGTGATTGCGGTGTAGTTATTTCTATGTTTATACATATAGCGGAGTAGATATTTCCATGTTTATACAGATAGCGGTGGAGATATTTCCATGTTTATACAGAAAGTGGTAAAGATATTTCCATGTTTATACAGATAGCGGTGGAGATGTTTCCATGTTTACACAGATAGTGGTGTAGAGGTTTCCATGTTTATACAGATAGCGGTGTAGGTATTTCCATGCTTATAGTGATAGCGGTGTATTTCCATGTTTATAGAGAGAGCAGTGTAGATATTTCCAAGTTTATACAGATGGCAGTGTAGATGTTTCCATGTGTATACACATGGCAGTGTAGTTATTTCCACGTTTATACAGATGGAGTTGTAGATATTTCCAAGTTAATACAAATGACTGTGTAGATATTTCCATGTTTTTACAGATGGCGGTATAGATATTTCCATGTTTATACAGATAGTGTTGTGGCTATTTCCATGTTTATACATATACCGTTGTAGGTATTTCCATATTTATAGACATGGCTGTGTAGATATTTCCATGTTTACACAGATGGCAGTGTAGATATTTCCAAGTTTATACAGATGATGGGGTAGATATTTCCATGTTAATACAGATGACTGTGTCGGTATTTCCATGTTAATACAGATGGTGGCGTAGATATTTCCATGTTTATAGTGATAGCCAAGTACGTATTTCCATGTTTATACAGATAGCGGTGTAGACATTTCCATGTTTATAGAGATAGTGGTGTAGATATTTCCATATTTATAAAGATAGCAGTGTTGATATTTCCATGTTGATACAGATATCGGCGCAGATATTTCCATGTTTATACAGATAGTGGTGTAGATATTTACATGTTTATACAGGTAGCGGTGTAGATATTTCCATGTTTACACAGATTGGGTGGTAGTTATTTCTATGTTTCTACAGATGGCATTGTAGGTATTTCCTTGTTTATAGAGATAGCGTGTTAGGTATTTCCGTTTTTATACAGATGGCGGTGTAGATATTTCCATGTTTATACAGATAGCAGTGTAGCTAGTTCCATGTTTATACAGATGGCGGTGGAGATGTTTCCATGTTTATACAGATGGCGGTGTAGATATTTCCAAGTTTATACAGATAGCCGTGTAGATAGTTCCATGTTTATACAGATAGTGGTGTAGGTATTTCCATGTTTATAGAGATAGTGGTGTAGATATTTACATGTTTATACAGATGGCTGTGTAGATATTTCCATGTTTATAGAGATAACGGTGAGGAATTTCCATGTTTATACAGATAGCGGTGTAGATATTTCCATGTTTGCGGAGATAGCGGTGTATATATTTCCATATTTACACAGATAGCAGTATAGATATTTCCATGTTTATAATGATCCCGGTGTAGATATTTCCATGTTTATACACATGGCGGTATAGATATTTCCATGTTTATAAAGATAGCAGTGTAGATATTTCCATGTTTATAAAGATAGCGGTGTAGATATTTAAATGTTTACGGAGATAGAGGTGTAGATATTTCCATTTTTGCACCGATTGCGGTGTTGGTATTTCCATCTTTACACAGATAGCCGTGTAGATATTTCCAAGTTTACACAGATAGCTGTGTAGATATTTCCATGTTTACACAGATAGTGTTGTAGATATTTCCATGTTTATAGAGATAGCGGTGCAGATATTTCCATATTTATAGAGATAGCGGTGTAGATATTTCCATGTTTATACAGATAGCGGTTTAGATATTGCCGTGTTTATAGAGATGGCAGTGTAGCTATTTCCATGTTTATAGAGATAGTGGTGTACATATTTCCATGTTTATGCAGATAGCGGTGTAGATATTTGCAAGTTTATACAGATAGCGGTGTTGTTATTTCCATGTTTATACAGATAGCGGTGTAGATATTTCCATGTTTATACAGCTCGCGTTGTAGATATTTCCATCTATATACAGATGGCAGTGTAGATATTTCCATGTTTATACAGATAGTGGTGTAGATATTTCCATGTTCATATAGAAGACAGTGTAGTTTTTTCCATGTTTATACAGATGGCGGTTTAGTTATTTCTATTTTTATATGGATAGCGGTGTTGTTATTTCCATGTTTATTGGGACAGCGCTGTAGATATTTCCATATTTATACAGATAGCGGTGTAAGTATTTCCATGTTTATACAGATAGCGTTGTAGATATTTCCATGTTTATACAGATAGCGGTGTAGATATTTCCATGTTTATACAGACGGCGGTGTAGATTTTTCCATGTTATAGAGATAGCGATGTACGTATTTCCATATTTATAGTGATAGCGGTGCAGATAGTTCCATGTTTATACATGTAGCTGTGTAGATATTTCCATTTTTATATGGATAGCGGTGTTGATATTTCCATGTTTATGGGGATAGTGGTGTAGATTCTTCCATGTTTATACAGATAGCGGTGTAGTTATTTCCATTTTTATACAGTTAGCGGTGTAGATATTTCCATGTTCATAGACATGGCTGTGTACATATTTCCATGTCTATACAGATGGCAGTGTAGATATTTCCATGTTTATGCAGAAGGCGGTGTAGATATTTCCATGTTTATAGAGATGTTGGTGTAGACATTTCCATGTTTATAGAGATAGCAGTGTAGATATTTCCATATTTATACAGATAGCGGTGTAGATATTTCCATGTTTATACAGATAGCGGTGTAGATATGTTCATGCTTATGCAGATATCGGTGTAGATATTTCCATGTTTAAAGAGATGGCGGTGTAGGTATTTCCATGTTTATAGAGATAGTGGTTTAGATATTTCCATGTTGATACAGACAGCGGTGTAGATATTGCCACGTTTATACCCATAGTGGAGATGATATTTCTATGTTTATACAGATAGTGGTTTAGATATTTCCATGTTTATACCGCTCACGGTATAGATATTTCCATGTTTATACAGATGGCAGTGTAGATGTTTCCATGTTTATACAGAAAGCGGTGTAGATATTTCCACTTTTATACAGATGGTGGTGTAGTTATTTCCAAGATTATGGAGATGGCGGTGTAGATATTTTTATGTTCATAGAGATGGCGGTGTAGATATTTCCATCTGTATTGAGATTGCGGAGTAGATATTTCCATGTTTTTAGAGATAGCTTTGTAGGTATTTCCATGTTTTTAGAGATAGCAGTGTAGATATTTCCATGTTTATACAGATTGCTGTGTAGATATTTCCATGTGTATACAGACGGCAGTGTATATATTTCCATGTTTTTAGAGATGGTGGTGTAGATATTTCCCTGTTTGTAGAGATAGTGGTGTAGATATTTCCATATTTATACAGATAGAGATTTAGATATTTCCATGTTTTTCCAGATCCTCTTGTAGATATTTCCATGTTTATACAGATAGCGGTGTAGATATTTTCAAGTTTACACAGATAGCTGTGTAGATATTTACATGTTTACAGAGATACTGTTGTAGATTTTCCATGTTTATATGGAGAGCGGTGTAGATATTTCCATGTTTATACAGATAGCGGTGTCGATATTTGCATGTTTATACAGACAGCGGTGGAGATATTTCCATCTTTATGCAGATAGGGATGTAGACATTTCCATGTTTATACAGATAGCGGTGTAGATATTTCCATGTTTATAGAGATAGCGGTGTAGATATTTCCATGTTTATACAGATGGCTGTGTAGATATTTCCAAGTGTATACAGATGGCAGTGTAGATATTTTCATGTTTATACAGATGCTGGTGTAGATATTTCCATGTTTATACAGATGACTGTGAGGATATTTGCATGTTTATACAGATGGCAGTGCAGATATTTCCATGTTTATAGAGATAGCGGTGTAGATATTTCCATGTTAATACAGATAGCGGTGTAGGTATTTCCATGTTTATACAGACGGCGGTGTAGATATTTCCAAGTTTACACAGATAGGTGTGTAGATATTTCCACGATTATACAATTAGCTTTGTAGATATTTCCATGTTTATACAGATAGCGGTGTAGGTATTTCCATGTTTATAGAGAGACCGGTGTAGATATTTCCATGTTTATACAGATAGCGATGTATACGTTTCTATGTTTATACAGATAGCGGTGTAGGTATTTCCATGTTTGTAGAGATAGCGGTGTAGATACTTCCATGTTTATGCAGACGGCTTTGAAGATATTTCCATGTGTATACAGATGGCAGTGTAGATTTTTCCATGTTTATATAGATGGTGGTGTAGATATTTCCATGTTTATACAGATGATTGTGAGGATATTTGCATGTTCATACAGAGGGCAGTGTAGATATTTCCATGTTTGTAGAGATAGTGGTGTAGATATTTCCTTGTTTATAGAGATAGCGGTGTAGACATTTCCATGTTTAAAGAGATAGCGGTGTAGATATTTCCATATTTATACAGATAGCGGTGTAGATATCTCCATGTTTATTCAGACAGCAGTGTAGATATTTCCATGTTTATGCAGATGTCGGTGTAGATATTTCCATGTTTAGACAGAGAGCGGTGTAGGTATTTCCAAGTTTATACAGATAGCAGTGTAGATATATCCATGTTTACAGAGATACCGGTGTAGATATTTCCATCTTTGCACAGACTGCGGTGTATATATATCCATCTTTACACAGATAGCGGTGTAGATATTTCCATGTTTACGCAGATAGCGTTGTAGGTTTTTGCATGTTTATACAGTTAGCGGTGTAGATATTTCCACGTTTATACAGATAGCACTGTAGATATTTCCACGTTTATACAGATAGCTGTGGAGAAATTTCCACGTTTTTACACTTATCGATGTAGATATTTCCACGTTTATATAAATAGCATTGTAGACATTTCCACGTTTATACAGATAGCGGTGTAGATATTTCCATGTTTATGCAGATGGTGGTGAAGATATTACCTAGTTTATAGATATGGCGGTGTAGATATTTCCATGTTTATACAGATAGCTGTGTAGATGTTTCCATGTTTATAGAGTTAGCGGTGTAGATATTTCCATGTTTATGCAGATAGCGGTGCAGATATTTCCATGTATATAAGGATAGCGGTGTAGATATTTCCATGTTTATAGTGATAGCGGTGTAGATATTTCCATGTTTATACAGATAGCGGTGTAGACATTTCCATGTTTATAGAGATAGTGGTGGAGATATTTCCATATTTATAAAGATAGCAGTGTTGATATTTCCATGTTTATACAGATAGTGGTGTAGATATTTACATGTTTATATAGATAGCGGTGTAGATATTTCCATGTTTATTCCGATGACTGTGTAGATATTTCCATGTTTTTACAGATGGTGGTGTAGATATTTCCATGTTCATACAGATAGCGGTGTGGCTATTTCCATGTTTATACAGATAGCGGTGTAGCTATTTCCATGTTTATAGAGATGGCTGCGTATATATTTCCAGGTTTATACAGATGGCAGTGTAGATATTTCCATTTTTATACTGATGGTGGTGTAGATATTTCCATGTTTATAGAGATAGCCGTGTAGATATTTCCATGTTTATGCAGATACCGGTGTACGCATTTCCATGTTTATAGAGATAGCCGTGTAGATATTTCCATATTTATAAAAGTATCGCTGTAGATATTTCCCTGTTTACACAGATGGCGGTGCAGATATTTCCATGTTTATACAGATGACTTTGTGGATATTTCCATGCTTTTACATATGGCAGTGTAGATATTTCCATGTTTATAGAGATAGCGTTGTAGATATTTCCATGTTTATATAGACGGCGATATAGATATTTTCTTTTTTAAGTAGATGTTGTTGTAGATATTTCCATGTTTACAGGGATGGCGGTGTATATATTTCCATGTTTATAGAGCAAGCGTTGTAGATATTTCCATGTTTTTAGAGATAGCGGTGTAGATATTTCCATGTTTATACAGCTCGCAATGTAGATATTTACATCTTTATACAGATGGCAGTGTAGATATTTCCATGTTTATACAGATGGCGGTGTAGATATTTCCATGTTTATACAGATGGCGGTGTAGATATTTCCATGTTTATAAGGATGGCGGTGTAGATATTTAGATGTTTATGCAGCTGGCGGTGTAGATATTTCCAAGTTCATAGAGATAGCGTTGTAGATATTTCCATATTTATACAGAAAGCGGTGTAGATATTTCCATGTTTATACAGATGAATGTGTAGCCATTTCCCCGTTTATACAGATGGCGATGTAGGTATTTCCATGTTTATAGTGATTGCGGTGTAGTTATTTCTATGTTTATACATATAGCGGAGTAGATATTTCCATGTTTATACAGATAGCGGTGGAGATATTTCCATGTTTATACAGAAAGTGGTAAAGATATTTCCATGTTTATACAGATAGCGGTGGAGATGTTTCCATGTTTACACAGATAGTGGTGTAGAGGTTTCCATGTTTATACAGATAGCGGTGTAGGTATTTCCATGCTTATAGTGATAGCGGTGTATTTCCATGTTTATAGAGAGAGCAGTGTAGATATTTCCAAGTTTATACAGATGGCAGTGTAGATGTTTCCATGTGTATACACATGGCAGTGTAGTTATTTCCACGTTTATACAGATGGAGTTGTAGATATTTCCAAGTTAATACAAATGACTGTGTAGATATTTCCATGTTTTTACAGATGGCGGTATAGATATTTCCATGTTTATACAGATAGTGTTGTGGCTATTTCCATGTTTATACATATACCGTTGTAGGTATTTCCATATTTATAGACATGGCTGTGTAGATATTTCCATGTTTACACAGATGGCAGTGTAGATATTTCCAAGTTTATACAGATGATGGGGTAGATATTTCCATGTTAATACAGATGACTGTGTCGGTATTTCCATGTTAATACAGATGGTGGCGTAGATATTTCCATGTTTATAGTGATAGCCAAGTACGTATTTCCATGTTTATACAGATAGCGGTGTAGACATTTCCATGTTTATAGAGATAGTGGTGTAGATATTTCCATATTTATAAAGATAGCAGTGTTGATATTTCCATGTTGATACAGATATCGGCGCAGATATTTCCATGTTTATACAGATAGTGGTGTAGATATTTACATGTTTATACAGGTAGCGGTGTAGATATTTCCATGTTTACACAGATTGGGTGGTAGTTATTTCTATGTTTCTACAGATGGCATTGTAGGTATTTCCTTGTTTATAGAGATAGCGTGTTAGGTATTTCCGTTTTTATACAGATGGCGGTGTAGATATTTCCATGTTTATACAGATAGCAGTGTAGCTAGTTCCATGTTTATACAGATGGCGGTGGAGATGTTTCCATGTTTATACAGATGGCGGTGTAGATATTTCCAAGTTTATACAGATAGCCGTGTAGATAGTTCCATGTTTATACAGATAGTGGTGTAGGTATTTCCATGTTTATAGAGATAGTGGTGTAGATATTTACATGTTTATACAGATGGCTGTGTAGATATTTCCATGTTTATAGAGATAACGGTGAGGAATTTCCATGTTTATACAGATAGCGGTGTAGATATTTCCATGTTTGCGGAGATAGCGGTGTATATATTTCCATATTTACACAGATAGCAGTATAGATATTTCCATGTTTATAATGATCCCGGTGTAGATATTTCCATGTTTATACACATGGCGGTATAGATATTTCCATGTTTATAAAGATAGCAGTGTAGATATTTCCATGTTTATAAAGATAGCGGTGTAGATATTTAAATGTTTACGGAGATAGAGGTGTAGATATTTCCATTTTTGCACCGATTGCGGTGTTGGTATTTCCATCTTTACACAGATAGCCGTGTAGATATTTCCAAGTTTACACAGATAGCTGTGTAGATATTTCCATGTTTACACAGATAGTGTTGTAGATATTTCCATGTTTATAGAGATAGCGGTGCAGATATTTCCATATTTATAGAGATAGCGGTGTAGATATTTCCATGTTTATACAGATAGCGGTTTAGATATTGCCGTGTTTATAGAGATGGCAGTGTAGCTATTTCCATGTTTATAGAGATAGTGGTGTACATATTTCCATGTTTATGCAGATAGCGGTGTAGATATTTGCAAGTTTATACAGATAGCGGTGTTGTTATTTCCATGTTTATACAGATAGCGGTGTAGATATTTCCATGTTTATACAGCTCGCGTTGTAGATATTTCCATCTATATACAGATGGCAGTGTAGATATTTCCATGTTTATACAGATAGTGGTGTAGATATTTCCATGTTCATATAGAAGACAGTGTAGTTTTTTCCATGTTTATACAGATGGCGGTTTAGTTATTTCTATTTTTATATGGATAGCGGTGTTGTTATTTCCATGTTTATTGGGACAGCGCTGTAGATATTTCCATATTTATACAGATAGCGGTGTAAGTATTTCCATGTTTATACAGATAGCGTTGTAGATATTTCCATGTTTATACAGATAGTGGTGTAGATATTTCCATGTTTACAGAGATGGCATTGTAGATATTTCCATCTTTGAACAGATTGCGGTGTAGATATTTCTATCTTTACACAGATAGCAGTGTAGATATTTCCAAGTTTACACAGATAGCTGTGTAGATATTTCCATGTTTACACAGATAGCATTGTAGATATTTCCATGTTTATACAGATAGCAGTGCAGATATTCCCAGGTTTATACAGATAGCGGTGTAGATATTTCCACCTTTATACAGACAGCGTAGATATTTCCACGTTTATACAGATAGCGGTGTAGATATTTCCACGTTTATACAGATAGCGGTGTAGATATTTCCACGTTTATACAGATAGCGGTGTAGATATTTCCACGTTTATACAGATAGTGGTGTAGATATTTCCATCTTTATACAGATAGCGGAGTAGATATTTCCATGTTTACACAGATAGCGGTGTAGATATTTCCATGTTTACACAGATAGTGTTGCAGATATTTCCATGTTTATACAGATAGCCGTGTAGATATTTCCATGTTTATACAGATGGCGGTGTAGATATTTCCATGTTTATGCAGATGGCGGTGTAGATATTTCCATGTTTATAGAGATGGTTTTGCAGATATTTCCATGTTTATACAGATGGCAGTGTTGATATTTCCATGTTTATGCAGATGGTGGTGTTGATATTTCCATGTTTACAGTGATAGCGGTGTAGATATTTCCATCTTTGCACAGATTGCGGTGTAGGTATTTCCACCTTTACACAGATATTGGTGTAGATATTTCCCAGCTTACACAGATAGCTGTGAAGATATTCCATGTTTACACAGATAGCGTTGTAGATATTTCCATGTTTACACATATAGCGTTGTAGATATTTCCATGTTTATACAGATAGCGGTGTAGGTATTTCCATGTTTACACAGATAGCGGTGTAGATATTTCCATGTTTTTACAGATAACAGTGTAGATATTTTCATATTCATAGAGATAGCGGTGAAGATATTTCCATGTTTATACAGATAGTGATGTAGATATTTCCATATTTATACAGATAGCGGTGTAGATATTTCCATGTTTATAGAGATAGCGGTGTCGATATTTCCATGTTTATACAGATGGCTGTGTAGATATATCCATGTGTATAGAGATGGCAGTCTTGATATTTCCATGTTTATAGAGATGGTGGTGTAGATATTTCCATGTTTATACAGATGACTTTGTAGATATTTGCATGCTTATACAGATGGTGGTGTAGATAGTTCCATCTTTATAGAGATAACGGTGTAGATTTTACCATGTTTATACAGATAGCGGTGTAGATATTTCCATGTTTATAGAGATAGCGGTGTAGATATTTCCATGTTTATAGAGATAACGGTGTAGATATTTCCATGTTTATACGGATAGCGATGTAGATATTTCCATGTTTACACATATAACGGTGCAGACACTTCCATGTTTACACAGATAGCGTTGCAGTTATTTCCATGTTTATACAGATGGTGGTGTAGATTTTTCCATGTTTATGCAGACGGCAGAGTAGATATTTCCATGGTTATGCAGATGGCGGTTTAGATATTTCCAAGTTTATAGACATGGTGGTATAGATGTTTCTATGTTTATAGAGATGGCGGTGTAGATATTTCCATGTTTATAGGGATAGTGGTGTAGGTATTTCGAAGTTTATAGTGATAGTGTTGTAGATATTTCCATGTTGAAACAGATAGCGGTGTAGATATTTCCATGTTTATGTGGATAGCGTTGTTGATATTTCCATGTTTACAGGGATAATGGTGTAGATGTTTCCATATTTATAGAGATAGCGATTTAGGTATTTCCATGTTTATACAGATGGCAGTATAGATATTTCCATGTGTATACAGATGGTGGTGTAGATATTTCCATGTTTATACAGATGACGGTGTCTGTATACCTGTTTATACAGATGTCGGTGTAGGTATTTCCATGTTTATAGAGATGGCGGTGTAGTTATTTCCATGTTTATAGTGATAGTGGTGTAGATATTTCCATGTTGAAGCAGATAGCAGTGTAGATATTTCCATGTTTATTTGGATAGCGTTATTGATATTTCCATGTTTATAGGGATAGTGGTGTAGATGTTTTCATATTTATACAGATAGCGGTTTAGGTATTTCCATGTTTATACAGGTGGCAGTATAGATATTTCCATGTTTATACAGATGGTGGTGTAAATATTTCCATGTTTATACATATGACTGTGTAGATATTTCCATGTTAATAGAGATAGCGGTGTAGATATTTCCATGTTTATAGAGATAGAGGTGTAGATATTTCCATCTTTATACAGATAGCGGTGTACACATTTCCATGTTTATACAGATAGTGATGTAGATATTTAAATATTTAAACAGAAAGCGGTATAGATATTTCCATGTTTATACAGATAGCGGTGTGGACATTTCCATGTTTATGCAGATAGCGGTGTAGATATTTCCATGTCTACAGAGATGGCAGTGTAGCTATTTCCATGTTTATGGAGATAGTGTTGTAGATATATCCATGTTTATACCGATAGTGGTGTAGTTATTTCCGTGTTTATACAGATAGCTTTGTTGCTATTTCCATGTTTATACAGATAGCGGTGTAGATATTTCTATCTTTATGCAGCTCATGGTATAGATATTTCCATCTTTATACAGATGGCAGTATAGATATTTCCATGTTTAAAGAGATAGCGGTGTAGGTATTTCCATGTTTATACAGATAGCGGTGTAGATATTTTCATGTTTATACAGATAGCCGTGGAAATATATCCACGTTTACACAAATAGCATTGTAGATATTTCCATGTTTATTCAGATAGCGATGTAGATATTTCCATGTTCATACAGATGGCTGTGTAGATATTTCTATGTTTATACACATGGCGGTGTAGATATTTCCATGTTTATACAGATGACTGTCTAGCTATTTCCATGTTTATAGAGATAGCGGTGAAGATATTTCCATATTTATACAGATGGTGATGTAGATATTTCCATCTTAATACAGATGGAAGTGTAGATATTTCCATGTTTATACAGATGGCAGTGAAGTTATTTCCATGTTTATAAAGATGGCTGTGTAGATACTTCCATGTTTATAGAGATGGCAGTGTAGATATTTTCATGTTTATAGAGATTGCGGTGTAGATATTTCCTTGTTTACAGAGATAGCGATGTAGATATTTCCATGTTCATACAGATAGCGGTGTAGGTATTTCCATGTTTATAGAGATAGCGTTGTAGATATTTCCATGTTTATAGGGATGGCTTTGTAGATATTTCCTTGTGTATACAGATGGCAGTGTAGATATTTCCATGTTTCTACAGATAGCGGTGTAGGTATTTCCATTTTTACATAGATAGAGGTTTAGATATTTCCATGTTTATACAGATGGCTGAATAGATATTTCCATGTGTATAGATATGGCTGTCTAGATATTTCCATGTTTATTGAGATGGTGGTGTAGATATTTCCATGTTTATACAGATGACTGTGTAGATATTTGCATGTTCATACAGATGTCGGTGTAGATATTTCCATGATAATACAGATAGCGTTGTAGATATTTCCATGTTTATAGATATAGCGGTGTAGATATTTCCATGTTTATACAGATAGCGGTGTAGATATTTCCATGTTTACCGAGATTGCGGTGTAGATATTTCCATCTTTGCACAGATTGCGGTGTAGGTATTTCCATCTTTACACTGATAGCGGTGTAGATATTTCCAAGTTTACACAGGTAGCTGTGTAGATACTTTCACGTTTGCACAGATAGCGTTGAAAAAATTTCCATGTTTATACAGATAGCGGTGTAGATATTTCCACGTTTATTCAGATAGCGGTGTAGATATTTCCACGTTTATACAGATAGCGGTGTAGATATTTCCACGATTATACAGATAGTGGAGTAGATATTTCCATCTTTATAGAGATAGCGGTGTATATATTTCCATGTTTACACAGATAGCGGAGTAGGTATTTCCATGTTACACAGATAGCGTTGTAGATATTTCCATGTTTATACAGATAGCGGTGTAGATATTTCCATGTTTATACAGACGGCGGTGTAGATTTTTCCATGTTATAGAGATAGCGATGTACGTATTTCCATATTTATAGTGATAGCGGTGCAGATAGTTCCATGTTTATACATGTAGCTGTGTAGATATTTCCATTTTTATATGGATAGCGGTGTTGATATTTCCATGTTTATGGGGATAGTGGTGTAGATTCTTCCATGTTTATACAGATAGCGGTGTAGTTATTTCCATTTTTATACAGTTAGCGGTGTAGATATTTCCATGTTCATAGACATGGCTGTGTACATATTTCCATGTCTATACAGATGGCAGTGTAGATATTTCCATGTTTATGCAGAAGGCGGTGTAGATATTTCCATGTTTATAGAGATGTTGGTGTAGACATTTCCATGTTTATAGAGATAGCAGTGTAGATATTTCCATATTTATACAGATAGCGGTGTAGATATTTCCATGTTTATACAGATAGCGGTGTAGATATGTTCATGCTTATGCAGATATCGGTGTAGATATTTCCATGTTTAAAGAGATGGCGGTGTAGGTATTTCCATGTTTATAGAGATAGTGGTTTAGATATTTCCATGTTGATACAGACAGCGGTGTAGATATTGCCACGTTTATACCCATAGTGGAGATGATATTTCTATGTTTATACAGATAGTGGTTTAGATATTTCCATGTTTATACCGCTCACGGTATAGAT
This sequence comes from Pan troglodytes, assembly GCF_028858775.2. Lineage (NCBI taxonomy): Eukaryota > Metazoa > Chordata > Mammalia > Primates > Hominidae > Pan > Pan troglodytes. Next base: position 1,852,931 of record NC_072404.2, on the reverse strand, counting down.
ATTTCCATGTTTATACAGATGGCAGTGTAGATGTTTCCATGTTTATACAGAAAGCGGTGTAGATATTTCCACTTTTATACAGATGGTGGTGTAGTTATTTCCAAGATTATGGAGATGGCGGTGTAGATATTTTTATGTTCATAGAGATGGCGGTGTAGATATTTCCATCTGTATTGAGATTGCGGAGTAGATATTTCCATGTTTTTAGAGATAGCTTTGTAGGTATTTCCATGTTTTTAGAGATAGCAGTGTAGATATTTCCATGTTTATACAGATTGCTGTGTAGATATTTCCATGTGTATACAGACGGCAGTGTATATATTTCCATGTTTTTAGAGATGGTGGTGTAGATATTTCCCTGTTTGTAGAGATAGTGGTGTAGATATTTCCATATTTATACAGATAGAGATTTAGATATTTCCATGTTTTTCCAGATCCTCTTGTAGATATTTCCATGTTTATACAGATAGCGGTGTAGATATTTTCAAGTTTACACAGATAGCTGTGTAGATATTTACATGTTTACAGAGATACTGTTGTAGATTTTCCATGTTTATATGGAGAGCGGTGTAGATATTTCCATGTTTATACAGATAGCGGTGTCGATATTTGCATGTTTATACAGACAGCGGTGGAGATATTTCCATCTTTATGCAGATAGGGATGTAGACATTTCCATGTTTATACAGATAGCGGTGTAGATATTTCCATGTTTATAGAGATAGCGGTGTAGATATTTCCATGTTTATACAGATGGCTGTGTAGATATTTCCAAGTGTATACAGATGGCAGTGTAGATATTTTCATGTTTATACAGATGCTGGTGTAGATATTTCCATGTTTATACAGATGACTGTGAGGATATTTGCATGTTTATACAGATGGCAGTGCAGATATTTCCATGTTTATAGAGATAGCGGTGTAGATATTTCCATGTTAATACAGATAGCGGTGTAGGTATTTCCATGTTTATACAGACGGCGGTGTAGATATTTCCAAGTTTACACAGATAGGTGTGTAGATATTTCCACGATTATACAATTAGCTTTGTAGATATTTCCATGTTTATACAGATAGCGGTGTAGGTATTTCCATGTTTATAGAGAGACCGGTGTAGATATTTCCATGTTTATACAGATAGCGATGTATACGTTTCTATGTTTATACAGATAGCGGTGTAGGTATTTCCATGTTTGTAGAGATAGCGGTGTAGATACTTCCATGTTTATGCAGACGGCTTTGAAGATATTTCCATGTGTATACAGATGGCAGTGTAGATTTTTCCATGTTTATATAGATGGTGGTGTAGATATTTCCATGTTTATACAGATGATTGTGAGGATATTTGCATGTTCATACAGAGGGCAGTGTAGATATTTCCATGTTTGTAGAGATAGTGGTGTAGATATTTCCTTGTTTATAGAGATAGCGGTGTAGACATTTCCATGTTTAAAGAGATAGCGGTGTAGATATTTCCATATTTATACAGATAGCGGTGTAGATATCTCCATGTTTATTCAGACAGCAGTGTAGATATTTCCATGTTTATGCAGATGTCGGTGTAGATATTTCCATGTTTAGACAGAGAGCGGTGTAGGTATTTCCAAGTTTATACAGATAGCAGTGTAGATATATCCATGTTTACAGAGATACCGGTGTAGATATTTCCATCTTTGCACAGACTGCGGTGTATATATATCCATCTTTACACAGATAGCGGTGTAGATATTTCCATGTTTACGCAGATAGCGTTGTAGGTTTTTGCATGTTTATACAGTTAGCGGTGTAGATATTTCCACGTTTATACAGATAGCACTGTAGATATTTCCACGTTTATACAGATAGCTGTGGAGAAATTTCCACGTTTTTACACTTATCGATGTAGATATTTCCACGTTTATATAAATAGCATTGTAGACATTTCCACGTTTATACAGATAGCGGTGTAGATATTTCCATGTTTATGCAGATGGTGGTGAAGATATTACCTAGTTTATAGATATGGCGGTGTAGATATTTCCATGTTTATACAGATAGCTGTGTAGATGTTTCCATGTTTATAGAGTTAGCGGTGTAGATATTTCCATGTTTATGCAGATAGCGGTGCAGATATTTCCATGTATATAAGGATAGCGGTGTAGATATTTCCATGTTTATAGTGATAGCGGTGTAGATATTTCCATGTTTATACAGATAGCGGTGTAGACATTTCCATGTTTATAGAGATAGTGGTGGAGATATTTCCATATTTATAAAGATAGCAGTGTTGATATTTCCATGTTTATACAGATAGTGGTGTAGATATTTACATGTTTATATAGATAGCGGTGTAGATATTTCCATGTTTATTCCGATGACTGTGTAGATATTTCCATGTTTTTACAGATGGTGGTGTAGATATTTCCATGTTCATACAGATAGCGGTGTGGCTATTTCCATGTTTATACAGATAGCGGTGTAGCTATTTCCATGTTTATAGAGATGGCTGCGTATATATTTCCAGGTTTATACAGATGGCAGTGTAGATATTTCCATTTTTATACTGATGGTGGTGTAGATATTTCCATGTTTATAGAGATAGCCGTGTAGATATTTCCATGTTTATGCAGATACCGGTGTACGCATTTCCATGTTTATAGAGATAGCCGTGTAGATATTTCCATATTTATAAAAGTATCGCTGTAGATATTTCCCTGTTTACACAGATGGCGGTGCAGATATTTCCATGTTTATACAGATGACTTTGTGGATATTTCCATGCTTTTACATATGGCAGTGTAGATATTTCCATGTTTATAGAGATAGCGTTGTAGATATTTCCATGTTTATATAGACGGCGATATAGATATTTTCTTTTTTAAGTAGATGTTGTTGTAGATATTTCCATGTTTACAGGGATGGCGGTGTATATATTTCCATGTTTATAGAGCAAGCGTTGTAGATATTTCCATGTTTTTAGAGATAGCGGTGTAGATATTTCCATGTTTATACAGCTCGCAATGTAGATATTTACATCTTTATACAGATGGCAGTGTAGATATTTCCATGTTTATACAGATGGCGGTGTAGATATTTCCATGTTTATACAGATGGCGGTGTAGATATTTCCATGTTTATAAGGATGGCGGTGTAGATATTTAGATGTTTATGCAGCTGGCGGTGTAGATATTTCCAAGTTCATAGAGATAGCGTTGTAGATATTTCCATATTTATACAGAAAGCGGTGTAGATATTTCCATGTTTATACAGATGAATGTGTAGCCATTTCCCCGTTTATACAGATGGCGATGTAGGTATTTCCATGTTTATAGTGATTGCGGTGTAGTTATTTCTATGTTTATACATATAGCGGAGTAGATATTTCCATGTTTATACAGATAGCGGTGGAGATATTTCCATGTTTATACAGAAAGTGGTAAAGATATTTCCATGTTTATACAGATAGCGGTGGAGATGTTTCCATGTTTACACAGATAGTGGTGTAGAGGTTTCCATGTTTATACAGATAGCGGTGTAGGTATTTCCATGCTTATAGTGATAGCGGTGTATTTCCATGTTTATAGAGAGAGCAGTGTAGATATTTCCAAGTTTATACAGATGGCAGTGTAGATGTTTCCATGTGTATACACATGGCAGTGTAGTTATTTCCACGTTTATACAGATGGAGTTGTAGATATTTCCAAGTTAATACAAATGACTGTGTAGATATTTCCATGTTTTTACAGATGGCGGTATAGATATTTCCATGTTTATACAGATAGTGTTGTGGCTATTTCCATGTTTATACATATACCGTTGTAGGTATTTCCATATTTATAGACATGGCTGTGTAGATATTTCCATGTTTACACAGATGGCAGTGTAGATATTTCCAAGTTTATACAGATGATGGGGTAGATATTTCCATGTTAATACAGATGACTGTGTCGGTATTTCCATGTTAATACAGATGGTGGCGTAGATATTTCCATGTTTATAGTGATAGCCAAGTACGTATTTCCATGTTTATACAGATAGCGGTGTAGACATTTCCATGTTTATAGAGATAGTGGTGTAGATATTTCCATATTTATAAAGATAGCAGTGTTGATATTTCCATGTTGATACAGATATCGGCGCAGATATTTCCATGTTTATACAGATAGTGGTGTAGATATTTACATGTTTATACAGGTAGCGGTGTAGATATTTCCATGTTTACACAGATTGGGTGGTAGTTATTTCTATGTTTCTACAGATGGCATTGTAGGTATTTCCTTGTTTATAGAGATAGCGTGTTAGGTATTTCCGTTTTTATACAGATGGCGGTGTAGATATTTCCATGTTTATACAGATAGCAGTGTAGCTAGTTCCATGTTTATACAGATGGCGGTGGAGATGTTTCCATGTTTATACAGATGGCGGTGTAGATATTTCCAAGTTTATACAGATAGCCGTGTAGATAGTTCCATGTTTATACAGATAGTGGTGTAGGTATTTCCATGTTTATAGAGATAGTGGTGTAGATATTTACATGTTTATACAGATGGCTGTGTAGATATTTCCATGTTTATAGAGATAACGGTGAGGAATTTCCATGTTTATACAGATAGCGGTGTAGATATTTCCATGTTTGCGGAGATAGCGGTGTATATATTTCCATATTTACACAGATAGCAGTATAGATATTTCCATGTTTATAATGATCCCGGTGTAGATATTTCCATGTTTATACACATGGCGGTATAGATATTTCCATGTTTATAAAGATAGCAGTGTAGATATTTCCATGTTTATAAAGATAGCGGTGTAGATATTTAAATGTTTACGGAGATAGAGGTGTAGATATTTCCATTTTTGCACCGATTGCGGTGTTGGTATTTCCATCTTTACACAGATAGCCGTGTAGATATTTCCAAGTTTACACAGATAGCTGTGTAGATATTTCCATGTTTACACAGATAGTGTTGTAGATATTTCCATGTTTATAGAGATAGCGGTGCAGATATTTCCATATTTATAGAGATAGCGGTGTAGATATTTCCATGTTTATACAGATAGCGGTTTAGATATTGCCGTGTTTATAGAGATGGCAGTGTAGCTATTTCCATGTTTATAGAGATAGTGGTGTACATATTTCCATGTTTATGCAGATAGCGGTGTAGATATTTGCAAGTTTATACAGATAGCGGTGTTGTTATTTCCATGTTTATACAGATAGCGGTGTAGATATTTCCATGTTTATACAGCTCGCGTTGTAGATATTTCCATCTATATACAGATGGCAGTGTAGATATTTCCATGTTTATACAGATAGTGGTGTAGATATTTCCATGTTCATATAGAAGACAGTGTAGTTTTTTCCATGTTTATACAGATGGCGGTTTAGTTATTTCTATTTTTATATGGATAGCGGTGTTGTTATTTCCATGTTTATTGGGACAGCGCTGTAGATATTTCCATATTTATACAGATAGCGGTGTAAGTATTTCCATGTTTATACAGATAGCGTTGTAGATATTTCCATGTTTATACAGATAGTGGTGTAGATATTTCCATGTTTACAGAGATGGCATTGTAGATATTTCCATCTTTGAACAGATTGCGGTGTAGATATTTCTATCTTTACACAGATAGCAGTGTAGATATTTCCAAGTTTACACAGATAGCTGTGTAGATATTTCCATGTTTACACAGATAGCATTGTAGATATTTCCATGTTTATACAGATAGCAGTGCAGATATTCCCAGGTTTATACAGATAGCGGTGTAGATATTTCCACCTTTATACAGACAGCGTAGATATTTCCACGTTTATACAGATAGCGGTGTAGATATTTCCACGTTTATACAGATAGCGGTGTAGATATTTCCACGTTTATACAGATAGCGGTGTAGATATTTCCACGTTTATACAGATAGTGGTGTAGATATTTCCATCTTTATACAGATAGCGGAGTAGATATTTCCATGTTTACACAGATAGCGGTGTAGATATTTCCATGTTTACACAGATAGTGTTGCAGATATTTCCATGTTTATACAGATAGCCGTGTAGATATTTCCATGTTTATACAGATGGCGGTGTAGATATTTCCATGTTTATGCAGATGGCGGTGTAGATATTTCCATGTTTATAGAGATGGTTTTGCAGATATTTCCATGTTTATACAGATGGCAGTGTTGATATTTCCATGTTTATGCAGATGGTGGTGTTGATATTTCCATGTTTACAGTGATAGCGGTGTAGATATTTCCATCTTTGCACAGATTGCGGTGTAGGTATTTCCACCTTTACACAGATATTGGTGTAGATATTTCCCAGCTTACACAGATAGCTGTGAAGATATTCCATGTTTACACAGATAGCGTTGTAGATATTTCCATGTTTACACATATAGCGTTGTAGATATTTCCATGTTTATACAGATAGCGGTGTAGGTATTTCCATGTTTACACAGATAGCGGTGTAGATATTTCCATGTTTTTACAGATAACAGTGTAGATATTTTCATATTCATAGAGATAGCGGTGAAGATATTTCCATGTTTATACAGATAGTGATGTAGATATTTCCATATTTATACAGATAGCGGTGTAGATATTTCCATGTTTATAGAGATAGCGGTGTCGATATTTCCATGTTTATACAGATGGCTGTGTAGATATATCCATGTGTATAGAGATGGCAGTCTTGATATTTCCATGTTTATAGAGATGGTGGTGTAGATATTTCCATGTTTATACAGATGACTTTGTAGATATTTGCATGCTTATACAGATGGTGGTGTAGATAGTTCCATCTTTATAGAGATAACGGTGTAGATTTTACCATGTTTATACAGATAGCGGTGTAGATATTTCCATGTTTATAGAGATAGCGGTGTAGATATTTCCATGTTTATAGAGATAACGGTGTAGATATTTCCATGTTTATATGGATAGCGATGTAGATATTTCCATGTTTACACATATAACGGTGCAGACACTTCCATGTTTACACAGATAGCGTTGCAGTTATTTCCATGTTTATACAGATGGTGGTGTAGATTTTTCCATGTTTATGCAGACGGCAGAGTAGATATTTCCATGGTTATGCAGATGGCGGTTTAGATATTTCCAAGTTTATAGACATGGTGGTATAGATGTTTCTATGTTTATAGAGATGGCGGTGTAGATATTTCCATGTTTATAGGGATAGTGGTGTAGGTATTTCGAAGTTTATAGTGATAGTGTTGTAGATATTTCCATGTTGAAACAGATAGCGGTGTAGATATTTCCATGTTTATGTGGATAGCGTTGTTGATATTTCCATGTTTACAGGGATAATGGTGTAGATGTTTCCATATTTATAGAGATAGCGATTTAGGTATTTCCATGTTTATACAGATGGCAGTATAGATATTTCCATGTGTATACAGATGGTGGTGTAGATATTTCCATGTTTATACAGATGACGGTGTCTGTATACCTGTTTATACAGATGTCGGTGTAGGTATTTCCATGTTTATAGAGATGGCGGTGTAGTTATTTCCATGTTTATAGTGATAGTGGTGTAGATATTTCCATGTTGAAGCAGATAGCAGTGTAGATATTTCCATGTTTATTTGGATAGCGTTATTGATATTTCCATGTTTATAGGGATAGTGGTGTAGATGTTTTCATATTTATACAGATAGCGGTTTAGGTATTTCCATGTTTATACAGGTGGCAGTATAGATATTTCCATGTTTATACAGATGGTGGTGTAAATATTTCCATGTTTATACATATGACTGTGTAGATATTTCCATGTTAATAGAGATAGCGGTGTAGATATTTCCATGTTTATAGAGATAGAGGTGTAGATATTTCCATCTTTATACAGATAGCGGTGTACACATTTCCATGTTTATACAGATAGTGATGTAGATATTTAAATATTTAAACAGAAAGCGGTATAGATATTTCCATGTTTATACAGATAGCGGTGTGGACATTTCCATGTTTATGCAGATAGCGGTGTAGATATTTCCATGTCTACAGAGATGGCAGTGTAGCTATTTCCATGTTTATGGAGATAGTGTTGTAGATATATCCATGTTTATACCGATAGTGGTGTAGTTATTTCCGTGTTTATACAGATAGCTTTGTTGCTATTTCCATGTTTATACAGATAGCGGTGTAGATATTTCTATCTTTATGCAGCTCATGGTATAGATATTTCCATCTTTATACAGATGGCAGTATAGATATTTCCATGTTTAAAGAGATAGCGGTGTAGGTATTTCCATGTTTATACAGATAGCGGTGTAGATATTTTCATGTTTATACAGATAGCCGTGGAAATATATCCACGTTTACACAAATAGCATTGTAGATATTTCCATGTTTATTCAGATAGCGATGTAGATATTTCCATGTTCATACAGATGGCTGTGTAGATATTTCTATGTTTATACACATGGCGGTGTAGATATTTCCATGTTTATACAGATGACTGTCAAGCTATTTCCATGTTTATAGAGATAGCGGTGAAGATATTTCCATATTTATACAGATGGTGATGTAGATATTTCCATCTTAATACAGATGGAAGTGTAGATATTTCCATGTTTATACAGATGGCAGTGAAGTTATTTCCATGTTTATAAAGATGGCTGTGTAGATACTTCCATGTTTATAGAGATGGCAGTGTAGATATTTTCATGTTTATAGAGATTGCGGTGTAGATATTTCCTTGTTTACAGAGATAGCGATGTAGATATTTCCATGTTCATACAGATAGCGGTGTAGGTATTTCCATGTTTATAGAGATAGCGTTGTAGATATTTCCATGTTTATAGGGATGGCTTTGTAGATATTTCCTTGTGTATACAGATGGCAGTGTAGATATTTCCATGTTTCTACAGATAGCGGTGTAGGTATTTCCATTTTTACATAGATAGAGGTTTAGATATTTCCATGTTTATACAGATGGCTGAATAGATATTTCCATGTGTATAGATATGGCTGTCTAGATATTTCCATGTTTATTGAGATGGTGGTGTAGATATTTCCATGTTTATACAGATGACTGTGTAGATATTTGCATGTTCATACAGATGTCGGTGTAGATATTTCCATGATAATACAGATAGCGTTGTAGATATTTCCATGTTTATAGATATAGCGGTGTAGATATTTCCATGTTTATACAGATAGCGGTGTAGATATTTCCATGTTTACCGAGATTGCGGTGTAGATATTTCCATCTTTGCACAGATTGCGGTGTAGGTATTTCCATCTTTACACTGATAGCGGTGTAGATATTTCCAAGTTTACACAGGTAGCTGTGTAGATACTTTCACGTTTGCACAGATAGCGTTGAAAAAATTTCCATGTTTATACAGATAGCGGTGTAGATATTTCCACGTTTATTCAGATAGCGGTGTAGATATTTCCACGTTTATACAGATAGCGGTGTAGATATTTCCACGATTATACAGATAGTGGAGTAGATATTTCCATCTTTATAGAGATAGCGGTGTATATATTTCCATGTTTACACAGATAGCGGAGTAGGTATTTCCATGTTACACAGATAGCGTTGTAGATATTTCCATGTTTATACAGATAGCGGTGTAGATATTTCCATGTTTATACAGACGGCGGTGTAGATTTTTCCATGTTATAGAGATAGCGATGTACGTATTTCCATATTTATAGTGATAGCGGTGCAGATAGTTCCATGTTTATACATGTAGCTGTGTAGATATTTCCATTTTTATATGGATAGCGGTGTTGATATTTCCATGTTTATGGGGATAGTGGTGTAGATTCTTCCATGTTTATACAGATAGCGGTGTAGTTATTTCCATTTTTATACAGTTAGCGGTGTAGATATTTCCATGTTCATAGACATGGCTGTGTACATATTTCCATGTCTATACAGATGGCAGTGTAGATATTTCCATGTTTATGCAGAAGGCGGTGTAGATATTTCCATGTTTATAGAGATGTTGGTGTAGACATTTCCATGTTTATAGAGATAGCAGTGTAGATATTTCCATATTTATACAGATAGCGGTGTAGATATTTCCATGTTTATACAGATAGCGGTGTAGATATGTTCATGCTTATGCAGATATCGGTGTAGATATTTCCATGTTTAAAGAGATGGCGGTGTAGGTATTTCCATGTTTATAGAGATAGTGGTTTAGATATTTCCATGTTGATACAGACAGCGGTGTAGATATTGCCACGTTTATACCCATAGTGGAGATGATATTTCTATGTTTATACAGATAGTGGTTTAGATATTTCCATGTTTATACCGCTCACGGTATAGATATTTCCATGTTTATACAGATGGCAGTGTAGATGTTTCCATGTTTATACAGAAAGCGGTGTAGATATTTCCACTTTTATACAGATGGTGGTGTAGTTATTTCCAAGATTATGGAGATGGCGGTGTAGATATTTTTATGTTCATAGAGATGGCGGTGTAGATATTTCCATCTGTATTGAGATTGCGGAGTAGATATTTCCATGTTTTTAGAGATAGCTTTGTAGGTATTTCCATGTTTTTAGAGATAGCAGTGTAGATATTTCCATGTTTATACAGATTGCTGTGTAGATATTTCCATGTGTATACAGACGGCAGTGTATATATTTCCATGTTTTTAGAGATGGTGGTGTAGATATTTCCCTGTTTGTAGAGATAGTGGTGTAGATATTTCCATATTTATACAGATAGAGATTTAGATATTTCCATGTTTTTCCAGATCCTCTTGTAGATATTTCCATGTTTATACAGATAGCGGTGTAGATATTTTCAAGTTTACACAGATAGCTGTGTAGATATTTACATGTTTACAGAGATACTGTTGTAGATTTTCCATGTTTATATGGAGAGCGGTGTAGATATTTCCATGTTTATACAGATAGCGGTGTCGATATTTGCATGTTTATACAGACAGCAGTGGAGATATTTCCATCTTTATGCAGATAGGGATGTAGACATTTCCATGTTTATACAGATAGCGGTGTAGATATTTCCATGTTTATAGAGATAGCGGTGTAGATATTTCCATGTTTATACAGATGGCTGTGTAGATATTTCCAAGTGTATACAGATGGCAGTGTAGATATTTTCATGTTTATACAGATGCTGGTGTAGATATTTCCATGTTTATACAGATGACTGTGAGGATATTTGCATGTTTATACAGATGGCAGTGCAGATATTTCCATGTTTATAGAGATAGCGGTGTAGATATTTCCATGTTAATACAGATAGCGGTGTAGGTATTTCCATGTTTATACAGACGGCGGTGTAGATATTTCCAAGTTTACACAGATAGGTGTGTAGATATTTCCACGATTATACAATTAGCTTTGTAGATATTTCCATGTTTATACAGATAGCGGTGTAGGTATTTCCATGTTTATAGAGAGACCGGTGTAGATATTTCCATGTTTATACAGATAGCGATGTATACGTTTCTATGTTTATACAGATAGCGGTGTAGGTATTTCCATGTTTGTAGAGATAGCGGTGTAGATACTTCCATGTTTATGCAGACGGCTTTGAAGATATTTCCATGTGTATACAGATGGCAGTGTAGATTTTTCCATGTTTATATAGATGGTGGTGTAGATATTTCCATGTTTATACAGATGATTGTGAGGATATTTGCATGTTCATACAGAGGGCAGTGTAGATATTTCCATGTTTGTAGAGATAGTGGTGTAGATATTTCCTTGTTTATAGAGATAGCGGTGTAGACATTTCCATGTTTAAAGAGATAGCGGTGTAGATATTTCCATATTTATACAGATAGCGGTGTAGATATCTCCATGTTTATTCAGACAGCAGTGTAGATATTTCCATGTTTATGCAGATGTCGGTGTAGATATTTCCATGTTTAGACAGAGAGCGGTGTAGGTATTTCCAAGTTTATACAGATAGCAGTGTAGATATATCCATGTTTACAGAGATACCGGTGTAGATATTTCCATCTTTGCACAGACTGCGGTGTATATATATCCATCTTTACACAGATAGCGGTGTAGATATTTCCATGTTTACGCAGATAGCGTTGTAGGTTTTTGCATGTTTATACAGTTAGCGGTGTAGATATTTCCACGTTTATACAGATAGCACTGTAGATATTTCCACGTTTATACAGATAGCTGTGGAGAAATTTCCACGTTTTTACACTTATCGATGTAGATATTTCCACGTTTATATAAATAGCATTGTAGACATTTCCACGTTTATACAGATAGCGGTGTAGATATTTCCATGTTTATGCAGATGGTGGTGAAGATATTACCTAGTTTATAGATATGGCGGTGTAGATATTTCCATGTTTATACAGATAGCTGTGTAGATGTTTCCATGTTTATAGAGTTAGCGGTGTAGATATTTCCATGTTTATGCAGATAGCGGTGCAGATATTTCCATGTATATAAGGATAGCGGTGTAGATATTTCCATGTTTATAGTGATAGCGGTGTAGATATTTCCATGTTTATACAGATAGCGGTGTAGACATTTCCATGTTTATAGAGATAGTGGTGGAGATATTTCCATATTTATAAAGATAGCAGTGTTGATATTTCCATGTTTATACAGATAGTGGTGTAGATATTTACATGTTTATATAGATAGCGGTGTAGATATTTCCATGTTTATTCCGATGACTGTGTAGATATTTCCATGTTTTTACAGATGGTGGTGTAGATATTTCCATGTTCATACAGATAGCGGTGTGGCTATTTCCATGTTTATACAGATAGCGGTGTAGCTATTTCCATGTTTATAGAGATGGCTGCGTATATATTTCCAGGTTTATACAGATGGCAGTGTAGATATTTCCATTTTTATACTGATGGTGGTGTAGATATTTCCATGTTTATAGAGATAGCCGTGTAGATATTTCCATGTTTATGCAGATACCGGTGTACGCATTTCCATGTTTATAGAGATAGCCGTGTAGATATTTCCATATTTATAAAAGTATCGCTGTAGATATTTCCCTGTTTACACAGATGGCGGTGCAGATATTTCCATGTTTATACAGATGACTTTGTGGATATTTCCATGCTTTTACATATGGCAGTGTAGATATTTCCATGTTTATAGAGATAGCGTTGTAGATATTTCCATGTTTATATAGACGGCGATATAGATATTTTCTTTTTTAAGTAGATGTTGTTGTAGATATTTCCATGTTTACAGGGATGGCGGTGTATATATTTCCATGTTTATAGAGCAAGCGTTGTAGATATTTCCATGTTTTTAGAGATAGCGGTGTAGATATTTCCATGTTTATACAGCTCGCAATGTAGATATTTACATCTTTATACAGATGGCAGTGTAGATATTTCCATGTTTATACAGATGGCGGTGTAGATATTTCCATGTTTATACAGATGGCGGTGTAGATATTTCCATGTTTATAAGGATGGCGGTGTAGATATTTAGATGTTTATGCAGCTGGCGGTGTAGATATTTCCAAGTTCATAGAGATAGCGTTGTAGATATTTCCATATTTATACAGAAAGCGGTGTAGATATTTCCATGTTTATACAGATGAATGTGTAGCCATTTCCCCGTTTATACAGATGGCGATGTAGGTATTTCCATGTTTATAGTGATTGCGGTGTAGTTATTTCTATGTTTATACATATAGCGGAGTAGATATTTCCATGTTTATACAGATAGCGGTGGAGATATTTCCATGTTTATACAGAAAGTGGTAAAGATATTTCCATGTTTATACAGATAGCGGTGGAGATGTTTCCATGTTTACACAGATAGTGGTGTAGAGGTTTCCATGTTTATACAGATAGCGGTGTAGGTATTTCCATGCTTATAGTGATAGCGGTGTATTTCCATGTTTATAGAGAGAGCAGTGTAGATATTTCCAAGTTTATACAGATGGCAGTGTAGATGTTTCCATGTGTATACACATGGCAGTGTAGTTATTTCCACGTTTATACAGATGGAGTTGTAGATATTTCCAAGTTAATACAAATGACTGTGTAGATATTTCCATGTTTTTACAGATGGCGGTATAGATATTTCCATGTTTATACAGATAGTGTTGTGGCTATTTCCATGTTTATACATATACCGTTGTAGGTATTTCCATATTTATAGACATGGCTGTGTAGATATTTCCATGTTTACACAGATGGCAGTGTAGATATTTCCAAGTTTATACAGATGATGGGGTAGATATTTCCATGTTAATACAGATGACTGTGTCGGTATTTCCATGTTAATACAGATGGTGGCGTAGATATTTCCATGTTTATAGTGATAGCCAAGTACGTATTTCCATGTTTATACAGATAGCGGTGTAGACATTTCCATGTTTATAGAGATAGTGGTGTAGATATTTCCATATTTATAAAGATAGCAGTGTTGATATTTCCATGTTGATACAGATATCGGCGCAGATATTTCCATGTTTATACAGATAGTGGTGTAGATATTTACATGTTTATACAGGTAGCGGTGTAGATATTTCCATGTTTACACAGATTGGGTGGTAGTTATTTCTATGTTTCTACAGATGGCATTGTAGGTATTTCCTTGTTTATAGAGATAGCGTGTTAGGTATTTCCGTTTTTATACAGATGGCGGTGTAGATATTTCCATGTTTATACAGATAGCAGTGTAGCTAGTTCCATGTTTATACAGATGGCGGTGGAGATGTTTCCATGTTTATACAGATGGCGGTGTAGATATTTCCAAGTTTATACAGATAGCCGTGTAGATAGTTCCATGTTTATACAGATAGTGGTGTAGGTATTTCCATGTTTATAGAGATAGTGGTGTAGATATTTACATGTTTATACAGATGGCTGTGTAGATATTTCCATGTTTATAGAGATAACGGTGAGGAATTTCCATGTTTATACAGATAGCGGTGTAGATATTTCCATGTTTGCGGAGATAGCGGTGTATATATTTCCATATTTACACAGATAGCAGTATAGATATTTCCATGTTTATAATGATCCCGGTGTAGATATTTCCATGTTTATACACATGGCGGTATAGATATTTCCATGTTTATAAAGATAGCAGTGTAGATATTTCCATGTTTATAAAGATAGCGGTGTAGATATTTAAATGTTTACGGAGATAGAGGTGTAGATATTTCCATTTTTGCACCGATTGCGGTGTTGGTATTTCCATCTTTACACAGATAGTCGTGTAGATATTTCCAAGTTTACACAGATAGCTGTGTAGATATTTCCATGTTTACACAGATAGTGTTGTAGATATTTCCATGTTTATAGAGATAGCGGTGCAGATATTTCCATATTTATAGAGATAGCGGTGTAGATATTTCCATGTTTATACAGATAGCGGTTTAGATATTGCCGTGTTTATAGAGATGGCAGTGTAGCTATTTCCATGTTTATAGAGATAGTGGTGTACATATTTCCATGTTTATGCAGATAGCGGTGTAGATATTTGCAAGTTTATACAGATAGCGGTGTTGTTATTTCCATGTTTATACAGATAGCGGTGTAGATATTTCCATGTTTATACAGCTCGCGTTGTAGATATTTCCATCTATATACAGATGGCAGTGTAGATATTTCCATGTTTATACAGATAGTGGTGTAGATATTTCCATGTTCATATAGAAGACAGTGTAGTTTTTTCCATGTTTATACAGATGGCGGTTTAGTTATTTCTATTTTTATATGGATAGCGGTGTTGTTATTTCCATGTTTATTGGGACAGCGCTGTAGATATTTCCATATTTATACAGATAGCGGTGTAAGTATTTCCATGTTTATACAGATAGCGTTGTAGATATTTCCATGTTTATACAGATAGTGGTGTAGATATTTCCATGTTTACAGAGATGGCATTGTAGATATTTCCATCTTTGAACAGATTGCGGTGTAGATATTTCTATCTTTACACAGATAGCAGTGTAGATATTTCCAAGTTTACACAGATAGCTGTGTAGATATTTCCATGTTTACACAGATAGCATTGTAGATATTTCCATGTTTATACAGATAGCAGTGCAGATATTCCCAGGTTTATACAGATAGCGGTGTAGATATTTCCACCTTTATACAGACAGCGTAGATATTTCCACGTTTATACAGATAGCGGTGTAGATATTTCCACGTTTATACAGATAGCGGTGTAGATATTTCCACGTTTATACAGATAGCGGTGTAGATATTTCCACGTTTATACAGATAGTGGTGTAGATATTTCCATCTTTATACAGATAGCGGAGTAGATATTTCCATGTTTACACAGATAGCGGTGTAGATATTTCCATGTTTACACAGATAGTGTTGCAGATATTTCCATGTTTATACAGATAGCCGTGTAGATATTTCCATGTTTATACAGATGGCGGTGTAGATATTTCCATGTTTATGCAGATGGCGGTGTAGATATTTCCATGTTTATAGAGATGGTTTTGCAGATATTTCCATGTTTATACAGATGGCAGTGTTGATATTTCCATGTTTATGCAGATGGTGGTGTTGATATTTCCATGTTTACAGTGATAGCGGTGTAGATATTTCCATCTTTGCACAGATTGCGGTGTAGGTATTTCCACCTTTACACAGATATTGGTGTAGATATTTCCCAGCTTACACAGATAGCTGTGAAGATATTCCATGTTTACACAGATAGCGTTGTAGATATTTCCATGTTTACACATATAGCGTTGTAGATATTTCCATGTTTATACAGATAGCGGTGTAGGTATTTCCATGTTTACACAGATAGCGGTGTAGATATTTCCATGTTTTTACAGATAACAGTGTAGATATTTTCATATTCATAGAGATAGCGGTGAAGATATTTCCATGTTTATACAGATAGTGATGTAGATATTTCCATATTTATACAGATAGCGGTGTAGATATTTCCATGTTTATAGAGATAGCGGTGTCGATATTTCCATGTTTATACAGATGGCTGTGTAGATATATCCATGTGTATAGAGATGGCAGTCTTGATATTTCCATGTTTATAGAGATGGTGGTGTAGATATTTCCATGTTTATACAGATGACTTTGTAGATATTTGCATGCTTATACAGATGGTGGTGTAGATAGTTCCATCTTTATAGAGATAACGGTGTAGATTTTACCATGTTTATACAGATAGCGGTGTAGATATTTCCATGTTTATAGAGATAGCGGTGTAGATATTTCCATGTTTATAGAGATAACGGTGTAGATATTTCCATGTTTATACGGATAGCGATGTAGATATTTCCATGTTTACACATATAACGGTGCAGACACTTCCATGTTTACACAGATAGCGTTGCAGTTATTTCCATGTTTATACAGATGGTGGTGTAGATTTTTCCATGTTTATGCAGACGGCAGAGTAGATATTTCCATGGTTATGCAGATGGCGGTTTAGATATTTCCAAGTTTATAGACATGGTGGTATAGATGTTTCTATGTTTATAGAGATGGCGGTGTAGATATTTCCATGTTTATAGGGATAGTGGTGTAGGTATTTCGAAGTTTATAGTGATAGTGTTGTAGATATTTCCATGTTGAAACAGATAGCGGTGTAGATATTTCCATGTTTATGTGGATAGCGTTGTTGATATTTCCATGTTTACAGGGATAATGGTGTAGATGTTTCCATATTTATAGAGATAGCGATTTAGGTATTTCCATGTTTATACAGATGGCAGTATAGATATTTCCATGTGTATACAGATGGTGGTGTAGATATTTCCATGTTTATACAGATGACGGTGTCTGTATACCTGTTTATACAGATGTCGGTGTAGGTATTTACATGTTTATAGAGATGGCGGTGTAGTTATTTCCATGTTTATAGTGATAGTGGTGTAGATATTTCCATGTTGAAGCAGATAGCAGTGTAGATATTTCCATGTTTATTTGGATAGCGTTATTGATATTTCCATGTTTATAGGGATAGTGGTGTAGATGTTTTCATATTTATACAGATAGCGGTTTAGGTATTTCCATGTTTATACAGGTGGCAGTATAGATATTTCCATGTTTATACAGATGGTGGTGTAAATATTTCCATGTTTATACATATGACTGTGTAGATATTTCCATGTTAATAGAGATAGCGGTGTAGATATTTCCATGTTTATAGAGATAGAGGTGTAGATATTTCCATCTTTATACAGATAGCGGTGTACACATTTCCATGTTTATACAGATAGTGATGTAGATATTTAAATATTTAAACAGAAAGCGGTATAGATATTTCCATGTTTATACAGATAGCGGTGTGGACATTTCCATGTTTATGCAGATAGCGGTGTAGATATTTCCATGTCTACAGAGATGGCAGTGTAGCTATTTCCATGTTTATGGAGATAGTGTTGTAGATATATCCATGTTTATACCGATAGTGGTGTAGTTATTTCCGTGTTTATACAGATAGCTTTGTTGCTATTTCCATGTTTATACAGATAGCGGTGTAGATATTTCTATCTTTATGCAGCTCATGGTATAGATATTTCCATCTTTATACAGATGGCAGTATAGATATTTCCATGTTTAAAGAGATAGCGGTGTAGGTATTTCCATGTTTATACAGATAGCGGTGTAGATATTTTCATGTTTATACAGATAGCCGTGGAAATATATCCACGTTTACACAAATAGCATTGTAGATATTTCCATGTTTATTCAGATAGCGATGTAGATATTTCCATGTTCATACAGATGGCTGTGTAGATATTTCTATGTTTATACACATGGCGGTGTAGATATTTCCATGTTTATACAGATGACTGTCAAGCTATTTCCATGTTTATAGAGATAGCGGTGAAGATATTTCCATATTTATACAGATGGTGATGTAGATATTTCCATCTTAATACAGATGGAAGTGTAGATATTTCCATGTTTATACAGATGGCAGTGAAGTTATTTCCATGTTTATAAAGATGGCTGTGTAGATACTTCCATGTTTATAGAGATGGCAGTGTAGATATTTTCATGTTTATAGAGATTGCGGTGTAGATATTTCCTTGTTTACAGAGATAGCGATGTAGATATTTCCATGTTCATACAGATAGCGGTGTAGGTATTTCCATGTTTATAGAGATAGCGTTGTAGATATTTCCATGTTTATAGGGATGGCTTTGTAGATATTTCCTTGTGTATACAGATGGCAGTGTAGATATTTCCATGTTTCTACAGATAGCGGTGTAGGTATTTCCATTTTTACATAGATAGAGGTTTAGATATTTCCATGTTTATACAGATGGCTGAATAGATATTTCCATGTGTATAGATATGGCTGTCTAGATATTTCCATGTTTATTGAGATGGTGGTGTAGATATTTCCATGTTTATACAGATGACTGTGTAGATATTTGCATGTTCATACAGATGTCGGTGTAGATATTTCCATGATAATACAGATAGCGTTGTAGATATTTCCATGTTTATAGATATAGCGGTGTAGATATTTCCATGTTTATACAGATAGCGGTGTAGATATTTCCATGTTTACCGAGATTGCGGTGTAGATATTTCCATCTTTGCACAGATTGCGGTGTAGGTATTTCCATCTTTACACTGATAGCGGTGTAGATATTTCCAAGTTTACACAGGTAGCTGTGTAGATACTTTCACGTTTGCACAGATAGCGTTGAAAAAATTTCCATGTTTATACAGATAGCGGTGTAGATATTTCCACGTTTATTCAGATAGCGGTGTAGATATTTCCACGTTTATACAGATAGCGGTGTAGATATTTCCACGATTATACAGATAGTGGAGTAGATATTTCCATCTTTATAGAGATAGCGGTGTATATATTTCCATGTTTACACAGATAGCGGAGTAGGTATTTCCATGTTACACAGATAGCGTTGTAGATATTTCCATGTTTATACAGATAGCGGTGTAGATATTTCCATGTTTATACAGACGGCGGTGTAGATTTTTCCATGTTATAGAGATAGCGATGTACGTATTTCCATATTTATAGTGATAGCGGTGCAGATAGTTCCATGTTTATACATGTAGCTGTGTAGATATTTCCATTTTTATATGGATAGCGGTGTTGATATTTCCATGTTTATGGGGATAGTGGTGTAGATTCTTCCATGTTTATACAGATAGCGGTGTAGTTATTTCCATTTTTATACAGTTAGCGGTGTAGATATTTCCATGTTCATAGACATGGCTGTGTACATATTTCCATGTCTATACAGATGGCAGTGTAGATATTTCCATGTTTATGCAGAAGGCGGTGTAGATATTTCCATGTTTATAGAGATGTTGGTGTAGACATTTCCATGTTTATAGAGATAGCAGTGTAGATATTTCCATATTTATACAGATAGCGGTGTAGATATTTCCATGTTTATACAGATAGCGGTGTAGATATGTTCATGCTTATGCAGATATCGGTGTAGATATTTCCATGTTTAAAGAGATGGCGGTGTAGGTATTTCCATGTTTATAGAGATAGTGGTTTAGATATTTCCATGTTGATACAGACAGCGGTGTAGATATTGCCACGTTTATACCCATAGTGGAGATGATATTTCTATGTTTATACAGATAGTGGTTTAGATATTTCCATGTTTATACCGCTCACGGTATAGATATTTCCATGTTTATACAGATGGCAGTGTAGATGTTTCCATGTTTATACAGAAAGCGGTGTAGATATTTCCACTTTTATACAGATGGTGGTGTAGTTATTTCCAAGATTATGGAGATGGCGGTGTAGATATTTTTATGTTCATAGAGATGGCGGTGTAGATATTTCCATCTGTATTGAGATTGCGGAGTAGATATTTCCATGTTTTTAGAGATAGCTTTGTAGGTATTTCCATGTTTTTAGAGATAGCAGTGTAGATATTTCCATGTTTATACAGATTGCTGTGTAGATATTTCCATGTGTATACAGACGGCAGTGTATATATTTCCATGTTTTTAGAGATGGTGGTGTAGATATTTCCCTGTTTGTAGAGATAGTGGTGTAGATATTTCCATATTTATACAGATAGAGATTTAGATATTTCCATGTTTTTCCAGATCCTCTTGTAGATATTTCCATGTTTATACAGATAGCGGTGTAGATATTTTCAAGTTTACACAGATAGCTGTGTAGATATTTACATGTTTACAGAGATACTGTTGTAGATTTTCCATGTTTATATGGAGAGCGGTGTAGATATTTCCATGTTTATACAGATAGCGGTGTCGATATTTGCATGTTTATACAGACAGCGGTGGAGATATTTCCATCTTTATGCAGATAGGGATGTAGACATTTCCATGTTTATACAGATAGCGGTGTAGATATTTCCATGTTTATAGAGATAGCGGTGTAGATATTTCCATGTTTATACAGATGGCTGTGTAGATATTTCCAAGTGTATACAGATGGCAGTGTAGATATTTTCATGTTTATACAGATGCTGGTGTAGATATTTCCATGTTTATACAGATGACTGTGAGGATATTTGCATGTTTATACAGATGGCAGTGCAGATATTTCCATGTTTATAGAGATAGCGGTGTAGATATTTCCATGTTAATACAGATAGCGGTGTAGGTATTTCCATGTTTATACAGACGGCGGTGTAGATATTTCCAAGTTTACACAGATAGGTGTGTAGATATTTCCACGATTATACAATTAGCTTTGTAGATATTTCCATGTTTATACAGATAGCGGTGTAGGTATTTCCATGTTTATAGAGAGACCGGTGTAGATATTTCCATGTTTATACAGATAGCGATGTATACGTTTCTATGTTTATACAGATAGCGGTGTAGGTATTTCCATGTTTGTAGAGATAGCGGTGTAGATACTTCCATGTTTATGCAGACGGCTTTGAAGATATTTCCATGTGTATACAGATGGCAGTGTAGATTTTTCCATGTTTATATAGATGGTGGTGTAGATATTTCCATGTTTATACAGATGATTGTGAGGATATTTGCATGTTCATACAGAGGGCAGTGTAGATATTTCCATGTTTGTAGAGATAGTGGTGTAGATATTTCCTTGTTTATAGAGATAGCGGTGTAGACATTTCCATGTTTAAAGAGATAGCGGTGTAGATATTTCCATATTTATACAGATAGCGGTGTAGATATCTCCATGTTTATTCAGACAGCAGTGTAGATATTTCCATGTTTATGCAGATGTCGGTGTAGATATTTCCATGTTTAGACAGAGAGCGGTGTAGGTATTTCCAAGTTTATACAGATAGCAGTGTAGATATATCCATGTTTACAGAGATACCGGTGTAGATATTTCCATCTTTGCACAGACTGCGGTGTATATATATCCATCTTTACACAGATAGCGGTGTAGATATTTCCATGTTTACGCAGATAGCGTTGTAGGTTTTTGCATGTTTATACAGTTAGCGGTGTAGATATTTCCACGTTTATACAGATAGCACTGTAGATATTTCCACGTTTATACAGATAGCTGTGGAGAAATTTCCACGTTTTTACACTTATCGATGTAGATATTTCCACGTTTATATAAATAGCATTGTAGACATTTCCACGTTTATACAGATAGCGGTGTAGATATTTCCATGTTTATGCAGATGGTGGTGAAGATATTACCTAGTTTATAGATATGGCGGTGTAGATATTTCCATGTTTATACAGATAGCTGTGTAGATGTTTCCATGTTTATAGAGTTAGCGGTGTAGATATTTCCATGTTTATGCAGATAGCGGTGCAGATATTTCCATGTATATAAGGATAGCGGTGTAGATATTTCCATGTTTATAGTGATAGCGGTGTAGATATTTCCATGTTTATACAGATAGCGGTGTAGACATTTCCATGTTTATAGAGATAGTGGTGGAGATATTTCCATATTTATAAAGATAGCAGTGTTGATATTTCCATGTTTATACAGATAGTGGTGTAGATATTTACATGTTTATATAGATAGCGGTGTAGATATTTCCATGTTTATTCCGATGACTGTGTAGATATTTCCATGTTTTTACAGATGGTGGTGTAGATATTTCCATGTTCATACAGATAGCGGTGTGGCTATTTCCATGTTTATACAGATAGCGGTGTAGCTATTTCCATGTTTATAGAGATGGCTGCGTATATATTTCCAGGTTTATACAGATGGCAGTGTAGATATTTCCATTTTTATACTGATGGTGGTGTAGATATTTCCATGTTTATAGAGATAGCCGTGTAGATATTTCCATGTTTATGCAGATACCGGTGTACGCATTTCCATGTTTATAGAGATAGCCGTGTAGATATTTCCATATTTATAAAAGTATCGCTGTAGATATTTCCCTGTTTACACAGATGGCGGTGCAGATATTTCCATGTTTATACAGATGACTTTGTGGATATTTCCATGCTTTTACATATGGCAGTGTAGATATTTCCATGTTTATAGAGATAGCGTTGTAGATATTTCCATGTTTATATAGACGGCGATATAGATATTTTCTTTTTTAAGTAGATGTTGTTGTAGATATTTCCATGTTTACAGGGATGGCGGTGTATATATTTCCATGTTTATAGAGCAAGCGTTGTAGATATTTCCATGTTTTTAGAGATAGCGGTGTAGATATTTCCATGTTTATACAGCTCGCAATGTAGATATTTACATCTTTATACAGATGGCAGTGTAGATATTTCCATGTTTATACAGATGGCGGTGTAGATATTTCCATGTTTATACAGATGGCGGTGTAGATATTTCCATGTTTATAAGGATGGCGGTGTAGATATTTAGATGTTTATGCAGCTGGCGGTGTAGATATTTCCAAGTTCATAGAGATAGCGTTGTAGATATTTCCATATTTATACAGAAAGCGGTGTAGATATTTCCATGTTTATACAGATGAATGTGTAGCCATTTCCCCGTTTATACAGATGGCGATGTAGGTATTTCCATGTTTATAGTGATTGCGGTGTAGTTATTTCTATGTTTATACATATAGCGGAGTAGATATTTCCATGTTTATACAGATAGCGGTGGAGATATTTCCATGTTTATACAGAAAGTGGTAAAGATATTTCCATGTTTATACAGATAGCGGTGGAGATGTTTCCATGTTTACACGGATAGTGGTGTAGAGGTTTCCATGTTTATACAGATAGCGGTGTAGGTATTTCCATGCTTATAGTGATAGCGGTGTATTTCCATGTTTATAGAGAGAGCAGTGTAGATATTTCCAAGTTTATACAGATGGCAGTGTAGATGTTTCCATGTGTATACACATGGCAGTGTAGTTATTTCCACGTTTATACAGATGGAGTTGTAGATATTTCCAAGTTAATACAAATGACTGTGTAGATATTTCCATGTTTTTACAGATGGCGGTATAGATATTTCCATGTTTATACAGATAGTGTTGTGGCTATTTCCATGTTTATACATATACCGTTGTAGGTATTTCCATATTTATAGACATGGCTGTGTAGATATTTCCATGTTTACACAGATGGCAGTGTAGATATTTCCAAGTTTATACAGATGATGGGGTAGATATTTCCATGTTAATACAGATGACTGTGTCGGTATTTCCATGTTAATACAGATGGTGGCGTAGATATTTCCATGTTTATAGTGATAGCCAAGTACGTATTTCCATGTTTATACAGATAGCGGTGTAGACATTTCCATGTTTATAGAGATAGTGGTGTAGATATTTCCATATTTATAAAGATAGCAGTGTTGATATTTCCATGTTGATACAGATATCGGCGCAGATATTTCCATGTTTATACAGATAGTGGTGTAGATATTTACATGTTTATACAGGTAGCGGTGTAGATATTTCCATGTTTACACAGATTGGGTGGTAGTTATTTCCATGTTTCTACAGATGGCATTGTAGGTATTTCCTTGTTTATAGAGATAGCGTGTTAGGTATTTCCGTTTTTATACAGATGGCGGTGTAGATATTTCCATGTTTATACAGATAGCAGTGTAGCTAGTTCCATGTTTATACAGATGGCGGTGGAGATGTTTCCATGTTTATACAGATGGCGGTGTAGATATTTCCAAGTTTATACAGATAGCCGTGTAGATAGTTCCATGTTTATACAGATAGTGGTGTAGGTATTTCCATGTTTATAGAGATAGTGGTGTAGATATTTACATGTTTATACAGATGGCTGTGTAGATATTTCCATGTGTATAGAGATGGCAGTGAAGTTATGTCCATTTTTATATAGATGGTGGTGTAGATGTTTCCATGTTTGTACACATGATTGTGTAGATATTTCCATGATTATACAGATAGTGGTGTAGCTATTTCCATGTTTATAGAGATGGCTGTGTAGATATTTCCATGTTTACATAGATGGCAGTGTAGATATTTCCATGTTTATACAGAAGGTGGTGTAGATTTTTCGATTTTTATAGTGATGACTGGTTATTTCCATGTTTATACAGATGGCGGTGTAGGTATTTCCATGTTTTTGAGATAGCCATGTAGATATTTCCATGTTTATACAGACAGCGGTGTAGGCATTTCCATGTTAATAGAGATAGCGGTAAAGATATTTCCATATTTACAGATAGCGGTATAGATAATTCCATGTTTATACAGATAGCGGTGAAATTATTTCCATGTTTCTACAGATAGCGGTGTAGGTATTTCCATGTTTATACAGATCACGGTGTAGATATTTCCATGTTTATATAGATAGCGGTGTAGATATTTCCATGTTTATAGAGGTAGCGTTGTAGATATTTCCATGTTTACACAGATCGCGGTGAAGATATTTCCATCTTTCTAAAGATGGCTGTGTAGGCATTTCTATGTTTATTCAGATGGTGATGGAGATATTTCCTTGTTTATGTATATGGCAGTGTAGGTTTTTCCATGTTTATAGAGATGGCGGTGAATATATTTCCATGTTTTTAGAGATAGCGGTGTAGATATTTCCATGTTTATAAAGATAGGGGTGTAGATATTGCCATGTTTATACAGCTCACGTTGTAGTTATTTACATCTTTATATAGATGGCATTGTAGATATTTCCATGTTTATGCAGATGGCAGTGTAGATATTTCCATGTTTATGGAGATGGCAGTGTAGATATTTTCATGTTTATATAGATGGCGCTGTAGATATTTCCATGTTTATAGAGATAGTGGTGAAGATACTTCCATGTTTATAGAGATAGCGGTGTATATATTTGCATGTTTATAGAGATAGTGGTGCAGTTATTTCCATGTTGATACAGATGGCTGTGTACATATTTTCATGTGTAAACAGATGGCATTGTTGGTATTTCCATGTGTATTCAGATGGCAATGTAGATATTTCCAAGTTTATACAGATGGTGGGGTAGATATTTCCATGTTTATAAAGATTACTCTGTAGATATTTCCATGTTTATACAGATAGCGGTGTGGCTATTTCCATGTTTATACAGATAGCGGTGTAGCTACTTCAATCTTTGCACAGATTGCGGTGTAGATATTTCCATGTTTATACAGATAGCTGTGTAGATATTTCCATGTGTAGGTGTAGATATTGCCATATTTATAGAGATAGCGGCGTAGATATTTCCATGTTTATACAAATGGCTTTGTAGGTATTTCCCTGTTTATACAGATGGTGGTGTAGATATTTCCATGTTTATATAGATAGCGGAGTAGATATTTCCAAGTTTACACAGATAGCTGTGTAGATATTTCCATGTTTACACAGATAGCGTTGTTGATATTTCAATCTTTGCACAGATTGCGGTGTAGATATTTCCATGTTTATACAGATAGCTGTGTAGATATTTCCATGTGTATATAGATGGCAGTGTAGATATTTACATGTTTATAAAGATGGTGGTGTAGATATTTCCATGTTTATACAGATGACTGTGTAGATATTTGCATGTTTTTACAGATGGCGGTGTAGATATTTCCATGTTTATAGAGATAGCGGTTTAGATATTTCCATGTTTATACAGACAGCGGTGTAGTTATTACAATGTGTATAAGAGGTAGTGGTGTAGATATTTCCATATTTACACAGATAGCGGTGTAGATATTTCCATGTTTATATAGATGGCGGTGTAGGTATTTCCATGTTTATACAGATGGCGGTGTAGATATTTCCGTGTTTATACAGGTGGCAGTGTAGATATTTCCATGTTTATAAGGATAGCAGTGTAGGAATTTCCATGTTTACAGAGATACCGGTGTAGATATTTCCATATTTGCGCAGATTGCAGTATAGATATTGTCATCTTTACACAGATAGCGGTGTAGATATTTCCAAGTTTAGACAGATAGCGGTGTAAATATTTCCATGTCTACGCAGATAGCATTGTAGATATTTCCATGTTTCTAGAGATAGCGGTGTAGGTATTTCGTTGTTTATACAGATAACGGTGTAGATATTTCCAGGTTTATACAGATAGAGATTTAGATATATCCACGATTATAAAGATAGCGATGTAGATATTTCCACGTTTATACAGATAGCGGTGTAGATATTTCCACGTTTTATAGATAGCGGTGTAGATATTTCCATCTTTATACAGATAGCGGTGTAGATATTTCCATGTTTATGCAGAGGGCGGTGTAGATAATTCCATGTTTATACTGATAGCGGTGGAGATATTTCCTTGTTTATACAGATCGTGGTGTAGATATTTCCATGTTTATACAGATAGCGGTGTAGATATTTCCATTTTTGTACAGATAGCGGTGTAGATATTTCCATATTTATAAAGATAGCAGTGGAGATATTTCCATGTTTATACAAATGACGTTGTAGGTATTTCCATGTTTATACAGATGGTGGTGAAGATATTTCCATGTTTATATAGATAGCGGAGTAGATATTTCCATGTTTATACAGATAGCGGTGTAGATATTTCCATGTTTACACAGGTAGCGATGTATATATTTCCAAGTTTACACACAGAGCTGTTTAGATATTTCCAAGTTTACACAGATAGCGTTGTAGACATTTGCATGTTTATACAGATAGCGGTGTAGATATTTCCATGTTTATACAGATAGCGGTATAGATATTTCCATGTTTATACAGATGGCAGTGTAGATATATCCATGTTTATACAGATGGCGGTGTAGATATTTTCATGTTTATATAGATAGCGTTGTAGATATTTCAATGTTTATACAGATATCGGTGTAGTTATTTCCATACTAATACAGATAGTGGTGTAGATATTTCCATGTTTATACAGATGGCGGAGTAGATATTTCCATGTTTACACATATAGCAGTGTAGATATTTCCATGTTCATGCAGATGGTAGTGAAAATATTTCCATGTATATAGAGATGGCGGTGTAGATATTTCTATGTTTATAGAGATAGCGGTGTAGATATTTCCATGTGAATAGAGATTGTGGTGTAGCTATTTCCATGTTAATAGTGATAGTGGTGAAGGTAATTCGTTGTTTATACAGATAGCGGTGTAGATATTTCCATGTTTATTCAGATGGCGGTGTATTTCCATGTTTATACAGATAGCAGTGTAGATATTTCCATGTTTACAGAGATAGAGTTGTAGATATTTCCGTCTTTGCACAGATTGCAGTGTAGATATTTCCATCTTTACACAAATAGCGGTGCAGATATTTCAAAGTTTACACAGATAGCTGGGTTGATATTTCCATATTTACACAGATAGCGTTGTAGATATTTCCATGTTTATAGAGATAAAGGTGGAGATATTTCCATGTTTATAGAGATAGCGATGTAGACCTTTCCATGTTTATACAGATAGCGGTGTAGATATTTCCATGTTTATAGAGATAGCGGTGTAGATATTTCCATGTTTATGCAGATGGCTGTGTACATATTTCCATGTGTATACAGATGGCAGTGTAGCTATTTCCATGTTTATTGAGATGGTGGTGTAGATATTTCCAGGTTTATACAGACGACTCTGTAGATATTTGCTTGTTTTTACGATTGGCGGTGTATATATTTCCAAGTTTATACAGATAGCGGTGTAGATATTTCCATGTTTGTAAAGATGGCGTTGTAGGTATTTCCATGTTTATACAGATGGCGGTGTAGATATTTCCATGTTTATACAGATAGCGGTGTAGATATTTCCATGTTTATACAGATAGCGGTGTAGATATTTCAATGCTTTCAGAGATAGCAGTGTAGATATTTCCATGTTTGCACAGATTGCGGTGTAGATATTTCCAACTTTACACAGATAGCGATGTAGATATTTCCAAGTTTACACAGAAAGCTATGTAGATATTTCCATGTTTACACAGATAGCGTTGTAGGTATTTCCATGTTTATACAGATAGTGGTGTAGATATTTCCATGTTTATACAGATAGCGGTGCAGATATTTCCATGTTTATTCGGATAGGTGTGGAGATATTTCCTGGTTTATACAGATCGTGGTGTAGATATTTCCATGTTTATACAGATAGCGGTGTAGATATTTCCATGTTTATGCAGGTAGCAGTGTAGATATTTCCATGTTTATACAGATATCGCTGTAGATATTTCCATGTTTATACAGGCAGCGGTGTAGATATTTCCATGTTTACAGAGATAGCGGTGTGGATATTTCCATGTTTACAGAGATAGCGGTGTAGATATTTCCATCTTTGCACAGATTGCGGTGTAGATATTTCCATCTTTAAACAGATAGCGATGTAGATATTTCCAAGTTTACACAGATAGCTGTGTAGATATTTCCATGTTTACACAGATAGCGTTGTAGATATTTCCATGTTTATACAATTAGCGGTGTAGATATTTCCATGTTTATGCAGATAGCGGCATAGATATTTCCATGTTTATACTGATAGCGGTGGAGATATTTCCTTGTTTATACAGATCGTGGTGTAGATATTTCCATGTTTATACAGATAGCGGTGAAGATATTTCCATTTTTGTACAGGTAGCAGTGTAGATATTTCCATGTTTATACAGATAGCGTTGTAGATATTTCCATGTTTATAAAGATAGCGGTGTAGATATTTCCATGTTTATAAAGATAGCGGTGTAGATATTTCCATGTTTCTAGAGATTGTGGTGTAGATATTTCCATATTTCCACAGATTGTAGTGCAGTTATTTCCATGTTTATACAGATGGTGGTGTAGATATTTCCATGTTTACACATATAGCGGTGTAGATATTTCCATGTTCATGCAGATGGTAGTGAAGATATTTCCATGTATATAGGGATGGCGGTGTAGATATTTCTATGTTTATAGAGATAGCTGTGTAGATATTTCCATGTGTATAGAGATTGTGGTGTAGCTATTTCCATGTTTATAGTGATAGTGGTGAAGGTATTTCTTTGTTTATACAGATAGCGGTGTAGATATTTCCATCTTTAAAGAGATGGCAGTGTAGATATTTCCATGTTTGTAGAGATGGGGATGTAGATATTTCCATGATTATACAGCTGGCGGTGTAGATAGTTTCATGTTTATGGAGATGGTGGTGTAGATATTTTCATGTTTGTAGAGATGGTGGTGTAGATATTTCCATGTTTGTAGAGAATGCGGTGTAGATATTTCCATTTTTATAGAGATTGCAGTGTAGGTATTTCCATGTTTATAGAGATAGCGGTGAAGGTATTTCCATGTTTATACAGATGGCGGTGTACATATTTCCATGTTTACACAGATGGCGGTGTATTTCCATGTTTATACAGATAGCAGTGTAGATATTTCCATGTTTACAGAGATAGAGTTGTAGATATTTCCGTCTTTGCATAGATTGCAGTGTAGGTATTTCCATCTTTACACAAATAGCGGTGCAGATATTTCAAAGTTTACACAGATAGCTGGGTAGATATTTCCATGTTTACACAGATAGCGTTGTAGATATTTCCATGTTTATAGAGATAACGGTGGAGATATTTCCATGTTTATACAGATAGCGATGTAGACATTTCCCTGTTTATACAAATAGCGGTGTAGATATTTCCATGTTTATAGAGATAGCGTTGTAGATATTTCCATGTTTATGCAGACGGCTGTGTAGATATTTCCATGTGTATACAGATGGCAGTGTAGCTATTTCCATGTTTATTGAGATGGTGGTGTAGTTATGTCCAGGTTTATACAGACGACTGTGTAGATATTTGCTTGTTTTTACAATTGGCGGTGAATATATTTCCATGTTTATACAGATAGCGGTGTAGATATTTCCATGTTTGTACAGATTGCGTTGTAGGTATTTCCATGTTTATACAGATGGCGGTGTAGATATTTCCATGTTTATACAGATAGCGGTGTAGATATTTCCATATTTATAGAGATAGCGGTGTAGATATTTCCATGTTTATACAAATGGCGTTGTAGGTATTTCCATGTTTATACAGATGGTGGTGTAGATATTTCCATGTTTATATAGATAGCAGAGTAGATATTTCCATGTTTATACAGATAGCGGTGTAGATATTTCCATGTTTACACAGATAGCGATGTAGATATTTCCAAGTTTACACAGAAAGCTGTGTAGATATTTCCATGTTTACACAGATAGCGTTGTAGGTATTTCCATGTTTATACAGATAGTGGTGTAGATATTTCCATGTTTATACAGATAGCGGTGTAGATATTTCCATGTTTATACGGATAGCGGTGGAGATATTTCCTGGTTTATACAGATCGTGGTGTAGATATTTCCATGTTTATACAGATAGCGGTGTAGATATTTCCATGTTTATGCAGGTAGCGGTGTAGACATTTCCATGTTTATACAGATATCGGTGTAGATATTTCCATGTTTATACAGGCAGCGGAGTAGATATTTCCATGTTTACAGAGATAGCGGTGTGGATATTTCCATGTTTACAGAGATATCGGTGTAGATATTTCCATCTTTGCAGAGACTGCCGTATAGATATTTCCATCTTTACACAGATACCGATGTAGATATTTCCAAGTTTACACATATAGCAGTGTAGATATTTGCATGTTTACACAGAGAGCGTTGTAGATATTTCCATGTTTATACAGATAGCGGTGTAGGTATTTCCATGTTTATACACATGGCGGTGTAGATATTTCCATGTTTATTCAGATAGCGGTGTAGATATTTCCAAGTTTATATACATGGCCGTGTATTTCCATGTTTATGCACATAGCGGTGTAGATATTTCCATGTTTATATACATGGCCGTGTATTTCCATGTTTATACACATAGCAGTGTAGATATTTCCATTTTACAGAGATAGCGGTGTAGATATTTCCATCTTTGCACAGATTGCGGTGTAGATATTTCCATCTTTAAACAGATAGCGATGTAGATATTTCCAAGTTTACACAGATAGCTGTGTAGATATTTCCATGTTAACACAGATAGCGTTGTAGATATTTCCATGTTTATAAAATTAGCGGTGTAGATATTTCCATGTTTATGCAGATAGCGGCATAGATATTTCCATGTTTATTCTGATAGCGGTGGAGATTTTTCCTTGTTTATACAGATCGTGGTGTAGATATTTCCATGTTTATACAGATAGCGGTGTAGATATTTCCATTTTTGTACAGGTATGGGCGTAGATATTTCCATGTTTACACAGATAGCGGTGTAGATATTTCCATGTTCATGCAGATGGTAGTGAAGATATTTCCATCTATATAGAGATGGCGGTATAGATATTTCTATGTTTATAGAGATAGCGGTGTAGATATTTGCATGTCTATAGAGATTGTGGTGTAGCTATTTCCATGTTTATAGTGATAGTGGTGAAGGTATTTCTTTGTTTATACAGATAGCGGTGTAGATATTTCCATCTTTATAGAGATGGCAGAGTAGATATTTCCATGTTTATAGAGATTGGGATGTAGATATTTCCATGATTATACAGCTTGCGGTGTAGATAGTTCCATGTTTATGGAGATGGCGGTGTAGATATTTTCATGTTTGTAGAGATGGTGGTGTAGATATTTCCATGTTTGTAGAGAATGCGGTGTAGATATTTCCATTTTTATAGAGATTGCAGTGTAGGAATTTCCATGTTTATAGAGATAGCGGTGAAGGTATTTCCATGTTTATACAGATGGCGGTGTAGATATTTCCATGTTTACTCAGATGGCGGTGTATTTCCATGTTTATACAGATAGCAGTGTAGATATTTCCATGTTTATACAGATAGCGGTGTAGATATTTCCATGTTTGTAAAGATGGCGTTGTAGGTATTTCCATGTTTATACAGATGGCGGTGTAGATATTTCCATGTTTATACAGATAGCGGTTTAGATATTTCCATGTTTATACAGATAGCGGTGTAGATATTTCAAAGCTTTAAGAGATAGCAGTGTAGATATTTCCATCTTTGCACAGATTGCGGTGTAGATATTTCCATCTTTACACAGATAGTGATGTACCTATTTCCAAGTTTACACAGAAAGCTGTGTTGATATTTCCATGTTTACACAGATAGCGTTGTAGGTATTCCCATGTTTATACAGATAATGGTGTAGATATTTCCATGTTTAAACAGATAGCGGTGTAGATATTTCCATGTTTATACGGATAGCGGTGGAGATATTTCCTGGTTTATACAGATCGTGGTGTAGATATTTCCATGTTTATACAGATAGCGGTGTAGTTATTGCCATGTTTATGCAGGTAGCGGTGTAGATATTTCCATGTTTATACAGATATCGGTGTAGATATTTCCATGTTTATACAGGCAGCGGTGTAGATATTTCCATGTTTTCAGAGATAGCGGATATTTCCATGTTTACAGAGATAGCGGTGTAGATATTTCCATCTTTGCAGAGACTGCGGTATAGATATTTCCATCTTTACACAGATAGCGATGTAGATATTTCCAAGTTTACACATATAGCAGTGTACATATTTGCATGTTTACACAGATAGCGTTGTAGATATTTCCATGTTTATACAGATAGCGGTGTAGGTATTTCCATGTTTATACAGATGGCGGTGTAGATATTTCCATGTTTATACACATGGCGGTGTAGATATTTCCATGTTTATACTGATAGCGGTGTAGATATTTCCATGTTTATTCAGATAGCGGTGTAGATATTTCCACGTTTATATACATGGCCGTGTATTTCCATGTTTATACACATAGCAGTGTAGATATTTCCATGTTTATAGAGATAGCGGTGTAGATATTTCCATCTTTGCACAGATTGCGGTGTAGATATTTCCATCTTTAAACAGATAGCGATGTAGATATTTCCAAGTTTACACAGATAGCTGGGTAGATATTTCCATGTTTACACAGATAGCGTTGTAGATATTTCCATGTTTATACAATTAGCGGTGTAGATATTTCCATGTTTATGCAGATAGCGGCATAGATATTTCCATGTTTATACTGATAGCGGTGGAGATTTTTCCTTGTTTATACAGATCGTGGTGTAGATATTTCCATGTTTATACAGATAGTGGTGTAGATATTTCCATTTTTGTACAGGTAGCGGCGTAGATATTTCCATGTTTACACAGACAGCGTTGTAGATATTTCCATGTTTATAAAGATAGCGGTGTAGATATTTCCATGTTTCTAGAGATTGTGGTGTAGATATTTCCATCGTTCCACAGATTGTAGTGTAGTTATTTCCATGTTTATACAGATGGTGGTGTAGATATTTCCAGGTTTACACATATAGCCGTGTAGATATTTCCATGTTCATGCAGATGGCAGTGAAGATATTTCCATGTATATAGAGATTGCGGTATAGATATTTCTATGTTTATAGAGATAGCGGTGTAGATATTTCCATGTGTATAGAGATTGTGGTGTAGCTATTTCCATGTTTATAGTGATAGTGGTGAAGGTATTTCTTTGTTTAAACAGATATCGGTGTAGATATTTCCATCTTTATAGAGATGGCAGTGTAGATATTTCCATGTTTATAGAGATAGGGATGTAGATATTTCCATGATTATACAGCTGGCGGTGTGGATAGTTCCATGTTTATGGAGATGGCGGTGTAGATATTTTCATGTTTGTAAAGATGGTGGTGTAAATATTTCCATGTTTGTAGAGAATGCGATGTAGCTATTTCCATTTTTATAGAGATTGCAGTGTAGGTATTTCCATGTTTATAGAGATAGCGGTGAAGGTATTTCCATGTTTATACAGATGGCGGTGTAGATATTTCCATGTTTACTCAGATGGCGGTGTATTTCCATGTTTATACAGATAGCAGTGTAGGTATTTCCATGTTTACAGAGATAGAGTTGTAGATATTTCCGTCTTTGCACAGATTGCAGTGTAGATATTTCCATCTTTACACAAATAGCGGTGCAGATATTTCAAAGTTTACACAGATAGCTGGGTAGATATATCCATGTTTACACAGATAGCGTTGTAGATATTTCCATGTTTATAGAGATAACGGTGGAGATATTTCCATGTTTATACAGATAGCGATGTAGACATTTCCATGTTTATACAGTTAGCGGTGTAGATATTTCCATGTTTATAGAGATAGCGTAGTTGATATTTCCATGTTTATGCAGATGGCTGTGTAGATATTTCCATGTGTATACAGATGGCAGTGTAGCTATTTCCATGTTTATTGGGATGGTGGTGTAGATATGTCCAGGTTTATACAGACGACTGTGTAGATATTTGCTTGTTTTTACAATTGGTGGTGAATATATTTCCATGTTTATACAGATAGCGGTGTAGATATTTCCATGTTTGTACAGATGGCGTTGTAGGTATTTCCATGTTTATACAGATGGCGGTGTAGTTATTTCCATGTTTATATAGATAGCGGTGTAGATATTTCCATGTTTATACAGATAGCGGTGTAGATATTTCCATATTTATAGAGATAGCGGTGTAGATATTTCCATGTTTATACAAATGGCGTTGTAGATATTTCCATGTTTATACAGATGGTGGTGTAGATATTTCCATGTTTATATAGATAGCGGAGTAGATATTTCCATGTTTATACAGATAGCGGTGTAGATATTTCCATGTTTACACAGATAGCGATGTAGATATTTCCAAGTTTACACAGAAAGCTGTGTAGATATTTCCATATTTACACAGATAGCGTTGTAGGTATTTCCATGTTTATACAGATAGTGGTGTAGATATTTCCATGTTTATACAGATAGCGGTGTAGATATTTCCATGTTTATACTGATAGCGGTGGAGATATTTCCTTGTTTATACAGATCGTGGAGTAGATATTTCCATGTTTATACAGATAGCGGTGTAGATATTTCCGTTTTTGTACAGGTAGCGGCGTAGATATTTCCATGTTTATACAGATAGCGTTGTAGATATTTCCATGTTTATAAAGATAGCGGTGTAGATATTTCCATGTTTCTAGAGATTGTGGTGTAGATATTTCCATCTTTCCACAGATTGTAGTGTAGTTATTCCCATGTTTATACAGATGGTGGTGTAGATATTTCCATGTTTACACATATAGCGGTGTAGATATTTCCATGTTCATGCAGATGGTAGTGAAGATATTTCCATGTATATAGAGATGGCGGTATAGATATTTCTATGTTTATAGGGATGGCGGTATAGATATTTCTATGTTTATAGAGATAGCGGTGTAGATATTTCCATGTGTATAGAGATTGTGGTGTAGCTATTTCCATGTTTATAGTGATAGTGGTGGAGGTATTTCTTTGTTTATACAGATAGCGGTGTAGATATTTCCATCTTTATAGAGATGGCAGTGTAGATATTTCCATGTTTATAGAGATAGGGATGTGGATATTTCCATGATTATACAGCTGGCGGTGTAGATAGTTCCATGTTTATGGAGATGGCGGTGTAGATATTTTCATGTTTTTAGAGATGGTGGTGTAGATATTTCCATGTTTGTAGAGAATGCGGTGTAGATATTTCCATTTTTATAGAGATTGCAGTGTAGCTATTTCCATGTTTATAGAGATAGCGGTGAAGTTATTTCCATGTTTATACAGATGGCGGTGTAGATATTTCCATGTTTACTCAGAAAGCGGTGTATTTCCATGTTTATACAGATAGCAGTGTAGATATTTCCATGTTTACAGAGATAGAGTTGTAGATATTTCCGACTTTGCACAGATTGCAGTGTAGATATTTCCATCTTTACACAAATAGCGGTGCAGCTATTTCAAAATTTACACAGATAGCTGGGTAGATATTTTCATGTTTACACAGATAGCGTTGTAGATATTTCCATGTTTATAGAGATAACGGTGGTGATATTTCCATGTTTATACAGATAGCGATGTAGACATTTCCATGTTTATACATATAGCGGTGTAGATATTTCCATGTTTATAGAGATAGCGTTGTAGATATTTCCATGTTTATGCAGATGGCTGTGTAGATATTTCCACGTGTATACAGATGGCAGTGTAGCTATTTCCATGTTTATTGAGATGGTGGTGTAGATATTTCCAGGTTTATACAGACGACTGTGTAGATATTTGCTTGTTTTTACAATTGGCGTTGTATATATTTCCATGTTTATACAGATAGCGGTGTAGATATTTCCATGGTTGTACAGATGGTGTTGTAGGTATTTCCATGTTTATACAGATGGCGGTGTAGATATTTCCATGTTTATACAGATAGCGGTGTAGATATGTCCATGTTTATACAGATAGCGGTGGGGATATTTCAATGCTTACAGAGATAGCAGTGTAGATATTTCCATCCTTGCACAGATATCGGTGTAGATATTTACATCTTTACACAGATAGCGATGTAGATATTTCCAAGTTTACACAGAAAGCTGTGTAGATATTTCCATGTTTACACTGATAGCGTTGTAAGTATTTCCATGTTTATACTGATAGTGTTTTAGATATTTCCATGTTTATACACATAGCGGTGTAGATATTTCCATGTTTATACCGATAGCGGTGGAGATATTTCCTGGTTTATACAGATCGTGGTTTAGATATTTCCATGTTTATACAGATATCGGTGTAGATATTTCCATGTTTATACAGGCAGCGGTGTAGATACTTCCATGTTTACAGAGATAGTGGTGTGGATATTTCCATGTTTACAGAGATAGCGGTGTAGATATTTCCATCTTTGCAGAGACTGCGGTATAGATATTTCCATCTTTACACAGATAGCGATGTAGATATTTCCAAGTTTACACATATAGCAGTGTAGATATTGGAATGTTTACACAGATAGCGTTGTAGATATTTCCATGTGTATACAGATAGCGGTGAAGATATTTCCATGTTTATACAGATAGCGGTGGAGATATTTCCTTGTTTACACATATACCGGTGTTGATACTTCCATGTTCATGCAGATGGCGGTGTAGATATTTCCATGTTTATAGAGATGGCAGAGTAGATATTTCTATGTTTATAGAGATAGCGGTCCAGACATTTCCATGTGTATAGACATGTCGGTGTAGGTATTTCCATGTTTATACAGATAGTGGTGTAGGTATTTCCACGTTTATACAGATAGTGGTGTAGATATTTCCATGTTTATACAGATAGCAGTGTTGGTATTTCCGTGTTTGTACAGACAGCGGTGTAGATATTTCCATATTTATAAACCTCGCAGTGTAGATTTTTCCATCTTTATACAGATGGCAATGAAGATATTTCCATTTTTATACATATAGCGGTGTAGATATTTCCATGTTTACAGAGATAGCGGTGCCCATATTTCCATCTTTGCACAGGTTGCGGTGTAGATATTTAAATCTTTACACTGATAGCGGTGTAGATATTTCCATATTTACAGAGATAGCTGTGTAGATATTTCCATGTTTACACAGAAAGCATTGTAGATATTTCCATGTTTATAGAGATAGGGGTGTAGATATTTCCATGTTTATGCAGATGGCGGTGTAGAAATTTCCATGTTTATAGTGATGGCGGGGTAGGTATTTCCATGTTTATACAGATAGCGGTGTAGATATTTCCATGTTTATAAAGATTGCGGTATTGATATTTCCATGGTTGTACAGATAGCGGTGTAGTTATTTCCATGTTTATTCAGAAAGCGATGTAGATATTTCCATGTTTATACGGATAGCGGTGAAGGTATTTCCAAGTTTATACAGATAGCGGTGTAGACATTTCCTTGTTTATACAGATGGCTGTGTAGATGTTTCCATGTGTATACAGATGGCAGTGTAGATATTTCCATGTTTATAGAGATAGCGGTGTAGGTATTTCCATGTTTATGGAGATAGCGGTGGAGATATTTCCATGTTTATACAGATGGCGGTGTAGATATTTCCAAGTTTATACAGATGGCCGTGTAGGTATATCCATGTTTATACACATAGCAGTGTAGATATTTCCTTGTTTATACAGATAGCGGTGTAGGTATTTCCATGTTTATAGAGATAGCGGTGTAGATATTGCCATGTTTATACAGATGGCGGTGGAGATAATTCCATGTTTATACAGATGGCGTTTTAGATATTTCCATGTTTATACAGATAGCAGTATTTATATTTCCATGTTTATACAGATAGCGGTGTAGATATTTCCATGTTTAAAGAGATTGCTGTGTAGCTCTTTCCATGTTTATACAGGTGGCTGAGTAGATATTTCCATGTCTATACAGATGGCAGTGTAGTTATTTCCATGTTTATACAGACAGCAGTGTAGATATTTCCATGTTTATACAGATAGCGGTGTAGATATTTCCATGTTTATACAGATAGCGGTGTAGTTATTTCCATGTTTATGCAGTTGGCAGTGTAGATATTTCCATGTTAATACAGATAGCGTTGTAGATATTTCCATGTTTATACAGATAGCGGTTTAGTCATTTCCGCGTTTTCAGAGATCTCGGTTTAGACATTTCCACATTTACAGAGATAGCGGTGTAGATATTTCCATGTTTCTACTGATGGCTGTGTAGATATTTCCATGTGTATACAGATGGCAGTGTAGATATTTCCATGTTTATACTGAAGGATGTGTAGATATTTTCATGTTTACACAGAAGACTGTGTAGATAGTTCCATGTTGTTACAGATGGCGGTGTAGATATTTCCATGTTTATACAGATAGCAGTGTGGATATTTCCAAGATTATACAGATGGCTGTGTTGATATTTCCATGTTTATACAGATAGCGTTGTAGATATTTCCATGTTTATAGAGATATCAGTGTAGATATTTCCAGGTTTATAGAGATAGCGGTGAAGATATTTCCATGTTTAAACAGATAACGATGTAGATATTTCCATGTTTATACAGATAGCGCTGTAGATATTTCAATGTTTATACAGATAGCGGTGTAGATATTTCCACGTTTATACAGATAGCGGTGTAGATATTTCCATGTTTATAGAGATAGCGGTGTAGATATTTCCATGTTTATACAGATGGCATTGTAGATATTTCCATGTTTATACAGATAGTGGTGTAGATATTTCCATGTTTATACAGATGACTGTGTTGGTGTTTCCATATATTTACAGATGGTGGTGTAGATATTTCCATGTTTATAGAGATAGCCATGTAGATATTTCCATGTTTATATAGATAGCGGTGTAGGCATTTCCATTTTTATAGAGATAGCGGTGTGGATATATCCAAGTTTATAGAGATAGCGGTGTAGGCATTTCCATTTTTATAGAGATAGCGGTGTGGATATATCCAAGTTTATAGAGATAGCGGTGTAGATATTTCCATATTTATACAGATATCCATGTAGATATTTCCATGTTTATTCAGGTGGTGGTGTAGATATTTCCATGTTTATACAGATAGCGGTGTGGCTATTTCCATATTTATACAGATGGCATTGTACCAATTTCTATATTTATACAGATAGCAGTGAAGATATTTCAATGTTTATACAGATAGACGTGTAGAGATTTCCATGTTTATACAGATAGCAGTGTAGATATTTCCATATTTATACAGATAGCGGTGTAGATATTTCCATGTTTATACCGATAGCGGTGTAGTTATTTCCATGTTTATACAGATAGCGGTGGAGTTATTTCCATGTTTATACAGATTGCGGTGTAGATATTTCCAAGATTATACAGGTGGCGGTGTAGGTATTTCCATGTTTATACACATAGCGGTGTAGATATTTCCATATATATACAGATAGCGGTGTAGTTATTTCCATGTTTATAGAGATAGCGGTGTAGATATTGCCATGTTTATACAGATGGCGGTGGAGTTAATTCCACGTTTATACAGATCGCGGTGTACATATTTCCAAGTTTATACAGACGGCGTTGTAGATATTTCCATATTTATACAGATAGCAGTGTATATATTTCCATGTTTATACAGATAGCGGTGTAGCTATTTCCATGTTTATAGAGATTGCAGTGTAGATATTTCCATTTTTATACAGATGGCTGTGTAGATATTTCCATGTGTATACGGAAGACAGTGTAGATATTTCCATGTTTATACAGATAGCGGTGTAGATATTTCCATGTTTATACAGATAGCGGTGTAGACATTTCCATGTTTATAGAGATACCGGTGTAGTTATTTCCATGTTTATGCAGATGGCGGTAGAGATAATTCCATGTTTATACAGATGGTGGTGTAGATATTTCCAAGATTATACAGATGGCGGTGTAGATGTTTCCATGTTTATACAGATAGCGGTGTAGGTATTTCCATGTTTGTTGAGATAGCAGTGTAGATATCTCCATGTTTATACAGCTGGCTGTGTATATATTTCCATGTGTATACAGATGGCAGTGTGGATATTTCCATGTTTGTACAGATGGAGGTGTAGGTATTTCCAAGTTTATATAGATAGCGGTGTAGATATTACCATTTTTATAAAGATAGCGGTGTAGATATTTGCATGTTTACACAGATAGCGATGTAGTTATTTCCATGTTTATAGAGATAGCGGTGTAGATATTTCCATGTTTATACAGATAGCGGTGTAGATATTTCCATGTTTATAGGGATAGCCGTTGAGTTATTTCCTGTTTATAGAGACAGCGTTGTAAATATTTCCATGTTTATTCAGATGGCGGTGTAGATATTTCCATGTGTTTACAGATGGCGGTGTAGATATTTCCATGTGTATACAGATGGCAGTGTAGACATTTCCATGTTTATGCAGATGGAGGTGTAGATATTTCCATGTTTATGCACATGACTCTTTAGATATTTCCATATTTTTACAGATCGCGGTGTAGATATTTCCATATTTATACAGATGGCAGTGTAGATATTTCATGTTAGTACAGATAGTGGTGTGGATGTTTCCATGTTTATACAGATGAATGTGTGGTATTTTCATGTTTATACAGATGGCAGTGTAGATATATGATATTTATAGAAATATCCATGAAGATATTTCCATGTTTATACAGATAGCGGTGTAGACTTTTCCATGTTTATAGAGATAGCGATGTATATATTTCCATATTTATACAGATAACGGTGTAGATATTTCCATGTTTATACAGATAGCTTTTTAGATATTTCCATGTTTACATAGATACAGGTGTAGATATTTCCATATTTGCACAGATAGCTCTGTAGATATTTCCATGATTATACAGATAGCTGTGGAGATATTTCCATGTTTATTCAGATGGAGGTGTAGATATTTCCATATTTATGCACATGACTGTTTAGATATTTCCATATTTTTACAGATCACGGTGTAGATATTTCCATGTTTATAGAGATGGCTGTGTAGATATTTCCATGTTTATACAGATGGCAGTGTAGATATTTCATGTTAATACAGATAGTGGTGTGGATGTTTCCATGTTTATACAGATGACTGTGTAGGTATTTCGATGTTTATACAGATGGCAGTGTAGATATATACATATTTGTAGAAATATCCATGTAGATATTTCCATGTTTATACAGAGAGTGGTGTAGACCTTTCCATGTTTATAGAGATAGCGGTGTATATATTTCCATATTTATACAGTTAGCGGTGTAGATATTTCCATGTTTATACAGATAGCGGTGTAGATATTTCCTTGTTTATACAGATAGCGGTGTAGATATTTCCATGTTTATACAGATAGCGGTGAAGATATTTCCAAGTTTTTACAGATAGCGGTGGACATATTTTCATGTTTATAGAGATGGCGGTGTAGATATTTCGAAGTTTATACAGACAGCGTTGTAGTTAATTCCATGTTTATACAGTTAGCGGTGTAGATATTTCCATGTTTATACAGATAGCGGTGTTGGTATTTCCATGTTTGTAGAGATAGCGGTGTAGATATTTACATGTTTATACAGATGGCTGTGTTTATATTTCCATGTGTATACAGATGGCAGTGCAGTTATTTCCATGTTTATACTGATAGAGGTGTAGATATTTCCATGTTTATACAGATGACTGTGTAGATATTTCCATGTTTTTTACAGATGGCGGTGTAAATATTTCCATGTTATACAGATAGCGGTGTGGCTATTTCCATGTTTATACAGACAGCGATGTAGATATTTCCATGTTTATAGAGATGGCTCTGCAGATATTTCCATGTTTATACAGATCACAGTGTAGATATTTCCATGTTTATACAG
The DNA here is from genome assembly GCF_028858775.2 of Pan troglodytes. Taxonomy (NCBI): domain Eukaryota; kingdom Metazoa; phylum Chordata; class Mammalia; order Primates; family Hominidae; genus Pan; species Pan troglodytes. Next base: position 1,809,518 of record NC_072404.2, on the reverse strand, counting down.
ATAGTGGTGTAGATATTCCCATGTTTATAAAGAAGATTGTGTAGCTATTTCCATGTTTATACAGATGGTGGTGTAGGTATTTCCATGTTTATAGAGATAGACTTGTAGATATTTCCATGTTTATACAGATAGCGGTGTAGACATTTCCATGTTTATAGAGATAGCGGTGCAGATATTTCCATATTTATACAGATAGCGGTGTAGATATTTCCATGTTTATACAGATAGCGGTGTAGAAATTTCCATGTTTATACAGATAGCGGTGTAGTTATTTCCATGTTTATACAGAGGACTGTGTACTTATTTCCATGTTTTTACAGATGGCGGAGTAGATATTTCCATGTTTATAGAGATAGCGGTGTAGATATCTCCATGCTTATACAGATATCTGTGAAGATATTTCCATGTTTATAGAGATAGCAGTGTAGATATTTCCATCTTTCTACAGATGGCAATGTAGATATTTCCATGTTTATAGAGATAGCGGTGTACATATATTCATGTTTATACAAATAGCGTTGTAAACATTTCCATGTTTATAGAGATAGTGCTGTAAATATTTCCATGTTTATACATATAGCGGTTTATATGTTTACAGATTTACAGAAATAGCGGTGTAGATATTTCCACTTTTATGCAGATATAGGTGTAGATATTTCCACGTTTACAGAGATAGCGGTGTAGATATTTCCATGTTTATACAGATAGCGGTGTAGATATTTCCACGTTTATACACATAGCGGTGTAGATATTTCCACGTTTGTACTGATAGCGGTGTAGATATTTCCATGTTTACAGAGATAGCGCTGTAGATATTTCCAAGTTTATAGAGATAGCGGGGTAGATATTTCCGTGTTTACAGAGACACCGTTGTAGATATTTCCATGTTTATAGAGACATCGGTGTAGATATTTCCATGTTGATAGAGATAGCCGTGTAGATAATTCCAAGTTTATGGAGACAGTGGTGAAGATATTTGCACGTTTATTGAGACAGTGGTGTGGATATTTCCATGTTTTTAGACTCAGTGGTGCAGATATTTCCATGTTTATACAGATAGCGGTGTAGATATTTCCATGTTTATACAGACTGCGGTGTAGGTATTTCCATGTTTATTGAGATAGCAGTGTAAATGTTTCCATGTTTATACAGATAGCGGTGTAAATATTTCCATGTTTATACAAATAGCGGTGTAAATATTTTCATGTTTATAGAGATATCGGTGTAGATATTTCCATGTTTATAGAGAAAGCGGTGTAAATATTTCCATGTTTATACAGATAGCCGTGTATATGTTTACACGTTTATAGAGATAGAGGTGTAGATATTTCGACGTCTATACAGATAGCGGTGTAGATATTTCCATGTTAATACAGATAGCGGTGTCGATTTTTCCAAGTTTATAGAGACAACCGTGTAGATATTTCCATGTTTATACAGATAGCGGTGTAGATATTTCCATGTTTATATAGACAGCGGTGTAGATATTTCCATGTTTATACAGGTAGGGGTGTAGATATTTCAATGTTTGTATAGTCAGTGGTGTAGATTTTTCCATGTTTAAACAGATAACCGTGTATATATTTCCATGTTTATACAGACAGCGGTGGAGATATTTCCATGTTTTACAGATAGCGGGGTAGATATTTCCATGTTTGTAGAGATAACGGTGTAGATATTTCCATGTTTATAGAGATAGCGGTGGAGATATTTCCACGTTTATAGAGATAGCGGTGTACATATTTCCACGTTTATACAGATAGTGGTTTAGATATTTCCAATTTTAGATAGCGGTATAGATATTTCCACGTTTATACAGATTGTGCTGTAGATATTTCCACATTTATAGATATAGCATTGTAGATATTTCCATGTTTATACAGATACCGGTGTAGATATTTCCACATTTATACTTATAGCGGTGTAGATATTTCCAGGTTTATAGAGATAGATGAGTAGATGTTCCCACGTTTATAGAGATAGCGGTGTAGATATTTCCACGTTTGTAGAGATAGCGGTGGAGATATTTCCACGTTTATAGAGATAGCGGTGTAGATATTTCCATGTTTCTAGAGACAGCGGTGTAGATATTTCCAAGTTTATAGAGATAGCTGTGTAGATATTTCCATGTTTATAGATATAGTGATGTAGATATTTGCATGTTTATAGAGATAGCGTTGTAGATATTTCCATGTTTATGGAGACAGTGGTGTAAATATTTCCATGTTTTTACAGATACAGGTGTAGATATATCCATGTTTGTAGAGACAGCAGTGTAGATATTTCCATGTTTATACAGATAGCGGTGTCGATATTTCCTTGCTTATAGGGACAGCGGCGTAGATATTTCCATGTTTATACAGATAGCGGTGTAGATATTTCCATGTTTATAGAGATAGCGGTGTAGATATTTCCATGTTTATAGAGATAGCTGTTTACATATTTCCATGTTTTTACAGATAGCAGTGTAAATATTTCCATGTTTATAAAGATAGCGGTGTAGATATTTCCATGTTTATAGAGACGGCGGTGTAAATATTTCCATGTTTATACAGATAGCGTTGTAATTGTTTACACATTTACACAGATAGCGGTGTAGATATTTCCACGTTTATACAGAAAACGGTTTACATATTTCCACGTTTTCAGAGATTTTATGAAAATTTATTTTATGAAGACGAAACAAGTAATTGGGGTACCTACCTTATGGCAATTTTTACATTGAGAGTGTTAAAAATACCTCTCCCCTAACCAAAACCCTCACAAATAGAGCCTGAGAAGGCCATGCAAAAAAGGATTCTTGGGCTTGTATGCCTGATAACAAAAACTTATCACAGAAGACTGCAAAAAACACAATCTTGCACAAAGCCCATTGCAACTTTGCACACAACAATGCTTCTGAAGGATATTTGCCCAACAACTGCCTGTCCAACCTGGGCCTGGCATCACCTTTGTTATTGATCTTTGTAGCCAAGGATAATCATCTCCAAATGATCATATAATCTTCCTCATTTTTTCTTTTGTCTTCCTTTACCTCCGTGAATATGCATATAGTTTACTCTGGCTTGCCTATTTCTATTGCAAGGCTCTGTTTCCAAACGAATATCTTTTTCTTGTGGAGAGCCTCTCTCTGTTTGTTATTTAAGTTGATAAGAGAAATGTGAATATTTGAGAGCTCAGGTAAAAGGCCTTAGTCTACTGTGACACTTTTTTGCACCCTTAGATGCTTACTTCCACTACAACTTGCAGGTGGGCCTTGAAAAGTTCTTGGAATAAGTTTGAGCTTTGGTCTTCTCCGATTCATTTAGCATAGATTCTCAAAATGTGGTCCCTGGACCCACAGCATCAGCATCACCTGGAGATTGTTAGAAATGCAAATCATCGGGCCTCATTCCAGACCCTCTGCTGGAAACTCTAGGGGCATGGCCAGACCCTCTGTAGCTGAACAAGCCATCCAGGTGGTTTTGATGCAGCTAAAGTTCTGGAACAACTAATGTAGCCCCATTTGGAAAACTTGGCTCTACAGGCCTCCCTAGCTGGTAAGCTGCTAGCATTTTTTGTTTGTTTGTTTGTTTGTTTTGATACAGGGTCTTGCTCTGTTGACCAGACCGTGACCTCCTGGGTTCAAGCGAGGACTCAGCCTCCTGAGTAGCCGGGACTACAGGTATGTGCCACCACCATGCCCAACTACTTTTTGTATTTTTTTTTTCTAGGGATGGGGTTTTAGCCCAGGCTAGTCTCAAACTCCTGGACTCAAGCAATCTGCCCACTTTGGCCTCACGAAGTGCTGGGATTATAGGCATGGGCCACCACTCCTGGCCCAAAGTTCATATTTTAACTACTAACCTAAATTATTTTAAAAACAAAAGTCTCCTTGGACTCAAACCAGGTCAGAGTGACATGATCATGTGCCTGTTTTGTACAGGGTGAAGTGAGATTATTATCTAGGAAATAGCTGAAATGTCCTGAGGGTGACAAAGAGGAGCTGTGTTTTCAGCCAAATATCAGAACCAGGGCCACTGCCTGCCGCCGAACCCCAGCGGGCACCCCTACTTTGTGTTTATCTGTGGTGGCTACGCTTGCCAACCTGGGTGGGAACCCCGAGAATGACTCCAGACTTTTCCAGGGACTGCATGCCAGGATATTTTTACAATTTATGTGTAGACTTTGTTCGGGTGGAAAAGTTATTTTATGAAGACGAAACAGGCAATTGGGGTACCTACCTTATGGCATTTTTTACATTGAGAGTGTTAAAAATACCCCTCCCCTAACCAAAACCCTGACAAATAGAGCCAGGGAAGGCCATGCAAAAAAGGATTCTTGGGCTTGTATGCCTGATAACAAAAACTTATCACAGAAGACTGCAAAAATCACAATCTTGCACAAAGCCCATTGCAACTTTCCACACAACAATGCTTCTGAAGGATATTTGCCCAACAACTGCCTGTCCAACCTGGGCCTGGCATCACCTTTGTTATTGATCTTTGTAGCCAAGGATAATCATCTCCATATGATCATATAATCTTCCTCATTTTTTCTTTTGTCTTCCTTTACCTCCGTGAATATGCATATAGTTTACTCTGGCTTGCCTGTTTCTATTGCAAGGCTCTGTTTCCAAACGAATATCTTTTTCTTGTGGAGAGCCTCTCTCTGTTTGTTATTTAGGTTGATAAGAGAAATGTGAATATTTGAGAGCTCAGGTAAAAGGCCTTAGTCTACAGTGACAATTTTTTGCACCCTTAGAGGCTTACTTCCACTACAACTTGCAGGTGGGCCTTGAAAAGTTCTTGGAATAAGTTTGAGCTTTGGTCTTCTCCGATTCATTTAGCATAGATTCTCAAAATGTGGTCCCTGGACCCACAGCATCAGCATTACCTGGAGATTGTTAGAAATGCAAATCATCGGGCCTCATTCCAGACCCTCAGCTGGAAACTCAAGGGGCATGGCCAGACCCTCTGTAGCTGAACAAGCCATCCAGGTGGTTTTGATGCAGCTAAAGTTCTGGAACAACTAATGTAGCCCCATTTGGAAAACTTGGCTCTACAGGCCTCCCTAGCTGATAAGCTGCTAGCATTTTTTGTTTGTTTGTTTGTTTGTTTTGATACAGGGTCTTGCTCTGTTGACCAGACCATGACCTCCTGGGTTCAAGCGAGGACTAAGCCTCCTGAGTAGCCGGGACTACAGGTATGTGCCACCACCATGCCCAACTACTTTTTGTTTTTTTTTTTTTTTTTTTTTTTGGTAGGGATCGGGTTTAAGCCCAGGCTAATCTCAAACTCCTGTACTCAAGCAATCTTCCCAATTTGGCCTCACGAACTGCTGGGATTATAGGCATGAGACACTGTGCCCGGCCCTGCCAGCTTTGTATAAGCTGAGGAGTTTTTAAAAATAACTTGATTCAGGGCAAATCCCAGACACTTAAGTCAGATTCTCTGGGAGGTGAAGCCCAGGCACTGGTATTTTTAAAGTCTCTACAGATGGTTCTAATGTGCTGGTAAGTTAGAGAACCGCTGATCTAGACCAGGCCTTTTCAAACTTAATGTGCACGTGAATTACCTGCACCTTGTTAAAATGCAGATTCAGTCTGCATAGGCCTGGGGTGGAGCCTGAGCTTCTGCATTTTTAACAAGTCTCTAGAGGATGCTGCTGCATCTGGGCTGCTAACTACACTTGGAGATAGGAGGTTCTGGAGAGCAGAGGAAAGAGCATGAACCATAACCTAGGGGCTGGTAGTCCTGACTTCTGAGCCAAGGTTTGCCTTTATGTGGCTGGCAACTTGCTTGGACTCCTACCTCAATTCTTTGGGCCCAAGGTTTGTCCTGCCTCAGAAGGATGTCAAGAAAATTGAGTGAGTAATGCAGAATTGTTTCTTAAAGTGTGTGCAGATGCTCCATGAATTTAGAGAGTATGTGGATGCACATTAGTACATTTTAATAGTTGTGACCATGTTGTTATGAGTACTTAGAACAAGTAATAATGGCTTTTGATGTATAGTAGTAAGAAAGCTTCCTTTTAAAAGGCATGTATTTAAGTTTCAAAAGCGGGGCTATTTAAAAATATATGAAATAAATAATAGTAGAGGTAATTGACAGATCAAAATTAGGAAGGCAGGATGAGAATGACTCAAGTTTGGGAAATGCTGAGAAAGCAGATGCCCAAGGGCTATGAAAACTTAAAAAAATAGGTAGCACTTTATTTTGATTGGCTGAATGAGATGATGTTTTTGATCATTCATGGGGTTGGCATTTGGCAACATGCACTGGGTGGCTGGGATCACTGTTTATTAAAAAATATTTGAGTCTCCACTTTGCACTAGATACTCTTTTAGTCTCTTGGAAAAGGGATTGGGGGGCAGGCAGGATAAAAACAAATCATTTATGCCCACAAGAAAATTGCAGGAAGATAAAAGTCATGAAATAAACTCTATGCTTCTAATTTAATATTTTTATAGATTATGAGAAAAAAGTTTTGCTCACTATCAGCTAGGAAAGTTGTCTTAGTACAACCATTCATTCTTGCACAAATCAAAATCAAGACGAGCCAGATTTAATTTAATATTTTTTTCACAGATTATGAGAAAAAAGTTCTAATTTAATTTTTTTATAGATTATGAGAAAAAAGTTTCGCTCTCTATCAGCTAGGAAAGCTGTCTTAGCACAACCATTCATTCTTGCACAAATCAAAATCAAGATGAGCCAGAAGGCTCCATTCTGACAGCTTCTAATGGAGAAGCTACATTTACTGGACATGGGGAAAGTTGCTGGGCTCTAAGGACTGTGCTCATTTCTTGAACTAGATAAATGGTCTTGGTGTAGCATAATACCAAAACTTCTTGTCGCAGCCTGTAAGGATAGAACTCAATCAGCCTGAAAAGGAAGTCAGTGACTCCGACTCAACACAGGAATGTTCTGTGATTCCTAAAGAAGGATGTAGGAGTGTGGCACAATTCAACCACAGTCTGTGGCCCTGTGCCTCTGCCTTGACATGAGTGGGATTTCCCAGCTGGTCATTTTCTCCTTATCTAAGACATTGGGAACAAATTACTTGACCTCCTCTGGGCTTCAGTACTCCCACTCATCAAATTAGAGGACTGGGCAGTCGCTAGGCTCTCTTTAGGCATCATATTTTAGTTTCTGTGATTTTAAATTTGAGAAGGGGTGTCTAAGGGAGAATACATAGGGGAGGGGGAAAGGCTTATTAAAAGTGTAGTTAGACACTGAATGTTTAAGAATTGCATTTTGTAATAATACCTTTACCTAATCAGGACTGACAATCTTACCTGATGACAGCACCTGGAGGAATGGCTGCATTCAAAAATAAAAATGAAATAAAACAAGACCTTATTTGAACTTAGCAATAATGCTGATTCCTCTTTTTGATTTGAGGAGGTTATAGCTGTTGTAAATGCTTGAATTGGGTCTGCCCAGGCAAAACGGAGTCAAGAGTCCATGTCGGATGAATTTTAACAATGTAGACAATAGAAAGGGTTGCTTAAACTGCCCCTCTTTTACCAAAACACATTTACAAATGAAAGAACAACACTTCCATTTTTTAAAAACATTTTTTGAGATGAAGTCTTCCTTTGTCACCCAGAGTGGAGTGCAGTGGTGCGATCTTGGCTCACTGTAAACTTTGCCTCCCGGGTTCAAGTGATTCTCCTGCCTCATCCTCCCGAGTAGCTGGGACTACAGGCGCCCACCACCATTCCTAGATAATTTTTGTATTTTTAGTACAGACAGGGTTTCACCATGTTGGCCAGGCTGGTCTCGAACTCCTGACCCCAGGTGATCCGCCGACCTCGGCCTCTGAAAGTGCTGGGATTACAGGCGTGAGCCAACAGGCGTGGCCAAAAAATTTCCATTTTTAATTGCAGGGTCTGGGGAATTAAAATGCATCCGTAATTTCTTGCATCTCTCCGCTCGGGCTTGCATGAATGCAGAGGGATGGGGAGGACTTCTTGAGGCAAGCATCCCCCTCTTGTCGCCTGCCATCTAGAGAGAGAGGGCTGTGATTTATCTCACTTTAATCAGGAAGGACCCGATGGGTGGATGGAGAAGTCTGACGGCTTTGTTGCTCCATGTGGGAAAGAAACGGACAGATTGAATTTGTGTATGATCCCTAAGGAGAAAGCGTCTTTGTGTTCTATTTCTTTTTGACCTGGAGCCCCTGAAAGCAAGCTAGTTACAAGTTGAAATAGGCCGTTTTTAAAGTGTGATTTTGTTTGTGTATGAGCCTTGATTACAAAGGGGAAAAAAACCCGCTTAATTTACATACACCACATGTAGTGCAGGATCCCCTGGGCTGTCTTTTCAGGTATCAGGAAACTTTGATGAAAGTTGCTTGTCTCATCTAGGAGTCATTTCATATTGTTTAGCAGAGCCTGGTATTAACATTTCCTTCCAACTGTTTACTGGAATCTGTGTGTTCCCTTCAAGTGATGCATACTAGGTGCACAGGCTTCCTGCCACTGTCATCCTAATCTTTCCGTGCAGACAGGAGCAGAGGGGAGAGCGCTGAGCCAGACCCCAGCTTGCTTTTCTTTCCTGACACAGCCCGGCTCCGCTGCACTTCTCAGCTCTTGCTCTAGGTGGTGCTGTTTGACCATTTTCTTCATGTGACCCTCCACTCGGTAATATAAATTCATTCGGAGGATGACCTGATATCAAAAAAAAATTCCTTTTGATTAGTAGAATCAACTTGTTTCTTCACACGATACCCTTCCCACTGAGACACATGGAGACAATTCTGACTCCAGGTTTGCAACCTTGAGATTTCTCTCAGATGCAATAAAAAAAAACAAAAAAGCATTTTGAGTGGCACAGTGATGCCTAGTGCATGATCATGTTTGTCTGCTCAAACATTAAAGGGAAACTTGTGGGTTTGAGGATGCCCAGCATCACGACAGCTGCCAATGTAAATGAGCCGTATAGAGAGAGAGGGGGCGGGAGGGGACTACAAACTTCAGAATATGAGCTGATCGTTTATAAGTTAAAAAAAAAAAACAAGTCAAAAGGGAGCCCGGGATGGTGCAAGAAAGAGGAGAAAGGAAGATTTTCCTTGCAGCTAATCAGGAGATTTCATAAGGGCTGATTACATGAGTGGAAGCCTTAAGTTCTTTTTTTAAAAAAATGTGAAAATTTGCATGTATGTATGTATGTATGTATGTATGTATGTATGTATGTATAGCTTCGTGTATTACCATTATTATTGCAATCAGCAAATGGATTTACTTCCTTTATCTCATGGGCTCCTTCCCACTCACTTCTGGCAGCACATTTTCCTTTCTCCTTCATCCCAGAACACCAAAGAACAGATGCGCTTCCTAACCCTGGCTCCAGGGGACTTTAAACAATGTAAACAGTGCACCTCTAACGTGGTTCACCGCTTAGAGAACGTGTGTCCCATTTTAAAACTGTGACTCGTTTATATTTTGCAGTGCTTATTTTAATAAGAGACATTGGACTTGTGACATATTTTTCATGGAGGAGTGAGCTTAATTGTTGAAAGTAATCGATAAACTTGTTTTTCCTCTGATGCCATCAGCCAAGATCCTATGGCAATAGTAAGAGGATGACACTGGGCTGGCACCCCCTCCATAACATATTTGGATAATGTTTTTCCCCCAGAATGCACATGCAATAGCTTTGGTTTGGTAAGAGATAGTGTACCAATACCAAATACCTTATACCAAATGGTGTACTTGGTTTCCTTCTGTCACACTTTTGGTGAAATGAATTAGACTTTTAAATCAGGAAATTCAGTGAGATGAGTTAGATTTTTACACAAGAGCAGTGGAGGACTTCCAGCTGGTTGGGGGAATGATACGGAAATATCTTGCTAAATCAGGGTCTGGTGGAATGCTGCTCCCCTTGCAGGCTCCTCTTCACAGGGAGCAATCTGTGGGTTGCTTATAGAACAGAGCGAGCAGGAGGCATAGCATGGTCTTGCTCAGGGGAAGACCCGGTGTTCAGATGTTTGTCATTAGGAACTGGGTGTGGGCTTTTTCAAGTTAAACTGAAGCAGCAGTTCTATTAGGAAGAGCCTCCCAGATCAGCATCTTCTGTTTCTGGATACTCTCCCTTTGAAAAGCCAGATTTCAGCAAAAAGCTTTGCTAATGGTGAAATTGCACAACTGAAACCCTATGGGAGCAATGGGAAAGATGGAGAAAGAGGTGGTTATATCATGTACTTCAACAGTTTATTTAGAGGCTGTTGACGTTAGAATAACAAGCCAAGACAAACAAAAATACTCATTTTGGATGAAAATATTGTCTTTTCATGTTATTATAGATAGCTGAGTCCTAAGACTTATACAGAAACACATTTTCCTAATGAGTGGCTGATTTTTCTGGTTGTGCAAGTAATATCCAAATTATTGTACAAATTTTTGGCTCAGGAGCAAACATTGTATTGCATATTGAGCTAATCACTTGCCCTTTCTAAGGTAAGCCCTCACCTCTGCTTTCCCTTCATCTTGTCATTTCTGTTTGTTGGGTACAGGTTTCCTGTTGGTTCTTTCTGTTGGCTCTGATGTAACATGAATGAAGTTCTTAACATCCTTTCAGACATAAACACAACTTAGCTCATTGTTTCTGAGTTCATATAGAGGTTTTCTTGCCCCTGAGACTTTCGTGTCAGACAGCTGGATGTTGCTGTGTTCAAGGCTCTATATGTTGATTTTGTATCCTACAACTTTACTGATTTCACCTATCAGTTCAGTTCTAACAGTTTTCAAATTTTATTTATTTGTTTTTGTTTTTTAAATATTGTATGTTTCATTTTAGAGTCAGGAGGGTAGATGTACAGGTTTCTTACACAGGTATATTGCATGGTGCTGAGGTTTGGGCTTCTAATGATCCCACCACCCAAGCAGTGAGCATACTAATCGATAGGTAGTTTTTCAACCCTTGCTCCCACCATCCTTCCCTCCCACCTTTGGAGTCCCCCAGTGTCTATTGTTCCCTTCTTTGTGTTGAGTTCTAACCTTTTTTTAGTGAAGTTTGTAGGGTTTTCTATATATAACAAGATCATGCCGTCAGTAGAGACAGTTTCACTTCTTCCTTTCCTATTAGGATGCCTTTTATTTCTTTCTTTTGCCTAATTACCCTGAGAAGTGGTGTCTGTGGGCATCCTTGTCTTGTTCCTGATGGTAGAGGAAAAGTTTCAACTTTTCACCATTGATTATGGTGTTAGCTATGGGTTTGTCATATATGGCCTTTATTTTGTTGGGATACAGTCCCTCAATACGTGATCTGTTGGGTGTTTTTTTTTCACCATGAAAGGGTTTCGAATTTTGTCAAAAGCTTTTTCTATATCTATTGTGATGGCCATATAGTTTCTATCCTTTATTTTTCTAATATGGTATATTATATGTATTGATTTGCTTATGTTGAACCATGACATGATCATGGTGAATGATTCTTTCAATGTGCTATTGAATTTGGTTTGCTAGGATTTTGTTGAGGATTTTTGCATCTATGTAGATCAAGGATATTGGCCTGTCATTTTCCTTTCTTGTAGTGTTCTTGTCTGGCTTTGGAATCAGGGTAATGCTGGCCCTGTAAGATGAGTTTGGAAGTATTCCCTCCACTTCAGCTTTTTGGAAGAGTTTGAGAAAGACTGGTATTAGTTCTTCTTAAAATATTTGGTAGAATTAATCTGGGAAGCCATCTGGTTTTGGGTTTTTCATTGATAGGAGACATTTTCTTACTGATTCAACCTCCTTGCTTGCTATTAGTCTGTTCAGATTTTTAAATTTCTTCATGAGTCAATCTTGGTAGGTTTTATGTGTCTGGGAATTTATCCATTTCTTCTAGATGATCCAATTAGTTAGTGTGTAATTATACCTAGCAGTTTCTTAGGATCCTTTGTATTTCTGTGATATTGGCTATGATGTTTCATCTTTCATTTCTGATTTTATGCTCTATTGAAAACATGAGGCATAGCAGGTAGGGGGCACTGGTCAGGACTTGGGGTATAAACTGGCAGATGTTAAGGTGGGTGATTCTGGTTAACTCAGAAACTCCGAAGTCCCGTGTGGAAGAATTAACTACCTGTACTCACCTAGTAATGTATATCCTCGGTCAAAAAGATCCAGCTGAGAATGTTGGATGAAGGGACCAAATCAATATTCATCATTATATTGAAAACAAGTCAGATTGGCTGTGGTCTTTTGACAGCAGGTCAGTGGCTAAGTCTATTTGAACAAAGTTAGGGCAGGTTCAAGGGAGAATCCTGAGATCGGTATTCTTTGTTCCATACAAACTTGCCTTTCAGTTTCTTCTCCCCATGCCTCCAGGATGTCCCTGCACAGCCCGTAGGGCCCCCGCCTTCAGTACCTTGCCTTACGAAGGGGAGAAAATGAGTTTTCCAATGTTAGCATATATTTAGCCTTCCAAAATTTTCTATTTCTATTTTAGGGGAGCTCTAGGAAAACAGCAGATTACTCTAAATCCCCAGGTAAAAATCTGAAATGGTGGAATTTCATATGACCAGGAGACATATTTTGGGGCAAGTGGGCTTTTCACAATCACTTGGACATGAAGGCATCTGCTTCTTCTATGCCTAAAATAGTCCTTCAATTTAGTAGTTTAATTCCTCTTCCTCTTTTTCAAATTTCAAGACGACACATGTAGTGACTGAACAATTTGGATCCAAGTTTCACTATTTAACTGCCAGTGTGACCTTGGGCGAGTCACTTAATCTTTTCAAGGCTCAATTTCATCATGTAAAGTAGAAGTACAAACAATCCCTGACTTAGAATATTTTGACTTATGATTTTTCAACTTTAAGATAGTTTGAAAGCAATACACATTCAGCAGAAGCTGTACTTTGAGTACTCATACAACCATTCTGTTTTCCACTTTCAGTACAGTATTCATTATATTACATGAGATATTCAAAGCCCACTTTATTATAAAATGGGCTTTCTGTTAGATGATTTTGCCTAACTGTAGGTTAATGTGAGTGTTTAAGGTAGGCCGAGCTAAGCTATGATGTTTAGTAGGTTAAGTGTATTAAATGCATTTTCAGCTTACAATATTTTCATAAGTTTATTGGAATATAACCCCATAATATATAATCTTTCTTTTTCATACATATGATATTCTTTAAGGATATTCAAAAATCTGGAAACAGTTGCCTCCAGGGAGATAAATGGTAGTGGGTTGGGAAACTGTATACGCTTTTGTACCTTTTGCATTTTGAATCAGATGAATGTATAATCTACATAAAATATTAAGATTAAAACATCACCGAATAACTTATCAGGAGTTTGGTGAACATAAGGGAAGGCCACCTATGGTGGCTGTATTTTATTCAGTGTTGGTCACTGTTGGGCACTTCATAGAGCTTATTTCATTTCATCCTCACAAGCGCCGTAGGAGGAAGGGGCCCCAGAGGGATTCATGGTTAGAATAGCAGAGTAGGAGCATTTGGCAGCTATATTCTGTGTAGGTGATAACTTTAAAGATATTTTTGTTATAAAATGTTTCAAACATACAAAAAATATAGAGAAGCAGTTTTCTATAGTTATTAAATATTCTTAATGGGTAGTCACAGAAATTATCATCCAAAGTGGGATATTCTTGAGAGAAAAAGGAGGTTCTATTTATAATTATGGTGGGATAACAAACTTAAGATGAACAGCTCTGGACAAACTGGGTTGTATGGTCCCTGGCAAACAAGGATTACTCTAAATGTGAGTCCCGCCTTGTGCTTCTCTCTGTCCCACCAAGAAAATATGATCTTGATACAGATGTTCATTGTGTCAAGGCAACCATGGCAACCATGATCTAGATACACTGTTCAAGTTTTATGCTGATCCTACCTATATATGTCTCAGGAACTTTCCAGAGTTTCCTTTGAGTGCTTCTAAATTTTGCATAAATGGTATGTTGTCCCTTGTCTCTTTTTAAAACCAGTAAGCCATTTTCCCTTCTTTTCCTGGAAAATTAAAGGAACAAAGACCAGGAAATAACAACGTATTAGCTAAGGTTCTGTTGATTGAAAGCAACAGAACCTAATTCTGGCTAGCTTAAACCATGCTAGGATTTAATGAAGAATACTGCAGAATCTTAGATATCTTATGACTGGGAAAGAGGAGGTTCAGGCAGTTCCTGGGATGTCAGCAACAGGTAGCTGTCAATTAACTGCCCCCACACCACCCACTGCTGCCGTCATCAATATAGCACACCACGATGGCTCCCAGCCTCTGTACGTCTGGGTTCCGGTGTTCAAATTCTAGAGACAGCAAGAGAAATCCCATTGAGTCAGGGATCCTTCCCTGGGTCACACTCCCTGCATATGGTCAGAAATGCAGGATTATGTACTAAAGACACAGCTAAAGAGGACCCACTTCACCGTTTTGGGACCTTTTGCAGGGGAGGCAAAATTGTGAGCTACTCACTTAAAGAGGTGATAACCATAAGTTTGCAGGAAAAAAAAATTGGAGAAGAGAAGGATAACACTATCCTACGGTTTCTTCTGAAAATGGACGAAGGGAACAGCATTTCCATTTGGAAATTCTCTCCTGGCATTTCAATATTTATGGATTCTGAATTCTGAGAAAAATCAGTTGAGAAATTAGGAAAATGGGAAGGAACATTCTAATTTTCCTGTGAAAATTACAGCTTAATAGTCAGTATAGAGAACTTACTGGCTTGAAGAAATGCACTGACTTCAAGTCAAGCAAGATGAGGAAGCACTGACATGTGGAGATGAAAGTTAAGGTGAACAGGACAGGAGCAGTAAAGGAGCCTCAGTCAGACTTTCTTGTATCTGTTGCTGTGTTACAAGTGTGTGTTCATGGCCTTGTCCACTGCTAACAGTGAACCATTTCTGCAAATAAATATTAATGTGTTCATAGGCATAGTATATGTTTTACAAATCCTATGAGAGGTTTTCTAAGCAATGCCAAGTTTTAGAAACAAAATATGCCCTTAAATCGGCCATTTTGACAGTTGCTTCTTTCTAGTGGTATTCATCTTGCCAGGAGATCAGAATGTTATGTTATTTAAATGGTATTGGAGGGGATGATTGATGCCTTGTTTAACAATGTCATGTAAACAACGATTAAAGCATTAAGTATTTGTGGTGTTACCTTTCAATCTTCAAAGGACTTTTCTTTAGCATTTATTTTGTGATAGTATTCATTTCTTTTTAATGTTTTCTCTATTAATGCTATTGGATTTTATAATCTTGTTACAATATGTTGGCTCATAATAATAATAAATCATCATTTGTTATCATATCTTTTTGAGACAGAAGACTACTAAAACTTTCCATATATTCCTGTTACAGAAAAAAACGACTATTTGCTTGTTATTATAGTCACTTATTATTTTTCAAAAACTTGTAAGTGAAGTGTTATGAAAATCATATGAATTTGGGAATTCCCAAGCATTCTCAGAAATTCTATTTCCTTGTTCCCAAATCCCAATGATTAATATCTGCCAGGAGTCGGAAAACAGTGAAAGGAAGTAACATCCTATGTTGGATACCTGGTAGGGTTAGTGAAGAAACGTTATTTCTGAGCTCTGTGTTACGCTCACGAATGATGCCATTTAGGAAGTCACGCTTGTTGAAAGGAACGCAGATACACAAAGAGTTTTGCTGCTGTCTGTTGGATAAGAACCCCCTGGTCGATTTCAGCTCCTACTGCAAGTTACAAAAATCAATCCAATGATAAATGAAAAGTGCCCAGTGTGCTGGGAAATAACTTATTTTTTGGCTTCAGAGGAAATTTTAGAAACAGTGCGAAGTGAAAAGTAAAAACAAACTATGAAGACGTTCATCAATTTCCCTCTGAAGCTGACAGCCGTATTTTAGCAGATGGAACTCCTACTATTAGCCCAACTCTTGGGTTGAAACAGTGTGTCCAGGAAACCCTATGTTAAAATGCAATGTGTTGGGGATATTGTTCCTCTATTTGCTTGAGTTAATTTTCAAATTAGTGTACTCTTGCTTAGCTGTGCTCTGAGGGAATGAACAAAAGATTGGTAAACTCTGATGGAGAACACTGGTCAGGCAGGGCACATAGAATCCCTGGGGATGGTGGTTCCTGACAAATGGGGGAGGAGGACCTGAGCCAGGCTTGGACTGGGCTGGAGGAACATGAAGATGGGATCTACTCACAACCCCCAAAACTGAGGGGTCCTGGTAACACATTATTTCACCCTCAGCCATGCAAATTCATTATTTTTATGGATAAAATAGCTTTAAAAAACTAATTTACATTGAAATGTTAAAATATTTCTATAGAGATTAGAAATATTTATATAGAGATTATTGGGAATCCCCTCCTAAAGCCCAAACATAAAAACTACCAAAAAAAAAAAATTCCGTGTAGGCTAAGATTTCAAATGACTGATGGAATGTCATTTAAATTAAACATGGAAAATATATTTCCTCTTTAATAAAGATCTAAATTCTATTCTTTTTAGGAGCCTTCAGAAATGTAATTCAACTATTAAAAATGGTATAGAGAAGCCTTTAGAAAAGAAACTTTTCTTTTGCTGTATTATATATTAAAGAACTTTGAAGAGAATAGTTCTAAAGTGTTTAATAATCGATTACACTGATGTTTCTAGGTATTGTGAGGAACACCTAGAAATTAAATCTTCATCTTTGGCAGATCAGAGGCCTAATATTTTTAGGTAAAACAATTAAAATCTGCTTTTAATAAATCACAAATTTTGCAAGTTAGCCATTAATAGTAAGTGCTTTTCAAAGTTTGGCCCAATACATGAAAAAGGCAGAAAAACATACCTGCATTAGTTTTGCCCACCACCTTCTTATGCTGGCCTCAGGAGATTTATTAACAGCATCCAGTATTTTAGGTAGGCTGGATGTGGTGGCTCATGCATGTAATCCCAGCACTTTGGGAGGCTGAGGTGGAAGGATGGCTTGAAACCAGGAGTTCAAGACCAGCCTGGTCAACCTAGTGAGCCCCTCGGTCTCTCTGAAAAGAAAAAAACTTTAGGTATCCTGTGGCTACCTCCAAAAACAAACTCCAGAGGAACTGAATTTTTTTTTTTATTTCATGTGTTGGGATAATGGCTTCTTTTGCAGTTACTTACGAATAATTTAAGGGTCAGTAAAAATATTTTTTCATCCTTAATAATATGAATTCTCTAATTTGTGTGTGATATAATGCTAGATATTGTGCCAAAAGTGTTACATAGACATAATCCATGCCCATTTTCAAAGATAATACTAATATAGAGAATAAGAATCATTATTATTGTAGTAATTATTATTTTAGTAATAGTAGTAATAATCAAAACAATTACATCAAACACTTATTAAACCCTTATTATGTGATAGGTACTGTGTAAGCAATTTCCACATATTAGCTCCTTAAATGTGATCACTAACCCCATGAGGTAGGTAGCATTATGTCCATTTTATAGATGCAGAAACTGAGCTTTGAAGAGGGAAAGCAACTTGCCCAAGGCCATGCAGGCAGTCATTGATAAGGGTGGGGAGCGAGAAGTTGAAGTCTGAGATGTAAGTTCACAGACAGGAGTACACAAACACGTACAAGATACTCGTATGACATGTGGGGTTGCTTGAAATATGTAATTGACTTTCCCCAGCACAAGAAAGTGTTTGGACAGATTTCAAAGTGATCTAACACTTCCTCAGAGGACTGCCCTACGACATTTTTCCATGTGCTTTTCTGCCTCTTGTCCTATACTTTTGGCATTTCTTCTGCTCTTAGAGGCAATGAGTCAACAGCATATTTTTAGCACCTCCTGTGTGCATAGAAGTGGCCCCTGACTCAATGGGAGTGTATAACTACCATGGGCCAAATCAGTGTGCTTTCCTGTTAGCCAGGGGATTATAGAAGAACACGCTCCCCTGATTCCAACAGAACTTGCTGCCACTCTGATGTCTTCATTGTAAGACCTCTAAATGAATGTTCAAGAAATTCATGTTAAAGGCACGTGTCATATGTGTAACTTGTAAACATTTGTGTACTTGTCTCTGTGTCCTTACACCTCAGGCTTCAACTCTTGTTTTTACCTTTATCAATGACTACCTGTGTGCTGTGTGGCTTTGGACCAATTGCTCACCCCCTCTAAAGCTCAGTTTCTGCATCTGTAAAATGGATATAATGCCATATATACATAGATATAAATATACATACACCAATATATATACACACATATATATGTGTGTATATACATATATATATAATATACAAACTGAAATATATAGTTATATAAATATTTCAGTTTAAGTTTCAAAAATCACTGGAGGGTATTTTTATAATACCCTTCAGCAATTTTACCTGCTGCCTTTGCACATTCTGGTGAATTTCTAAATGGAAGTCTGATAGAGATTAATCTTTTAATGCATCATAAATAAAAAAGAAAATCACAGAATGATGTAGCTGGAGAGGACCCTGGGGATCTAGTATTTCATGAAAGATTAATGTCCTTGATCTGTTTGTAAGTGTTTTGGAAAAATCTTCCATGGTCAAATAAAACTTGGCAATGTTGGATTAAAGTTAAATAGGTTTCTTTTTTCCTGAAGAACTTCATAGTCTGTAATATGCTAATATGTTTTGTGAATCTACAAGGAATGAAGTGTTTCAATGCTTATTTTACCCAGATTCTCATTTTGGGACAGGCTGGTCAAGCTGAGTCAGCTAGTATATTCTCTAGATGGAGATGATTGCTGATGCCTTTTTGAGAGTAAGAGAGTCCCCAGAGGAAGCAAGGGTATACCAGTTGCTCCATTTCATGCCAAGGATCCTCAGTCTTTAGAGGCTCAGAGAAGGCTGAAAGGCTACTCTAGGCTATCAGGGCTACCATTCATTGTGACCCATGCTACAGAGAAGCTTTGAGCTCAGTGCAAAGGAGTGACCAGCCCTTGAGAATCAGGAAAATTTATTTATTCCTGACCTAGTCCACTGAGGACATACAAGGAATGGGGCAGGAGAGTGTCACCAGCTATGGTTACAAGCTAGTCTGATTCTCTTTCATTAAGAAAACTGGTCCCTGTGAGTTTAGATTGGGAAGCACCAGGTTAAAAAAAATTTAGGCCAGGAGTGGTGGCCACTGTACTCCAGCCTGGGTGACAGAGTGAGAATCTGTCTTAAAAAAAAAAAAAGTTAAGTGATGTCTTCTGTTGAGGACATCTCAGAACTTTTAATATGAAAGTGTGCATTGTGAAGAATGGGAGCAGAGTGTACAGGAGTTTTAAAAGCTACTTGGTCATGAACCTCTTGCTTTGTGCAGGATTCGAGGGGCACTAACATTCTGAGGAAAATATTTTGGGAAACATTGATCTAATCCAAACTTCTCATTTTACCAGCAAACAACTGTGGGGCCCTCTAAGTTTCCTTTCTCCATCATTGTGACAAATTCATTGGAATTAATTCAATTAAACCTGGGGTCAGCTTTGAAGAGATTTATTTAGCAGGTAAATCTGTTTTGTACATTTTGAGGGAGTTCTGAGTTTCCATAGTCAAAAACCACAGATCAATTTAACCAACCTTTATGGAATATCACCTATGGCCCAAAGACCCTTTAGCTACAGTGATGGTCTACAAAAATATAAACTGTAATTCTTGCAATACAGGAGATTAGTAATAATGGTAAATATAATGATGATGACACCATGAATAGCTAACATTTATTGAATGCCTTTCTATTAGTCAGGCACTTTACTAAGTATTTTAATCCTCCCAACAATTTATGAGGTAGGGATTATAATAATTCCCATCTTATAGTGAGGACACTGATGTTAGGAAATTATTCTAGCCTAAATGTTAAGTATAAGCATGAATAGAAAGGTGTTATCAGCCTATAAGACATTCCTTTATGAGTGATACAAAGTCCTATATAAATTCAGAGAAAAGAAAAGTGGTTTTAGAAATCCTTGATCAGTGAGTGTGAAGCATGTGGTGGCCCGGTTACTGTTTGGTTGCCCATCTGTCCTCCCTCTGGGGACCAGCACCCCCTTACTTTGGAAGAATTGTTCTCCTTTTCACTGTAAGGTTCTTTCTGGCTATGCGATGGGGCACATTGCCTCAAACTAGCCCTGTTCCAGTCTTTGAGAACCTTGAAATTGGAACCAAGGGAAGAGGATTGCCTCTTGAATGGTAATTCTCTAAAATCTAGTCTGAGGTGCTGGTGCCTAATCCCTGGGTCTGTGGAAGGAGCTGGGCTGTGAGAGGGGAGAATGATGTTGATGTCAAGAGAGAGGCAGGTGCTAGGAGCAGAGAGATGGAGGCCTGGAGGGTTTCTGGGCTTCTCTGAGGCTTAGGGTTTAGATCATTGTCTTCATTACTGGAACAAAGGATTTACCATACCTGCTCTTCTGGGAATGAAACTGTCCTGCTTTGCAAAATAAAGTGTCATTAGAAAGAGATCTTAAAAACCCCACACCATAGACAGGTGCACAGATCCGTAGAAGTGTTAAAGTTCTGTCTGTTGGATGCTAAGCCAAGACTCTTAAGTATTTTCTAAAGAGAAACTGGTGTGTGTAGGCTGTGCACTCCCAGGGAGATAAAAAGTTAGGAACTTTATGGGTTGGGCTTGGTGGCTCCCACCTGTAATCCCAGCACTGTGGGAGGCTAAAGTGGGCAGATTGATTGAGCTGAGGAGTTCGAGACCAGCCTAGGCAACATGGTGAAACCCCATGTCTACAAAAACTACAAAAATTAGCTGGGCGTGGTGGCATGTACCTGTAGGCGGGAGGATCGCTTGAGCCCAAGAGGGAGAGGGTGCAGTGAGCCATGATTGTGCCACTGCACTCCACCTGGGTGACAGGAATTTTATGGGGAATGGGATCTTGGAGACTGAGTAGAGACTAGAGGAAAAAAGAAAAAACTACCTCCCCAACTGGCCACACTATTCTTTTAAAAAAATGTTAATTGACAAATTAAAATTGTATGTATTTACGGAGGTATAATGTGATGTTATGATATATGTATACATTGTGGAATAATTAAATCCAGAGAATTAATAGATTCATCACCTCAAAACCTATCTTTTTTGTGGTGAGAACATTTGAAATTTATTGTCTTAGCAATTTTGAAATACACAATACTTCATTGTTAACTACAGTCACCATGCTGTGCTGTAGATCTCAACAAAATGTATTCTTCCTGTCTCAACTAAAACATTGTACTCTTTGACAACATTTCCCCATTCCTCTCACCCCCTCCAAAACACCCATTCTTTATGTTGAAGAGAATGGCTAAAAAGTCCCAGCAGGTTTCAACTGACAGCTTCAGTGGTTGTCCCATCACACTTCAATGTTATTAATAGAAAGGAGAGGGGCAATACATAATTCGGACAGGCGGAAAGTACCATTGTCACCACTTTCCTGACTTCACAGAAAAAGTCCTCTTGTTTTCATCTGTAAAATGGGAACTGCGTGAATACCATTCTTCTTTTCTTCAGCCTCCAAAGAAAAAACAGATGCAAAGCCTTTTATCAATTGCAAAACAGTATACAATGTGTGTTATTACTCACAGTTGTCTTACTGTGACCAAACACTTTATAAGCCTGTGGCAAGTCAGCCTTACTCTCAGGAAGTGGACAATATTTGGGGAAGGAGAAGCAGCAGGATCTTTCAGGACAGTAGCCTTGGTGGGTCCAAAAATTCCTTGAGCGAAATGGGAGACAAAACTTTCTTCCTGCTTTGGGGTTTATCCTGTTAGTCTTTACTCTCTTCACTCCTATTTTCTATGGAGAATTTCCTGGGTTTGGAGTTTGGGTGTGTTTTATAGAGAGGAGGCAGAACATCTTTAGCTCCAGCAGAATGAAAGGATACATGCAAAGGAACATAGCACAGTATGTGGTACCCAGTTCCCCTTTAACTTGGCTTTATTCATTCACTCCTGGTAGGGCATTAATAAGGGATTTAGCCCCCTCCTATTGAAAACGATTAATTCAGGGAAGAGTTCAGGCAGTGTGGACAGATACAGTGTAGGCCAAGCCTGTTTCTAAGGCAGGAGCTGGGTAGGGAGGGTGAGAAGGGCGAGAAGAATAGGGAAATATGTGTCGTCTGTGTTGCTGCTGTTGCAAGCACCACAACAAACAAACAAGTGAAAAAAAAAAAAAAAAGAATTGTCCATACCGGAAAGTGTGCTGTTTTGGAGGAGGCTGGGGAAAGTGTGGATGGCTCGAGTGGGTCCTGTTGGATTGAAGTCTGACAGTGGTGATTCCCTTCAACAAATGGTCGGGGTGGCAGGGTACACACACACACACACACACACACACACACCCCACACGCAGCGCCCAGCCTCCGATTTCAGCGCTGGCAGGAGGTAACCATTCTTAGCTCGCCTTTCCAGGGTTATTTTTGGCTGAGGCTGTTCGCTGATGGCAAAAGGTTTCAGCCTCCTCCCAAATCCCTCCCCGTGCTTGTTCTAAAGAGAAACTGGTGCGAGTAGGCTGCACACTCCTAGGGAGACAGGGAGACGGGCCTGGCGCCGGAGAGGAACCCGGACTCTGCCCAAAGTCTCGCCACTCGCCGGCTGTTTTCTGGTGGAGGGTGTGCCCCGGAGGGCGGCGATCGCGTGTGAAGGCTGGGGCCAGGCGCGGGTGCAGGCGTCACCGGGGTCGGGCTAGCAGGCCCTGGAATCAGGCTTCTGGGACACCCCGAAAGTGAGTCCAACTTGGGGAGAAACTGAGGGCACCTCGGGCGGTCTGGCAGCAGAGAAGGTGGGAGGGAGAAAACTTTACAGGAAGGCAGAAGCAATCTCCGCCGAGGGAGTCAGCGAGCGGCCGCGCGGAGAGGAGGGGCGGGCGGTCCCCAGGCGGGCGGGCGCAGGGCGCCGTCCTGCCGGAGAGGGGGCCCGGGCGTGAGGCGGAGTCCTGGCGCGCGGCCAGGCTGGCGGAGGCCCCCGGCAGGCTGCAGATTCCCTCCGGCCCCGGGAGCCTCAGCAGGACCGGCCAGGAGGTGCCACGGAGGGGGGCCCCATCCCGGTGCTGACAGTGCCCACCGCGCCCTACGAGGACCGGCGGCCCACCGGCGGCGGGGGTCTGTGGCGACCTACCGGCTTCTTCGAGGGCCAGCGCAACTACCTGCCCAACTTCATCCAGAGCGTGCTGTCGTCCATCGACCTGCACGACCGTCGGTGCTGCACCACGGTGATGGGCAGCGACGGCAGGTACTTTAGCAGGACGGCCATCGAGATCGTGGTGCAGATGGCCGCGGCCAATGGGGTGAGTGTCCGGATGCCCCTCGCTTCCCGCCATGCCGCCGCCATGCCCTCTTCTAGCCCTTGTCCCCATGCTGCCTCCGGGCCCAGCTGGGAGGCCCCTGCCCCGGCTTTGCTTCCTCACTCCCGCATCCTCACCCTCCAGTGCCCCACTCCCGCCGTGCTCGCAGCCTCCCCGGCGCACCCCAGACACTGGATTCTATTAGTACCACCACCCCCAAAAGTCCTGAGGGGTGTCCGTCGTTCCTGGAGCCACTCCGGGCGCCCTGGACTCTTCTCCGACTCTGCACACATCCCGCACCTGCTCATTTTTCTTTCGGACATTCTCTTACCCGGCCCTGTAGATTCCAAGACAGCTCCCAGTTTTCCATATTGTTCCCAACGCGTTCACTGCCCACAGTCCCCACACAAACTTCTTTCCCAGGCTCACAACATAGTCCCTCTGCCCCGTGCCCTTTTTGCAATAATCTGCCAGTCCCCTAAGTCTTAGCTCTGCCTATTTAACAGTAGTGGTGTCTCAGAACACACACACACACACACACACACACACACACACACACACACACACACACGATCCCTGACATATTTGGCAAGAGTAGGCCCTGAAGGTTTTTAATATTTTGGTTCTTTAACCCAGTGGAATTACTGAATGATTTATTTAATTAGGGTAGGGATGGAGTGGATCCATTTGTTTGATGCTAAACAGCCTGAGCTCGCAGTTCCCAGGGGGCATATCTCTAAATGGTCTGAAACGAGGTTTGCAGTGGTTTTCTTAATGCAATTCCCAACTTCTCTCCAAATGCCTTTTGACATTTGACAACATTTCATGCCTCTTCCCCTTTCGCTTTTCATCCTTGTTTTCTCTCCCTTCTCCCACGACCTCGGTAGTCTTCTGCAATCTAGATTCTCAGACTTCGGGTTTTTCTCCCTCTGCCCCTTTCCTCTCTGTCCTATAACTAGAAGCACCTTTTGGCATAGACCCGTATCCCAGTTTCCTCTTTCCCAGGTCCAGCAGCATCTCAAGGACATCTACAAGAGGGATACCTAACTTCAGGGGTATCTGAATGATATGTGGGAAACATCGTCTAAAAAATTAATTTTATCCTTATTAATGCAACCAGACCCACACTCATAGAACTTTTCTTTAAGGGGAGTGTCTTGCAGATGTATAAATGAGTGTTAACATCTTTAAAGGCGAAACTGAACAATTCCCTGGCATTTGAATTCCCTCCTTCCTTCCCAACCCTCTCCTTTTCATTTTCTCATTTATTATTAAAAACATTTTTAAAGGATCTCCATGCTTCATATTTATCTACTATAATTCCTCCTTCTCGGTGTTGCAGGGATGGGGAAAGAGGATTTTTTAAAAAACACAATAAAAAGCAACTGGGAGAAACAGGGCCAGTGGTGTTGGGGTGGGTAGTGGAATTGTGATTTTTGACTCCCGTAGACAATGATGCTGGATATATGGGGTTTGATTTCTCTCTGGCTCCTCACTTGAGATTGATGAAGTTTGGCTAGAATCAGGGAGTTGAAGAGAGGTTGACAAATGGTCTTTCACTCTTCTCTGACAGGCTGTTCCTGTGGAGTGATGGAGAATAATGAGCCTTGGGAGAGCTATGGGAGCTCTCACACTCCTTCCCGAGCCAATTTTTTAGGGAGTGAGAGAAACATGGCCTGTCCAATACTTGTTGTGGGTCAGGATATTTTTGAAGCTACGGTTGTTGATTTGCATGGGAAAATTATTATGTCTTATTATTTCTTGTCCCACTTTACCATAAGGGCTCCTCAGCTTCTTACTTCAATGGGTCTTCCATGACAAACACACTTTATTAACTCAAAGAGTGGAATTTATTTTAACAGATAATTAGCATAGGTCAATATATGCTTAAAATAGAGTCAAATTAAACCTACTAGCTGTTATAAAGGACAGATGACAAAATCCACATAGAAGCATCGACTCTTAAATAATCTGAAAGTACTACTTCTAAGAGGGGCGGGCATGGGTGAAGGGAATGGTGGACATGTTTCAGAATTTCAACCGCCAACTTTAACCAATCGTTTCCTCATTTTGTTCACCTTCTTGGGGGCTTATGCTAAAGTGAAGTGAATAGCCATAAGGCTGGCTTCAGGAGAAAGGTGGTCTAAAAGAACTGGATAATTATAAGCAAAATTGGTCTCAAATGATTGAAAATTGATGAGAATGTGCTTGTCTCCTGATTTGGCATCCTGAGTTAGACTCAGGAATACTGAACATGGATCCCAAAGGCTTTGGTCTTTTTTGATATCCTATTGGATATTCATAAGCAGGCTAGAAAAATAGGAAACTAGAATTTATTCTCTTTGAACTGACAAATCTGACCAGTGGGCTGCATTCTCTATATCTGAAAAATCTTGGTTTTGATTGAAAAAGTTAATTTTACAAAGCAATTTTCTTTTTTTAAATTAAATTTCCTTTTTTTTGAGACAGGGTCTCACTTTGTTGCCCAGGCTGGAGTGCAATGGTACAGTCTTGGCTCACTGTAGCCTTGACCTCCCCAGATTCAGGTGATCTTCCCATCTCAGCCTCCTGAGTAGCAGGGGCTATAGGTGCACAACACCACGCACAGCTGATTTTTGTGTTTTTACTACTCATAGGGTTTCTCTGTGTTGCCCAGTCTAGTCTCAAACTCCTGATCTCAAGAGATCTGTCTGCCTTGGCCTCCTAAAGTGTCATGAACCACCATGCCCAGCCTACAAAGCAATGTTCTAGGAAAAACTACAGTTACTCTTTGATTATGTAATTGCTGGAGAAGAAAAGCATGGCATTTCTAAAATGATGAACTATATTACTTATATTTTAATATCTCATAAAGTTTGAAATAGACATTTCAAAAATAAACATGTATAAAAATTTTTATAAATTAAAATATAAAATCAAAAACATTTTACAATTATTTTATTATAAAATTATTATAGAATCAAAAACATTATAAATTTAAACAACTTTTTTAAAAATTTATTTTGGGATTTACCATGGAGTGATGGAGAATAATGAGCCTTGGGAGAGCTATGGCAGCTCTCATACTCCTTCCTGGGCCAACTTTTTAGGAAATGGGAGAAATATACCCTGTTCAATGTTTATTGTGGGTCAGGATATTTTTGAAGCTATAGTTGTTGATTTGCTTCAAACTTTAAAAAAATTATTATAAAATTATGGGATGTAAAAAATTTATTATAAAACTTTGAAATTTTCAAACTTTCAGAAAAGCAGAGAGATGAGATTAATGACACTCACAGGCAAGCATAGAACATAGATTGTAAACATTTTGCTATATTTGTGTCATGACTATTTTTTGCTTTTGTTTGAAAGTATATTAAAGAAAATGATATTTTACCCCTAAATTCTTTAGTACAGATTTCTAAAAAAATAAGAACATTTTCCTGTATAGTTACAAAATCATCTTTTCAAACAAAATAAAAAATGGCTTTTTTATATCATTTATTACCCAGTCCACATTCAGATTTCCTCAATTATTATGAAATGTCCTTTTATTTTTTGAGACAAAGTCTTGCTCTTTCACACAGCCTGAAGTGCAGTGAAACAATCATAGCTCATTGCAGCCTCAAACTCCTGGGCTCAAGTGATCTTCCTGCCTCAGCTTCCTGAGTAGCTAGGACTATAGGTGCACACCACCATGCCCAGCTAATTTATTGTTTTTGTAGAGATGGAGGTCTTACTACGTTGCCCAGGCTAGTCTCAAACTCCTGGCCTCAAGTGATCCTTCCAGCTTGGTCTCCCTGAAATATCTTTTGTGGCTGGTTTGTTCAAATGAGTTTCTTCTAATCAAGGGACACACATTGTATTTGATTATTTAGCTCAAGACTTTTTTAACCTGGAAAATACCCATACTCTTTGTTTATGTATTTATTTAGTGAAATTGACTTGTTGAAAAACTAGTCAGTTGTCCTGTAGAATATTTCCCCTTCTGGAATTTTCTGGTTGCTTTTTATAGTGTCATTTAACTTTGCACTCTGTTTTTTCCTGGTTAACTGTAAGTTAGTTCTAAAGGCTTTTAGGCCTGCTATAACAAAATACCAAAAACTGGATGACTTATAAAGAACAGAAATTTATTTCTCACAGTTCTAGAGGCTAGCAAGTTTAAGATCAAGGAGCATGTGGTTTTGATATCTGGTTAGGACCAACTTTCTTGTTCATAGATTGGCCTTCTTGCTGGGCCCTCACATAGTGGGAGAGACTAGCTAGCTCTCTGGAGCCTCTTTTATAAGGGCACTAATTCCAATCATGAAGCCTCTGTCCTTATGATCTAATGACCCCCTAAAGGCCCCACCTTTTAATACCAGCACCTTTGGGGTTAGGATGTCAACATATTAATTTGGGGAAGACATACACGTTCAGCCCATTGCAAGGTTTAGTTAGATTCAGGTTCAACTTCTTTTTTTAAAGACTATTTCATAGGCAATAATGTGTATTCACATCCCATCATTAGTGATGGTGAGATGATCGCAAGGTTAGGGTGATCACTGCCTACCTCCTCTGCTATATTCCCCCTTGGGTCAAGCCAGTAGTCTGTGACGTGAACTTTGTACCATGTGTATATTCAGTTATATTCTGTATCAATAGTTACTTGATTGTTTTAGCATTTATTAATGATCCTTGCTTGAGTTGATTATTTCATTAGGGGTTTCAAAATGGTGAATTTCTAATTCTCTAATTCTGTCTACATGCTTTAGCTGGCATTTTTCTATAAGCAGATCATTTTCTTCACAACTGGGTTATTTGGCTACCCTGAAACATAGTTCCTTCCGGGAAGGCAGAACATATGTTTATTTCTGTCTTTTAAAAATTACTGGTGTTTGGAGTGAAGATTAGGTGAGCTAACTACCTCCACAGGTGACAAATGAATTTTGTTTTGTCTCACTTTTGCTTTTTTGAATATCACTGTGGCTGCTTGGATTTTTATATTTAATTTGAATGGATTAGGGAATAAATGAGAAGATAGGTTTTATCTGTTTCTGTAGTTTTTATGTGGCTGTGTGAACTTACTTTTAAAAATTCCCAGAAATATTTTAATTCCCCTTTAAAGATATAAACTATGTCATACTATAAAGCAAAAGATAAACCAATCATGTGAAGAGTAAATAGTATCGTTTAAACGAGTTGTGGTTAAGCTTAGTTTGTAACTAATTCGTTTTTTATTTTCTTTCTACTTTTATCTGCTTCAGAGCCTCTTCAGTGGTTTAGATCTTCTGTGTGTCAAATTATTCTAATCTCTTAAAAAGTTTAAGAGCTAAAATACAACACAATGACTACAAGAATGCCTTTGTACTTTTCTGGGTAGGTACACCTAAGGCAACTTCTTTTTCTCTTCTTTGTTCTCTTCTTCTTTCTTATTCTTAAATCATCTTCAATATTGGACAGATGACAGCACTATGCCTGCCTCAAGATGTTTCTGACTTTCTCTTTTTCTTTTTCTTTTTTTTTTTTTTTTTTGAGATGGAGTCTTGCTCTGTCACCCAGGCTAGAGTGCAGTGGCACAATCTTGGCTCACTACAACTTCTGCCTCCTGGGTTCCAGTGATTCTCCCAACTCAGCCTCCTGAGTAGCTGGGGTTACAGGCATGCACCTCCACGCCTAGCTAATTTTTTGTATTTTTACTAGAGACGGGGTTTCACCATGTCGGCCAGGCTGGTCTTGAACTCCTGACCTCAAGGGATCTGCCTGCCTTGGCCTCCCAAAGTGCTGGGATTACACGTGTGAGCCACTGCACCCGGCCATTTCTGACTTTTTCTAAAGTCTTCTTTCTCTGGAGATGACATTATATAATAGCACTGTTCAATAGAAGTTTCTTTGATGATGGAACTGTTCTATAATCTGCATTGTCCCAGCCACTAGCCATATGTGACTACTGTAACACTTGAAATGTGGCTAGAGCAACTGAAGAACTGAATTTTGCATTTTACTGAATTTTAATTAATTAAAATAGAAATGCAAATAACCATAAGTGGTTAGTAGCTACCATACTGGACAGCAAAGATCTATAATTCAGCATTTAAAATCGATTTTGTTTTGTTTTCAAAAATGGAGTCAGACTGTTACAACCCAAAAGAACTGTAGGTTAAATTAAGGTAAATCACCAAATACTACATACACATTTGGGAAATCCAAACCAGATTTTTCATGTGATAACCACACCCTCTTTTGACTTTAGCCTTGGAGGTAATGGAGTATGGCAGAAAAAACCCTGTATCAGCAGCTGGAAGACTCACCTTCTTTTCCTAGCTCTGCCATATATTGACCAAAAGAGTCAAAGTCCATTCAGATGGTTGAGGGGCCTTGGAATTTTGTTTTTGGTTTTCACATACAAGTTGGAGGGCAGATGCGTTAGCCTCTTGAAATACCCAGAAACCACTTGTTTCCTCATCTAAAAATCAGGTATGACAGGATCATTTAATTATCCTGGAAATCAGATGAAGCACTGCATATGGAAGCACTTTGTAACATCGATAGCACTGGGAAATGTAAAGACCTTTTACTGAAATATAAAGGTGTATGGTCAACTGAATATATCTCAGATAGTTATGATTTGACTGTATATATTGAATATAACCAGTAGTGAGCCCCTTGGTAAACAGCTTACAGTTTTGTTGCAAGTTTTAGCCAAGAGAAAATTTATTTGTTGACTAGTCATGCCCTTTATTGGCCACATGATGAGCAGCCAAGATATTAACACACAGTGCACCTTGCAGAATTCAAGAATGTCTCAGTGTCTTGTGAACTAGGAAGCTGAAATGCAGTGTTATGCAGAAGGCTGTCTCAGTAGGAGCCTTGGGAGTGTCCTCCAGATAGATGTTTGTGCAGGTTGTATTTGATTCCATTTGGCCATGAAAAGCTGGTTGCTCTAAAGAATGAGAATATACTTGGTTTTGCATTTACTAGAACTATCTGGGGAACAAATCTTGGGGTGGAAGAAAGAAGGGAGGGAGGGAAAGCTGTGCTTCAATACCTAGGGCTTCTTTCCTGGAATGGATCTGAGAATCTGGGATTGGGTGGCTAATATCTCATCTCTAGAAGGGAGAAAGAACTGGGTGGTGATGGCTTTGTATTTTCTATTGGAGTCCACTACAGAATAGGTGAATGGAATGGGCTGCTATGATCCAGACATTAGGGAGGACAGGTTTGTGATACATTAGAAAACTTGAATGAGCCCTTCTATGATTCTCTCTTCCCTCTTTCTGCTTCCCGTTCTTAATCACCATCCGCAGGTTGTGGAATTAGCAAATCTATTATGTGAGCAATAGAAAACTTACAGGAGCCCTTGGCTCCATCTATCTCCCTGTTTGTGTCAGTTCCTTCTGGATGCTTTTAGTCTGTGGTCTTCATTCACTCTTTTTATGGGGAAGTAAAAGGAGTGGGACAGATTATGAGAACAGCTGGGTCCTCCCAGTTGCTGGGGTGGTTATTTTAAGCTTTGTTTAATGTGTCCAGAGACCCAGATGGCATTTTTAACTAAGCTGCTTTATTAAATCTTGTGATAAAGCATAGTGATGTTTATTGAAAAGGCAGACACGCATCAGCAACATTATGCGTGAAACTTGCTCTAAGAATTTTCTATAAAACATCTGTTCTCTTTGAGCCTTTTGTGAACTCTGGAAGTTTGCTAGTTTCTATACAGACTTGAGGACAAGAAGTTGGAACCCACTTTTGGAGATGTCCAAGCATAGGTATTGGCATCATTAATCCTAACCCTCTCAGTTTTAAGGCCCCGGATACCCTTCTGTTAGACAACAGTAACATGAGCAAGCACTGTAATAACATTTAAACAAGATTATTTGGAAATAATGGACAAGAAAAATTAGTATACATTGTTTGGGGATTTTAAAATTAAAGATAAAAAGCTAGGGTTTCAATGACCTGTGCCAGCCTATAGCCTTAAGAGTCAATTTGCAAACACTCAAGATTTGGCCAATATGCCTCTACTACTTCTACTTAACACAGTCAAAGGGAAATTTTTAGAGTCTTTCATCTGATTTGACTCTCTTAGTTACGAATAAGAGGATATCTAGAATATATATGTGACTTGTTAAAATGAAAATCCACCTTCTCTGAGTCTTCAAATATCTTTCATATCTTACATTTTTAGTCACATCAACTTTTGAAGTCATGTCCGTAGTTGTATGAAAAGAAAAATTTCAGGAACATTCAACCTCAAAAGTTCTTTTTCTTAGTCTGAAGTCGTAGAAGCATTTGACTTTTACTTTCTCTTTTTAAGTTCGTACTAGTAGGTATTTTGTATAAATATAATATTTAATTATTGCCTTTGTATTCTTTTTCTCTAGTAAACATCCTGGTTTTTAGCTATCAATATGTAGTTTTACATTTAGGGATTTCTAATGGAAAGAGAAAGGAATCTGAAATCAGAGGACGAGAGTTTATTCTACTTGACCAAACACATACACAATACTGGAAGGAGAGTTTTACAACAAATATTTAATATCTATGACATGTAAACCGTTTTTTGAAATCAAGAAAATTCAAACATTTCAATACAAATATCATCAATAATAACACATGAACAGGTGGCCAACCTTATTAATAACCAGAGAAATATAAATTAAAACAATCCATCAACTTGTAAAAAAGATGAAATTACCCAGAGTTGGTGTAGGTGATGGAAAATTGTCATGTTTGTATACTGTTCATAGAAGTTAAATTGACATAACTTTTTGGTCAGGCAATTTGGAAGTATATATCTAAATTAATAGAGTAGTTTTCTAATAACCTGGGAATCTCTTAATCTAAGAATCTTTACTGTAGATTTTTCTAGAACAAATGTACAAACATCTGTGTACAAGGATACTCACTGCAGCATTTTGCTAAGGAAAAACTCAGAAAAAATCTATATGTTCAACAGAGAACAGGTACATAATTTATGACACAACTGCACAATATACACCACTAAAATAAAGGATATAAATTTATATGTAGTATGAAAAAGATGTGAATGATAGCTTGTTGGTGAAAAACAGCAATGACTGGAATATTGTGTGTAACGTAATCCTGCTTTTCTGTATATAATGTAGGCATAGAAAATAGGATTGAAAGGACATACTCTAGTCAACAGTGTATATAGCTTGGGTGGAGGGGGTGTATAATGGGGAAGGAGAGTCCCTTTTCCTATCTATTCCATATACATCTCTGGATTTAAAAGATCATACATGCATATGCATTACCTTCAAAATTAAAATGATAAAGACAAAAGGAGAAGCTTTGGATTTGAATCATGATACTACTGTTTGCAACTTCTATGACCGTGGGGAAGTCGCCTAGCCTCCTGGGGTTTATTTCCTCATTTATAAAAATAGGGAAAGTAATAATACTTGTTTACATATCTTCTAGGGTTGTTGGGAGGATTGAATGTGATAATGGGTTACAGCATTATGAATTATTTATTCATATAACACAATTATTATAAAAATAGTTTGCTCTGATTAAAATAAAAGAAGGACGAGATCGTGTGTGTTTTTCAGTCCCAGTAGCTTTACTAACCAGAAAGCGCCTGCTGATGTGGTGATCACAGTTGCTTTGGTGCAGCTTCCTCTTGACTTTTGGCATTTCTCCACGCTGCTAGCTAAGGCTGAGGTGGCGACTGTGGAAGGTGTGATCTCCTCCCCCTCCCAGCACACATTTGTGTGCATACTCACACCCACGCACACACAAACACACACATGCACACTGTATCACAGTACATGAGGTGGCAGCAGCTGCTCCGGCATAGACTTTCACACAACATAAAGGGCTTTTTTGCTGTGGTCTGTGCATTATTTCCTGTTAAGCATGAGCTGAGTCAGTGCCATGCTTTTCCATCTGAAACCTTTCTGAGGCTCAGGCTGTGTTAAGAGCAAACCCTCTCCCCTCCATGCCCACCCCATGGCTCTCTACTGAAGCCAGATCATAATCTGCTCATTTCATGAGGATTTTCAAACCGAATGGACTGGGCCATGTGAGAGATCACTGAAAGGAACAGACCAAGCAGAGGCTAAGAGACTCCACGCTAATCTGCTGAGTCATCTGAAAATGCACATCTGTGGGAGCTCACGGTGCTTTAAAGTACTTTGGCAGGATGTTTGTTCAGGGGGCCTGTTCCTGCAGCCCTGCTGAATGTTTGGTTAGGAGGCATAATCATTTTTTGGACAGGATCTCCCAAATATATAGTGATAGATGCTAATGTGGAATATGATACAGAAGATCCAGCTTGGATGTCATAAATAACAATAAATTGTTTAATCTTGCTGAGTTGTAAATCTATGATTGCCAGAGGTCTTTAGTTCACTGGAACATAGTATAGAGGCAGGGGCACTTAGCAAATAGGCAGTTATTATTTTCCAACCAGACAGAAACTGGTCTGATGGAATTTACCTAAAAAGGCATACACATGTATTGTAATTAATTGTGACAATTACTCAGAGAAAACACATGGCCCTAAAGAGGCTGAGGGTTTTTTTGTTCTACCTATAAATGTATATGTATATTCACCTATATTCTACCTATGTATAAGTAAGAAAATGAGTTTTTGTTTTGGGGATATATATTTATACGTATCTATACAGATAGATATACACATACTTAATTTCTGTGTACCTATTAAGGTGCAGTGCCAGATGGAAAGTATTTTTAAACATTTAGATAGCTTATTCTATAGCATATGTGTGCATATAGCCCCCCCATAAAGCTTTGTCTCTTTTCTGGATATATTTATCAAGAGGCTAGAACAGAGTCCAAAATGTCAGAAATGTTTGAACATTCCATAGAAATGAAGGAGGTGTTTCCAAATGACCTATGTTTCTATGGCAATAAATAGAACTTGTGCTGCGTTGGATGGGTCAGGAGTAAGGAACATAAACAGTGTAAGTATGACTATTCCAGGCAGAAATCTACCATGTAAGAACAGCTTTGTGCAGTGAGCTCAACAACATTGATCAGTTAGCAGTCCGGTTCAGTACAACATTGATCAGGTAGCAAGCCGGTTCAGCAGTGCCAGTCGGAGACACAGATGGGGACAATCAAAGAAGATGCAGGTCAGGACAAGGATGCAGACATGTACCTGTCACTACCATGGACTTCAGCAGCTTCTTAGTGAGCAGGTTTATGATCAAAGAAGAAAGACATCGTTGATATGTAAGCATGTTACAATTAATTTGCTGTTTAGTTATTAGCAAACTACATCCAGTTTTTAGTTTTTAGGTTTTTATTCTTTTTTCTTTTTTGAAACAGGTTCTTGTTCTGTCATCCAGGATGGAGTATAGATGTTATCCAAGCTCACTGCAGCCTTAAACTTCTGGGCTAAGTGGATCCTCCCACCACAGCCTCCCAAGAAGCTGGGACTACAGGTGCATGCCACCATGCCCAGATAATTTTCCATATTTGCGCAGATTGCAGTGTAGATATTGCTATCTTTACACAGATAGCAGTGTAGATATTTCCAAGTTTAGACAGATAGCGGTATAAATATTTCCATGTTTACACAGATAGCATTGTAGATATTTCCATGTTTCCACAGAAAGCGGTGTAGATATTTCCTTGTTGATACAGATAACGGTGTAGATATTACCAGGGTTATACAGATAGCAGTTTAGATATATCCACGATTATAAAGATAGCGATGTAGATATTTCCACGTTTTTACAGGTAGCGGTGTAGATATTTCCACGTTTTACAGATCGCGGTGTAGATATTTCCATCTTTATACAGATAGCGGTGTAGATATTTCCATGTTTATAGAGATGGCAGTGTAGATAATTCCATGTTAAAACAGATGGCGGTGTAGATATTTCCTTGTTTATACAGATAGCGGTGTAGTTATTTCCATGTTTATACAGATAGCCTTGTAGATATTTCCATGTTTATACAGATAGCGGTGGAGATATTTCCATGTTTATAGAGATAGCGGTGTAGATATTGCAACGTTTATACAAATGGCTGTGTAGATATTTCCATGTGTATACAGATGGCAGTGTAGATATTTCCATGTTTATACAGATGGAGGTGTAGATAATTCCATGTTTATACAGATGACTGTGTAGATATTTCCATGTTTTTACAGATGGCGGTGTAGGTATTTCCATGATTATACAGATAGCGGTGTGGCTATTTCCATGTTTATACAGATAGCATTGTAGATATTTCCATGTTTATAGAGATGGCTGTGTAGATATTTCCATGTTGATACAGATGGCTGTGCAGATATTTCCATGTTTATACACATGGCAGTGTAGATATTTCCATCTTTATAAAGATTGTGGTGGAGACATTTCCATGTTTATACAGATGACCATGTAGGTATTTCCATGTATATACAGATGGCGGAGTAGATATTTCCATGTGTGTAGAGATAGCCATGTAGATATTTCCATGTTTATAGAGATAGCAGTGTAGTTATTTCCATGTTTATAGAGATGGCTGTGTAGGTATTTCCATGTTTATACAGATGGCAGTGTAGATATTTCTATGTTTATGCAGATGCAGGTGTAAATATTTCCATGATTATACAGATGACTCTGTAGATATTTTCATGTTTTCACAGATGGCGGTGTAGATATTTCCATGTTTATACAGATAGCGGTGTGATTATTTCCATGTTTATTCAGATAGCTGTGTAGTTATTTCCATGTTTATAGAAATGGCTGTGTAGATATTTCCATGTTTATACAGATGGCAGTGTAGATATTTCCATGTTTATTCAGATATTGATGTAGATATTTCCATGTTTATACAGATGACTGTGTATATATATCCATGTTTTTACAGACGGCGGTGTAGATATTTCCATGTTTATACAGATAGCAGTGTAGATATTACCACGTTTACACATATAGCGGTTTAGATATTTCCATCATTGCACAGATTGTGGTGTAGATATTTCCATCTTTAGACAGATAGAGGTGTAGGTATTTCCATCTTTGCACAGTTTGCGGTGTAGATATTTCCATCTTTACACTGATAGTGGTGCAGATATTTCCATGTTTACACAGATAGCGGTGAAGGTATTTCCATGT
The DNA here is from genome assembly GCF_028858775.2 of Pan troglodytes. Taxonomy (NCBI): domain Eukaryota; kingdom Metazoa; phylum Chordata; class Mammalia; order Primates; family Hominidae; genus Pan; species Pan troglodytes. Next base: position 1,773,277 of record NC_072404.2, on the reverse strand, counting down.
TTACACAGATAGCATTGTAGATATTTCCATGTTTATAGAAATGGCTGTGTAGATATTTCCAAGATTATACAGATGTCAGTGAAGATATTTCCATGTTTATACACACAGTGGTGTAGATATTTCCATGTTTATACAGATAGCATTGGAGATATTTCCATGATTATACAGATGGCGGTGTAGATATTTCCAGGTTCATACAGATAGTGGTGTAGATATTTCCATGTTTATACAGATAGCGGTGTAAATATTTCCATATTTCTACAGATGGCTGCGTAGATATTTCCATGGGTATACAGATGGCTGTGCAGATATTTCCATGTGTACACACATGGGAGTGTAGATATTTCCATGTTTATACAGATGGAGGTGTAGATATTTCCATGTTTACACAGAAAGCGGAGTAGATATTTCCATGTTTAAACAGATAGCGTTGGAGATATTTCCATGTTTATACAGATGGCGGTGTAGATATTTCCATGTTTATACAGATAGTGGTGTAGTTATATCCATGTTTATACAGATAGCGGTGTAGATATTTCCATGTTGATACAGATTGCGGTGTAGTTATTTCCATGTTTATAGAGATAGCGGTTTAGATATTTCCATGTATCTACAGATGGCTGTGTAGATATTTCCATGAGTATACAGATGGCAGTGTAGATATTTCCATGTTTATAAACATGGTGGTGTAGATATTTCCCTGTTTATAGAGATGACTGTGTATATATTTCCATTTTTTACAGATGGCGGTCAAGATATTTCCATGTTGATACAGATAGCAGTGTAGATATTTCAATGTTTATAGAAATGGCTGTGTAGATATTTCCGAATTTATACAGATGGCAGTGAAATTATTTCCATGTTTATACACATAATGGTGTAGATATTTCCATGTTTATACAGACGACTGTTTCGATATTTCCATTTTTATGCAGATGGCGGTGTAGTTATTTCCATGTTTATACAGATAACGGTGTAGATATTTCTAACTTTATACAGAGAGTGGTGTAGATATTTCCATGTTTGTACAGATAGCGGTGTAGGTATTTCCATGTTTACAGAGATAGCGGTGTAGATATTTCCAAGCTTATACAGATGGCTGTGAAGATATTTCCATGTGTATACAGATGGCAGTGTAGATATTTCCATGTTTATACAGATGGAGGTGTAGATATTTCCATGTTTATACAGATTACTCTGTAGATATTTACATATTTTTAGGGATGGCGGTGTAGATATTTCCATGTTTCTACACATAGCGGTGTGGCTATTTCCATGTTTATACAGATAACGGTGTAGATATTTCGACGTTTATAGAGATGACTGTGTAGATATTTCCATGTGTATACAGATGGAAGTGTAGATATTTCCATGTTTATAGAGATGGAGGTGTAGATATTTCCATGTTTATACAGATAGCGGTGTAGATATTTCCACGATTATACAAATAGCGGTGTACATATTTCCACGTTTATACAGATAGCGGTGTAGATATTTCCATGTTTATACAGATATCGGAGTAGATATTTCCATGTTTAGAGAGATAGCGGTGTAGATATTTCCATGTTTATACAGATAGTGGTGTAGATATTTCCATGTTCATAGAGATAGCCATGTAGATATTTCCATGTTTATACAGATGGCGGTGTAGATATTTCCAGGTTCATAGAGATAGTGGTGTAAATATTTCCATGTTTATAAAGATAGTGGTGTAGATATTTCCATGCTTATACAGATAGCGGTGGAGATATTTCCAGGTTTATACAGACAGCGATGTAGATATTTCCATGTTTATACAGACAGCGGTGTAGATCTTTCCATGTTTATACAGATAGCATTGTAGATATTTCCATGTTTACACAGATAGCGGTGTAGGTATTTCCATGTTTACACAGATAGCGTTGTAGATATTTGCATGTTTGTACAGATAGCAGTGTAGAAATTTCCATGTTTATACACATAGCGGTGTAGATGTTTCCATGTTTATACAGATTGTGGTGTAGGTATTTCCATGTTTACAGAGATAGCGGTGTAGATATTTCCAAGTTTATACAGGTGGCTGTGTAGATATTTCAATGTGTATACAGATTGAAGTGTAGATATTTCCATGTTTATACAGATGGAGGTGTAGATATTTCCACGTTTATACAGATAGTGGTGTAGATATTTCCATGTTTATAGAGATAGCGGTGTAGATATTTCCATATTTATACAGAAGGCGGTGGGGATATTTCCATGTTTATACAGATAGCGGTGGAGATATTTCCATGTTTATACAGATGGCGGTGTAGATATTTCCAGGTTTATACAGATAGTGGTGTAGACATTTCCATGTTTATACAGATATCGGTGTAGATATTTCCATGTTTCTACAGATGGCTGTGTAGATATTTGCATGGGTATACAGATGGCAGTGTAGATATTTCCATGTGTATACAGATGGGAGTGTAGATATTTCCATGTTTGTACAGATGGATGTGTAGATATTTCCATGTTTACACAGATAGCGGAGTAGATATTTCCATGTTTAAACAGATAGCGGTGTAGATATTTCCGTGTTTATAAAGATGGCGGTGTAGATATTTCCATGTTTATACAGATAGTGGTGTAGATATATCCATTTTTATACAGATAGCGGTGTAGATATTTCCATGTTGATACAGATTGCGGTGTAGCTATTTAAATGTTTATAGAGATAGCGGTGTAGATATTTCCATGTATCTACAGATGTCTGTGTAGATATTTCCATGAGTATACAGATGGCAGTGTAGATATTTCCATGTTTATAAGGATGGTGGTGTAGATATTACCCTGTTTATACAGATAGCAGTATAGATATTTCCATGTTTATAGAAATGGTTGTGTAGATATTTCCAAGTTTATACAGATGGCAGTGAAGTTGTTTCCATGTTTATACACATAGTCGTGTAGATATTTCCATGTTTATACAGATGACTGTTTAGATATTTCCATTTTTATGCAGATGGCGGTGTAGATATTTCCATGTTTATAGAGATAGCGTTGTAGATATTTCCAAGTTTATACAGATAGTGGTGTAGATATTTCCATGTTTGTACAGATAGATGTGTACATATTTTCATGTTTATAAAGATTGCGCTGTAGGTATTTCCATGTTTACACAGATAGCGGTGTAGATATTTCCAAGTTTATACAGATGGCTGTGTAGATATTTCCATGTGTATACAGATGGCAGTGTAGTTATTTCCATGTTTATACAGATGGAGGTGTAGATATTTCCATGTTTATACAGATTACTCTGTACATATTTTCATATTTTTACAGATGGCGATGTAGATATTTGCATGTTTCTACAGATAGCGGTGTGGCTATTTCCATGTTTATACAGATAGCGGTGTAGATATTTCCACGTTTATAGAGATGACTGGGTAGATATTTCCATGTTTATACAGATGGCCGTGTAGATATTTCCATGTTTATAGAGATAGCCATGTACATATTTCCATGTTTATACCGACAGTGGCGTAGATATTTCCATGTTTATACAGATGACTGTGTAGGTATTTCCATGTTTATTCAGATGTCGGTGTAGATATTTCCATGTTCATAGAGATAGCCATGTAGATATTTCCATGTTTATACAGATATTGTTGTTGATATATCCATGTTTATGTAGATAGCGGTGTAAATATTTCCATGTTTATAAAGATACTGGTGTAGATATTTCCATGCTTATACAGATAGCGGTGGAGATATTTCCATATTTATACAGACAGCGATGTAGATATTTCCATGTTTATACAGACTGCGGTGTAGATCTTTCCATGTTTATACAGATAGCGTTGTAGATATTTCCATGTTTACACAGATAGCGGTGTAGATATTTCCATGTTTACACAGATAGTGTTGTAGATATTTGCATGTTTCTACAGATAGCAATGTAGATATTTCTATGTTTATGCAGATAGCCGTGTAGATATTTCCATGTTTATACAGATAGCGGTGTAGATATTTCCATGTTAGCTGACATAGCGGTGCAGATATTTCCAAGTTTATACAGATGGCTATGTAGATATTTCCTTGTGTATACAGATGGAAGTGTAGATATTTCCATGTTTATACACATGGAGGTGTAGATATTTCCATGTTTACACAGATAGCGGAGTAGATATTTCCATGTTTAATCAGATAGCGGTGGAGTTATTTCCATGTTTATACAGATGGCGGTTTAGATATTTCCATGTTTATACAGATAGTGGTGTAGATATATCCATGTGTATGCAGATAGCTGTGTACATATTTCCATGTTGATACAGATTGCGTTGTAGCTATTTCCATGTTTATAGAGATAGCGGTGTAGATATTTCCATGTATCTACAGATGACTCTGTAGATATTTCCATGAGTATACAGATGGCAGTGTAGATATTTCCATGTTTATAAACATGGTGGTGTAGATATTTCCCTGTTTATACAGATGACTGTGTATATATTTCCATGTTTTTACACATGGCGGTCTAAATATTTCCATGTTTATACAGATAGCAGTGTAGATATTTCCATGTTTATAGAAATGGCTGTGTAGATATTTCCAAGTTTATACAGACGGCATTGAAGGTATTTCCATGTGTATACACATAGTGGTGTAGATATATCCATGTTTATACAGATGACTGTTTAGATGTTTCCATTTTTATGCAGATGGCGGTGTAGATATTTCCATGTTTATAGAGATAACGGTGTAGATATTTCCAAGTGTATTCAGATAGTGGTGTAGATATTTCCATGTTTGTACAGATAACTGTGTAGAAATTTCCATGTTTATACTGATTGCGGTGCAGGTATTTCCATGTTTACAGAGATAGCGGTGTAGATATTTCCAAGTTTATACAGATGGCTGTGTAGGTATTTCCATGTGTATACAGATGGCAGTGTAGATATTTCCATGTTTATACAGATGGAGGTGTAGATAACTCCATGTTTATACAGATTACTCTGCAGGTATTTTCATATTTTTACAGATGGTGGTGTAGATATTTCCATGTTTCTACAGATGGCTGTGTAGATATTTCCATGGGTATACAGATGGCTGTCTAGATATTTCCATGTGTATACAGATGGGAGTGTAGATATTTACATGTTTATACAGATGGAGGTGTAGATACTTCCATGTTTACACAGATAGCGGAATACATATTTCCATGTTTAAACAGATAGCAGTGGAGATATTTCCATGTTTATACAGACGGCGGTGTAGATATTTCCATGTTTATACAGACGGCGGTGTAGTTCTTTCCATGTTTATACAGATAGCGTTGTAGATATTTCCATGTTTACACAGATAGCGGTGTAGGTATTTCCATGTTTACACAGATAGCGTTGTAGATATTTGCATGTTTGTACAGATAGCAGTGTAGATATTTCCATGTTTATACAGATAGCGGTGTAGATGTTTCCATGTTTATACAGATAGCAGTGTATATATTTCCATGTTTCCACAGATGGCTGTGTAGATATTTCCATGGGTATACAGATGGCTGTGTAGATATTTCCATGTGTATACAGATGGGAGTGTGGATATTTCCGTGTTTATACAGATGGAGGTGTAGATATTTCCATGTTTACACAGATAGCGGAGTAGATATTTCCATGTTTAAACAGATAGCGGTGGAGATATTTCCATGTTTATACAGACGGCGGTGTAGATATTTCCATGTTTATACAGATAGTGGTGTAGATATATCCATGTTTATACAGATAGCGGTGTAGATATTTCCATGTTTATACAGATGGCGGTGTAGATATTTCCATGTTTATACAGATAGCGGTGTAGATATTTCCATGTTTATGCAGATGGAGGTGAAGATATTTCCATGTTTATTCAGATAGCGGTGTAGATACTTCCACGATTATACAGACAGCGGTGTAGATATTTCCACGTTTATACAGATAGCGGTGTAGATATTTCCATGTTTATACAGATAGCGGTGTAGATATTACCATGTTTATAGAGATAGCGGTGTAGATATTTCCAAGTTTATACAGATGGAAGTGTAGATATTTCCATATTTATACAGATGGAGGTGTAGATATTTCCATGTTTATACAGATAGCGGTGTAGATATTTCCATGTTTATACAGTTAGCGGTGGAGATATTTCCATGTTTATACAGATGGTGGTGTATGTATTTCCAGGTTTATACAGATAGCGGTGTAGATATTTCCATGTTTATACAGATAGCGGTATAGATATTTCCACGATTATACAGACAGCGGTGTAGATATTTCCACGTTTATATAGATAGCGGTGTAGATGTTTCCATGTTTAAACAGATAGCCGTGTAGATATTTCCATGTTTATACAGATAGCGATGTAGATATTTCCATGCTTATAGAGATGGCTGTGTAGATAATTCCATGTTTATACAGATGGTTGTGTAGACATTTCCACGTTTATACAGATAGTGGTGTAGATATTTCCATGTTTGTACAGATAGCTGCGTAGATATTTCCATGTTTATACAGATTGCGGTGTAGGTATATCCATGTTTACAGGGATAGCGGTGTAGATATTTCCAAGTTTATACAGAGGGCTGTGTAGATATTTCCATCTGTATTCACATGGCAGTGTAGATATTTCCATGTTTATAAAGATGGAGGTGTAGATATTTCCATGTTTATACATATTACTCTGTAGATATTTTCATATTTTTACAGATGGCGGTGTAGATATTTCTATGTTTATATAGATGGCAGTGTAGATATTTCCATGTTCCTACACATGACTGTGTAGGTATTTCCATGTTTATACAGATGGCTTTGTAGATATTTCCATGTTTATAGAGATAGCGGGGCCGATATTTCCATGTTTATACAGATAGCGCTGTATATATTTCGATGTTTATACAGATCATGGTGTAGATATTTCCATGTTTACACAGATACCGGTGTAGATATTACCATGTTTATACAGACCGCAGTGTAGATATTTGCATGTTTATAGAAATAGCAGTGTAGATATTTTCATGTTTGTACAGATGGCGGTGTTGATGTTTCCATCTATATACAGATTGCCGTGTAGGTATTTCCATGTGTAAACTGATGGCATTGTAGATATTTCCATGTTTATAAAGACAACAGTGGAGATATTTCCATGTTTATACACATAGCGGTGTACATATTTCCATGTTTATAGAGACAGCGGTGTAGGTATTTCCATGTTTATACAGATAGCGGTGCAGATATTTCCATGTTTATACAGATGCCTATGCAGATATTTCCATATTTATACAGAGGGCTGTGTAGATATTTCCATGTATATACACATGGCTGTGTAGATATTTCCATGTTTATAGAGAGAAATTTGTAAGTATTTCCATGTTTATACAGATGGCGTTGTAGATATTTCGATGTTTATAGAGATAGCAGTGGAAATATTTCCGTGTTTATGCAGATAGCGGTGTAGATACTTCCATGTTTATACTGATCGCGGTGTAGATATTTCCATGTTTATAGGGATGGAGGTGTAGATATTTCTATGTTCATAGAGATAGAGGTGTTGATTTTTCCATGTTTATAGAAATAGCTGTGTGGATAGTTCCATGTTTATACAGATAGGGGTTTAGATATTTCCATGTTTATAGAGATGGCGGTGTAGATATTTCCATGTTTATACAGATCACGGTGTAGATATTTCCATGTTTATACAGATCGCGGTGTAGATATTTCCATGTTTATACAGATCATGGTGTAGATATTTCCATGTTTATACAGATCGCGATGTTGATATTACCATGTTTATAGAGATGGCGGTGTAGATATTTCCATGTTTATAGAGATAGCGGTGTAGATATATCCATGTTCATAGAGATAGCAGTGAGGATATTTTCATGTTTATACAGATAGCAGTGTAGATATTTCCATTTTTATAGAGATAGCGGTTTAGGTATTTTATATTTATACAGATGTTGGTGTAGATATTTCCATGTTTATACAGATTGCGGTGTAGATATTTCCATGTTTATACAGATAGCGGTGTAGATATTTCCACGTTTATACAGATGGCGGTGTAGATATTTCCATCTTTCTACAAATGGCCGTGCAGATATTTCCATGTTTATAGACATGGCGGTGTAGATATTTCCATGTTTATATAGATGGCATTGTAAATATTTTCTTGTTTATGTAGATGGCATGGTAGATACCTCCATGTTTAAAGAGATGGTGGTGTGTATATTTCCATGTTGATGGAGATAGCGGTGTAGATATTTGCATGTTTATAGAGAGAGCGGTGTAGTTATTTCCATGTTTATAGAGATAGCGGTGTAGACATTTCCAGGTTTATACAGATGGCTGTGCCGATATTTCCATGTTTATACAGAGTTCTCTGCAGATATTTCCATGTTTATATAGATGACAGTGTAGATATTTCCAGGTTTATACAGGTGAATGTGTAGATATTTCCATGTTAATAAAGATGGCGGTGTGGATATTTCCTTGTTTATAGAGATAGCGGTGTAGATATTTCCATGTTTATTGAGATAGCGGTGTAAATATTTCCATATTTATACAGATAATGGTGTAGATATTTACATGTTTTTACAGATAGCAGTGTAGATATTTCCATCTTTATTTAGAGAGTGCTGTACATATTTCCATATTTCTACAGATCACTGTGTAGATATTTCCATGTTTATACAGATAACGTTGTAGATATTCCCATCTTTATACAAACGGTGGTGTAGATATTTCCATGTTCCTACACATGACTGTGTAGTTATTTCCATGTTTTTGCAGATGGCGGTGTAGATATTTCCATATTTATAGAGATAGCAGTGTAGATATTTCCAGGTTTATACAGATAGCGGTGTAAGTATTTCCACGTTTATACAGATCGTGGTGTAGCTATTTCCATGTTTATACAGATACCGGTGTAGATATTTCCATGGTTATAAAGACTGCAGTGTAGGTACTTCTATGTTTACACAGATAGCGGTGTAGAAAATTCCATGTTTGTACCGATGGCGGTGTTGATATTACCATCTGTACGCAGATTGCCATGTAGATATTTCCATCTTTATACAGATGGCGTTGTAGATATTTCCATGGATATGCAGATGGCGGTGTGGATATTTCCATGTTTATAGAGATAGCGGTGTATGAATTTCCATGTTTATAGACATAGCGGTGTAGATATTTCCATGTTTATACAGATAGCGGTGTAAATATTTCCATGTTTATACAGATCGTGGTGTAGATATTTCCATGTTTATACAGATACCGGTGTAGGAATTTCCATGTTTATACAGACCCCAGTGTAGATATTTCCATGTTTATACAGATAGCGGTGTAGATATTTCCATGTTTGTACAGATGGCGGTGTTGATGTTTCCATCTATACACAGATTCCCGTGTAGGTATTTCCATGTGTATACAGATGGCATTGTAGATATTTCCATGTTTATACAGATGATGGTGTAGTTATTTCCATGTTTATACAGATGATTGTATAGGTATTTCCATGTTTTTACAGATGGCATTGTAGATATTTCCATGTTTGAAGAGATAGCAGTGTAGATATTTCCATGTTTATACAGAGGGCGGTGTAGATATTTCCGTGTTTATAGAGATAGCGGTGTAGATATTGCCATATTTATAGAGATAACCGTGTAGATATTTCCATGTTTATACAGACAGCAGTGTAAATATTTCCATGTTTATACAGATCACGGTGTAGATATTTCCATGTTTATAGAGATAGCAGTGTAGATATTTCCATGTTTATACAGACCGCGGTGTAGATATTTCAATGTTTATACAGATAGCGGTGCAGATATTTCCATGTTTGTACAGATGGCGGTGTTGATATATCCATCTATACACAGATGACCGTGTAGATATTTCCATGTTTATACAGATGGCGGTGCAGATATTTCCATGGATATGTAGAAAGCGGTGTAGATATTTCCATGTTTATACAGATCACAGTGTAGATATTTCCTTGTTTATACAAATAGCGGTGTAGGTATTTCCATGTTTATACAGATAGCGGTGTAGATATTTCCTTGTTTATACAAATAGCAGTGTAGATATTTCCATGTTTATACAGATCACGGTGTAGATATTTCCTTGTTTATACAAATAGCAGTGTAGTTATTTCCATGTATACACAGATAGCGGTGTAGATATTTCCATCTATATATAGACGGCTGTGTAGATATTTCCATGTTTATACAGATGACTTGTAGGTATTTCCATGTTTATACAGATGGCGGTGTAGATATTTCCATGTTTATAGAGATAGCGGTGTAGATATTTCCATGTTTATACAGATAGCGGTTTAGATATTTCCATGTTTATACAGACCACGGTGTAGATATTTCCGTGTTTATACAGATGGCTGTGTTGATATTTCCATCTATGCACAGATGACCGTGTAGATATTTCCATGTTTATACAGATCGCGATGTTGATATTACCATGTTTATAGAGATGGCGGTGTAGATATTTCCATGTTTATAGAGATAGCGGTGTAGATATATCCATGTTCATAGAGATAGCAGTGAGGATATTTTCATGTTTATACAGATAGCAGTGTAGATATTTCCATTTTTATAGAGATAGCGGTTTAGGTATTTCATATTTATACAGATGTTGGTGTAGATATTTCCATGTTTATACAGATTGCGGTGTAGATATTTCCATGTTTATACAGAGTTCTCTGCAGATATTTCCATGTTTATATAGATGACAGTGTAGATATTTCCAGGTTTATACAGGTGAATGTGTAGATATTTCCATGTTAATAAAGATGGCGGTGTGGATATTTCCTTGTTTATAGAGATAGCGGTGTAGATATTTCCATGTTTTTTGAGATAGCGGTGTAAATATTTCCATATTTATACAGATAATGGTGTAGATATTTACATGTTTTTACAGATAGCAGTGTAGATATTTCCATCTTTATTCAGAGAGTGCTGTACATATTTCCATATTTCTACAGATCACTGTGTAGATATTTCCATGTTTATACAGATAACGTTGTAGATATTCCCATCTTTATACAAACGGTGGTGTAGATATTTCCATGTTCCTACACATGACTGTGTAGTTATTTCCATGTTTTTGCAGATGGCGGTGTAGATATTTCCATATTTATAGAGATAGCAGTGTAGATATTTCCAGGTTTATACAGATAGCGGTGTAAGTATTTCCACGTTTATACAGATCGTGGTGTAGCTATTTCCATGTTTATACAGATACCGGTGTAGATATTTCCATGGTTATAAAGACTGCAGTGTAGGTATTTCTATGTTTACACAGATAGCGGTGTAGAAAATTCCATGTTTGTACCGATGGCGGTGTTGATATTACCATCTGTACGCAGATTGCCATGTAGATATTTCCATCTTTATACAGATGGCGTTGTAGATATTTCCATGGATATGCAGATGGCGGTGTGGATATTTCCATGTTTATAGAGATAGCGGTGTATGAATTTCCATGTTTATAGACATAGCGGTGCAGATATTTCCATGTTTATACAGATAGCGGTGTAAATATTTCCATGTTTATACAGATCGTGGTGTAGATATTTCCATGTTTATACAGATACTGGTGTAGGAATTTCCATGTTTATACAGACCCCAGTGTAGATATTTCCATGTTTATACAGATAGCGGTGTAGGTATTTCCATGTTTGTACAGATGGCGGTGTTGATGTTTCCATCTATACACAGATTCCCGTGTAGGTATTTCCATGTGTATACAGATGGCATTGTAGATATTTCCATGTTTATACAGATGATGGTGTAGTTATTTCCATGTTTATACAGATGATTGTATAGGTATTTCCATGTTTTTACAGATGGCATTGTAGATATTTCCATGTTTGTAGAGATAGCAGTGTAGATATTTCCATGTTTATACAGAGGGCGGTGTAGATATTTCCATGTTTATAGAGATAGCGGTGTAGATATTGCCATATTTATAGAGATAACCGTGTAGATATTTCCATGTTTATACAGACAGCAGTGTAAATATTTCCATGTTTATACAGATCACGGTGTAGATATTTCCATGTTTATAGAGATAGCGGTGTAGATATTTCCATGTTTATACAGATAGTGGTGTAGATATTTCCATGTTTATACAGACCGCGGTGTAGATATTTCAATGTTTATACAGATAGCGGTGCAGATATTTCCATGTTTGTACAGATGGCGGTGTTGATATATCCATCTATACACAGACGACCGTGTAGATATTTCCATGTTTATACAGATGGCGGTGCAGATATTTCCATGGATATGTAGAAAGCGGTGTAGATATTTCCATGTTTATACAGATCACAGTGTAGATATTTACTTGTTTATACAAATAGCGGTGTAGGTATTTCCATGTTTATACAGATAGCGGTGTAGATATTTCCTTGTTTATACAAATAGCAGTGTAGATATTTCCATGTTTATACAGATCACGGTGTAGATATTTCCTTGTTTATACAAATAGCAGTGTAGTTATTTCCATGTTTACACAGATAGCGGTGTAGATATTTCCATCTATATATAGACGGCTGTGTAGATATTTCCATGTTTATACAGATGGCTGTGTAGATATTTCCATGTTTATACAGATGACTTGTAGGTATTTCCATGTTTATACAGATGGCGGTGTAGATATTTCCATGTTTATAGAGATAGCGGTGTAGATATTTCCATGTTTATACAGATAGCGGTTTAGATATTTCCATGTTTATACAGACCACGGTGTAGATATTTCCGTGTTTATACAGATGGCTGTGTTGATATTTCCATCTATGCACAGATGACCGTGTAGATATTCCCATGTTTATACAGATGGCGGCGCAGATATTTCCATGGATATGTAGATGGCGGTGTAGATATTTCCATGTTTATACAGATAGCGGTGTAGTTATTTCCATGTTTATATAGATAGCGGTGTAGATATTTCCATGTATATACACATGGCTTTGTAGGTTTTTCCATGTTTATACAGATAACGGTGTATATATTCCCATCTTTACACAGATAGCGGTGTAGATATTTTCATATTTATACAGATCTTGGTGTAGATATTTCCATCTTTCCACAGATGGCAGTGTAGATATTTCCATATTTATACAGATGACAGTGTAGATATTTCCATATTTATACAGATAGCGGCGCAGATATTTCCATGTTTATACAGATAGTGGTGTAGATATTTCCATGTTTAAACAGATTGCGGTGTAGATATTTCCATGTTTATACCGAAAGCGGTGTAGCTATTTCCAGGTTTACAGAGATAGAGTTGTAGTTATTTCCATATTTGCACAGATTGCCGTGTAGATATTTCCACCTTCACACAGATAACGGTGTACATATTTGCATGTTTACACAGACAGCTGAGTAGATATTTCCATGTTTACACAGATAGTGTTGTAGATATTTCCATGTTTATACAGATAACGGTGTAGATATTTCCACGTTTATATAGATGGCGGTGTAGATACTTCCTTTTTTATATAGATGGTGGTGTAGATTTTTCCATGTTTATAGAGATGGCGATGTAGATTTTTCCATGTTTATAGAGATAGCGGTGTAGATATTTCCTTGTTTACAGAGATAGCTGTGTAGGTATTTCCATGTTTATAGAGATAGCGGAGTAGATATTTCCATGTTTATACAGATAGCGTTGTAGACATTTCCAAGTTTATGCAGATTGCGGTGTTGGTATTTCCAAGTTTATATATATAGCGGTGTAGATATTTCCATGTTTACACAGCTCGCGGTGTAGATATTTACATCTTTATACAGATGGCAGTGTAGATATTTCCATGTTTCTACAGATGGCAGTGTACATAGTTCCATGTTTATTGAAATGGCAGTGTAGATATTTCCATGTTTGTAGAGATAGTGGTGCAGGTATCTCCATGTTTATAGAGATAACGGTGTAGATATCTAAATGATTATACAGATGGTTGTGTAGACATTTCCATGAGTATACAGATGGCAGTGTAGGTATTTCCATGTTTATACAGATGTCAGTGTAGATATTTCCAAGTTCATACAGATAGCGTTGTAGATCTGTATACGGTGAAGATATTTCCATGTTTTGGTGATAGCCATGTAGATATTTCCATGTATATACAGATAGCGTTGTAGACATTTCCATGTTTATAGAGATAGCGGTGCAGATATTTCCATATTTATACAGATAGCGGAGTAGACATTTCCATGTTTATACAGATAGCAGTGTAGGTATTTCCATGTTTATACAGATAGCGGTGTAGGTATATCCATGTTTATACAGACTGCGGTGTAGATATTTCCATGTTATACAGATAGCGGTGTAGATATTTCCATGCTTATACAGATAGTGGTGTAGATATTTCCATGTTTACAGAGACAGAGGTGTAGATATTTCCATTTTCACACAGATTGCGGTGTACATATTTGCATATTTACACAGACAGCTGTGAAGGTATTTCCATGTTTACACAGATACTGTTGTAGATATTTCCATGTTTATAGAGATTGCAGTGTAGATATTTCCAGGTTTATAAATATAGCGGTGTAGATACTTCCATGTTTATACAGAGAGCGGTGGAGATATTTCCATGTTTATACAGACAGCGCTGTAGATATTTGCATGTTTATGCAGATAGCGGTGTAGATATTTCCATGTTTATACAGATAGCAGTGTAGATATTTCCATGTTTATAGAGATAGCGGTGGAGTTATTTCCATATTTATACAGATAGCAATGTAGAAGTTTGAATGTTTATACAGATAGCGGTCTAGATATTTCCATGTTTATACAGATAGCGGTGTAGATATTGCCATGTTTATACAGATGGGGGTGTAGATATTTCCATGTTTATACAGATGAATGTGTAGATATTTCCATGATTTTTACAGATGGCGGAGTAAATATTTCCATGTTACACAGATAGCGGTGTGGATATTTCCATCTTTATACAGATAGCGATGTAGATACATCCATGTTTATTGAGATGGCTGTGTAGATATTTCCATATTTATACAGATTGCAGTGTAGATATTTCCATGTTTATACAGATAGTGGAGTAAATATTTCTATGTTTATACAGATAATTGTGTAGGTATTTCCAAGTTTATACATATGGCAGTGTAGATATTTCCATGTTTATAGAGAGGCAGCCATGAAGATATTTCCATGTTTATACAGACAGCGGTGTAGACATTTCCATGTTTATATAGATAGCGGTGTAGATATTTCCATATTTATACAGATAAGGGTGTAGATATTTCCATGTTTATACAGATAGCGGTGTAGACGTTTCCATGCTTATACAGATAGCGGTGTAGATATATCCATCTTTATAGAGATCGTGGTGTAGATATTTCCATGTTTATACATATAGCGGTGTAGATATTTCCATGTTTATACAGATAGCGGTGTAGATATTTCCATATTTACAGAGATAGAGTTGTAGATATTTCCATATTTGCACAGATTGTGGTGTACATATTTCCACGTTTATACAGATAGCGGTGTAGATATTTCCATGTTTATACAGATAGCAGTGTAGATATTTCCATGTTTATACAGATAGCGGTAGAGATATTTCCATGTTTATACAGATAGCGGTGTAGATATATCCATGTTTTTGCTGATTGCGGTGTAGATATTTCCATGTTTATACAGATAGCGGTGTAGATATTTCCATATTTACAGAGATAGAGGTGTACATATTTCCATATTTGCACAGATTGCGGTGTACATATTTCCACGTTTATACAGATAGCGGTGTAGATATTTCAACGTTTATAGAGATAGCGGTTTAGTTATTTCCATGTTTATGCAGATGGCAGTGTAGATATTTCCATATTTATACAGAAGGCAGTGAAGATATTTCCATGTTTTTAGAGATAGCCATGTAGATATTTCCATGTTTATACAGATAGCGGTGTTGACATTTCCATGTTTATAGAGATAGCGGTGTAGATATTTCCATATTTATACAGATAGTGGAGTAGATATTTCCATGTTTATACAGATAGCAGTGTAGATATTAACATCTTTATACAGATAGCGGTGTAGATATATCCATTCTTATACAGATTGTGGTGTAGATATTTCCATGTTTATACAGATAGCAGTGTAGATAGTTCCATGTTTATACAGATAGTGGTGTAGACCTTTCCATGTTTACAGAGGCAGAGGTGTAGATATTTCCATATTCACACAGATTGCGGTGTACATATTTCCATGTTTACACAGACAGCTGTGAAGATATTTCCATGTTTACACAGAGATTGTTGTAGATATTTCCATGTTTATAGAGATTGCAAGGTAGATATTTCCATGTTTATAAAGATAGCGGTGTAAATATTTCCATGTTTATACAGATAGTGGTGTAGATATTTCTATGTTAAACAGATTGCGGTGTAGATATTTCCATGTTTATACAGATAGTGGTGTGGATATTTCCATGTATATACAGATGGTGGTGTAGATATTTCCATGTTTATTCAGATGACTGTGTAGATATTTCCATATATTTACAGATGGCAGTGTAGATATTTCAATGTTTATAGAGATGGCGCTGTAGATATTTCCATGTTTAAATAGATAACGGTGGAGATATTTCCATGTTTATACAGACAGCAGTGGAGATATTTCCATGTTTATACACATAGCGGTGTACATATTTCCATGTTTATAGAGACCGCGGTGTAGGTATTTCCATGTTTATACAGATAGCGGTGCAGATATTTCCATGTTTACACAGATGCCTATGCAGATATTTCCATATTTATACAGGGGGCTGTGTAGATATTTCTATGTTTATACAGATTGCAGTGTAGATATTTCCATGTTCCTACACATGACTGTGTAGGTATTTCCATCTTTATACAGATGGCTTTGTAGATATTTCCATGTTTATAGAGATAGCGGTGCAGTTATTTCCATGTTTATGCAGATATCGCTGTATATATTTCCATGTTTATACAGGTCGTGGTGTAGATATTTCCATGTTTATACAGATACCGGTGTAGATATTTCCATGTTTATACAGACCGCAGTGTAGATAATTCCATGTTTATAGAGATAGCAGTGTAGATATTTTCATGTTTGTACAGATGGCGGTGTTGATGTTTCCATCTATACACAGATTGCCGTGTAGGTATTTCCATGTGTATACAGATGGTATTGTAGATATTTCCATGTTTATACAGATGGTGGTGTAGATATTTCCATGTTTACACAGATGACTGTATAGGTATTTCCATGTTTATACAGATGGCGGTGTAGATATTTCCATGTTTATAGAGATAGCGGTGTAGACATTTCCATATTTATACAGATAACGGTGCAGAAATTTCCATGTTTATACAGATAGCGGTGTAAATATTTCCATGTTTATACAGATCACGGTGTAGATATTTCCATGTTTATAGAGATAGCGGTGTAGATATTACCATGTTTATACAGACCGCGGCGTAGACATTTCCATGTTTATACAGATAGCGGTGCAGATAATTCCATGTTTGTACAGATGGCGGTGTTGATATTTCCTTCTTTACACAGATGACCGTGTAGATATTTCCATATTTATACACATGGCGGCGCAGATATTTCCATGGATATGTAGATGGCGGTGTAGATATTTCCATGTTTATACAGATAGCGGTGTAGTTATTTCCATGTTTATATCGATAGCGGTGTAGATATTTCCATGTATATACACATGGCTGTGTAGATATTTCCATGTTTATACAGATGGCGGTGTAGATATTTCCATGTTTATACAGATAACTTTGTAAGTATTTCCATGCTTATACAGATGGCGGTGTAGATATTTCGATGTTTATAGAGATTGCAGTGGAGATATTTCCATGTTTACAGATAAAGGTATAGATATTTCCATGTTTATACTGATCGTGGTGTAGATATTTCCATGTTTAGAGAGATGGCGGTGTAGATATTTCCATGTTCATAGAGATAGCGGTTTTGATTTTTCCATGTTTATAGAGATAGCGGTGTGGATATTTCCATGTTTATACAGAGAGGTTTGTAGATATTTCCATGTTTATAGAGATGGCGGTGTAGATATTTCCATGTTTATACAGATCACGGTGTAGACATTTCCTTGTTTATACAAATATCGGTGTACTTATTTCCATGTTTATACAGATAGCGGTGTAGATATTTCCATGTATATACAGATGGCTGTGTAGGTATCTACATGTTTATACAGATGGCTTTGTAGATATTTAAATGATTATAGAGATAGCGGTGCAGATATTTCTATGTTTATACAGATAGCGGTGTATATATTTCCATGTTTATACAGATCGTGGTGTAGATATTTCCATGTTTATACACACCGCGGTGTAGAAATTTCCATGTTTATACAGATAGCGGTGTAAATATTTCCATGTTTATACCGATCACGGTGTAGATATTTCCATGTTTATAGAGATAGGGGTGCAGATATTTCCATGTTTATACAGATCACGGTGTAGACATTTCCTTGTTTATACAAATAGCGGTGTACTTATTTCCATGTTTATACAGATAGCGGTGTAGATGTTAACATGTATATACAGATGGCTGTGTAGGTATTTCCATGTTTATACAGATGGCTTTGTAGATATTTCCATGATTATAGAGATAGCGGTGCAGATATTTCCATGTTTATACAGATAGCGGTGAATATATTTCCATGTTTATACAGATCGTGGTGTAGATATTTCCATGTTTATACAGACACCGGTGTAGATATTTCCATGTTTATACAGACCGCAGTGTAGATATTTCCATGTTTATAGATATAGCAGTTTAGATATTTCCATGTTTGTACAGATGGCGGTGTTGACGTTTCCATCTATACACAGATTGCCGTCTAGGTATTTCCATGTGTATACAGATGGCATTGTAGATATTTCCATATTTATACAGATGGTGGTGTAGATATTTCCATGTTCACACAGATGACTGTATAGCTATTTCCATGTTTATACAGATGGCGGTGTAGATATTTCCAAGTTTATAGAGATAGCGATGTAGATATTTCCATATTTATACACAAAACGGTGTAGAAGTTTCCATGTTTATACAGATAGCGGTGTAAATATTTCCATGTTTATACAGATCACGGTGTAGATATTTCCATGTTTATAGAGATAGCGGTGTAGATATTTCCATGTTTATACAGATATTGGTGTAGATATTACCATGTTTATACAGACCGCGGTGTAGATATTTCCATGTTTATACAGATAGCGGTGCAGATATTTCCATGTTTGTACAGATGGCGGTGTTGATATTTCCATCTATACACAGATGGCCGTGTAGATATTTCCATGTTTATACAGATGGCGGCGTAGACATTTCAATGGACATGCAGATGGTGGTGTAGATATTTCCATGTTTATACAAATAGCGGTGTAGATATTTCCATGTTTACACAGATGGCGGCGTACATATTTCCGTGTTTATACACATGGCGGAGTAGATATTTCCATCTTTATGGAGATGGCAGTGTAGATATATTCATGTTTATAGAGATGGCGGTGTAGATATTTCCATATTTATAGAGATAGCGGTGTACATATTTCCATCTTTCTACAGATGGCAGTGTCGATATTTCCATGTTTATACAGATGGCCGTGTAGATATTTCCATATTTATACAGATGTCTGTGTAGATATTTCCATGTGTATACAGATGGTATTGTAGGTATTTCCATGTATATACAGATGGTGGTGTAGATATTTCTATGTTTATTCAGATGACTGTGTAGATATTTCCATGTTTTTACTGATGGCAGTGTAGATATTTCAATGTTTATAGAGATGGCGCTGAAGATATTTCCATGTTTAAACAGATAACGGTGGAGATATTTCCATGTTTATACAGACAGCAGTGGAGATATTTCCATGTTTATACACAAAGCAGTGTACATATTTCCATGTTTATAGAGACAGCGGTGTAGGTATTTCCATGTTTATACAGATAGCGATGCAGATATTTCCATATTTACACAGATGCCTATGCAGATATTTCCATATTTATACAGAGAGCTGTGTAGATATTTCTATATTTATACAGACGGCAGTGTAGATATTTCCATGTTCCTACACATGACTGTGTAGGTATTTCCATCTTTATACAGATGGCTTTGTAGATATTTCCATGTTTATAGAGATAGCGGTGCAGATATTTCCATGTTTATGCAGATAGCGCTGTATATATTTCCATGTTTATGCAGGTCGTCGTGTAGATATTTCCATGTTTATACAGATGC
The DNA here is from genome assembly GCF_028858775.2 of Pan troglodytes. Lineage (NCBI taxonomy): Eukaryota > Metazoa > Chordata > Mammalia > Primates > Hominidae > Pan > Pan troglodytes. The sequence continues at coordinate 1,753,000 of NC_072404.2, read as the reverse complement.
CGGTGTAGATATTTCCATGTTTATACAGACCGCAGTGTAGATAATTCCATGTTTATAGAGATAGCAGTGTAGATATTTTCATGTTTGTACAGATGGCGGTGTTGGTGTTTCCATCTATACACAGATTGCCGTGTACGTATTTCCATGTGTATACAGATGGTATTGTAGATATGTCCATGTTTATAGAGATGGTGGTGTAGATATTTCCATGTTTACACAGATGACTGTAGAGGTATTTCCTTGTTTATACAGATGGCGGTGTAGATATTTCCATGTTTATAGAGATTGCGGTGTAGACATTTCCATATTTATACAGATAACGGTGCAGAAATTTCCATGTTTATACAGATAGCGGTGTAAATATTTCCATGTTTATACAGATCACGGTGTAAATATTTCCATGTTTATAGAGATAGCGATGTAGATATTTCCATGTTTATAGAGATAGCGGTGTAGATATTACCATGTTTATACTGACCGCGGTGTAGACATTTCCATGTTTATACAGATAGCGGTGCAGGTATTTCCATGTTTGTACAGATGGCGGTGTTGATATTTCCATCTATACACAGATGAACGTGTAGATATTTCCATATTTATACAGATGTCGGCGCAGGTATTTCCATGGATATGTAGATGGCGGTGTAGATATTTCCATGTTTATACAGATATCGGTGTACTTATTTCCATGTTTATATAGATAGCGGTGTAGATATTTCCATGTATATACACATGGCTGTGTAGATATTTCCATGTTTATACAGATGGCGGTGTAGGTATTTCCATGTTTATACAGATAACTTTGTAAGTATTTCCATGTTTATACAGATGGCGGTGTAGATATTTCGATGTTTATAGAGATTGCAGTGGAGATATTTCCATGTTTACAGATAACGGTGTAGATATTTCCATGTTTATACTGATCGTGGTGTAGATATTTCCATGTTTAGAGAGATCGCGGTGTAGATATTTCCATGTTCATAGAGATAGCGGTTTTGATTTTTCCATGTTTATAGAGATAGCGGTGTGGATATTTCCATGTTTATACAGAGAGGTTTGTAGATATTTCCATGTTTATAGAGATGGCGGTGTAGATATTTCCATGTTTATACAGATCACGGTGTAGACATTTCCTTGTTTATACAAATATCGGTGTACTTATTTCCATGTTTATACAGATAGCGGTGTAGATATTTCCATGTATATACAGATGGCTGTGTAGGTATCTCCATGTTTATACAGATGGCTTTGTAGATATTTCCATGATTATAGAGATAGCGGTGCAGATATTTCCATGTTTATACAGATAGCGGTGTATATATTTCCATGTTTATACAGATCGTGGTGTAGATATTATCATGTTTATACAGACACCGGTGTAGATATTTCCATGTTTATACAGACCGCAGTGTAGATATTTCCATGTTTATAGAGATAGCAGTTTAGATATTTCCATGTTTGTACAGATGGCGGTGTTGACGTTTCCATCTATACACAGATTGCCGTCTAGGTATTTCCATGTGTATACAGATGGCATTGTAGATATTTTCATGTTTATACAGATGGTGGTGTAGATATTTCCATGTTTACACAGATGACTGTATAGCTATTTCCATGTTTATACAGATGGCGGTGTAGATATTTCCAAGTTTATAGAGATAGCGGTGTAGATATTTCCATATTTATACAGATAACGGTGTAGAAGTTTCCATGTTTATACAGATAGCGGTGTAAATATTTCCATGTTTTTACAGATCACGGTCGAGATATTTCCATGTTTATAGAGATAGCGGTGTAGATATTTCCATGTTTATACAGATAGTGGTGTAGATATTTCCATGTTTATACAGACCGCGGTGTAGATATTTCCATGTTTATACAGATAGCGGTGCAGATATTTCCATGTTTGTACAGATGGTGGTGTTGATATTTCCATCTGTACACAGATGGCCGTGTAGATATTTCCATGTTTATACAGATGGCGGCGTAGATATTTCCATGGACATGTAGATGGTGGTGTAGATATTTCCATGTTTATACAGATAGCGGTGTAGTTATTTCCATCTTTACACAGATGGTGGTGTAGATATTTCCGTGTTTATACACATGGCGGAGTAGATACTTCCATCTTTATGGAGATGGCAGTGTAGATATTTTCATGTTTATAGAGATGGCGGTGTAGATATTTCCATATTTATAGAGATAGCGGTGTACATATTTCCATCTTTCTACAGATGGCAGTGTAGATATTTCCATGTTTATACAGATGGCCGTGTAGATATTTCCATATTTATACAGATGTCTGTGTAGATATTTCCATGTGTATACAGATGGTTTTGTAGGTATTTCCATGTATATACAGATGGTGGTGTAGATATTTCCATGTTTATTCAGATGACTGTTTAGATATTTCCATGTTTTTACAGATGGCAGTGTAGATATTTCAATTTTTATAGAGATGGCGCTGTAGATATTTCCATGTTTAAACAGATAACGGTGGAGATATTTCCATGTTTATACAGACAGCAGTGGAGATATTTCCATGTTTATACACATAGCGGTGTACATATTTCCATGTTTATAGAGACAGCGGTGTAGGTATTTCCATGTTTATACAGATAGCGGTGCAGATATTTCCATGTTTACACAGATGCCTATGCAGATATTTCCATATTTATTCAGAGGGCTGTGTAGATATTTCTATGTTTATACAGATGGCAGTGTAGATATTTCCATGTTCCTACACATGACTGTGTAGGTATTTCCATCTTTATACAGATGGCTTTGTAGATATTTCCATGTTTATAGAGATAGCGGTGCAGATATTTCCATGTTTATGCAGATAGCGCTGTATATATTTCCATGTTTATACAGATCGTGGTGTAGATATTTCCATGTTTATACAGGTACCGGTGTAGATATTTCCATGTTTATACAGACCGCAGTGTAGATAATTCCATGTTAATAGAGATAGCAGTGTAGATATTTTCATGTTTGTACACATGGCGGTGTTGATTTTTCCATCTATACACAGATTGCCGTGAAGGTATTTCCATGTGTATACAGATGGCATTGTAGATATTTCCATGTTTATACAGATGGTGGTGTAGATATTTCCATTTATACACAGATGACTGTATAGGTATTTCCATGTTTATACAGATGGCGGTGTAGATATTTCCATGTTTTTAGAGATAGCGGTGTAGACACTTCCATATATATAATGATAACGGTGTAGAAATTTCCATGTTTATACAGATAGCGGTGTAAATATTTCCATGTTTATACAGGTCACGGTGTAGATGTTTCCATGTTTATAGAGATAGCGATGTAGATATTTCCATGTTTATAGAGATAGCGGTGTAGATATTTCCATGTTTATGCAGACCGTGGTGCACATATTTCCATGTTTGTACAGATAGTGGTACAGATATTTCCATGTTTGTACAGATGGCGGTGTTGATATTTCCATCTATACACAGATGACCGTGTAGATATTTCCATGTTTATACAGATGGCGGCGCAGATATTTCCATGGATATGTAGAAGGCGGTGTAGATATTTCTATGTTCATAGAGATAGCGGTGTTGATTTTTCTATGTTTATAGAGATAGCGGTGTGGATATTTCCATGTTTATACAGATAGGGGTGTAGATATTTCCATGTTTATAGAGATGGCGGTGTAGATATTTCCATGTTTACACAGATCACGGTGTAGGTATTTCCTTTTTTATACAAATAGCGGTGTAGTTATTTCCATGTATATACAGATGGCTGTGTAGATATTTCCATGTTTATACAGATGGCTGTGTAGATATTTCCATGTTTATACAGATGACTTTGTAGGTATTTCCATGTTTATACAGATGGCGGTGTAGATATTTCCATGTTTATAGAGATAGCGGTGTAGATATTACCATGTTTATACAGACCGCGGCGTAGACATTTCCATGTTTATACAGATAGCGGTGCAGATATTTCCATGTTTCTACAGATGGCGGTGTTGATATTTCCTTCTATACACAGATGACCGTGTAGATATTTCCATATTTATACACATGGCGGCGCAGATATTTCCATGGATATGTAGATGGCGGTGTAGATATTTCCATGTTTATACAGATAGCGGTGTAGTTATTTCCATGTTTATATAGATAGCAGTGTAGATATTTCCATGTATATACACATGGCTGTGTAGATATTTCCATGTTTATACAGATGGCGGTGTAGATATTTCCATGTTTATACAGATAACTTTGTAAGTATTTCCATGCTTATACAGATGGCCGTGTAGATATTTCGATGTTTATACAGATTGCAGTGGAGATATTTCCATGTTTACAGATACCGGTGTAGATATTTCCATGTTTATACAGACTGCAGTGTAGGTATTTCCATGTTTATACAGATGGCGGCGTAGATATTTCCATGTTTGTAGAGATAGCGGTGTATATATTTCCATACTGATAGAGATAGCAGTGTAGATATTTCCATGTTTATTCAGAGGGCGGTAGAGATATTTCCATGTTTATACAGATAGCGGTGTATTTATTTCCATGTTTATACAGAGAGACTTGTAGATATTTCCATGATTATACAGATCGTGGTGTAGATATTTCCACGTTTATACAGATAGTGGTGTTGGTATTTCCCTGTTTGTACAGATAGCAGTGCAGATATTTCCATGTTTATACAGCACGGGATGCAGATATTTCCATCTTTATACCGACGGCAGTGTAGATATTTCCATGTTTACACAGAGGGCGGTGTAGATAGTTCCATGTTTATGGAGATGGCAGTGTAGATATTTTCATGTTTATAGAGATGGCGGTGTAGATATTACCATGTTTATAGAGTTTGTGGTGTAGTTATTTCCATGTTTATACAGATTGCAGTGTAGGTATTTCCATGTGTATAGAGATAGCGGTGCAGATGTTTCCATGTTTATACTGATGGCTCTGTAGACATTTCCATGAGTATGCAGACGGCAGTGTAGATATTTCCATGTTTATAGAGAAGGTGGTGTAGATATTTCCATGTATATACAGATGATTGTGTAGATATTTCCATGTTTATACAGATGGCAGTGTAGATTTTTCCATGTTTTTAGAGATGGTGGTGTACATATTTCCATGTATATACAGTTGACCGTGTAGATATTTCCATTTTTATAAAGATAGCGGTGTAGGTATTTCCATATTTAAACAGGTAGCGGTGGTGATATTTCCATGTTTACACAGAGAGCGACGTAGATATTTCCATGTTTATACAGATAGCGGTGTAGATATTTCCACGTTTATACAGACGGCGGTGTAGATATTTCCATCTTTCTACAAATGGCAGTGTAGGTATTTCCATGTTTATAGAGATGGCGGTGTAGATATTTCCATTTTTATATAGATGGCAATGTAGATATTTTCTTGTTTATGTAGATGGCTTTGTAGATATCTCCATTTTTAAAGAGATGGCGGTGTATATATTTCCATGTTGATGGAGATAGCGGTGTAGATATTTCCATGTTTATAAAGATAGCGGTGTAGTTATTTCCATGTTTATTCCGATGGCGGTATAGATATTTCCATGATTATACAGATAGCGGTGTGGCTATTTCCATGTTTATACAGATACCGGTGTAAATATTTCCATGTTTACGGAGATGGCTTTGTTGATATTTCCATGTTTATACAGATGACTGTGTAGATATTTCCATGTTTATACAGATGGCGGTATAGATATTTACATGTTTATAGAGACAGCCATGAAGATATTTCCATGTTTATACACATTGCGGTGTAGTTATTTCCATGTTGATACAGATAGCGGTGTAGATATTTCCATGGTTATACAGGTAGTGGTGTAGAAATTCCCATGTTTATACAGATCGCTTTGTAGATATTTCCAACTTTCTACAGATGACAGTGTAGATATTTCCAAGTTTATACAGATGTCTGTGTATATATTTCCATGTTTATGCAGATGGCGGTGTAGATATTTCCATGTTTATAGAGATGGCGGTGAAGTTATTTCTATGTTTATAGAGATAGCGGTGTAAATATCTCCATGTTTATAGAGATGGTGGTGTAAGTATTTTCATGTTTATAGAGATAGCGGTGTAGATATTTCCATGATTATACAGATAGCGGTGTTGCTACTTACAAGTTTATACAGACAGCGGTTTAGATATTTCCGTGTTTATACAGCTCACCGTGTAGATATTTCCATCTTTATACAGATGGGAGTGGAGATATTTCCATGTTTATACAGATAGCGGTGTAGATATTTCCATGTCTATAGAGAGACCGGTGTAGGTATTTCCATATTTATACAGATTGCGGTGTAGATATTTCCATCTCTCTACAGATGGCAGTGTAGATATTTCCATGTTTATACAGCTGGCTGTGTAGATATTTCCATATTCATACAGATGACTGTGTAGATATTTCTTGTGTATAGAGATGGTATTGTAGCTATTTCCATGTTTATACAGATGGTGGTGTAGATATTTCCATGTTTATTCAGATGACTGTGTAGATATTTCCATGTTTTTACAGATGGCAGGGTAGATATTTCAATGTTTATAGAGATGGCGCTGTAGATATTTCCATGTTTATACCGATAACTGTGGAGATATTTCCATGTTTATACAGACAGCAGTGGAGATATTTCCATGTTTATACACATAGCAGTGTACATATTTCCATGTTTATAGAGACAGCGGTGTAGGTATTTCCATGTTTATACAGATAGTGGTGCAGATATTTCCATGTTTATACGGACGCCTATGCAGATATTTCCATATTTATACAGAGGGCTGTGTAGATATTTCCATGTTTATACCGATGGCAGTGTAGATATTTCCATGTTCCTACACATGACTGTGTAGGTATTTCCATGTTTATACAGATGGCTTTGTAGATATTTCCATGTTTATAGAGATAGCAGTGCAGATACTTACATGTTTATACAGATAGCGGTGTATATATTTCCATGTTTATACAGATCGTGGTGTAGATATTTCCATGTTTACACAGATACCGGTGTATATATTTCCATGATTATACAGACCGCAGTGTAGATATTTCCATGTTTATAGAGATAGCTGTGTAGATATTTCCATGTTTGTACAGATGGCGGTGTTGATGTTTCCATGTGTATACAGATGGCAGTGTAGGTATTTCCATGTGTATACAGATAGCGGTGTAGACATTTCCATGTTTATAGAAATAGTGGTGTAGATATTTCCATATTTATAAAGATAGCATGTTTATACAGATATCGGTGCAGATATTTCCATGTTTATACAGGTAGCGGTGTAGATATTTCCATGTTTACACAGATCGTGTGGTAGTTATTTCCATCTTTCTACAGATGGCATTGTAGATATTTCCTTGTTTATAGAGATAGCGTGTTAGGTACTTCCGTGTTTATACAGATGGCGGTGTAGATATTTCCATGTTTATACAGATAGTGGTGTAGATATTTCCATGTTTATACAGATAGCAGTGTATATATTTCCATGTTTATACAGATAGCGGTTGTTATATTTCCATGTTTATACAGAGAGCGGTGTAGATGTTTCCATGTTTATACAGATAGCGGTGTAGGTATTTCCATGTTTATAGAGATAGTGGTGTAGATATTTCCATGTTTTTACAGATGGCTGTATAGATATTTCCATGTGTATACAGATGGCAGTGTAGATATGTCCACGTTTATATACATGAAGGTGTAGAGGTTTCCATGTTTGTACACATGGTTGTGTAGATATTTCCATGATTATACAGATAGCGGTGTAGCTATTTCCATTTTTATAGAGATGGCTGTGTTGATATTTCCATGTTTACATAGATGGCAGTGTAGATATTTCCATGTTTATACAGATGGTGGTGTAGATATTTCCATGTTTATACAGATGACTGTCTAGTTATTTCCATGTTTGTACAGATGGCGGTGTATACATTTCCATATTTTTGAGATAGCCATGTAGATATTTCCATGTTTATACAGATAGCGGTGTAGGCATTTCCAATGTAATAGGGATAGCGGTAAAGATATTTCCATGTTTATACAGATAGCGGTGTAGATAATTCCATGTTTATACAGATAGCGGTGTAGATATTTCCATGTTTATACAGGTAGCGGTGTAGATATTTCCATGTTTACACAGATTGCGGTGTAGATATTTACATCTTTCTACAGATGGCAGTGTAGTCATTTCTATGTTTATACAGATGACGGTGTAGATATTTCCTTGTTTATGTATATGACGGTGTAGTTATTTCCATGTTTATAGAGATGGCGGTGTATATATTTCCATGTTTCTGCAGATAGCGGTTTAGATATTTCCATGTTTATACAGATAGAGGTGTAGATATTTCCACGTATTTAGAGATGGCTGTGTAGATATTCACATGTTGATAAAGATGAAAGTGTTGATATTTCCATGTTTATACTGATGGTGGTGTAGATATTTCCATGTTTATAGAGAAGCCTTGTAGGTATTTCCAAGTTTATGCAGATGGCGGTGTAGGTATTTCCATGTTTATAGAGATACCCATGAAGATATTTCCATGTTTATGCAGAGTGCGGTGTAGACATTTCCATGTTTATAGAAATAGCTGTGTAGATATTTCCATCTTTATACAGATAGCGGTTTAGATATTTCCATGTTTTTAAAAATGACTGTGTAGATATTTCCAAGTTTATACAGATGGCGGTGTAGATATTTCCATGTTTATAGAGATAGCCACATAGATATTTCCATGTTTATACAGATAGCGGTGTAGACATTTCCATGTGTATAGAGATAGCAGTATAGATGATTCCATGTTTACACCGATGGCTGTGTAGATATTCCAATGTGTATACAGATGGCAGTGTAGATATTTCCATGTTTATAGAGATTATTGTGTAGATATTTCCATGTTTATACAGATAGTAGTGTAGATATTTTCATGTTTATACAGATGACGGTGTAGATATTTCCTTGTTTATACACATGGCAGTGTAGATATTTCCATGTTTATACCGATAGCGGTGTAGATATTTCCATGTTTAAACAGATAGCGGTGTAGATATTTCCATGTTTACACAGATAGCGGTGTAGATATTTCCTTCTTTGCACAGATTGTGCTGTAGTAATTTCCATCTTAAAACAGGTAGCGGTGTAGGTATTTCCATGTTTATAGAGATAGCGGTGTAGATATTTCCACATTTATTTAGATAGCGGTGTAGATATTTCCATGTTTATACAGATGGCGATGTAGATATTTCCATGTTTATACAGATGTCTGTGTACATATTTCCATGTTTATACAGATAGCGGTGTAGATATTTCCATGTTTAAACAGATGGTGGTGTAGATATTTCCATGTTTTCAGAGATAGTAGTGTAGATATTTCCGTCTTTGCACAGATTGCGGTGTAGTTATTTCCATCTTTATACAGATATCGGTGTAGATATTTCCATGTTTACACAGATAGCGTTGTAGATATTTCCATGTTTATATAGATAGCCTTGTAGATATTTCTATGTTTATGAAGACAGCGGTGTAGATATTTACATGTTTATACAGATGGCGGTATAGATATTTCCATATTTATACAGATGGCGGTGGAGATATTTCCATGTTTATACAGATAGCGGTGGAGATATTTCCATGTATATACAGTTGGCCGTCGAGATATTTCCATATTTACACAGATAGTGGTGTAGATATTTCCAAGTTTATACAGATAGCGGTGTAGATATTTCTATGTTTATACAGATAGCGGTGTAAATATTTCCATGTTTATACAGATGGCGGTGTAGATATTTCCATGTTTATAGAGATAGTGGTGTACATATTTCCATGTTTATACAGATATCGGTGCAGATATTTCCATGTTTATAGAGATAGCGGTGTAAATATTTCCATGTTTATACAGATATCGGTGTTATATTTCCATGTTTATACAGATGTCAGTGTAGATATTTCCAAGTTTATACGGATAGCGGTGTTATATTTGCATGTTTATTCAGAAGACGGTGTAGATAATTCCATGTTTATACACATGGAGGTGTAGATATTTCCATGTCTATACAAATAGTGGTGTAGATATTTCCATGTTTATACAGATAGTGGTGTAGATATTTCCATGTATTTAGAGATGGCTGTGTAAATACTTACCTGTTTATACAGATGACAGTGTTGATATTTCCATGTTCATACAGATGGTGGTGTAGATCTTTCCATGTTTATAGAGATTTGTAGGTATTTCCAAGTTTATGCAGATAGCGGTGTAGATATTTCCATGTTTATAGAGATAGCCATGTAGATATTTCCATGTTTATACAGAGAGCAGTGTAGACTTTTCCAAGTTCATTGAGGTAGCCGTGTAGATATTTCCATCTTTATACAGTTAGCGGTGTAGATATTTCCATGTTTATAAAAATGACTGTGCAGATATTTCCAAGTATATACAGATAGCGGTGTATATATTTCCATGTTTATAGAGATTGCCATGTAGATATTTCCATGTTTATACAGATAGCGGTGTAGACATTTCCTTGTGTTTAGAGATAGCGGTATAGATGTTTCCGTGTTTACACCGATGGCTGTGTAGTTATTTCCATGTGTATACAGATGGCAGTGTAGATATTTCCATGTTTATAGAGATGGTGGTGTAGATTTTTCCATGTTTATACAGATAGTAGTGTAGATATTTCCATGTTTAAACAGATGGCGGTGTAGATATTTCCATGTTTACAGAGATAGTAGTGTAGATATTTCCATCTTTGCACAGATTGTGGTGTAGATATTTCCATCTTTATACAGATATCGGTATAGAAATTTCCATGTTTACACAGATGGCTGTGTAGATATTTCCATGTTTACACAGATGGCGTTGTAGCTATTTCCATGTTTACACAGATAGCCTTGTAGATATTTCTATATTTATTAAGATAGCGGTGTAGATATTTCCATGTTTATACAGATGGCGGTATAGATATTTCCATGTTTATGCAGATGGCAGTGGAGATATTTCCATGTTTATACAGATAGCGCTGGAGATATTTCCATGTATATACAGATGGCGGTGGAGATATTTCCATATTTACACAGATAGCGGTGTAGATATTTCCAAGTTTATACAGATAGCATTGTAGATATTTCCATGTTTATACCGTTAGCGGTGTAGATATTTACATGTTTATACAGATGGCTGTGTAGATATTTCCATGTGTATACAGATGGCAGTGTTGATATTTCCATGTTTATACAGATGGAGGTGTAGATATTTCCATGTTTACACAGATGACTGTGTAGATATTTCCATGTTTATACAGATGGCAGTGCAGATATTTCCATGTTTATAGAGATAGCGGTGTAAATACTGCAATGTTTATACAGATAGCGGTGTTATATTTCCATGTTTATACAGATGACAGTGTAGATATTTCCATGTTTATACAGATAGCTTTGTTATATTTGCATGTTTATACAGATGATGGTGTAGATATTTCCATATTTATACACATGGCGGTGTAGGTATTTCCATGTTTATACCGATAGCGGTGTAGTTATTTCCATGTTTATACAGATAGCGGTGTAGATATTCCCATGTATTTAGAGATGGCTGTGTATATATTTCCATGTTTATACAGATGACAGTGTTGATATTTCCATGTTTATATACATGGCGGTGTAGATATTTCCATGTTCATACAGATAGCGGTGTAGATATGTCCATCTTTATACAGACAGCAGTGTTGGTATTTCCATGTTAATACAGATAGCGGTGTAGATGTTTCCAAGTTTATACAGCTCACGGTGTAGATATTTCCATCTTTATACAGATATCAGTGTAGTTATTTCCATGTTTATACAGACAGCGGTCTATATATTTCCATGTTTACACAGATGGTGGTGTAGATAGTTCCATGTTTATGGAGATGGCGGTGTAGATATTTTAATGTTTATAGAGATGACGGTGTAGGTATTTCCATGTTTATAGAGATAGCGGTATAGGTATTTCCATATGTATAGAGATAGCGGTGTGGATGTTTCCATATTTATACTGATGGCTCTGTAGATAGTTCCATGTGTATACAGATGGCATTGTTGATATTTCCATGTTTACCCAATTAGTGTTGTAGATATTTCCATTTTTATACAGATAGCGGTGTAGATATTTCCATGTTTATATAGATAGCAGTGTTGATATTTCCATGTTTATACAGATAGCGGTGTAGATATTTCCATGTTTATACAGCTCACGGTGTAGATATTTCCATATTTATACAAATGGCAGTGTAGATATTTCCATGTTTATACAGATAGCTGTGTAGATATTTCCATGTTTACACAGATGGCGATGTAGTTAGTTCCATGTTTATGGAGATGGCAGTGTAGATATTTTCATGTTTATAGAGATGTCGGTGTGGATATTTCCATGTTTATAGAGATTGCCATGTAGATATTTCCATGTTTATAGAGATAGCAGTGTAGGTATTTCCATGTGTATGGAGATATTGGTGTAGTTATTTCCATGTAGATACAGATGGCTCTGTAGATATTTCCATATTTATACAGATGACGGTGTAGATAGTTTCATGTTTATGCAGATGGCAGTGTAGATGTTTTCATGTTTATAGAGATGGCGGTGTAGATATTTCCATGTTTATAGAGATAGTGGGGTAGATATTTCCATGTTTATAGAGAGAGTGGTGTAGGTATTTCCATGTAGATACAGATGGCTGTGTAGATATTTCCATGTGTATACAGATGGCAATAAAGGTATTTCCATGTTTATACAGGTGGTTGTGTAGATATTTTCATGTCTATACAGATGACTGTGTAGATATTTTCCTGTTTTTGCAGATGGCGGTGTAGATATTTCCATGTTTATAGAGACAGTGGTGTAGATATTTAAATGTTTATACAGGAGACAGTGTAGATATTTCCATGTTTATACAGATAGCGGTGTAAATATTTCCATGTTTACACAGTTGGTGGTGTAGATATTTCCACGTTTATGGAGATGGCGTTGTAGATATTTTCATGTTTATAGAGATGGCGGTGTAGATATTTCCATGTTTATAGAGATTGCGGTATAGATGTTTCCATTGTGTACAGATAGCGGAGTAGATGCTTCCATGTTTATACTGATGGCTGTGTAGATATTTCCATGTTTATACAGATGGCGGTGTGCATATTTCCATGTTTATAGAGATAGCGGTGAAGATATTTCCATGTTTACACAGATACTGGTGTAGATATTTCCATGTTTATATAGGTAGCGGTGTAGATATTTCCATATTTATACAGATCTTGGTGTAGAAATTTCCATCTTTATACAGATGGCAGTGCAGATATTTCCATGTTTATACAGATAGCGGTTTAGATATTTCCATGTTTAAACAGATGTCGGTGTAGATAGATCCAAGTTTATACAGATAGCGGTGTAGATAATTCCATGTTTATATAGATGGCGGTGTAGATATTTCCATGTTTATGAAGATAGCGGTGTAGGTATTTCCATGTTTATAGAGATAGCGGTGTAGATATTTCCATGTTTATACAGATGGCGATGTAGAAATTTCCATGTTTATAAAGATAGCGGTGTAGGTATTTCCATGTTTATAGACATAGCGGTGTAGATATTTCCAAGTTTATACAGATGGGTTTGTAGATATTTCCAGGTGTGTACAGATGGCAGAGTAGATATTTCCAAATTTATACAGATGGCGGTGTAGAAACTTCCAGGTTTATACAGATGAGTTTGAAGATATTTCCATGTTTTTACAGATGGCTCTGAAGATATTTCCATGTTTATAGAGATAGCGGTGAAGATATTTCCAAGTTTATATACATGGCGGTGTATAGATTTCCTTGTTTATATAGATGGAGGTGTAGATAATTCCATGTTTATAGAGATGATGGTGTATATATTTCCATGTTTATAGAGATAGCGGTGTAGGTATTTCTGTGTTTATAGAGATAGCGGAGTCGATATTTCCATATTTATACAGATAGCGGTGTAGCTATTTCCATGTTTTTACAGATTGTGGTTTTGGTATTTCCATGTTTATACAGATAGCAGTGTAGATATTTCTATGTATATACAGCTCACGGTGTAGATATTTCCATCTTTATACAGAAGACTGTGTAGATATTTCCAGGTTTTTGCAGAGGGCGGTGTAGATGTTTCCATGTTTATAGAGACAGCGGTGTAGCGATTTCCATGTTTATACAGATGGCAATGAAGATATTTCCATGTTTATACCGATAGCGGTGTAGATATTTCCATGTTTACACAGATGGTGCTGTAGATAGATCCAGGTTTATAGAGATAGCGGTGGAGATGTTTACATTTTTATAAAGATAGCGATGTAGATATCTCGATGTTTATACAGATAGCAGTGTATATATTTCCATGTTTACAGAGATAGCGGTGTAGATATTTCCATCTTTGCCCAGATTGCGGTGTAGATTTTTCCATGTTTACATAGATAGCTGTGTAGATATTTCCGTGTTTACACAGATAGCGTTGTAGTTATTTCCATGTTTATACAGATAGCGGTGTAGATAGTTCCATGTTTATACACATAGCGGTGGAAATGATTCCATGTTTATACAGATAGCGGTGTAGCTATTTCCACGTTTACACAGAGAGTGGTGAAGACATTTCCAAGTATATAGAGATGGCGGTGTAGATATTTTCATGTTTATAGAGAAAACGGTGTAGGTATTTCCCTGCTTATAGAGATTGCGGTGTAGGTATTTCCATGTTTATACAGGTAGCGGTTTAGGTGTTTCTATGTGTATAGAGATAGCGGTGTAGATGTTTCCATGTTTATACTGATGGCTGTGGAGATATTTCCATGTGTATACAGATGGCAGTGTACATATTTCCATGTTTATAAAGATGGTGGTGTAGATATTTCCATGTTTATACAGATGACTGTGTTGATATTTCCATGTTTATACAGATGGTGGTGTAGATATTTCCATGTTTATAGAGATAGTGGTGTATATATTTCCATGTTTATACAGATAGCGGTGCAGATATTTCCAAGTTTATAGAGATAGCGGTGTAGATATTGCCATGTTTACACAGATAGCGGAGTTATATTTCCATGTTTATACAGATGATGGTGTAGATATTTCCATGTTTATACAGATGGCTGTGTAGATATTTCCATGTTTGTTCAAATGGCAGTGTAGAAATTTCCATGTTTATACAGATGGTGGTGTAGATATTTCCATGTTTACAGAGATAGTGATGTAGATATTTCAATCTTTGCACAGATTGCGATGTAGATATTTCCATCTTTACACAGATAGCGGTGTAGATATTTCCAAGCTTACACAGATAGCTGGGTAGATATTTCCATATTTACACAGATAGCGTTGTAGATGTTTACAAAGATAGCGTTGTTGTTATTTCAGGTTTACACAGATAGCGTTGTAGATATTTCCATGTTTATAAGGGCAGCGGTGTAGGTATTTCCATGTTTATACAGATAGAGGTGTAGATATTTACATGTTTATACAGATCGTGTTGAAGATGTTTCCATGTTTATACAGATAGTGGTGTAGATATTTCCATGTTTATACAGTTAGCGGGGTAGATATTTCCATGTTTATACAGATCGTGGTGTAGACATTTCTAAATTTCTACAGATTGCCTTGTAGATATTCACATTTTTACACAGATGTTGGTGTGGATATCTCCATGTTTATAGAGATGGCGGTGTAGATATTTCCATGTTTATAGAGATGGCGGTGTAGATATTTCCATGTTTATACAGATAGCCGTGAATATATTTCCATGTTTATACTGATAGTGGTGTGTCTATTTCCATGTTTATACAGATAGCGGTGTAGATATTTCCATGTTTTTAGAGATGGCTGTGTAGATGTTTCCACGTTTATACAGATGGCAGTATAGATATTTCCATGTTTATACAGATATTGGTGTAGATACGTCCAGGTTTATACAGATGACTGTGAAGATATTTCCATGTTTTTACAGATGGCGGTGTAGATATTTCCATGTATATAGAGATAGCGGTGTAGATATCTCCAAGTTTATACAGATAGCGGTGGAGATATTTCCATGTGTATAAAGATAGCGGTGTAGATATTTCCTTATTTATACAGATGGCGGTGTAGATATTTCCAGGCGTATACAGATGGCAGTGTAGATATATCCATGTTTAGGCAGATGGTGGTGTAAGAATTTCCATGTTTATAGAGATAGCGGTGTAGATATTTCCATGTTTATACTCACAGCGCTGTAGATATTTCCATGTTTATATAGACGGTGGTGTAGATATTACCATGTTTATACAGATAGCATTGTAGATATTTCCATGTTTATACAGATCTTGGTGAAGTTATTTCCATGTTTATAAAGATGGTGGTGTAGATATTTCCATGTTTATACAGATGACTGTGTTGATATTTCCATGTTTACACAGATTGCGGTGTACATATTTCCAAGTTTATGCAGATAGCGGAGTAGATATTTAAATGTTTTTACAGATATCGGTGTAGATATTTCCATGTTTATACAGATAGCGGTGTAGGTATTTCCATGTTTATAGTGATAGCGGTGTAGACATTTCCATGTTTATAGAGGTAGCGGTGTAGATATTTCCAAATTTATAAAGACAGCGGTGTAGATATTTCCATGTTTATACAGATAGCGGTGGAGATATATCCATGTTTATACAGATAGCGATGTAGATATTTCCATGTTTATATGGATAGCTGTGTACATATTTCCATGTGTATACAGATGGCATTGTAGATATTTCCTTGTTTATAAAGATGGTGGTGCAGATATTTCCATGCTTATACAGATGAGTGTGTAGATATTTCCATGATTATACAGATGGCGGTGTAGCTATTTCCATATTTATAGAGATAGCGGTGTAGTTATTTCCATGTTTATAAAGATGGTGGTGTAGATATTTCCATGTTTATACAGATGACTGTGTTGATATTTCCATGTTTATACAGATGGTGGTGTAGATATTTCCATGTTTATAGAGATAGTGGTGTAGATATTTCCATGTTTATACAGATAGCGGTGCAGATATTTCCAAGTTTATAGAGATAGCGGTGTGGATATTGCCATGTTTACACAGATAGCGGTGTTATATTTCCATGTTTATACAGATGATTGTGTAGATATTTCCATGTTTATACAGATAGCGGTGTTATATTTCCATGTTTATATAGATGACGGTGTAGATATTTCAATGTTTATACACATGGCGGTGTAGATTTTTCCATGTTTATACAGATAGCGGTGAAGATATTTCCATGTTCATACAGAAAGTGGTGTAGAAATTTCCATGTATTTAGAGATGTCTGTGTAGATATTTCCATGTTTATACAGATGACAGTGTAGATATTTCCATGTTTATACAGATGCTGGTGTAGATATTTTCATGTTTATAGAGAAGACTTTGTAGGTATTTAAAGTTTATGCAGATGGCGGTGTAGATATTTCCATGTGTATAGAGATATCCATGTAGATATTTCCAGGTTTATACAGAGAGCGGTGTAGACATTTCCATGTTCATGGAGATAGCGGTGTAGATATTTCCATGTTTATACAGATGGCTGTGTAGATATTTCCATGTTTGTTCAAATGGCAGTGTAGAAATTTCCATGTTTATACAGATGGTGGTGTAGATATTTCCATGTTTACAGAGATAGCGATGTAGATATTTCAATCTTTGCACAGATTGCGATGTAGATATTTCCATCTTTACACAGATAGCGGTGTAGATATTTCCAAGTTTACACAGATAGCTGGGTAGATATTTCCATGTTTACACAGATAGCGTTGTAGATGTTTACAAAGATAGCGTTGTAGTTATTTCAGGTTTACACAGATAGCGTTGTAGATATTTCCATGTTTATAAGGGCAGCGGTGTAGGTATTTCCATGTTTATACAGATAGAGGTGTAGATGTTTACATGTTTATACAGATCGTGGTGAAGATATTTCCATGTTTATACAGATAGCGGTGTAGATATTTCCATGTTTATACAGTTAGCGGGGTAGATATTTCCATGTTTATGCAGATCGCGGTGTAGACATTTCCAAATTTCTACAGATTGCGTTGTAGATATTCACATTTTTACACAGATGTTGGTGTACATATTTCCATGTTTATAGAGATGGCGGTGTAGATATTTCCATGTTTATAGAGATGGCGGTGTAGATATTTCCATGTTTATAGAGATAGTAGTGGAGATATTTCCATGTGTATGAAGATAGCCATGTAGATATTTCCAAGTTTATACAGATAGTGGTGTAAACATTTCCATGTTTATAGAGATAGCGGTGTAGATATTTCCATGTTTATACAGATAGCAGTGAATATATTTCCATGTTTATACAGATAGTGGTGTGTCTATTTCTATGTTTATACAGATAGCGGTGTAGATATTTCCATGTTTATAGAGATGGCTGTGTAGATGTTTCCACGTTTATACAGATGGCAGTATAGATATTTCCATGTTTATACAGATATTGGTGTAGATATGTCCAGGTTTATACAGATGACTGTGAAGATATTTCCATGTTTTTACAGATGGCGGTGTAGATATTTCCATGTATATAGAGATAGCGGTGTAGATATCTCCAAGTTTATACAGATAGCGGTGGAGATATTTCCATGTGTATAAAGATAGCGGTGTAGATATTTCCCTATTTATACAGATGGCGGTGTAGATATTTCCAGGCTTATAGAGATGGCAGTGTAGATATATCCATGTTTAGGCAGATGGTGGTGTAATTATTTCCATGTTTATAGAGATAGCGGTGTACATATTTCCATGTTTATACTCATAGCGCTGTAGATACTTCCATGTTTATACAGCTCGCAGTGTAGATATTTCCATCTTTATACAGAAGACAATGTAGATATTTCCATGTTTATTCAGATAGCGGTATAGATATTTCCATGTTTATAGAGATGGACGTGTAAGTATTTCCATGTATATAGAGTTAGCGATGTAGATATTTTCATGTTTACACAGATAGCGGTGCAGATATTTCCATGTTTATAGAGATAGCGATGTAGATATTTCCATCTTTCCACAGATTGCAGTTAGGTATTTCCATCTTTATACAGATAGCGGTGTAGGTATTTCCATGTTTATACAGACAGCGGTGTAGATGTTTCCATGTTTATACAGATATAGGTGTAGATATTTCCAGGTTTATAAAGATACCAATGTAGATATCTCCATGTTTATAGAGATACCGGAGTAGATATTTCCATACTTATACAGATGGCGGTGTAGAAATTTCCATGTTTATACAGATAGACGTGTAGATATTTCCATCTTTGCAAAGATTTCAGTGTAGATATTTCCATTTTTACACAGATACCGGTGTAGATATTTCCATCGTTGCACAGATTGTGCAGTAAATATTTCCATCTTTAAACAGATAATGGTGTGGACATTTCAATGTTTACACAGACAGCGGTGTAGATATTTCCATGTTTACACAGAGAGCGTTGTATATATTTGCATGTTTATACAGATAGCAGTGTAGATATTTCCATGTTTATACAGATAGCGGTGTAGATGTTTCCAAGTTTATACAGATAACGGTGGAGATATTTCCATGTTTATACAGATAGCGATGGAGATATTTCCATGTTTATACAGATAGCAGTGTAGATATTTCCATGTTTATACAGATAGTGGTGTATTTAGTTCCATGTTTATACAGATAGCGGTGCGGATATTTCCATGTGTATACAGATAGCGGTGGAGATATTTCCATGTTTCTACAGATAGCAGTGCAGTTATTTCCGTGTTTATACAGATGGCGGTGTACATATTTCCATGTTTACACAGATTGCGGTGTACATATTTCCAAGTTTATGCAGATAGCGGTGTAGATATTTAAATGTTTTTACAGATAGCGGTGTAGATATTTCCATGTATATAGAGATTGCAGTGTAGATATTTCCATGTTTATAGAGAAATCGGTGTAGGTATTTCCATGTTTATAGAGATAGCGGTGTGGATATTTACATATTTATACAGATAGCGGTGTAGGTATTTCCATGTTTATACAGATGGCGGTGTAGATATTTCCTTGTTTATACAGATATCGGTATAGATATTTCCAGGTTTATACAGAGAGCGGTGTAGATATTTCCACGTTTTACAGATAGTGGTGTAGATATTTCCATCTTTATACAGATAGCGGTGCAGGTATTTCCATGTTTACACAAATAGCCGTGTAGGTATTTCTATGTATACACACATAGAGTAGCAGATATTTCCATGTTTATAAAGATAGCATTGCAGATATTTCCATGTTTATACAGATAGCGGTGTGGCTATTTCCATGTTTATACAGATAGCGGTGTGGGTATTTCCATGTTTATACAGATAGCGGTATAGATATTTCCATGTTTATAGAGATGACTGTCTAGATATTTCCATGTTTATACAGCTTTCCGTGTAGATATTTCCATGTTTATACAGATGGTGGTGTAGATATTTCCATGTTTATACAGATGACTGTGAAGATATTTCCATGTTTATACAGATGTCAGTGTAGATATTTTCATGTTTATAGAGATAACGATGTAGATATTTCCACGTTTATAGAGATAGCGGTGTAGACATTTCCATGTTTTGAGAGATATCGTTGTAGATATTTCCATATCTATACAGATAGCGGTGTAGATCTTTCCAGGTTTACTAAGATAGCGGTGTAGATATTTCCATGTTTATACAGATAGCAGTGTAGATATTTCCATATTTATAGAGATGGCGTTGTAGGTATTTCCATGTTTATAGAGATAGCGGTGCAGATATTTCCATGTTTATACAACTCGCAGTGCAGATATTTCCATCTTTATACAGATGGCAGTGAAGAATTTTCCATGTTTATACAGATAGTGGTGCAGATATTTCCATGTTTAGACAGATGGCGCTGTAGATACAGCCATGTTTCTGAAGATGGTGGTGTAGATATTTTCACGTTTATAGAGATCGCGGTATAGATAATTCCATGTTTATAGAGATTGCCATGAAGATATTTCCATTTTTATAGAGAAAGCGGTGTTGGTATTTCCATGTTTATAGAGATAGCAGTGTAGATATTTCCATATTTCTACAGATAGCGGTGTAGGTATTTCCATGTTTATTCAGATGTCGTTGTAGATATTTCCATCTTTCTACAGATGGCGGTGTAGATATTTCCTTGTTTATACAGTTAGCGGTGTAGATATTTCCATGTTTATACAGATAGCGGTTTAGCTATTTCCATGTTTTCAGAGATAGCGGTGTAGATATTTCCCTCTTTGCACAGATTGCCGTGTAGATATTTCCATTTTTACACAGATACCTGTGTAGATATTTCCAAGTTTACACAGATAGCTGTGTAGATATTTCCATGTTTACACAGATAGCGTTGTAGATATTTCCATGTTTATACAGATAGCGGTGTTGGTATTTCCATGTTTATACAGATAGCGGTGTAGATATTTCCATGTTTATACAGAAAGCGGTGGAGATATTTCCCTGTTTATACAGATAGCAATGTAGATATTTCCATGTTTATACAGATAGCGGTGTAGATATTTCCATGTTTATAGAGATAGCAGTGTAGATATTTCCATGTTTATACAGACGGCTGTGTAGATATTTCCATGTTTATAGAGATAGCGGTGTAGATATTTCCATCTTTATACAGATAGTTGTGTAGATATTTCCATGTTTATACAGATGGCGGTGTAGATAGTTCCATGTTTATGGAGATGGTGGTGTAGATATTTTCATGTTTATATAGATGGCGGTGGAGATATTTCCATCTTTGTAGAGATTGTGGTGTTGATATTTCCATGTTTATAGAGATGGCGCTGTACGTATTTCCTTGTTTATACAGATAGTTGTGTAGATACATCCATGTTTATACAGATGGCTGTGTAGATATTTCCATGTGTATACAGATGACTCTGTAGATATTTGTAAGTTTACACAAATGGCGTTGCAGATATTTCCATATTTATACAGATAGCGGTGTAGATATTTCCATGTTTATACAGATAACGGTTTGGATATATCCATGTTTATACAGATAGCGATGTAGATATTTCCATGTTTATACAGATAGTGGTGTAGATATTTCCATCTTTACACAGATAGCGGTGTAGATATTTTCATCTTTGCACAGATTGCAGTGTAGATATTTCCATCTTTACACAGATAGCGGTGTAGATATTTTCATATTTATACAGATCGTGGTGTAGATATTTCAATCTTTCCACAGATGGCAGTTTAGATATTTCCATGTTTATACAGTTGACAGTGTAGATATTTTGATGTTTATACAGATAGCAGTGTAGTTTTTCCCATGTTTGTACAGATAGCGGTGTAGATATTTCCTTGTTTATACAGATGGCAGTGTAGATATTTCCATGTTTATACAGATAGTGGTGTAGATGTTTCCATGTTTATACAGATGACTGTGTAGGTATTTCCATGTTTATACAGGAGGTGGTTTAGATATTTCCATGTTTATGGAGTTAATCATGTAGATATTTCCATGTTTATAAAGATAGCGGTGTAGGCATTTCCATGTTTATAGAGATAGCGTTGTAGGTATTTCAATATTTATAGAGATAGCGGTGTAGATATTTCCATGTTTATGCAGATAGTGGTGTAGGTATTTCCATGTTCATACAGATAGCGGTGTAGACATTTCCATGTTTATACAGATGGTGGTGTACATATTTCCATTTTATACAGATAGCAGTGTAGATATTTCCATGTTTATACAGATAACGGGGTAGATATTTCCATATTTACAGAGATAGCGTTGTAGATATTTTGATATTTGCACAGATTGGGGTGTACATATTTTCATCTTTACACAGATAGCGTTGTACATATTTCCATGTCTACACAGATACCTGTGTAGGTATTTCCATGTTTACAGAGATATTGTTGTAGATATGTCCATGTTAATACAGATAGTGGTGTAGATATTTCCATGTTTATAAAGATAGCGGTGTAGATATTTCCATGTTTATACAGATAGCGGTGTAGATATTTCCATGTTTATACTGAGAACGGTGTAGATATTTCCATGTTTATACAGATTGCGGTGTAGCTAATTCCATGTTTATAGAGATAGCGGTGTAGATATTTCCATGCTTATACAGATAGGTTTGTAGCTATTTCCATGTGTATACAGACGGCAGTGTAGATATTTCCATGTTTATACAGATGGAAGTGCAGATATTTCCATGTTTATACAGAAAGCAGTGTAGATATTTCCATGTTTATGGAGACAGCTGTGTAGGTATTTCCATGTTTATACAGACGGCAGTGTAGATATTTCCATGTTTTCACAGATAGTGGTGTAGATATTTCCATGTTTTACAGATAGCGGTGCAGATATTTACATGTTTATGCAGATAGCGGTGTAGATATTTCCATCTTTACAGAGATAGCGGTGTAGATATTTCCATCTTTGCACAGATTGCGGTGTGGATATTTCCATATTTACACAGAGAGCTGTGTAGAAATTTCCAAGTTTTCACAGATAGCTGTGTAGGTATTTCCATGTTTACACAGATAGCATTGTAGATATTTCCATGTTTATACAGAAAGCGTTGTTGGTATTTCCATGTTTTTACAGAGAGCGGTGTAGATATTTCCAAGTTTATACAGCTCACGGTGTAGATATATCCATCTTTATATAGATGGCGGTGTAGACATTTCCATGTTCATGCAGATAGTGGTGCAGATATTTCCATGTTTACAGAGATAGCGGTGTAGATATTTGCATCTTTCCACAGACTGTGGTGTAGATATTTCCATCTTTACACAGATAGCTATGTAGATATTTCCAAGTTTACACAGATAGCTTTGTAGATATGTCCATGTTTAAACAGATAGAGTTGTAGATATTTCCATGTTTATACAGATAGCGGTGTAGATATTTCCATGGTTATAGAGATGGCGGTGTAGTTATTTCCATTTTTATAGAGATTGCGGTGTAGATATTTCCATGTTTGTAGGGATGGCGGTGTAGTTATTTCCATGTTTATAGAGATAGCGGTAGGGATACTTCTAAGTTTCTACAGATGGCTTTGTTGATATTTCCATGTGTATACAGATGGCAATTTAGATATTTCCATGTTTATAGATATGGTGGTGTAGATATTTCCATGTTTATACAGATGACTGTGTAGACGTTTGCATGTTTATACAGATGGCGGTGTAGATATTTCCATGTTTATAGAGATAACAGTGTAGATATTTCCGTGTTTATACAGATAGTGTTGTAGATATTTCCATGCTCATACAGATAGCAGTGTAGATATCTCTATGTTTATACAGATAGCGGTGGAGATATTTCCACGTTTATACCGATATCGAAGTAGATATTTCCAAGTTTATGCAGATAGCATTGTAGATATTTCCACGTTTATTCAGATAGCGGTGTATATACTTCCACGTTTATACAGATTGCGGTGTAGATATTTCCACGTTATACAGATAGCGGTGTAGATATTTATATGTTTATGCAGATAGCGGTGTAGATATTTCCATGTTTACACAGATAGCGGTGTAGACATTTCCATCTTTGCACAGATTGCAGTGTGGATATTTCCATCTTTACACAGATAGCTGTGTAGATATTTCCAAGTTTACACGGATAGCTGTGTAGGTATTTCCATGTTTATACAGATAGCGGTGTTGATATTTCCATGTTTATACAGATAGTGGTGCAGATATTTCCAAGTTTATACAGCTCGCGGTGTAGATATTTCCATCTTTATACAGATGGTGGTTTATATATTTCCATGTTTATGCAGATAGTGGTGCAGATATTTCCATGTTTACCGAGATAGCGGTGTAGGTATTTGCATCTTTCCACATATTGTGTTGCAGATATTTCCATGTTTGCACAGATAGCTATGTAGATATTTCCAAGTTTACACAGATTGCTGTGTAGATATTCTGATGTTTATACAGATACTGTTGTAGATATTTCCATGTTTATACAGATAGCGGTGTAGATATTTCCAAGTTCATGCAGATGGCGGTGTAGATATTTCCATGTTTATAGAGATGGCCGTGTAGATATTTCTATGTTTATAGAGATAGCGGTGTAGATATTTCCATGTGTATAAAGATGGCGGTGTAGGTATTTCCATGTTTATAGAGATAGTGGTGAAGATATTTCCGTATTTAAACAGATCGCGGTGTAGATATTTCCATGTTTATACATATAGCGGTGTTGGTATTTCCATGTTTATACAGATAGCAGTGTAGATATTTCCATGTTTATACAGATAGCGGTGTAGATATTTCCATGTTTACAGAGATAGCGGTGTAGATATTTCCATTTTCCACAGATAGCTTGGTAGATATTTCCAAGTTTACACAGATAGCTGTGTACATATTTCCATGTTTACACATATAGCGTTGTAGATATTTCCATCTTTATACACATAGCGGTGTAGATATTTCAATGTTTATACAGATAACGGTGTTGTTATTTCCATGTTTATACAGATAGCGGTGCAGATATTTCCATGTTTATAGAGATTGTGGTGCAGATATTTCCATGTTTATAGAGATAGCGGTGTAGGTATTTCCATGTTTATAAAGATAGCAGTGTAGATATTTCCATGTTTATACAGACGGCTGTGTAGATATTTCCATGTGTATGCAGATGGAAGTGTAGATATTTCCATCTGTATAGAGATGGTGGTGTAGATATTTCCATGTTTACACAGATGACTGTGTAGATATTTGCATGTTTACACAGAGGGCGGTGCAGATATATCCATGTTTATAGATATAACATTGTAGATATTTCCATGTTTATACAGATAGCGGTGTAGATATTTCCATGTTCATACAGATAGCGGTGTTGTTGTTTCCATGTTTATACAGATGGCAGTGTAGATATTTCCATGTTTATACAGATGACTGTGTAGATATTGCATGTATATACAGATGGTGGTGTAGGTACTGCCATGTTTATAGAGATAACAGTGTAGATATTTCCATGCTTATAAAGATAGCGGTGTAGGTATTTCCATGTTTATAGAGTTAGCGGTGTAGATATTTCCATATTTATAGAGATAGCGGTGTAGATATTTCCATGTTTATACAGATGGCAGTGTAGATATTTCCATTTTTATACAGATGGTGGAGTAGTTATTTCCTTGGTTATACAGATAGCAGTGTAGATATTTCCATGTTTATACAGATAGCGGTGTCGATATTTCCATGTTTATACAGATTGCGGTGACGGTATTTCCATGTTTACATAGATAGTCTTGTATATATTTCCATGTTTATACAGATGACTGTGTAGATATTTCCATGTATTTACAGATGGCATTGTAGATATTTCCATGTTTATACAGATGGAGGTGTAGATATTTCCATGTTTATACAGATGACTCTGTAGATATTTTCATATTTTTATAGATGGTGGTGTAGATAATTCCATGTTTATACAGATAGCGGTGTGTCTATTTCCATGTTTATACAGATAGCTGTGTAGGTATTTCCATGTTTATGGAGATAGCTTTGTAGACATTTCCATGTTTATACAGATAGCGGTGTAGATATTTCCATGTTTATGCAGATGGCAGTGTAGATATTTCCATGTTTATACACATATTGGTGTAGATAAGTCCATCTTTATACAGATTACTGTGTAGGTATTTCCATGTTTATACAGACGGCGGTGTAGATATTTCCATGTTTGTAGAGATAGGCAAGTAGATATTTCCACGTTTATACAGCTAGCGGTGTAAATATTTCCATGTTTATAGAGATAGCGGTGTAGATATTTAAATATTTTTACACATAGCCGTGTAGATACTTCCATGTTTATACAGATAGCGGAGTAGACATTTCCATGTTTCTACAGATTGCGGTGTAGGTATTTCCATGTTTATGGAGATAGCGGTGTAGATATTTCCATGTTTATACATATTGCTGTGTAGATATTTCCATGTGTATACAGATGGCAGTGTAGATATTTCCATGTTTAAACACATGGAGGTGTAGATTTTTCCATGTTTATAAAGATGACTGTGTAGGTATTTCCATGTTTATATAGATGGCGGTGTAGATATTTCCATGTTTATGGAGATAGCCATGTAGATATTTCCATGTTTATACAGATAGAAGTGCAGATATTTCTGTGTTTATACAGATAGCGTTGGAGATATTTCCATGTTTATACAGATGGCGGTGTAGATATTTCCATGTGTATACAGATGACGGTGTAGATATTTCCATGTTTATACACATGGAGATGTATATATTTCCATGTTTTTACAGATGACGGTGTAGATATTTCCATGTTTTTACAGACGGGGGTGTAGATATTTCCATGTTTATACAGATAGCGGTGTGGCTATTTCCATGTTTATACACATAGCTTTGTAGATATTTCCACGTTTATAGAGATGGCTGTGTAGATATTTCCATGTTTATACAGATGGCTGTGGAGATATTTCCATGTTTATACAGATGGCAGTGTAGATATTTCCATGTTTATACAGATAGTGGTGTAGATTTTTCCATGTTTATACAGATGACTGTTTAGGTATTTCCATGTTTATACAGATGGCGGTGTAGATATTTCCATGTTTATAGAGATAGCCTTGTAGATATTTCCGGGTTTATACAGATAGCAATGCAGATATTTCCATGTTTATACAGATGGCAGTGTAGATATTTCCATGTTTATACAGATAGTGGTGTAGATTTTTCCATGTTTATACAGATGACTTTGTAGCTATTTCTATGTTTATACAGATGGCGGTGTAGATATTTCCATGTTTATAGAGATAGCCTTGTGGATATTTCCAGGTTTATACACATAGCAGTGCAGATATTTCCATGTTTATACAGATAGCGGTGTAGATATTTCCATGTTTACAGAGATAGCGGTGTAGATATTTCCATGTTTACAGATATAGCGGTGTAGATATTTCCATATTTGCGCATATTGCGGTGTAGATATTTCCATCTTTACACAGATAGCGGTGTACATATTTCCATGGTTACACAGATAGCTGTGAAGATATTCCCATGTTTACACAGACAGTGTTGTAGTTATTTCCGTGTTTATACAGGTAGCGGTGTAGATATTTCCATGTTTACAAAGATAACGGTGTAGATATTTCCATGTTTATAGAGATAGCGCTGGGGATATTTCCATGTTTATACAGATAGCGATGTAGATATTTCCATGTTTATACAGATAGCGGTGTAGATATTTCCATGTTTATACAGATGGCGGTGTAGATATTTCCATGTTTATAGAGATAGCGGTGTAGATATTTCAATGTTTATAGAGATAGCGGTTTAAATATATCCAACTTAATACAAATAGTGGTGAAGATATTTCCATGTTTATACAGATGGCGGTGTAGATACAGCCCTGTTTCTGAATATGGCAATGTAGATATTTTCATGTTTTCATATATGGCGGTGTAGATATTTCCATGTTTACAGAGATTGCGGTGCAGATATTTCCATTTTTATAGTGCAAGTGTTGTAGGTATTTACATGTTTATAGAGATAGCGGTGTAGACATTTCCAGATTTATACAGGTAGCGGTGTAGGTATTTCCATGTTTATACAGATGGCGCTGTAGATATTTCCATGTTTCTAAAGATGGCGGTGTAGATATTTCCTTGTTTATACGTATAGCGGTGTAGATATTTCCATGTATATACAGATAGCGGTGTAGATATTTCGATGTTTACACAGATAGCGGTGGAGATATTTCCCTGTTTATACAGATAGCGATGCATATATTTCCATGTTTATACAGATAGCGGTGTAGATATTTCCATGTTTATAGATATAGCGGTGTAGATATTTCCATGTTCATACAGATAGCGGTGTAGATATATCCATGTTTATACAGATAGCGGTGTAGATATTTCCATGTTTATACAGATAGCGGTGCAGATATTTCCATGTTTGTACAGATGGTGCTGTTGATATTTCCATCTATACACAGATGACCGTGTAGATATTTCCAAGTTTATACAGATGGCGACACAGATATTTCTATGGATATGTAGATGGCGGTGTAGATATTTCCATGTTTATACAGATAGCCGTGTAGCTATTTTCATTTTTATACAGATTGCGCTGGAGAAATATCCATGTTTATACAGATAGCAATGGAGATATTTCCACGTTAATACACATAGCGGTGTAGATATTTCCATGTTTATAGAGATAGCGGTTTAAATATTTCCAACTTAATACAGATAGTGGTGTAGATATTTCCATGTTTATACAGAGGGCGGTGTAGATACAGCCATGTTCCTGAATATGGAATTGTAGATATTTTCATGTTTACATAGATGGCGGTGTAGATATTTCCATGTTTATACAGATAGCGGCGTAGTTATTTTCATATTTGTATAGATAGCGGTGTAGATATTTCCACGTATATACACATGGCTGTGTAGATATTTCCATGTTTATACAGATGGCGGTGTAGATATTTCCATATTTATACAGATAACTTTGTAAGTATTTCCATGATTATACAGATGGTGGTGTAGATATTTCGATGTTTATAGAGATAGCAGTGGAGATATTTCCATGTTTATACCGATAGCGGTGTAGATATTTCCATGTTTATACTGATCGTGGTGTAGATATTTCCATGTTTATAGAGATGGCGGTGTAGATATTTCCATGTTCATAGAGATGGCGGTGTTGATTTTTCCATGTTTATAGAGATAGCTCTGTGGATATTTCCATGTTTATACAGATAGGGGTGTAGATATTTCCATGTTTATAGAGATGGCGGTGTAGATTTTTCCATGTTTATACAGATCACGGTGAAGATATTTCCATGTTTATACTGATCGCGGTGTAGATATTTCCATGTTTATATACATGACTTTGTAGGTATTTCCATGTTTATACAGATGGCGGTGTAGTTATTTCGGTGTTTATAGAGATAGCTGTGTAGATATTTCCATGTTTACACAGATAGCGTTCTAGATGTTTCCATGTTTATACAGATTGCGGTGTAGATATTTCCATGTTTATACAGATAAGTTTGGAAGTATTTCCATGTTTATATAGATGGCAGTGTAGATATTTTCTTGTTTAAGTAGATGGCATTGTAGATACCTCCATGTTTAAAGAGATGGCGGTGTGTATACTTCCATGTTGATGGAGATAGCGGTATAGATATTTCCATGTTTATAGAGATAGCGGTGTAGTTATTTCCATGTTTATAAAGATAGCGGTGTAGATATTTCCATGTTTCTACAGATGACTGTGTAGATATTTCCATGTTTGTACAAATGGCAGTGTAGATATTTCCATGTTTATAGAGATAGCGGAGTAGATATTTTCATGTATATACAGATTGCAGTGGAGATATGTCCATGTTTATACAGATAGCAATGGAGATATTTCCACGTTAATACACATAGCGGTGCAGCTATTTCCATGTTTATACAGATAGCATGTTAGATATTCCCATGTTTATACAGATGACTGTGCCAATATTTCCATGTTTATGCAGAGTTCTCTGTAGATATTTCCATGTTTATATAGATGACAGTGTAGATATTTCCAGGTTTATACAGATGAGTGTGTAGATATTTCCATGTTAATACAGATGGCGGTGTAGATATTTCCATGTTTATAGAGATAGCGGTGTAGATTTTTCCATGTTTATAGAGATAGCGGATTAAATATTTCAATCTTTATACAGATAGTGGTGTAGATATTTCCATGTTTATACAGATGGCGGTTTAGAAACAGCCATGTTTCTGAATATGGCACTGTAGATATTTTCATGTTTACATAGATTGCGGTGTAGATATTTCCATGTTTACAGAGATTGCAGTGCAGATATTTCCATATTTGTAGTGCAAGTGGTGTAGGTATTTCAATGTTTATAGAGATAGCAGTGTAGACATTTCCATATTCATGCAGGTATCGGTGGAGGAATTTCCATGTTTATACAGATGGCGGTTTAGATATTTCCATGTTTCTAAAGATGGCGGTGTAGATATTTCCTTGTTTATACAGATAGCGGTGTAGATATTTCCATGTATATACAGATAGCAGTGTTGATATTTCCATGTTTACACAGATAACGGTGGAGATATTTCCCTGTTTATACAGATAGCGATGTAGACATTTCCATGTTTATACAGATAGCGGTGTAGATATTTCCATGTTTATAGAGATAGCAGTGTAGATATTTCCATGTTTATACAGATAGCGGTGTAGATATTTCCATGTTTATACAGACCGCGGTGTAGATATTTCCATGTTTATACAGATAGCGGTGCAGATATTTCCGTGTTTGTACAAATGGCGGTGTTGATATTTCCATCTATACACAGATGACCGTGTAGATATTTCCATGTTTATACAGATGGCGGCACAGATATTTCTATGGCTATGTAGATGTCGGTGTAGATATTTCCATGTTTTTACAGATAGCGGTGTAGTTATTTCCATGTTTATATAGATAGCGGTGTAGATATTTCCATGTATATACACATGGCTGTGTAGTTTTTTCCATGTTTATACAGATGGCGGTGTAGATATTTCCATGTTTATAGTGCAAGTGGTGTAGGTATTTCCATGTTTATAGAGATAGCAGTGTAGACATTTCCATATTTATTCAGGTAGCGGTGTAGGTATTTCCATGTTTATACAGATTGCGGTGTAGATATTTCCATGTTTCTAAAGATGGCGGTGTAGATATTTCCTTTTTCA
The DNA here is from genome assembly GCF_028858775.2 of Pan troglodytes. NCBI lineage: Eukaryota > Metazoa > Chordata > Mammalia > Primates > Hominidae > Pan > Pan troglodytes. Next base: position 1,721,197 of record NC_072404.2, on the reverse strand, counting down.
TACAGGTAGCTGTGTAGATATTTCCATGTATATACAGATAGCGGTGTAGATATTTCCATGTTTACACAGATAGCGGTAGAGATATTTCCCTGTTTATACAGATAGCGTTGTAGATATTTCCATGTTTATACAGATAGCGGTGTAGATGTTTCCATGTTTATAGATATAGCGGTGTAGATATTTCCATGTTTATACAGATAGCGGTGTAGATATTTCCATGTTTATACAGATAGCGGTGGAGATATTTCCATGTTTATACTGATCGCGGTGTAGATATTTCCATGTTTATAGAGATGGCGGTGTAGATATTTCCATGTTCATAGAGATAGCGGTGTTGATTTTTCCATGTTTATAGAGATAGCTGTGTGGATATTTCCATGTTTATACAGATAGTGGTGTAGATATTTCCATGTTTATAGAGATGGCGGTGTAGATATTTCCATGTTTATACAGATCACGGTGTAGGTATTTCCATGTTTATACAGATCGCGGTGTAGATTTTTCCATGTTTATACAGATCATGGTGTATATATTTCGATGTTTATACAGATCGCGGTGTTGATATTACCATGTTTATAGGGATAGCGGTGCAAATTTTTCCACATTTATACAGATAGCAGTGTAGTTATTAGCATGTTTATACAGACAGCGGTGTAGATATTTCCATCTTTCTACAAATGGCAGTGAAGGTATTTCCATGTTTATAGAGATGGCGGTGTAGATATTTCCATGTTTATATAGATGGCAGTGTAGATATTTTCTTGTTTATGTAGATGGCATTGTAGATACTTCCATGTTTAAAGAGATGGCGGGGTGTATATTTCCATGTTGATGGAGATAGCGGTGTAGATATTTCCATGTTTATAGAGATAGCGGTATAGTTATTTCCATGTTTATAGAGATAGCGGTGTAGATATTTCCACGTTTCTACAGATGACTGTGTAGATATTTCCATGTTTGTACAGATGGCAGTGTAGGTATTTCCATCTTTATAGAGACAGCGGTGTAGATATTTTCATGTTTATACCGATTGCGGTGGAGATATGTCCATGTTTATACAGATAGCAATGGAGATATTTCCACGTTAATACACATAGCGGTGTACATATTTCCATGTTTATACACGTAGCGGTGTAGATATTTCCATGTTTATACAGATAGCGGTGTAGATATTTCCATGTTTATACAGATGGCTGTGCCGATATTTCCATGTTTATACAGAGTTCTCTATAGATATTTCCATGTTTATATAGATGACAGTGTAGATATTTCCAGGTTTATACAGATGACTGTGTAGATATTTCCATGTTAATATAGATGGCGGTGTAGATATTTCCATGTTTATAGAGACAGTGGTTTAAATATTTCCATCTTTATACAGATAGTGGTGTAGATATTTCCATGTTTATACAGATGGCGGTGTAGATACAGCCATGTTTCTGAATATGGCATTGTAGATATTTTCATGTTTACGTAGATGGCGGTGTAGATATTTCCAAGTTTACAGAGATTGTGGTGTAGATATTTCCATGTTTATAGTGCAAGTGGTGTAGGTATTTCCATGTTTATAGAGATAGCGGTGTAGACATTTCCATATTTATACAGGTAGCGGTGTAGGTATTTCCATGTTTATACAGATGGCGGTGTAGGTATTTCCATGTTTCTAAAATGGCCCTGTAGATATTTCCTTGTTTATACAGATAGCGGTGTAGATATTTCCATGTTTATACAGATAGCGGTGTAGATATTTCCATGTATATACAGATGGCTGTGTAGATATTTCCATGTTTATACAGATGGCTGTATAGATATTTCCATGTTTATACAGATGACTTTGTAGGTATTTACATGTTTATACAGATGGCGGTGTAGATATTTCCATGTTTATAGAGAAAGCTGTGTAGATATTTCCATGTATATACAGATCAAGGTGTAGATATTTCCATGTTTATACAGATCACGGTGTAGTTATTTCCATGTTTATACAGATTGCGGTGTAGATATTTCCATGTTTATACAGATAGCGGTGTATGTATTTCCATGTTTATAGACATAGCGGTGTAGATATTTCCATGTTTCTACAGTTAGACGTATAGATATTTCCATGTTTATACAGACCGCGGTGTAGATATTTCCATGTTTATACACATAACTTTGTAAGTATTTCCATGTTTATACAGATGGCGGTGTAGATATTTCGATGTTTATAGAGATAGCGGTGTAGATATTTCCATGTTTATACAGATCCCAGTGTAGATATTTCCATGTTTATACAGTTCACGGTGTAGATATTTCCATGTTTATATAGATAGCGGTGTAGATATTTCCATGTTTTTACAGATATCGGTGTAGATATTTCCATGTTTACACAGATTGCGGTGTAGATATTTCCATCTTTCTACAGATGGCATTGTAGATATTTCCATGTTTATAGAGATGGCGGTGTAGATATTTCCATGTTTATATAGATGGTGGTGTAGGTATTTCCATGTTTATACAGATCGTGGTGAAGATATTTCCATGTTTATACATATCGCGGTGTAGATATTTCCATGTTTATAAAGATAGCGGTGTGGATATTTCCATGATTATAGAGATAGCGGTGTAGGTATTTCCATGTTTATAGACATAGCGATGTAGATATTTCCATGTTTATATAGATGGCGTTGTAGATATTTCCATGTTTATACCGATAGCGGTGTTGGTATTTTCACGTTTATACAGATAGCGATGTAGATATTTCCATGTTTATACAGCTCATGATGCAGATATTTATATCTTTATACAGATGGCATTGTAGATATTTTCTGATTCACACAGATGGCGGTGTATATGTTTCCATGTTGATACAGATGGCGGTGTAGTTAGTTCCATGTTTATGGAGATGGCAGTGTAGATATTTTCATGTTTATAGACATGGCGGTGTAGAGATTTCCATGTTTATAGAGATAGCAGTGTAGATATTTTCATGTTTATACAGATGGCTGTGTAGATATTTCCATGTGTACACAGATGGCATTCTAGATATTTCCATGTTTATACAGATGAGTGTATAGATATTTCCATGTTTTTACAGATGGCAGTGCATATATTTCCATGTTTATATAGATAGCGGTGTAGATATTTCCATGTTTGTACAGACGGCGGTGTTGATATTTCCATCTATACACAGATGGCCGTGCTGATATTTTCATGTTTATACAGATGGCGGCGTAGATATTTCCATGGACATGCAGATGGCGGTGTAGATATTTCCATGTTTATACAGATAGCGGTGTAGATATTTCCATGTTTACACAGACGGTGGCGTAGATATTTCCGTGTTTATACACATGGCGGAGTAGATACTTCCATCTTTATGGAGATGGTAGTGTAGATATTTTCATGTTTCTAGAGATGGCGGTGTAGATATTTTCATATTTACAGAGATAGCGGTGTAGATATTTCCATCTTTCTACAGATGGCAGTGTAGATATTTCCATGTTTATACAGATGGCCGTGTAGATATTTCCATATTTATACAGATGTCTGTGGAGATATTTCCATGTGTATAGAGATGGTATTGTAGGTATTTCCATGTTTATACAGATGGTGGTGTAGATATTTCCATGTTTATTCAGATGACTGTGTAGATATTTCCATGTTTTTACAGATGGCAGTGAAGATATTTCAATGTTTATAGAGATGGCGCTGTAGATACTTCCATGTTTATACAGATAACGTTGGAGATATTTCCTTGTTTATACAGAGAGCAGTGGAGATATTTCCATGTTTATACACATAGCGGTGTACATATTTCCATGTTTATAGAGATAGCGGTGCAGATATTTCCATGTTTATACAGATAGCGTTGTATATATTTCCATGTTTATACAGATCGTGGTGTAGATATTTCCATGTTTATACAGATACCGGTGTAGATATTTCCATGTTTATACAGACCGCAGTTTAGATATTTCCATGTTTAAAGAGATAGCAGTGTAGATATTTCCATGTTTGTACAGATGGCGGTGTTGATGTTTCCATCTATACACAGATTGCCGTGTAGGTATTTCCATGTGTATACAGATGGCATTGTAGATATTTCCATGTTTATACAGATGGTGGTGAAGATATTTCAATGTTTACACAGATGACTGTATATGTATTTCCATGTTTATGCAGATGGCGGTGTAGATATTTCCATGTTTATAAAGACAGCGGTGTAGATATTTCCATATTTATACAGATAACGGTGTAGAAATATCCATGTTTATACAGATAGCGGTGTAAATATTTCCATGTTTAAACAGATCACGGTGTAGATATTTCCATGTTTATACAGACCGTGGTGTAGATATTTCCATGTTTATACAGATAGCGGTGCAGATATTTCCATGTTTGTACTAATGGCGGTGTTGATATTTCGATCTTTGCACAGATGAACGTGTAGATATTTCCATGTTTATGCAGATGGGGGTGCAGAAATTTCTATGGATATGTAGATGTTGGTGTAGATATTTCCATGTATATACAGATAGGGGTGTAGATATTTCCATGTTTATAGAGATGGCGGTGTAGATACTTCCATGTTTATACAGATCACGGTGTAGATATTTCCATGTTTATACAGATCATGGTGTAGATATTTCCATGTTTGTACAGATCATGGTGTAGATATTTCCATGTTTATACAGATCGCGGTGTTGATATTACCATGTTTATACAGATAGCGGTGTAGATATTTCCATGTATAAACAGATGTCTGTGTATATATTTCCATGTTTAAAGAGATGGCAGTGTAGATATTTCCATGTTTATACAAATAGCGGTGTAGATATTTCCATGTTTATAGAGATAGCGGTGTAGATATTTCCATGTATATACAGATGGCTGTGTAGATATTTCCATGTTTCCACAGATGGCTTTGTAGATATTTCCATGTTTATACAGATGACTTTGTAGGTATTTCCATGTTTATACAGATGGCGGTGTAGATATTTCCATGTTTATAGAGATAGCTGTGTAGATATTTCCATGTTTACACAAATAGCGGTCTAGATATTTCCATGTTTATACAGATCGCGGTGTAGATATTTCCATGTTTATACAGATGGCGGTGTAGATATTTCCATGTTTATAGAGATGGCGGTGTAGATATTTCCATGTTTATACAGATTGCGGTGTAGATATTTCCAAGTTTATAAAGATAGCGGTGTAGATATTTCCGCGTTTATACAGATGGCGGTGTAGATATTTCCATCTTTCTACAAATGGCATTGTTGATATTTCCATATTTATAGAGATGGCGTTGTAGATATTTCCATGTTTATATAGATGGCAGTGTAGATATTTTCTTGTTTATGTAGACGGCTTTGTAGATACTTCCATCTTTAAAGAGATGGCAGTGTGAATATTTCCATGTTGATGGAGATAGCGGTGTAGATATTTCCATGTTTATAGAGATAGCGGTGTAGATATTTCCAAGTTTGTGCAGACGGCGGTGTCGATGTGTCCATCTATACACAGATTGCCGTGTAGGTATTTCCATGTGTATACAGATGGCATTGGAGATATATAATGTTTATACAGATTGTGGTGTAGATATTTCCATGTTTACACAGATGATTGTATAGGTATTTCCATGTTTATACAGATGGCGGTGGAGATATTTCCATGTTTATAGAGATAGCGGGGTAGATATTTCCATATTTATTCAGATAACGGTGTAGAAATTTCCATGTTTATACAGATAGCGGTGTAAATATTTCCATGTTTATACAGATCACGGTGTAGATATTTCCTTGTTTATACAAATAGCGTTGTAGTTATTTCCATGTTTATACAGATAGAGGTGTAGATATTTCCATGTATATACAGATGTCTGTGGAGATATTTCCATGTTTATACAGATGACTTTGTAGGTATTTCCATGTTTATACAGATGGCGGTGTAGATATTTACATGTTTATAGAAATAGCTGTGTAGAGATTTCCATGTTTACAGAGATGGCGCTGTAGATATTTCCATGTTTATACAGATCACGGTGTAGTTATTTCCACGTTTATACAGATAGCGGTGTAGATATTTCCATGTTTTTACAGATATCGTTGTAGATATTTCCATGTTTACACAGATTGCGTTGTATATATTTCCATCTTTCTACAGATGGCATTGTAGATATTTCCATGTTTATACAGATGGCGGTGTAGATATTTCCATGTTTATAAAGATGGTGGTGTAGATATTACCATGTTTATACAGATAGCGGTGTAGATATTTCCATGTTTATACAGATCGTGGTGAAGATATTTCCATGTTTATACAGATGGCAGTGTAGATATTTCCATGTTTATTCAGATGACTGTGTAGATATTTCCATGTTTTTACAGATGGCAGTGTAGATATTTCAATGTTTATAGAGATGGCGCTGTAGATATTTCCATGTTTATACAGATAACGGTGTAGATATTTCCATGTTTATAGAGATGGCGGTGTCGATATTTCCATGTTTATAGAGATAGCGGTGTAGATATACGCATGTTAATAGAGATAGCAGTGAGGATATTTCCATGTCTATACAGATAGCAGTGTAGATATTTCCACTTTTATAGAGATAGCGGTTTAGATATTTCATATTTTTACAGATAGCGGTGTACATATCTCCAAGTTTATACAGATTGCGGTGTAGATATTTCCATGTTTATACAGATAGCGTTGTAGATATTTCCACGTTTATACAGATGGCGGTGTAGATATTTCCATCTTTCAACAAACGGCATTGTAGATATTTCCATGTTTATAGAGATGGCGGTGTAGATAATTCCATGTTTATATAGATGGCAGTGTAGATATTTTCTTGTTTATGTAGATGGCGTTGTAGATACCTGCATGTTTAAAGAGATGGCGGTGTGTATATTTCCATGTTCATGGAGATAGCGGTGTAGATATTTTGATGTTTATAGAGATAGTGGTGTAATTTCCATGTTTATAGAGATAGCGGTGCAGATATTTCCATGTTTCTACAGATGACTGTGTAGATATTTCCAAGTTTGTACAGATGGCAGTGTAGATATTTCCATGTTTATAGAGATAGCCGTGTAGATATTTTCATGTTTATACAGATTGCGGTGGAGATATGTCCATGTTTATACAGATAGAAATGGAGATATTTCCACGTTAATACACATAGCGGTGTATATATTTCCATGTTTATACAGATGGCTGTGCCGATATTTCCATGTTTATACAGAGTTCTCTCTAGATATTGCCATGTTTATATAGATGACAGTGTAGATATTTCCAGGTTTATACAGATGACTGTGTAGATATTTCCATGTTAATACAGATTGCGTTGTAGATATTTCCATGTTTATAGAGACGGCAGTGTAGATATTTCCATGTTTATAGAGATAGCGGTTTAAATATTTCGATCTTTATACAGATAGTGGTGTAGTTATTTCCATGTTTATACAGAAGGCGGTGTAGATACAGCCATGTTTCTGAAGATGGCAGTGTAGATATTTTCATGTTTACATAGATGGCGGTGTAGATATTTCCATGTTTATAGAGATTGCGGTGTAGATATTTCCATGTTTATAGTGCAAGTGGTGTAGTTATTTCCATGTTTATAGAGATAGCGGTGTAGACATTTCCATATTTATACAGGTAGCGGTGTAGGTATTTCCATGTTTATACAGATGGCGGTGTAGATATTTCCATGTTTACACAGATAGCGGTGGAGATATTTCCCTGTTTATACAGATAGCGATGTAGATATTTCCATGTTTATACAGATAGCGGTGTAGAAATTTCCATGTTTATAGTGATAGCGGTGTAGATATTTCCATGTTTATAGAGATGGCTGTGTAGATATTTCCATGTGTATACAGATGGCGGTGTAGATATTTCCATTTTTATACACTTAGCGGTGTAGATATTTCCATATTTACAGATATAGCGGTAAAGATGTTTCCATCTTTGCACAGATTGCGGTGTAGGCATTGCAAACTGTACACAGATAGTGGTGTAGATATTTCCAAGTTTACACAGATACCTGTGCTGAAATTTCCATGTTTACAGAAATATCATTGTAGATATTTCCATGTTTATACAGATAGCGGAGTAGTTATTTCCATGTTTATAGAGATAGCGGTGTAGATATTTCCATGTTTATACAGATATCGTTGTAGATATTTCCATGTTTATACAGATGGCTGTGCCGATATTTCCATGTTTATACAGACTTCTCTGTAGATATTTCCATGTTTATACAGATGACAGTGCAGATATTTACAGGTTTATACAGATGGCTGTGTAGATATTTCCATGTTTATACAGACGGCTGTGTAGATATTTCCATGTTTATACAGATGACTTTGTAGGTATTTCCATGTTTATACAGATGGCGGTGTAGATATTTCCATGTTTATAGAGATAGCTGTGTAGATATTTCCATGTTTACACAGATAGCGGTTTAGATATTTCCATGTTTATACAGATCGCGGTGTAGATATTTCCATGTTTATACAGACCGCGGTGTAGATATTTCCATGTTTATACCGATAGTGGTGTAGATATTTCCATGTTTATACAGATGACGGTGTAGATATTTCCATGATTATAGAGATGGCGGTGTAGATATTTCCATGTTTATACAGATAGCGGTGTAGATATATCAATGTTCATAGAGATAGCAGTGAGGATATTTCCATGTTTATACAGATAGCAGTGTAGATATTTCCACTTTTATAGAGATAGCGGTTTAGATATTTCATATTTATACAGAGAGCAGTGTAGATATTTCCATGTTTATACAGATTGCGGTGTAGATATTTCCATGTTCATACAGATAGCGGTGTAGATATTTCCACGTTTATACAGATGGCGGTGTAGATATTTCCATCTTTCTACAAATGGCAGTGTAGATATTTCCATGTTTATAGAGACGGCGGTGTAGATATTTCCATGTTTATATAGATGGCAGTGTGGATATTTTCTTGTTTATGTAGATGGCGTTGTAGATACCTCCATGTTTAAAGAGATGGCGGTGTGTATATTTCCATGTTGATGGAGATAGCGGTGTAGATATTTCCATGTTTATAGAGATAGCGGTGTAGTTATTTCCATGTTTATAGAGATAGCGGTGGAGATATTTCCATGTTTCTACAGATGACTTTGTAGATATTTCCATGTTTGTACAGATGGCAGTGTAGAAATTTCCATGTTTATAGAGATAGAAGTGTAGATATTTTCATGTTTATACATATTGCGGTGGAGATTTGTCCATGTTTATACAGATAGCAATGGAGATATTTCCACGTTGATACACATAGCGCTGTAGATATTTCCATGTTTATACAGATAGCGTTGTAGATATTTCCATGTTTATAAAGATGGCTGTGCCGATATTTCCATGTTTATACAGACTTCTCTGTAGATATTTCCATGTTTATACAGATTGCGGTGTAGATATTTCCATGTTTATACAGATAGCGGTTTAGATATTTCCATGTTTATACAGATGACGGTGTAGATATTTCCATGTTTATAGAGATGGCGGTGTAGATAGTTCCATGTTTATAGAGATAGCGGTGTAGATATATCAATGTTCATAGAGATAGCAGTGAGGATATTTCCATGTTTATACAGATAGCAGTGTAGATATTTCCACTTTTATAGAGATAGCGGTTTAGATATTTCATATTTATACAGAGAGCGGTGTAGATATTTCCATGTTTATACAGATTGCGGTGTAGATATTTCGATGTTTATACAGATAGCGGTGTAGATATTTCCACATTTATACAGGTGGTGGTGTAGATATTTCCATCTTTCTACAAATGGCAGTGTAGATATTTCCATGTTTATAGAGATGGCGGTGTAGATATTTCCATGTTTATATAGATGGCAGTGTAGATATTTTCTTGTTTATGTAGATGGCGTTGTGGATACCTCCATGTTTAAAGAGATGGCGGTGTGTATATTTCCATGTTGATGGAGATGGCGGTGTAGATATTTCCATGTTTATAGAGATAGCGGTGTAGTTATTTCCATGTTTATAGAGATAGCGGAGTAGATATTTCCATGTTTTTACAGATGACTCTGAAGATATTTCCATGTTTCTACAGATGGCAGTGTAGATATTTCCATGTTTATAGAGATAGAAGTGTAGATATTTTCATGTTGATACATATTGCGGTGGAGATTTGTCCATGTTTATACAGATAGCAATGGAGATATTTCCACGTTGATACACATAGCGCTGTAGATATTTCCATGTTTATACAGATAGCGTTGTAGATATTTCCATGTTTATAAAGATGGCTGTGCCGATATTTCCATGTTTATACAGACTTCTCTGTAGATATTTCCATGTTTATACAGATTGCGGTGTAGATATTTCCATGTTTATACAGATAGCGGTTTAGATATTTCCATGTTTATACAGATGACGGTGTAGATATTTCCATGTTTATAGAGATGGCGGTGTAGATAGTTCCATGTTTATAGAGATAGCGGTGTAGATATATCAATGTTCATAGAGATAGCAGTGAGGATATTTCCATGTTTATACAGATAGCAGTGTAGATATTTCCACTTTTATAGAGATAGCGGTTTAGATATTTCATATTTATACAGAGAGCGGTGTAGATATTTCCATGTTTATACAGATTGCGGTGTAGATATTTCGATGTTTATACAGATAGCGGTGTAGATATTTCCACGTTTATACAGGTGGTGGTGTAGATATTTCCATCTTTCTACAAATGGCAGTGTAGATATTTCCATGTTTATAGAGATGGCGGTGTAGATATTTCCATGTTTATATAGATGGCAGTGTAGATATTTTCTTGTTTATGTAGATGGCGTTGTGGATACCTCCATGTTTAAGGAGATGGCGGTGTGTATATTTCCATGTTGATGGAGATGGCGGTGTAGATATTTCCATGTTTATAGAGATAGCGGTGTAGTTATTTCCATGTTTATAGAGATAGCGGAGTAGATATTTCCATGTTTTTACATATGACACTGAAGATATTTCCATGTTTCTACAGATGGCAGTGTAGATATTTCCATGTTTATAGAGATAGAAGTGTAGATATTTTCATGTTTATACATATTGCGGTGGAGATTTGTCCATGTTTATACAGATAGCAATGGAGATATTTCCACGTTAATACACATAGCGGTGTAGATATTTCCATGTTTATACAGATAGCGTTTTAGATATTTCCATGTTGATACAGATGGCTGTGCCGATATTTCCATGTTTATACAGAGTTCCCTGTAGATATTTCCATGTTTATATAGATGACAGTGCAGATATTTCCAGGTTTATACAGATGGCTGTGTAGATATTTCCATGTTTATACAGACGGCTGTGTAGATATTTCCATGTTTATACAGATGTCTTTGTAGGTATTTCCATGTTTATAAAGATGGCGGTGTAGATATTTCCATGTTTATAGAGATAGCTGTGTAGATATTTCCATGTTTACACAGATAGCGGTTTAGATATTTCCATGTTTATAAAGATGACGGTGTAGATATTTCCATGTTTATAGAGATGGCGGTGTAGATATTTCCATGTTTATAGAGATAGCGGTGTAGATATATCAATGTGCATAGAGATAGCAGTGAGGATATTTCCATGTTTATACAGATAGCAGTGTAGATATTTCCACTTTTATAGAGATAGCGGTTTAGATATTTCATATTTATACAGAGAGCAGTGTAGATATTTCCATGTTTATACAGATTGCGGTGTAGATATTTCCATGTTCATACAGATAGCGGTGTAGATATTTCCACGTTTATACAGATGGCGGTGTAGATATTTCCATCTTTCTACAAATGGCAGTGTAGATATTTCCATGTTTATAGAGATGGCGGTGTAGATATTTCCATGTTTATATAGATGGCAGTGTAGATATTTCCATGTTTATAGAGATGGCGGTGTAGACATTTCCATGTTTATATAGATGGCAGTGTAGATATTTTCTTGTTAATGTAGATGGCGTTGTAGATACCTCCATGTTTAAAGAGATGGCGGTGTGTATATTTCCATGTTGATGGAGATAGCTGTGTAGATATTTCCATGTTTATAGAGATAGCGGTGTAGTTATTTCCATGTTTATAGAGATAGCGGTGTAGATATTTCCATGTTTCTACAGATGACTTTGTAGATATTTCCATGTTTGTACAGATGGCAGTGTAGATATTTCCATGTTTATAGAGATAGAAGTGTAGATATTTTCATGTTTATACTTATTGCGGTGGCGATTTGTCCATGTTTATACAGATAGCAATGGAGATATTTCCACGTTGATACACATAGCGGTGTAGATATTTCCATGTTTATACAGATAGCGTTGTAGATATTTCCATGTTTATAAAGATGGCTGTGCCGATATTTCCATGTTTATACAGACTTCTCTGTAGATATTTCCATGTTTATATAGATGACAGTGCAGATATTTCCAGGTTTATACAGATGGCTGTGTAGATATTTCCATGTTTATACAGACGGCTGTGTAGTTATTTCCATGTTTATACAGATGACTTTGTAGGTATTTCCATGTTTATACAGATGGCGGTGTAGATATTTCCATGTTTATAGAGACAGCTGTGTAGATATTTCCATGTTTACACAGATAGCGGTTTAGATATTTCCATGTTTATACAGATCGCGGTGTAGATATTTCCATGTTTATACAGACCGCGGTGTAGATATTTCCATGTTTATACAGATAGCGGTGTAGATATTTCCATGTTTATACAGATGACGGTGTAGATATTTCCATGTTTATAGAGATGGCGGTGTAGATATTTCCATGTTTATAGAGATAGCGGTGTAGATATATCAATGTTGATAGAGATAGCAGTGAGGATATTTCCATGTTTATACAGATAGCAGTGTAGATATTTCCACTTTTATAGAGATAGCGGTTTAGATATTTCATATTTATACAGAGAGCAGTGTAGATATTTCCATGTTTATACAGATTGCGGTGTAGATATTTCCATGTTTATACAGATAGCGGTGTAGATATTTCCACGTTTATACAGATGGCGGTGTAGATATTTCCCTCTTTCTACAAATGGCAGTGTAGATATTTCCATGTTTATAGAGATGGCGGTGTAGATATTTCCATGTTTATATAGAAGGCAGTGTAGATATTTTCTTGTTTATGTAGATGGCGTTGTAGATACCTCCATGTTTAAAGAGATGGCGGTGTGTATATTTCCATGTTGATGGAGATGGCGGTGTAGATATTTCCAAGTTTATAGAGATAGCGGTGTAGTTATTTCCATGTTTATAGAGATAGCGGAGTAGATATTTCCATGTTTCTACAGATGACTCTGTAGATATTTCCATGTTTCTACAGATGGCAGTGTAGATATTTCCATGTTTATAGAGATAGAAGTGTAGATATTTTCATGTTTATACATATTGCGGTGGAGATTTGTCCATGTTTATACAGATAGCAATGGAGATATTTCCACGTTAATACACATAGCGGTGTAGATATTTCCATGTTTATACAGATAGCGTTGTAGATATTTCCATGTTTATACAGATGGCTGTGCCGATATTTCCATGTTTATACAGAGTTCCCTGTAGATATTTCCATGTTTATGTAGACGACAGTGCAGATATTTCCAGGTTTATACAGATGGCTGTGTAGATATTTCCATGTTTATACAGATGGCTGTGTAGATATTTCCATGTTTATACAGATGATTTTGTAGGTATGTCCATGTTTATACAGATGGCGGTGTAGATATTTCCATGTTTATAGAGATAGCTGTGTAGATATTTCCATGTTTACACAGATAGCGGTTTAGATATTTCCATGTTTATACAGATCGCGGTGTAGATATTACCATGTTTATACAGATCGCGGTGTAGATATTTCCATGTTTATACAGATAGCGGTGTAGATATTTCCATGTTTATACAGATGACGGTGTAGATATTTCCATGTTTATAGAGATGGCGGTGTAGATAGTTCCATGTTTATAGAGATAGCGGTGTAGATATATCAATGTTCATAGAGATAGCAGTGAGGATATTTCCATGTTTATACAAATAGCAGTGTAGATATTTCCACTTTTATAGAGATAGCGGTTTAGATATTTCATATTTATACAGAGAGCGGTGTAGATATTTCCATGTTTATACAGATTGCGGTGTAGGTATTTCCATGTTTATACAGATAGCTGTTTAGATATTTCCACGTTTATACAGATGGCGGTGTAGATATTTCCATCTTTCTACAAATGGCAGTGTAGATATTTCCATGTTTACAGAGATGGCGGTGTAGATATTTCCATGTTTATATAGATGGCAGTGTAGATATTTTCTTGTTTATGTACATGGCGTTGTAGATAACTCCATGTTTAAAGGGATGGCGGTGTGTATATTTCCATGTTGATGGAGATAGCGGTGTAGATATTTCCATGTTTATAGAGATAGCGGTGTAGTTATTTCCATGTTTATAGATATAGCGGTGTAGATATTTCCATGTTTCTACAGATGACTGAGTAGATATTTCCATGTTTGTACAGATGGCAGTGTAGATATTTCCATGTTTATAGAGATAGAAGTGTAGGTATTTTCAGGTTTATACATATTGCGGTGGAGATTTGTCCGTGTTTATACAGATAGCAATGGAGATATTTCCACGTTAATACACATAGCGGTGTAGATATATCCATGTTTATACAGATAACGTTGTAGATATTTCCATGTTTATACAGATGGCTGTGCCGATATTTCCATGTTTATACAGAGTTCTCTGTAGATATTTCCATGTTTATATAGATGACAGTGCAGATATTTCCAGGTTTATACAGATGGCTGTGTAGATATTTCCATGTTTATACAGATGGCTGTGTAGATATTTCCATGTTTATACAGATGACTTTGTAGGTGTTTCCATGTTTATACAGATGGCGGTGTAGATATTTCCATGTTTATAGAGATAGCTGTGTAGATATTTCCATGTTTACACAGATAGCGGTTTAGATATTTCCATGTTTATACAGATCGCGGTGTAGATATTTCCATGTTTATACAGATCGCGGTGTAGATATTTCCATGTTTATACCGATAGCAGTGTAGATATTTCCATGTTTATAGAGATGTCGGTGTAGATATTTCCATGTTTATAGAGATGGCGGTGTAGATATTTCCATGTTTATAGAGATAGCGGTGTAGATATATCAATGTTCATAGAGATAGCAGTGAGGATATTTCCATGTTTATACAGATAGAAGTGTAGATATTTCCACTTTTATAGAGATAGCGGTTTAGATATTTCATATTTATACAGAGAGCGGTGTAGATATTTCCATGTTTATACAGATTGCGGTGTAGATATTTCCATGTTTATACAGATAGAGGTGTAGATATTTCCACGTTTATACAGATGGCGGTGTAGATATTTCCATCTTTCTACAAATGGCAGTGTAGATATTTCCATGTTTATAGACAAGGCGGTGTAGATATTTCCATGTTTATATAGATGGCAGTGTAGATATTTTCTTGTTTATGTAGATGGCGTTGTAGATACCTCCATGTTTAAAGAGATGGCGGTGTGTATATTTCCATGTTGATGGAGATAGCGGTGTAGATATTTCCATGTTTATAGAGATAGCGGTGTAGTTATTTCCATGTTTATAGAGATAGCGGTGTAGATATTTCCAGGTTTCTACAGATGACTGTGTAGATATTTCCATGTTTGTACAGATGGCAGTGTAGATACTTCCATGTTTATAGAGATAGAAGTGTAGATATTTTCATGTTTATACGTATTGCGGTGGAGATTTGTCCATGTTTATACAGATAGCAATGGAGATATTTCCACGTTAATACACTTAGCGGTGTAGATATTTCCATGTTTATACAGATAGCGTTGCAGATATTTCCATGTTTATACAGATGGCTGTGCCGATATTTCCATGTTTGTACAGAGTTCTCTGTAGATATTTCCATGTTTATATAGATGACAGTGCAGATATTTCCAGGTTTATACAGATGGCTGTGTAGATATTTCCATGTTTATGCAGATGGCTGTGTAGATATTTCCATGTTTATACAGATGACTTTGTAGGTATTTCCATGTTTATACAGATGGCGGTGTAGATATTTCCATGTTTATAGAGATAGCTGGGTAGATATTTCCATGTTTACACAGATAGCGGTTTAGATATTTCCATGTTTATACAGATCGCGGTATAGATATTTCCATGTTTATACCGATAGCGGTGTAGATATTTCCATGTTTATACCGATAGCGGTGTAGATATTTCCATGTTTATAGAGATGGCGGTGTAGATATTTCCATGTTTATAGAGATGGCGGTGTAGATATTTCCATGTTTATAGAGATGTCGGTGTAGATATTTCCATGTTTATAGAGATAGCGGTGTAGATATATCAATGTTCATAGAGATAGCAGTGAGGATATTTCCATGTTTATACAGATAGCAGTGTAGATATTTCCACTTTTATAGAGATAGCGGTTTAGATATTTCATATTTATACAGAGAGCGGTGTAGATATTTCCATGTTTATACAGATTGCGGTGTAGATATTTCCATGTTCATACAGATAGCGGTGTAGATATTTCCACGTTTATACAGATGGCGGTGTAGATATTTCCATCTTTCTACAAATGGCAGTGTAGATATTTCCATGTTTATAGAGACGGCGGTGTAGATATTTCCATGTTTATATAGATGGCAGTGTGGATATTTTCTTGTTTATGTAGATGGCGTTGTAGATACCTCCATGTTTAAAGAGATGGCAGTGTGTATATTTCCATGTTGATGGAGATAGCGGTGTAGATATTTCCATGTTTATAGAGATAGCGGTGTAGTTATTTCCATGTTTATAGAGATAGCGGTGGAGATATTTCCATGTTTCTACAGATGACTTTGTAGATATTTCCATGTTTGTACAGATGGCAGTGTAGAAATTTCCATGTTTATAGAGATAGAAGTGTAGATATTTTCATGTTTATACATATTGCGGTGGAGATTTGTCCATGTTTATACAGATAGCAATGGAGATATTTCCACGTTGATACACATAGCGCTGTAGATATTTCCATGTTTATACAGATAGCGTTGTAGATATTTCCATGTTTATAAAGATGGCTGTGCCGATATTTCCATGTTTATACAGACTTCTCTGTAGATATTTCCATGTTTATACAGATTGCGGTGTAGATATTTCCATGTTTATACAGATAGCGGTTTAGATATTTCCATGTTTATACAGATGACGGTGTAGATATTTCCATGTTTATAGAGATGGCGGTGTAGATAGTTCCATGTTTATAGAGATAGCGGTGTAGATATATCAATGTTCATAGAGATAGCAGTGAGGATATTTCCATGTTTATACAGATAGCAGTGTAGATATTTCCACTTTTATAGAGATAGCGGTTTAGATATTTCATATTTATACAGAGAGCGGTGTAGATATTTCCATGTTTATACAGATTGCGGTGTAGATATTTCGATGTTTATACAGATAGCGGTGTAGATATTTCCACATTTATACAGGTGGTGGTGTAGATATTTCCATCTTTCTACAAATGGCAGTGTAGATATTTCCATGTTTATAGAGATGGCGGTGTAGATATTTCCATGTTTATATAGATGGCAGTGTAGATATTTTCTTGTTTATGTAGATGGCGTTGTGGATACCTCCATGTTTAAAGAGATGGCGGTGTGTATATTTCCATGTTGATGGAGATGGCGGTGTAGATATTTCCATGTTTATAGAGATAGCGGTGTAGTTATTTCCATGTTTATAGAGATAGTGGAGTAGATATTTCCATGTTTTTACAGATGACTCTGAAGATATTTCCATGTTTCTACAGATGGCAGTGTAGATATTTCCATGTTAATAGAGATAGAAGTGTAGATATTTTCATGTTTATACATATTGCGGTGGAGATTTGTCCATGTTTATACAGATAGCAATGGAGATATTTCCACGTTGATACACATAGCGCTGTAGATATTTCCATGTTTATACAGATAGCGTTGTAGATATTTCCATGTTTATAAAGATGGCTGTGCCGATATTTCCATGTTTATACAGACTTCTCTGTAGATATTTCCATGTTTATACAGATTGCGGTGTAGATATTTCCATGTTTATACAGATAGCGGTTTAGATATTTCCATGTTTATACAGATGACGGTGTAGATATTTCCATGTTTATAGAGATGGCGGTGTAGATAGTTCCATGTTTATAGAGATAGCGGTGTAGATATATCAATGTTCATAGAGATAGCAGTGAGGATATTTCCATGTTTATACAGATAGCAGTGTAGATATTTCCACTTTTATAGAGATAGCGGTTTAGATATTTCATATTTATACAGAGAGCGGTGTAGATATTTCCATGTTTATACAGATTGCGGTGTAGATATTTCGATGTTTATACAGATAGCGGTGTAGATATTTCCACGTTTATACAGGTGGTGGTGTAGATATTTCCATCTTTCTACAAATGGCAGTGTAGATATTTCCATGTTTATAGAGATGGCGGTGTAGATATTTCCATGTTTATATAGATGGCAGTGTAGATATTTTCTTGTTTATGTAGATGGCGTTGTGGATACCTCCATGTTTAAGGAGATGGCGGTGTGTATATTTCCATGTTGATGGAGATGGCGGTGTAGATATTTCCATGTTTATAGAGATAGCGGTGTAGATATTTCCATGTTTATAGAGATAGCGGAGTAGATATTTCCATGTTTTTACAGATGACTCTGAAGATATTTCCATGTTTCTACAGATGGCAGTGTAGATATTTCCATGTTTATAGAGATAGAAGTGTAGATATTTTCATGTTTATACATATTGCGGTGGAGATTTGTCCATGTTTATACAGATAGCAATGGAGATATTTCCACGTTAATACACATAGCGGTGTAGATATTTCCATGTTTATGCAGATAGCGTTTTAGATATTTGCATGTTGATACAGATGGCTGTGCCGATATTTCCATGTTTATACAGAGTTCCCTGTAGATATTTCCATGTTTATATAGATGACAGTGCAGATATTTCCAGGTTTATACAGATGGCTGTGTAGATATTTCCATGTTTATACAGACGGCTGTGTAGATATTTCCATGTTTATACAGATGTCTTTGTAGGTATTTCCATGTTTATAAAGATGGCGGTGTAGATATTTCCATGTTTATAGAGATAGCTGTGTAGATATTTCCATGTTTACACAGATAGCGGTTTAGATATTTCCATGTTTATAAAGATGACGGTGTAGATATTTCCATGTTTATAGAGATGGCGGTGTAGATATTTCCATGTTTATAGAGATAGCGGTGTAGATATATCAATGTGCATAGAGATAGCAGTGAGGATATTTCCATGTTTATACAGATAGCAGTGTAGATATTTCCACTTTTATAGAGATAGCGGTTTAGATATTTCATATTTATACAGAGAGCAGTGTAGATATTTCCATGTTTATACAGATTGCGGTGTAGATATTTCCATGTTTATACAGATAGCGGTGTAGATATTTCCACGTTTATACAGATGGCGGTGTAGATATTTCCATCTTTCTACAAATGGCAGTGTAGATATTTCCATGTTTATAGAGATGGCGGTGTAGATATTTCCATGTTTATATAGATGGCAGTGTAGATATTTTCTTGTTTATGTAGATGGCGTTGTAGATACCTCCATGTTTAAAGAGATGGCGGTGTGTATATTTCCATGTTGATGGAGATAGCGGTGTAGATATTTCCATGTTTCTACAGATGACTCTGTAGATATTTCCATGTTTATAGAGATAGAAGTGTAGATATTTTCATGTTTATACATATTGCAGTGGAGATTTGTCCATGTTTATACAGATAGCAATGGAGACATTTCCACGTTAATACACATAGCGGTGTAGATATTTCCATGTTTATACAGATAGCGTTGTAGATATTTCCATGTTTATACAGATGGCTGTGCCGATATTTCCATGTTTATACAGAGTTCTCTGTAGATATTTCCATGTTTATATAGATGACAGTGCAGATATTTCCAGGTTTATACATATGTCTGTGTAGATATTTCCATGTTTATACAGATGGCTGTGTAGATATTTCCATGTTTATACAGATGACTTTGTAGGTATTTCCATGTTTATACAGATGGCGGTGTAGATATTTCCATGTTTATAGAGATAGCTCTGTAGATATTTCCACGTTTACACAGATAGCGGTTTAGATATTTCCATGTTTATACAGATCGCAGTGTAGATATTTCCATGTTTATACAGATAGCAGTGTAGATATTTCCATGTTTATACAGATGACGGTGTAGATATTTCCATGTTTATAGAGATGTCGGTGTAGATATTTCCATGTTTATAGAGATAGCGGTGTAGATATATCAATGTGCATAGAGATAGCAGTGAGGATATTTCCATGTTTATACAGATAGCAGTGTAGATATTTCCACTTTTATAGAGATAGCGGTTTAGATATTTCATATTTATACAGAGAGCGGTGTAGATATTTCCATGTTTATACAGATTGCGGTGTAGATATTTCCATGTTTATACAGATAGCGGTATAGATATTTCCACGTTTTTACAGATGGCGGTGTAGATATTTCCATCTTTCTACAAATGGCAGTGTAGATATTTCCATGTTTATAGAGATGGCGGTGTAGATATTTCCATGTTTATATAGATGGCAGTGTAGATATTTTCTTGTTTATGTAGATGGCGTTGTAGATACCTCCATGTTTAAAGTGATGGCGGTGTGTATATTTCCATGTTGATGGAGATAGCGGTGTAGATATTTCCATGTTTATAGAGATAGCGGTGTAGTTATTTCCATGTTTATAGAGATAGCGGTGTAGATATTTCCATGTTTCTACAGATGACTGTGTAGATATTTCCATGTTTGTACAGATGGCAGTGTAGATATTTCCATGTTTATAGAGATAGAAGTGTTGATATTTTCATGTTTATACATATTGCGGTGGAGATTTGTCCATGTTTATACAGATAGCAATGGAGATATTTCCACGTTGATACACATAGCGGTGTAGATATTTCCATGTTTATACAGATAGCGTTGTAGATATTTCCATGTTTATACAGATGGCTGTGCCGATATTTCCATGTTTATACAGAGTTCTCTGTAGATATTTCCATGTTTATATAGATGACAGTGCAGATATTTCCAGGTTTATACAGATGGCTGTGTAGATATTTCCATGTTTATACAGACGGCTGTGTAGATATTTCCATGTTTATACAGATGACTTTGTAGGTATTTCCATGTTTATACAGATGACGGTGTAGATATTTCCATGTTTATAGAGATAGCTGTGTAGATATTTCCATGTTTACACAGATAGCGGTTAAGATATTTCCATGTTTATACAGATCGCGGTGAAGATATTTCCATGTTTATACAGATCGCGGTGTAGATATTTCCATGTTTATACAGATAGCGGTGTAGATATTTCCATGTTTATACAGATGACGGTGTAGATATTTCCATGTTTATAGAGATGGCGGTGTAGATATTTCCATGTTTATAGAGATAGCGGTGTAGATATATCAGTGTTCATAGAGATAGCAGTGAGGATATTTCCATGTTTATACCGATAGCAGTGTAGATATTTTCACTTTTATAGAGATAGCGGTTTAGATATTTCATATTTATACAGAGAGCGGTGTAGATATTTCCATGTTTATACAGATTGCGGTGTAGATATTTCCATGTTTATACAGATAGCGGTGTAGATATTTCCACGTTTATACAGATGGCGGTGTAGATATTTCCATCTTTCTACAAATGGCAGTGTAGATATTTCCATGTTTATAGAGATGGCGGTGTAGATATTTCCATGTTTATATAGATGGCAGTGTAGATATTTCCATGTTTATAGAGATGGCGGTGTAGACATTTCCATGTTTATATAGATGGCAGTGTAGATATTTTCTTGTTAATGTAGATGGCGTTGTAGATACCTCCATGTTTAAAGAGATGGCGGTGTGTATATTTCCATGTTGATGGAGATAGCTGTGTAGATATTTCCATGTTTATAGAGATAGCGGTGTAGTTATTTCCATGTTTATAGAGATAGCGGTGTAGATATTTCCATGTTTCTACAGATGACTTTGTAGATATTTCCATGTTTGTACAGATGGCAGTGTAGATATTTCCATGTTTATAGAGATAGAAGTGTAGATATTTTCATGTTTATACATATTGCGGTGGAGATTTGTCCATGTTTATACAGATAGCAATGGAGATATTTCCACGTTGATACACATAGCGGTGTAGATATTTCCATGTTTATACAGATAGCGTTGTAGATATTTCCATGTTTATAAAGATGGCTGTGCCGATATTTCCATGTTTATACAGACTTCTCTGTAGATATTTCCATGTTTATATAGATGACAGTGCAGATATTTCCAGGTTTATACAGATGGCTGTGTAGATATTTCCATGTTTATACAGACGGCTGTGTAGTTATTTCCATGTTTATACAGATGACTTTGTAGGTATTTCCATGTTTATACAGATGGCGGTGTAGATATTTCCATGTTTATAGAGACAGCTGTGTAGGTATTTCCATGTTTACACAGATAGCGGTTTAGATATTTCCATGTTTATACAGATCGCGGTGTAGATATTTCCATGTTTATACAGACCGCGGTGTAGATATTTCCATGTTTATACAGATAGCGGTGTAGATATTTCCATGTTCATACAGATGACGGTGTAGATATTTCCATGTTTATAGAGATGGCGGTGTAGATATTTCCATGTTTATAGAGATAGCGGTGTAGATATATCAATGTTGATAGAGATAGCAGTGAGGATATTTCCATGTTTATACAGATAGCAGTGTAGATATTTCCACTTTTATAGAGATAGCGGTTTAGATATTTCATATTTATACAGAGAGCAGTGTAGATATTTCCATGTTTATACAGATTGCGGTGTAGATATTTCCATGTTTATACAGATAGCGGTGTAGATATTTCCACGTTTATACAGATGGCGGTGTAGATATTTCCATCTTTCTACAAATGGCAGTGTAGATATTTCCATGTTTATAGAGATGGCGGTGTAGATATTTCCATGTTTATATAGAAGGCAGTGTAGATATTTTCTTGTTTATGTAGATGGCGTTGTAGATACCTCCATGTTTAAAGAGATGGCGGTGTGTATATTTCCATGTTGATGGAGATGGCGGTGTAGATATTTCCAAGTTTATAGAGATAGCGGTGTAGTTATTTCCATGTTTATAGAGATAGCGGAGTAGATATTTCCATGTTTCTACAGATGACTCTGTAGATATTTCCATGTTTCTACAGATGGCAGTGTAGATATTTCCATGTTTATAGAGATAGAAGTGTAGATATTTTCATGTTTATACATATTGCGGTGGAGATTTGTCCATGTTTATACAGATAGCAATGGAGATATTTCCACGTTAATACACATAGCGGTGTAGATATTTCCATGTTTATACAGATAGCGTTGTAGATATTTCCATGTTTATACAGATGGCTGTGCCGATATTTCCATGTTTATACAGAGTTCCCTGTAGATATTTCCATGTTTATGTAGACGACAGTGCAGATATTTCCAGGTTTACACAGATGGCTGTGTAGATATTTCCATGTTTATACAGATGGCTGTGTAGATATTTCCATGTTTATACAGATGATTTTGTAGGTATGTCCATGTTTATACAGATGGCGGTGTAGATATTTCCATGTTTATAGAGATAGCTGTGTAGATATTTCCATGTTTACACAGATGACGGTGTAGATATTTCCATGTTTATAGAGATGGCGGTGTAGATAGTTCCATGTTTATAGAGATAGCGGTGTAGATATATCAATGTTCATAGAGATAGCAGTGAGGATATTTCCATGTTTATACAGATAGCAGTGTAGATATTTCCACTTTTATAGAGATAGCGGTTTAGATATTTCATATTTATACAGAGAGCGGTGTAGATATTTCCATGTTTATACAGATTGAGGTGTAGATATTTCCATGTTTATACAGATAGCGGTGTAGATATTTCCACGTTTATACAGATGGCGGTGTAGATATTTCCATCTTTCTACAAATGGCAGTGTAGATATTTCCATGTTTATAGAGATGACGGTGTAGATATTTCCATGTTTATATAGATGGCAGTGTAGATATTTCCATGTTTATAGAGATGGCGGTGTAGACATTTCCATGTTTATATAGATGGCAGTGTAGATATTTTCTTGTTTATGTAGATGGCGTTGTAGATACCTCCATTTTTAAAGAGATGGCGGTGTGTATATTTCCATGTTGATGGAGATAGCGGTGTAGATATTTCCATGTTTATAGAGATAGCGGTGTAGATATTTCCATGTTTCTACAGATGACTGTGTAGATATTTCCATGTTTGTACAGATGGCAGTGTAGATATTTCCATGTTTATAGACATAGAAGTGTAGATATTTTGATGTTTATACATATTGCGGTGGAGATTTGTCCATGTTTATACAGATAGCAATGGAGATATTTCCACGTTGATACACATAGCGGTGTAGATATTTCCATGTTTATACAGATAGCGTTGTAGATATTTCCATGTTTATACAGATGGCTGAGCCGATATTTCCATGTTTATACAGACTTCTCCGTAGATATTTCCATGTTTATATAGATGACAGTGCAGATATTTCCAGGTTTATACAGATGGCTGTGTAGATATTTCCATCTTTATACAGACGGCTGTGTAGTTATTTCCATGTTTATACAGATGACTTTGTAGGTATTTCCATGTTTATACAGATGGCGGTGTAGATATTTCCATGTTTATAGAGATAGCTGTGTAGATATTTCCATGTTTATAGAGATGGCGGTGTAGATATTTCCATGTTTATAGAGATGGCGGTGTAGATATTTCCATGTTTATAGAGATGTCGGTGTAGATATTTCCATGTTTATAGAGATAGCGGTGTAGATATATCAATGTTCATAGAGATAGCAGTGAGGATATTTCCATGTTTATACAGATAGCAGTGTAGATATTTCCACTTTTATAGAGATAGCGGTTTAGATATTTCATATTTATACAGAGAGCGGTGTAGATATTTCCATGTTTATACAGATTGCGGTGTAGATATTTCCATGTTTATACAGATAGAGGTGTAGATATTTCCACGTTTATACAGATGGCGGTGTAGATATTTCCATCTTTCTACAAATGGCAGTGTAGATATTTCCATGTTTATAGAGATGGCGGTGTAGGTATTTCCATGTTTATATAGATGGCAGTGTAGATATTTTCTTGTTTATGTAGATGGCGTTACAGATACCTCCATGTTTAAAGAGATGGCGGTGTTTATATTTCCATGTTGATGGAGATAGCGGTGTAGATATTTCCATGTTTATAGAGATAGCGGTGTAGTTATTTCCATGTTTATAGAGATAGCGGTGTAGATATTTCCAGGTTTCTACAGATGACTGTGTAGATATTTCCATGTTTGTACAGATGGCAGTGTAGATACTTCCATGTTTATAGAGATAGAAGTGTAGATATTTTCATGTTTATACAGATAGCGTTGCAGATATTTCCATGTTTATACAGATGGCTGTGCCGATAATTCCATGTTTATACAGAGTTCTCTGTAGATATTTCCATGTTTATATAGATGACAGTGCAGATATTTCCATGTTTATGCAGATGGCTGTGTAGATATTTCCATGTTTATACAGATGACTTTGTAGGTATTTCCATGTTTATACAGATGGCGGTGTAGATATTTCCATGTTTATAGAGATAGCTGTGTAGATATTTCCATGTTTACACAGATAGCGGTTTAGATATTTCCATGTTTATACAGATCGCGGTGTAGATATTTCCATGTTTATACAGATCGCGGTGTAGATATTTCCATGTTTATACCGATAGCGGTGTAGATATTTCCATGTTTATACAGATGACGGTGTAGATATTTCCATGTTTATAGAGATGGCGGTGTAGATATTTCCATGTTTATAGAGATAGCGTTGTAGATATATCAATGTTCATAGAGATAGCAGTGAGGATATTTCCATGTTTATACAGATAGCAGTGTAGATATTTCTACTTTTATAGAGATAGCGGTTTAGATATTTCATATTTATACAGAGAGCGGTGTAGATATTTCCATGTTTATACAGATTGCGGTGTATATATTTCCATGTTTATACAGATAGCGGTGTAGATATTTCCACGTTTATACAGATGGCGGTGTAGATATTTCCATCTTTCTACAAATGGCAGTGTAGATATTTCCATGTTTATAGAGATGGCGGTGTAGATATTTCCATGTTTATATAGATGGCAGTGTAGATATTTTCTTGTTTATGTAGATGGCGTTGTAGATACCTCCATGTTTAAAGAGATGGCGGTGTGTATATTTCCATGTTGATGGAGATAGCGGTGTAGATATTTCCATGTTTATAGAGATAGAAGTGTAGATATTTTCATGTTTATACATATTGCGGTGGAGATTTGTCCATGTTTATACAGATAGCTATGGAGATATTGCCACGTTGATACACATAGCAGTGTAGATATTTCCATGTTTATACAGATAGCGTTGTAGATATTTCCATGTTTATACAGATGGCTGTGCCGATATTTCCATGTTTATACAGAGTTCTCTGTAGATATTTCCATGTTGATATAGATGACAGTGCAGATATTTCCAGGTTTATACAGAAGGCTGTGTAGATATTTCCATGTTTATACAGATGGCTGTGTAGATATTTACATGTTTATACAGATGACTTTGTAGGTATTTCCATGTTTATACAGATGGCGGTGTAGATATTTCCATGTTTATAGAGATAGCTGTGTAGATATTTCCATGTTTACACAGATAGCGGTTTAGATATTTCCATGTTTATACAGATCGCGGTGTAGATATTTCCATGTTTATACAGATCGCGGTGTAGATATTTCCATGTTTATACAGATAGCGGTTTAGATATTTCCATGTTTATACAGATGACGGTGTAGATATTTCCATGTTTATAGAGATGGCGGTGTAGATAGTTCCATGTTTATAGAGATAGCGGTGTAGGTGTATCAATGTTCATAGAGATAGCAGTGAGGATATTTCCATGTTTATACAGATAGCAGTGTAGATATTTCCACTTTTATAGAGATAGCGGTTTAGATATTTCATATGTATACAGAGAGCGGTGTAGATATTTCCATGTTTATACAGATTGCGGTGTAGATATTTCCATGTTTATACAGAGTTCTCTGAAGATATTTCCATGTTTATATAGATGACAGTGCAGATATTTCCATGTTTATACAGATAGCTGTGTAGATATTTCCATGTTTATACAGATGACTTTGTAGGTATTTCCATGTTTATAGAGATGGCGGTGTAGATATTTCCATGTTTATAGAGATAGCTGTGTAGATATTTCCATGTTTACACAGATAGCAGTTTAGATATTTCCATGTTTATACAGATCGCGGTGTAGATATTTCCATGTTTATACAGATCACGGTGTAGATATTTCCATGTTTATACCGATAGCGGTGTAGATATTCCCATGTTTATACAGATGGCGGTGTAGATATTTCCATGTTTATAGAGATGGCGGTGTAGATATTTCCATGTTTATAGAGATAGCGGTGTAGATATATCAATGTGCATAGAGATAGCAGTGAGGATATTTCCATGTTTATACAGATAGCAGTGTAGATATTTCCACTTTTATAGAGATAGCGGTTTAGATATTTCATATTTATACAGAGAGCGGTGTAGATATTTCCATGTTTATACAGATTGCGGTGTAGATATTTCCATGTTTATACAGATAGCGGTGTAGATATTTCCACGTTTTTACAGATGGCGGTGTAGATATTTCCATCTTTCTACAAATGGCAGTGTAGATATTTCCATGTTTATAGAGATGGCGGTGTAGATATTTCCATGTTTATATAGATGGCAGTGTAGATATTTTCTTGTTTATGTAGATGGCGTTGTAGATACCTCCATGTTTAAAGTGATGGCGGTGTGTATATTTCCATGTTGATGGAGATAGCGATGTAGATATTTCCATGTTTATAGAGATAGCGGTGTAGTTATTTCCATGTTTATAGAGATAGCGGTGTAGATATTTCCATGTTTCTACAGATGACTGTGTAGATATTTCCATGTTTGTACAGATGGCAGTGTAGATATTTCCATGTTTATAGAGATAGAAGTGTAGATATTTTCATCTTTATACATATTGCGGTGGAGATTTTTCCATGTTTATACAGATAGCAATGGAGATATTTCCACGTTGATACACATAGCGGTGTAGATATTTCCATGTTTATACAGATAGCGTTGTAGATATTTCCATGTTTATACAGATGGCTGTGCCGATATTTCCATGTTTATACAGAGTTCTCTGTAGATATTTCCATGTTTATATAGATGACAGTGCAGATATTTCCAGGTTTATACAGATGGCTGTGTAGATATTTCCATGTTTATACAGATGACTTTGTAGGTATGTCCATGTTTATACAGATGGCGGTGTAGATATTTCCATGTTTATAGAGATAGCTGTGTAGATATTTCCATGTTTACACAGATAGCGGTTTAGATATTTCCATGTTTATACAGATCGAGGTGTAGATATTTCCATGTTTATACAGATCGCGGTGTAGATATTTCCATGTTTATACAGATAGCGGTGTAGATATTTCCATGTTTATACAGATGACGGTGTAGATATTTCCATGTTTATAGAGATGGCGGTGTAGATAGTTCCATGTTTATAGAGATAGCGGTGTAGATATATCAATGTTCATAGAGATAGCAGTGAGGATATTTCCATGTTTATACAGATAGCAGTGTAGATATTTCCACTTTTATAGAGATAGCGGTTTAGATATTTCATATTTATACAGAGAGCGGTGTAGATATTTCCATGTTTATACAGATTGCGGTGTAGATATTTCCATGTTTATACAGATAGCTGTGTAGATATTTCCACGTTTATACAGGTGGCGGTGTAGATATTTCCATCTTTCTACAAATGGCAGTGTAGATATTTCCATGTTTACAGAGATGGCGGTGTAGATATTTCCATGTTTATATAGATGGCAGTGTAGATATTTTCTTGTTTATGTAGATGGCGTTGTAGATACCTCCATGTTTAAAGAGATGGCGGAGTGTATATTTCCATGTTGATGGAGATGGCGGTGTAGATATTTCCATGTTTATAGAGATAGCGGTGTAGTTATTTCCATGTTTATAGATATAGCGGTGTAGATATTTCCATGTTTCTACAGATTACTGTGTAGATATTTCCATGTTTATAGAGATAGAAGTGTAGTTATTTTCAGGTTTATACATATTGCGGTGGAGATTTGTCCGTGTTTATACAGATAGCAATGGAGATATTTCCACGTTAATACACATAGCGGTGTAGATATATCCATGTTTATACAGATAACGTTGTAGATATTTCCATGTTTATACAGATGGCTGTGCCGATATTTCCATGTTTATACAGAGTTCTCTGTAGATATTTCCATGTTTATATAGATGACAGTGCAGATATTTCCAGGTTTATACAGATGGCTGTGTAGATATTTCCATGTTTATACAGATGGCGGTGTAGATATTTCCATGTTTATAGAGACAGCTGTGTAGATATTTCCATGTTTACACAGATAGCGGTTAAGATATTTCCATGTTTATACAGATCGCGGTGAAGATATTTCCATGTTTATACAGATCGCGGTGTAGATATTTCCATGTTTATACAGATAGCGGTGTAGATATTTCCATGTTTATACAGATGACGGTGTAGATATTTCCATGTTTATAGAGATGGCGGTGTAGATATTTCCATGTTTATAGAGATAGCGGTGTAGATATATCAGTGTTCATAGAGATAGCAGTGAGGATATTTCCATGTTTATACCGATAGCAGTGTAGATATTTTCACTTTTATAGAGATAGCGGTTTAGATATTTCATATTTATACAGAGAGCGGTGTAGATATTTCCATGTTTATACAGATTGCGGTGTAGATATTTCCATGTTTATACAGATAGCGGTTTAGATATTTCCACGTTTATACAGATGGCGGTGTAGATATTTCCATCTTTCTACAAATGGCAGTGTAGATATTTCCATGTTTATAGAGATGGCGGTGTAGATATTTCCATGTTTATATAGATGGCAGTGTAGATATTTCCATGTTTATAGAGATGGCGGTGTAGACATTTCCATGTTTATATAGATGGCAGTGTAGATATTTTCTTGTTAATGTAGATGGCGTTGTAGATACCTCCATGTTTAAAGAGATGGCGGTGTGTATATTTCCATGTTGATGGAGATAGCTGTGTAGATATTTCCATGTTTATAGAGATAGCGGTGTAGTTATTTCCATGTTTATAGAGATAGCGGTGTAGATATTTCCACGTTTATACAGATGGCGGTGTAGATATTTCCATCTTTCTACAAATGGCAGTGTAGATATTTCCATGTTTATAGAGATGGCGGTGTAGATATTTCCATGTTTATATAGATGGCAGTGTAGATATTTTCTTGTTTATGTAGATGGCGTTGTAGATACCTCCATTTTTAAAGAGATGGCGGTGTGTATATTTCCATCTTGATGGAGATGGCGGTGTAGATATTTCCAAGTTTATACAGATAGCGATGTAGTTATTTCCATGTTTATAGAGATAGCGGAGTAGATATTTCCATGTTTCTACAGATGACTCTGTAGATATTTCCATGTTTCTACAGATGGCAGTGTAGATATTTCCATGTTTATAGAGATAGAAGTGTAGATATTTTCATGTTTATACATATTGCGGTGGAGATTTGTCCATGTTTATACAGATAGCAATGGAGATATTTCCACGTTAATACACATAGCGGTGTAGATATTTCCATGTTTATACAGATAGCGTTGTAGATATTTCCATGTTTATACAGATGGCTGTGCCGATATTTCCATGTTTATACAGAGTTCCCTGTAGATATTTCCATGTTTATGTAGACGACAGTGCAGATATTTCCAGGTTTATACAGATGGCTGTGTAGATATTTCCATGTTTATACAGATGGCTGTGTAGATATTTCCATGTTTATACAGATGACTTTGTAGGTATGTCCATGTTTATACAGATGGCGGTGTAGATATTTCCATGTTTATAGAGATAGCTGTGTAGATATTTCCATGTTTACACAGATAGCGGTTTAGATATTTCCATGTTTATACAGATCGAGGTGTAGATATTTCCATGTTTATACAGATCGCGGTGTAGATATTTCCATGTTTATACAGATAGCGGTGTAGATATTTCCATGTTTATACAGATGACGGTGTAGATATTTCCATGTTTATAGAGATGGCGGTTTAGATAGTTCCATGTTTATAGAGATAGCGGTGTAGATATATCAATGTTCATAGAGATAGCAGTGAGGATATTTCCATGTTTATACAGATAGCAGTGTAGATATTTCCACTTTTATAGAGATAGCGGTTTAGATATTTCATATTTATACAGAGAGCGGTGTAGATATTTCCATGTTTATACAGATTGCGGTGTAGATATTTCCATGTTTATACAGATAGCTGTGTAGATATTTCCACGTTTATACAGGTGGCGGTGTAGATATTTCCATCTTTCTACAAATGGCAGTGTAGATATTTCCATGTTTACAGAGATGGCGGTGTAGATATTTCCATCTTTATATAGATGGCAGTGTAGATATTTTCTTGTTTATGTAGATGGCGTTGTAGATACCTCCATGTTTAAAGAGATGGCGGAGTGTATATTTCCATGTTGATGGAGATGGCGGTGTAGATATTTCCATGTTTATAGAGATAGCGGTGTAGTTATTTCCATGTTTATAGATATAGCGGTGTAGATATTTCCATGTTTCTACAGATTACTGTGTAGATATTTCCATGTTTATAGAGATAGAAGTGTAGTTATTTTCAGGTTTATACATATTGCGGTGGAGATTTGTCCGTGTTTATACAGATAGCAATGGAGATATTTCCACGTTAATACACATAGCGGTGTAGATATATCCATGTTTATACAGATAACGTTGTAGATATTTCCATGTTTATACAGATGGCTGTGCCGATATTTCCATGTTTATACAGAGTTCTCTGTAGATATTTCCATGTTTATATAGATGACAGTGCAGATATTTCCAGGTTTATACAGATGGCTGTGTAGATATTTCCATGTTTATACAGATGGCGGTGTAGATATTTCCATGTTTATAGAGACAGCTGTGTAGATATTTCCATGTTTACACAGATAGCGGTTAAGATATTTCCATGTTTATACAGATCGCGGTGAAGATATTTCCATGTTTATACAGATCGCGGTGTAGATATTTCCATGTTTATACAGATAGCGGTGTAGATATTTCCATGTTTATACAGATGACGGTGTAGATATTTCCATGTTTATAGAGATGGCGGTGTAGATAGTTCCATGTTTATAGAGATAGCGGTGTAGATATATCAGTGTTCATAGAGATAGCAGTGAGGATATTTCCATGTTTATACCGATAGCAGTGTAGATATTTTCACTTTTATAGAGATAGCGGTTTAGATATTTCATATTTATACAGAGAGCGGTGTAGATATTTCCATGTTTATACAGATTGCGGTGTAGATATTTCCATGTTTATACAGATAGCGGTTTAGATATTTCCACGTTTATACAGATGGCGGTGTAGATATTTCCATCTTTCTACAAATGGCAGTGTAGATATTTCCATGTTTATAGAGATGGCGGTGTAGATATTTCCATGTTTATATAGATGGCAGTGTAGATATTTCCATGTTTATAGAGATGGCGGTGTAGACATTTCCATGTTTATATAGAAGGCAGTGTAGATATTTTCTTGTTAATGTAGATGGCGTTGTAGATACCTCCATGTTTAAAGAGATGGCGGTGTGTATATTTCCATGTTGATGGAGATAGCTGTGTAGATATTTCCATGTTTATAGAGATAGCGGTGTAGTTATTTCCATGTTTATAGAGATAGCGGTGTAGATATTTCCATGTTTCTACAGATGACTTTGTAGATATTTCCATGGTTGTACAGATGGCAGTGTAGATATTTCCATGTTTATAGAGATAGAAGTGTAGATATTTTCATGTTTATACATATTGCGGTGGAGATTTGTCCATGTTTATACAGATAGCAATGGAGATATTTCCACGTTGATACACATAGCGGTGTAGATATTTCCATGTTTATACAGATAGCGTGGTAGATATTTCCATGTTTATAAAGATGGCTGTGCCGATATTTCCATGTTTATACAGACTTCTCTGTAGATATTTCCATGTTTATATAGATGACAGTGCAGATATTTCCAGGTTTATACAGATGGCTGTGTAGATATTTCCATGTTTATACAGACGGCTGTGTAGTTATTTCCATGTTTATACAGATGACTTTGTAGGTATTTCCATGTTTATACAGATGGCGGTGTAGATATTTCCATGTTTATAGAGACAGCTGTGTAGATATTTCCATGTTTACACAGATAGCGGTTTAGATATTTCCATGTTTATACAGATCGCGGTGTAGATATTTCCATGTTTATACAGACCGCGGTGTAGATATTTCCATGTTTATACAGATAGCGGTGTAGATATTTCCATGTTTATACAGATGACGGTGTAGATATTTCCATGTTTATAGAGATGGCGGTGTAGATATTTCCATGTTTATAGAGATAGCGGTGTAGATATATCAATGTTGATAGAGATAGCAGTGAGGATATTTCCATGTTTATACAGATAGCAGTGTAGATATTTCCACTTTTATAGAGATAGCGGTTTAGATATTTCATATTTATACAGAGAGCAGTGTAGATATTTCCATGTTTATACAGATTGCGGTGTAGATATTTCCATGTTTATACAGATAGCGGTGTAGATATTTCCACGTTTATACAGATGGCGGTGTAGATATTTCCATCTTTCTACAAATGGCAGTGTAGATATTTCCATGTTTATAGAGATGGCGGTGTAGATATTTCCATGTTTATATAGAAGGCAGTGTAGATATTTTCTTGTTTATGTAGATGGCGTTGTAGATACCTCCATGTTTAAAGAGATGGCGGTGTGTATATTTCCATGTTGATGGAGATGGCGGTGTAGATATTTCCAAGTTTATAGAGATAGCGGTGTAGTTATTTCCATGTTTATAGAGATAGCGGAGTAGATATTTCCATGTTTCTACAGATGACTCTGTAGATATTTCCATGTTTCTACAGATGGCAGTGTAGATATTTCCATGTTTATAGAGATAGAAGTGTAGATATTTTCATGTTTATACATATTGCGGTGGAGATTTGTCCATGTTTATACAGATAGCAATGGAGATATTTCCACGTTAATACACATAGCGGTGTAGATATTTCCATGTTTATACAGATAGCGTTGTAGATATTTCCATGTTTATACAGATGGCTGTGCCGATATTTCCATGTTTATACAGAGTTCCCTGTAGATATTTCCATGTTTATGTAGACGACAGTGCAGATATTTCCAGGTTTATATAGATGGCTGTGTAGATATTTCCATGTTTATACAGATGGCTGTGTAGATATTTCCATGTTTATACAGATGATTTTGTAGGTATGTCCATGTTTATACAGATGGCGGTGTAGATATTTCCATGTTTATAGAGATAGCTGTGTAGATATTTCCATGTTTACACAGATGACGGTGTAGATATTTCCATGTTTATAGAGATGGCGGTGTAGATAGTTCCATGTTTATAGAGATAGCGGTGTAGATATATCAATGTTCATAGAGATAGCAGTGAGGATATTTCCATGTTTATACAGATAGCAGTGTAGATATTTCCACTTTTATAGAGATAGCGGTTTAGATATTTCATATTTATACAGAGAGCGGTGTAGATATTTCCATGTTTATACAGATTGAGGTGTAGATATTTCCATGTTTATACAGATAGCGGTGTAGATATTTCCACGTTTATACAGATGGCGGTGTAGATATTTCCATCTTTCTACAAATGGCAGTGTAGATATTTCCATGTTTATAGAGATGACGGTGTAGATATTTCCATGTTTATATAGATGGCAGTGTAGATATTTCCATGTTTATAGAGATGGCGGTGTAGACATTTCCATGTTTATATAGATGGCAGTGTAGATATTTTCTTGTTTATGTAGATGGCGTTGTAGATACCTCCATTTTTAAAGAGATGGCGGTGTGTATATTTCCATGTTGATGGAGATAGCGGTGTAGATATTTCCATGTTTATAGAGATAGCGGTGTAGATATTTCCATGTTTCTACAGATGACTGTGTAGATATTTCCATGTTTGTACAGATGGCAGTGTAGATATTTCCATGTTTATAGACATAGAAGTGTAGATATTTTGATGTTTATACATATTGCGGTGGAGATTTGTCCATGTTTATACAGATAGCAATGGAGATATTTCCACGTTGATACACATAGCGGTGTAGATATTTCCATGTTTATACAGATAGCGTTGTAGATATTTCCATGTTTATACAGATGGCTGAGCCGATATTTCCATGTTTATACAGACTTCTCCGTAGATATTTCCATGTTTATATAGATGACAGTGCAGATATTTCCAGGTTTATACAGATGGCTGTGTAGATATTTCCATCTTTATACAGACGGCTGTGTAGTTATTTCCATGTTTATACAGATGACTTTGTAGGTATTTCCATGTTTATACAGATGGCGGTGTAGATATTTCCATGTTTATAGAGATAGCTGTGTAGATATTTCCATGTTTACACAGATAGCGGTTTAGATATTTCCATGTTTATACAGATCGCGGTGTAGATATTTCCATGTTTATACAGACCGCGGTGTAGATATTTCCATGTTTATACCGATAGCGGTGCAGATATTTCCATGTTTATAGAGATGACGGTGTAGATATTTCCATGTTTATAGAGATGGCGGTGTAGATATTTCCATGTTTATAGAGATAGCGGTGTAGATATATCAATGTTCATAGAGATAGCAGTGAGGATATTTCCATGTTTATACAGATAGCAGTGTAGATATTTCCACTTTTATAGAGATAGCGGTTTAGATATTTCATATTTATACAGAGAGCAGTGTAGATATTTCCATGTTTATACAGATTGCGGTGTAGATATTTCCATGTTTATACAGATAGCGGTGTAGATATTTCCACGTTTATACAGATGGCGGTGTAGATATTTCCATCTTTCTACAAATGGCAGTGTAGATATTTCCATGTTTATAGAGATGGCGGTGTAGATATTTCCATGTTTATATAGATGGCAGTGTAGATATTTTCTTGTTTATGTAGATGGCGTTGTAGATACCTCCATTTTTAAAGAGATGGCGGTGTGTATATTTCCATCTTGATGGAGATGGCGGTGTAGATATTTCCAAGTTTATACAGATAGCGATGTAGTTATTTCCATGTTTATAGAGATAGCGGAGTAGATATTTCCATGTTTCTACAGATGACTCTGTAGATATTTCCATGTTTCTACAGATGGCAGTGTAGATATTTCCATGTTTATAGAGATAGAAGTGTAGATATTTTCATGTTTATACATATTGCGGTGGAGATTTGTCCATGTTTATACAGATAGCAATGGAGATATTTCCACATTAATACACATAGCGGTGTAGATATTTCCATGTTTATACAGATAGCGTTGTAGATATTTCCATGTTTATACAGATGGCTGTGCCGATATTTCCATGTTTATACAGAGTTCCCTGTAGATATTTCCATGTTTATGTAGACGACAGTGCAGATATTTCCAGGTTTATACAGATGGCTGTGTAGATATTTCCATGTTTATACAGATGGCTGTGTAGATATTTCCATGTTTATACAGATGACTTTGTAGGTATGTCCATGTTTATACAGATGGCGGTGTAGATATTTCCATGTTTATAGAGATAGCTGTGTAGATATTTCCATGTTTACACAGATAGCGGTTTAGATATTTCCATGTTTATACAGATCGAGGTGTAGATATTTCCATGTTTATACAGATCGCGGTGTAGATATTTCCATGTTTATACAGATAGCGGTGTAGATATTTCCATGTTTATACAGATGACGGTGTAGATATTTCCATGTTTATAGAGATGGCGGTGTAGATAGTTCCATGTTTATAGAGATAGCGGTGTAGATATATCAATGTTCATAGACATAGCAGTGAGGATATTTCCATGTTTATACAGATAGCAGTGTAGATATTTCCACTTTTATAGAGATAGCGGTTTAGATATTTCATATTTATACAGAGAGCGGTGTAGATATTTCCATGTTTATACAGATTGCGGTGTAGATATTTCCATGTTTATACAGATAGCTGTGTAGATATTTCCACGTTTATACAGGTGGCGGTGTAGATATTTCCATCTTTCTACAAATGGCAGTGTAGATATTTCCATGTTTACAGAGATGGCGGTGTAGATATTTCCATGTTTATATAGATGGCAGTGTAGATATTTTCTTGTTTATGTAGATGGCGTTGTAGATACCTCCATGTTTAAAGAGATGGCGGAGTGTATATTTCCATGTTGATGGAGATGGCGGTGTAGATATTTCCATGTTTATAGAGATAGCGGTGTAGTTATTTCCATGTTTATAGATATAGCGGTGTAGATATTTCCATGTTTCTACAGATTACTGTGTAGATATTTCCATGTTTATAGAGATAGAAGTGTAGTTATTTTCAGGTTTATACATATTGCGGTGGAGATTTGTCCGTGT
Source organism: Pan troglodytes (assembly GCF_028858775.2). NCBI lineage: Eukaryota > Metazoa > Chordata > Mammalia > Primates > Hominidae > Pan > Pan troglodytes. The sequence continues at coordinate 1,683,345 of NC_072404.2, read as the reverse complement.
TTATACAGATAGCAATGGAGATATTTCCACGTTAATACACATAGCGGTGTAGATATATCCATGTTTATACAGATAACGTTGTAGATATTTCCATGTTTATACAGATGGCTGTGCCGATATTTCCATGTTTATACAGAGTTCTCTGTAGATATTTCCATGTTTATATAGATGACAGTGCAGATATTTCCAGGTTTATACAGATGGCTGTGTAGATATTTCCATGTTTATACAGATGGCGGTGTAGATATTTCCATGTTTATAGAGACAGCTGTGTAGATATTTCCATGTTTACACAGATAGCGGTTAAGATATTTCCATGTTTATACAGATCGCGGTGAAGATATTTCCATGTTTATACAGATCGCGGTGTAGATATTTCCATGTTTATACAGATAGCGGTGTAGATATTTCCATGTTTATACAGATGACGGTGTAGATATTTCCATGTTTATAGAGATGGCGGTGTAGATATTTCCATGTTTATAGAGATAGCGGTGTAGATATATCAGTGTTCATAGAGATAGCAGTGAGGATATTTCCATGTTTATACCGATAGCAGTGTAGATATTTTCACTTTTATAGAGATAGCGGTTTAGATATTTCATATTTATACAGAGAGCGGTGTAGATATTTCCATGTTTATACAGATTGCGGTGTAGATATTTCCATGTTTATACAGATAGCGGTTTAGATATTTCCACGTTTATACAGATGGCGGTGTAGATATTTCCATCTTTCTACAAATGGCAGTGTAGATATTTCCATGTTTATAGAGATGGCGGTGTGGATATTTCCATGTTTATATAGATGGCAGTGTAGATATTTCCATGTTTATAGAGATGGCGGTGTAGACATTTCCATGTTTATATAGATGGCAGTGTAGATATTTTCTTGTTAATGTAGATGGCGTTGTAGATACCTCCATGTTTAAAGAGATGGCGGTGTGTATATTTCCATGTTGATGGAGATAGCTGTGTAGATATTTCCATGTTTATAGAGATAGCGGTGTAGTTATTTCCATGTTTATAGAGATAGCGGTGTAGATATTTCCATGTTTCTACAGATGACTTTGTAGATATTTCCATGTTTGTACAGATGGCAGTGTAGATATTTCCATGTTTATAGAGATAGAAGTGTAGATATTTTCATGTTTATACATATTGCGGTGGAGATTTGTCCATGTTTATACAGATAGCAATGGAGATATTTCCACGTTGATACACATAGCGGTGTAGATATTTCCATGTTTATACAGATAGCGTTGTAGATATTTCCATGTTTATAAAGATGGCTGTGCCGATATTTCCATGTTTATACAGACTTCTCTGTAGATATTTCCATGTTTATATAGATGACAGTGCAGATATTTCCAGGTTTATACAGATGGCTGTGTAGATATTTCCATGTTTATACAGACGGCTGTGTAGTTATTTCCATGTTTATACAGATGACTTTGTAGGTATTTCCATGTTTATACAGATGGCGGTGTAGATATTTCCATGTTTATAGAGACAGCTGTGTAGATATTTCCATGTTTACACAGATAGCGGTTTAGATATTTCCATGTTTATACAGATCGCGGTGTAGATATTTCCATGTTTATACAGACCGCGGTGTAGATATTTCCATGTTTATACAGATAGCGGTGTAGATATTTCCATGTTTATACAGATGACGGTGTAGATATTTCCATGTTTATAGAGATGGCGGTGTAGATATTTCCATGTTTATAGAGATAGCGGTGTAGATATATCAATGTTGATAGAGATAGCAGTGAGGATATTTCCATGTTTATACAGATAGCAGTGTAGATATTTCCACTTTTATAGAGATAGCGGTTTAGATATTTCATATTTATACAGAGAGCAGTGTAGATATTTCCATGTTTATACAGATTGCGGTGTAGATATTTCCATGTTTATACAGATAGCGGTGTAGATATTTCCACGTTTATACAGATGGCGGTGTAGATATTTCCATCTTTCTACAAATGGCAGTGTAGATATTTCCATGTTTATAGAGATGGCGGTGTAGATATTTCCATGTTTATATAGAAGGCAGTGTATATATTTTCTTGTTTATGTAGATGGCGTTGTAGATACCTCCATGTTTAAAGAGATGGCGGTGTGTATATTTCCATGTTGATGGAGATGGCGGTGTAGATATTTCCAAGTTTATAGAGATAGCGGTGTAGTTATTTCCATGTTTATAGAGATAGCGGAGTAGATATTTCCATGTTTCTACAGATGACTCTGTAGATATTTCCATGTTTCTACAGATGGCAGTGTAGATATTTCCATGTTTATAGAGATAGAAGTGTAGATATTTTCATGTTTATACATATTGCGGTGGAGATTTGTCCATGTTTATACAGATAGCAATGGAGATATTTCCACGTTAATACACATAGCGGTGTAGATATTTCCATGTTTATACAGATAGCGTTGTAGATATTTCCATGTTTATACAGATGGCTGTGCCGATATTTCCATGTTTATACAGAGTTCCCTGTAGATATTTCCATGTTTATGTAGACGACAGTGCAGATATTTCCAGGTTTATACAGATGGCTGTGTAGATATTTCCATGTTTATACAGATGGCTGTGTAGATATTTCCATGTTTATACAGATGATTTTGTAGGTATGTCCATGTTTATACAGATGGCGGTGTAGATATTTCCATGTTTATAGAGATAGCTGTGTAGATATTTCCATGTTTACACAGATGACGGTGTAGATATTTCCATGTTTATAGAGATGGCGGTGTAGATAGTTCCATGTTTATAGAGATAGCGGTGTAGATATATCAATGTTCATAGAGATAGCAGTGAGGATATTTCCATGTTTATACAAATAGCAGTGTAGATATTTCCACTTTTATAGAGATAGCGGTTTAGATATTTCATATTTATACAGAGAGCGGTGTAGATATTTCCATGTTTATACAGATTGCGGTGTAGATATTTCCATGTTTATACAGATAGCTGTTTAGATATTTCCACGTTTATACAGATGGCGGTGTAGATATTTCCATCTTTCTACAAATGGCAGTGTAGATATTTCCATGTTTACAGAGATGGCGGTGTAGATATTTCCATGTTTATATAGATGGCAGTGTAGATATTTTCTTGTTTATGTACATGGCGTTGTAGATAACTCCATGTTTAAAGGGATGGCGGTGTGTATATTTCCATGTTGATGGAGATAGCGGTGTAGATATTTCCATGTTTATAGAGATAGCGGTGTAGTTATTTCCATGTTTATAGATATAGCGGTGTAGATATTTCCATGTTTCTACAGATGACTGTGTAGATATTTCCATGTTTGTACAGATGGCAGTGTAGATATTTCCATGTTTATAGAGATAGAAGTGTAGGTATTTTCAGGTTTATACATATTGCGGTGGAGATTTGTCCGTGTTTATACAGATAGCAATGGAGATATTTCCACGTTAATACACATAGCGGTGTAGATATATCCATGTTTATACAGATAACGTTGTAGATATTTCCATGTTTATACAGATGGCTGTGCCGATATTTCCATGTTTATACAGAGTTCTCTGTAGATATTTCCATGTTTATATAGATGACAGTGCAGATATTTCCAGGTTTATACAGATGGCTGTGTAGATATTTCCATGTTTATACAGATGGCTGTGTAGATATTTCCATGTTTATACAGATGACTTTGTAGGTATGTCCATGTTTATACAGATGGCGGTGTAGATATTTCCATGTTTATAGAGATAGCTGTGTAGATATTTCCATGTTTACACAGATAGCGGTTTAGATATTTCCATGTTTATACAGATCGCGGTGTAGATATTTCCATGTTTATACAGATCGCGGTGTAGATATTTCCATGTTTATACCGATAGCAGTGTAGATATTTCCATGTTTATAGAGATGTCGGTGTAGATATTTCCATGTTTATAGAGATGGCGGTGTAGATATTTCCATGTTTATAGAGATAGCGGTGTAGATATATCAATGTTCATAGAGATAGCAGTGAGGATATTTCCATGTTTATACAGATAGAAGTGTAGATATTTCCACTTTTATAGAGATAGCGGTTTAGATATTTCATATTTATACAGAGAGCGGTGTAGATATTTCCATGTTTATACAGATTGCGGTGTAGATATTTCCATGTTTATACAGATAGAGGTGTAGATATTTCCACGTTTATACAGATGGCGGTGTAGATATTTCCATCTTTCTACAAATGGCAGTGTAGATATTTCCATGTTTATAGACAAGGCGGTGTAGATATTTCCATGTTTATATAGATGGCAGTGTAGATATTTTCTTGTTTATGTAGATGGCGTTGTAGATACCTCCATGTTTAAAGAGATGGCGGTGTGTATATTTCCATGTTGATGGAGATAGCGGTGTAGATATTTCCATGTTTATAGAGATAGCGGTGTAGTTATTTCCATGTTTATAGAGATAGCGGTGTAGATATTTCCAGGTTTCTACAGATGACTGTGTAGATATTTCCATGTTTGTACAGATGGCAGTGTAGATACTTCCATGTTTATAGAGATAGAAGTGTAGATATTTTCATGTTTATACGTATTGCGGTGGAGATTTGTCCATGTTTATACAGATAGCAATGGAGATATTTCCACGTTAATACACTTAGCGGTGTAGATATTTCCATGTTTATACAGATAGCGTTGCAGATATTTCCATGTTTATACAGATGGCTGTGCCGATATTTCCATGTTTATACAGAGTTCTCTGTAGATATTTCCATGTTTATATAGATGACAGTGCAGATATTTCCAGGTTTATACAGATGTCTGTGTAGATATTTCCATGTTTATGCAGATGGCTGTGTAGATATTTCCATGTTTATACAGATGACTTTGTAGGTATTTCCATGTTTATACAGATGGCGGTGTAGATATTTCCATGTTCATAGAGATAGCTGGGTAGATATTTCCATGTTTACACAGATAGCGGTTTAGATATTTCCATGTTTATACAGATCGCGGTGTAGATATTTCCATGTTTATACCGATAGCGGTGTAGATATTTCCATGTTTATACCGATAGCGGTGTAGATATTTCCATGTTTATAGAGATGGCGGTGTAGATATTTCCATGTTTATAGAGATGGCGGTGTAGATATTTCCATGTTTATAGAGATGTCGGTGTAGATATTTCCATGTTTATAGAGATAGCGGTGTAGATATATCAATGTTCATAGAGATAGCAGTGAGGATATTTCCATGTTTATACAGATAGCAGTGTAGATATTTCCACTTTTATAGAGATAGCGGTTTAGATATTTCATATTTATACAGAGAGCGGTGTAGATATTTCCATGTTTATACAGATTGCGGTGTAGATATTTCCATGTTTATACAGATAGAGGTGTAGATATTTCCACGTTTATACAGATGGCGGTGTAGATATTTCCATCTTTCTACAAATGGCAGTGTAGATATTTCCATGTTTATAGAGATGGCGGTGTAGGTATTTCCATGTTTATATAGATGGCAGTGTAGATATTTTCTTGTTTATGTAGATGGCGTTACAGATACCTCCATGTTTAAAGAGATGGCGGTGTTTATATTTCCATGTTGATGGAGATAGCGGTGTAGATATTTCCATGTTTATAGAGATAGCGGTGTAGTTATTTCCATGTTTATAGAGATAGCGGTGTAGATATTTCCAGGTTTCTACAGATGACTGTGTAGATATTTCCATGTTTGTACAGATGGCAGTGTAGATACTTCCATGTTTATAGAGATAGAAGTGTAGATATTTTCATGTTTATACAGATAGCGTTGCAGATATTTCCATGTTTATACAGACGGCTGTGCCGATAATTCCATGTTTATACAGAGTTCTCTGTAGATATTTCCATGTTTATATAGATGACAGTGCAGATATTTCCATGTTTATGCAGATGGCTGTGTAGATATTTCCATGTTTATACAGATGACTTTGTAGGTATTTCCATGTTTATACAGATGGCGGTGTAGATATTTCCATGTTTATAGAGATAGCTGTGTAGATATTTCCATGTTTACACAGATAGCGGTTTAGATATTTCCATGTTTATACAGATCGCGGTGTAGATATTTCCATGTTTATACAGATCGCGGTGTAGATATTTCCATGTTTATACCGATAGCGGTGTAGATATTTCCATGTTTATACAGATGACGGTGTAGATATTTCCATGTTTATAGAGATGGCGGTGTAGATATTTCCATGTTTATAGAGATAGCGTTGTAGATATATCAATGTTCATAGAGATAGCAGTGAGGATATTTCCATGTTTATACAGATAGCAGTGTAGATATTTCCACTTTTATAGAGATAGCGGTTTAGATATTTCATATTTATACAGAGAGCGGTGTAGATATTTCCATGTTTATACAAATTGCGGTGTATATATTTCCATGTTTATACAGATAGCGGTGTAGATATTTCCACGTTTATACAGATGGCGGTGTAGATATTTCCATCTTTCTACAAATGGCAGTGTAGATATTTCCATGTTTATAGAGATGGCGGTGTAGATATTTCCATGTTTATATAGATGGCAGTGTAGATATTTTCTTGTTTATGTAGATGGCGTTGTAGATACCTCCATGTTTAAAGAGATGGCGGTGTGTATATTTCCATGTTGATGGAGATAGCGGTGTAGATATTTCCATGTTTATAGAGATAGAAGTGTAGATATTTTCATGTTTATACATATTGCGGTGGAGATTTGTCCATGTTTATACAGATAGCTATGGAGATATTTCCACGTTGATACACATAGCAGTGTAGATATTTCCATGTTTATACAGATAGCGTTGTAGATATTTCCATGTTTATACAGATGGCTGTGCCGATATTTCCATGTTTATACAGAGTTCTCTGTAGATATTTCCATGTTGATATAGATGACAGTGCAGATATTTCCAGGTTTATACAGAAGGCTGTGTAGATATTTCCATGTTTATACAGATGGCTGTGTAGATATTTACATGTTTATACAGATGACTTTGTAGGTATTTCCATGTTTATACAGATGGCGGTGTAGATATTTCCATGTTTATAGAGATAGCTGTGTAGATATTTCCATGTTTACACAGATAGCGGTTTAGATATTTCCATGTTTATACAGATCGCGGTGTAGATATTTCCATGTTTATACAGATCGCGGTGTAGATATTTCCATGTTTATACAGATAGCGGTTTAGATATTTCCATGTTTATACAGATGACGGTGTAGATATTTCCATGTTTATAGAGATGGCGGTGTAGATAGTTCCATGTTTATAGAGATAGCGGTGTAGGTATATCAATGTTCATAGAGATAGCAGTGAGGATATTTCCATGTTTATACAGATAGCAGTGTAGATATTTCCACTTTTATAGAGATAGCGGTTTAGATATTTCATATGTATACAGAGAGCGGTGTAGATATTTCCATGTTTATACAGATTGCGGTGTAGATATTTCCATGTTTATACAGATAGAGGTGTAGATATTTCCACGTTTATACAGATGGCGGTGTAGATATTTCCATCTTTCTACAAATGGCAGTGTAGATATTTCCATGTTTATAGAGATGGCGGTGTAGATATTTCCATGTTTATATAGAAGGCAGTGTATATATTTTCTTGTTTATGTAGATGGCGTTGTAGATACCTCCATGTTTAAAGAGATGGCGGTGTGTATATTTCCATGTTGATGGAGATGGCGGTGTAGATATTTCCAAGTTTATAGAGATAGCGGTGTAGTTATTTCCATGTTTATAGAGATAGCGGAGTAGATATTTCCATGTTTCTACAGATGACTCTGTAGATATTTCCATGTTTCTACAGATGGCAGTGTAGATATTTCCATGTTTATAGAGATAGAAGTGTAGATATTTTCATGTTTATACATATTGCGGTGGAGATTTGTCCATGTTTATACAGATAGCAATGGAGATATTTCCACGTTAATACACATAGCGGTGTAGATATTTCCATGTTTATACAGATAGCGTTGTAGATATTTCCATGTTTATACAGATGGCTGTGCCGATATTTCCATGTTTATACAGAGTTCCCTGTAGATATTTCCATGTTTATGTAGACGACAGTGCAGATATTTCCAGGTTTATACAGATGGCTGTGTAGATATTTCCATGTTTATACAGATGGCTGTGTAGATATTTCCATGTTTATACAGATGATTTTGTAGGTATGTCCATGTTTATACAGATGGCGGTGTAGATATTTCCATGTTTATAGAGATAGCTGTGTAGATATTTCCATGTTTACACAGATGACGGTGTAGATATTTCCATGTTTATAGAGATGGCGGTGTAGATAGTTCCATGTTTATAGAGATAGCGGTGTAGATATATCAATGTTCATAGAGATAGCAGTGAGGATATTTCCATGTTTATACAAATAGCAGTGTAGATATTTCCACTTTTATAGAGATAGCGGTTTAGATATTTCATATTTATACAGAGAGCGGTGTAGATATTTCCATGTTTATACAGATTGCGGTGTAGATATTTCCATGTTTATACAGATAGCTGTTTAGATATTTCCACGTTTATACAGATGGCGGTGTAGATATTTCCATCTTTCTACAAATGGCAGTGTAGATATTTCCATGTTTACAGAGATGGCGGTGTAGATATTTCCATGTTTATATAGATGGCAGTGTAGATATTTTCTTGTTTATGTACATGGCGTTGTAGATAACTCCATGTTTAAAGGGATGGCGGTGTGTATATTTCCATGTTGATGGAGATAGCGGTGTAGATATTTCCATGTTTATAGAGATAGCGGTGTAGTTATTTCCATGTTTATAGATATAGCGGTGTAGATATTTCCATGTTTCTACAGATGACTGTGTAGATATTTCCATGTTTGTACAGATGGCAGTGCAGATATTTCCATGTTTATAGAGATAGAAGTGTAGGTATTTTCAGGTTTATACATATTGCGGTGGAGATTTGTCCGTGTTTATACAGATAGCAATGGAGATATTTCCACGTTAATACACATAGCGGTGTAGATATATCCATGTTTATACAGATAACGTTGTAGATATTTCCATGTTTATACAGATGGCTGTGCCGATATTTCCATGTTTATACAGAGTTCTCTGTAGATATTTCCATGTTTATATAGATGACAGTGCAGATATTTCCAGGTTTATACAGATGGCTGTGTAGATATTTCCATGTTTATACAGATGGCTGTGTAGATATTTCCATGTTTATACAGATGACTTTGTAGGTATGTCCATGTTTATACAGATGGCGGTGTAGATATTTCCATGTTTATAGAGATAGCTGTGTAGATATTTCCATGTTTACACAGATAGCGGTTTAGATATTTCCATGTTTATACAGATCGCGGTGTAGATATTTCCATGTTTATACAGATCGCGGTGTAGATATTTCCATGTTTATACCGATAGCAGTGTAGATATTTCCATGTTTATAGAGATGTCGGTGTAGATATTTCCATGTTTATAGAGATGGCGGTGTAGATATTTCCATGTTTATAGAGATAGCGGTGTAGATATATCAATGTTCATAGAGATAGCAGTGAGGATATTTCCATGTTTATACAGATAGAAGTGTAGATATTTCCACTTTTATAGAGATAGCGGTTTAGATATTTCATATTTATACAGAGAGCGGTGTAGATATTTCCATGTTTATACAGATTGCGGTGTAGATATTTCCATGTTTATACAGATAGAGGTGTAGATATTTCCACGTTTATACAGATGGCGGTGTAGATATTTCCATCTTTCTACAAATGGCAGTGTAGATATTTCCATGTTTATAGACAAGGCGGTGTAGATATTTCCATGTTTATATAGATGGCAGTGTAGATATTTTCTTGTTTATGTAGATGGCGTTGTAGATACCTCCATGTTTAAAGAGATGGCGGTGTGTATATTTCCATGTTGATGGAGATAGCGGTGTAGATATTTCCATGTTTATAGAGATAGCGGTGTAGTTATTTCCATGTTTATAGAGATAGCGGTGTAGATATTTCCAGGTTTCTACAGATGACTGTGTAGATATTTCCATGTTTGTACAGATGGCAGTGTAGATACTTCCATGTTTATAGAGATAGAAGTGTAGATATTTTCATGTTTATACGTATTGCGGTGGAGATTTGTCCATGTTTATACAGATAGCAATGGAGATATTTCCACGTTAATACACTTAGCGGTGTAGATATTTCCATGTTTATACAGATAGCGTTGCAGATATTTCCATGTTTATACAGATGGCTGTGCCGATATTTCCATGTTTATACAGAGTTCTCTGTAGATATTTCCATGTTTATATAGATGACAGTGCAGATATTTCCAGGTTTATACAGATGTCTGTGTAGATATTTCCATGTTTATGCAGATGGCTGTGTAGATATTTCCATGTTTATACAGATGACTTTGTAGGTATTTCCATGTTTATACAGATGGCGGTGTAGATATTTCCATGTTCATAGAGATAGCTGGGTAGATATTTCCATGTTTACACAGATAGCGGTTTAGATATTTCCATGTTTATACAGATCGCGGTGTAGATATTTCCATGTTTATACCGATAGCGGTGTAGATATTTCCATGTTTATACCGATAGCGGTGTAGATATTTCCATGTTTATAGAGATGGCGGTGTAGATATTTCCATGTTTATAGAGATGGCGGTGTAGATATTTCCATGTTTATAGAGATGTCGGTGTAGATATTTCCATGTTTATAGAGATAGCGGTGTAGATATATCAATGTTCATAGAGATAGCAGTGAGGATATTTCCATGTTTATACAGATAGCAGTGTAGATATTTCCACTTTTATAGAGATAGCGGTTTAGATATTTCATATTTATACAGAGAGCGGTGTAGATATTTCCATGTTTATACAGATTGCGGTGTAGATATTTCCATGTTTATACAGATAGAGGTGTAGATATTTCCACGTTTATACAGATGGCGGTGTAGATATTTCCATCTTTCTACAAATGGCAGTGTAGATATTTCCATGTTTATAGAGATGGCGGTGTAGGTATTTCCATGTTTATATAGATGGCAGTGTAGATATTTTCTTGTTTATGTAGATGGCGTTACAGATACCTCCATGTTTAAAGAGATGGCGGTGTTTATATTTCCATGTTGATGGAGATAGCGGTGTAGATATTTCCATGTTTATAGAGATAGCGGTGTAGTTATTTCCATGTTTATAGAGATAGCGGTGTAGATATTTCCAGGTTTCTACAGATGACTGTGTAGATATTTCCATGTTTGTACAGATGGCAGTGTAGATACTTCCATGTTTATAGAGATAGAAGTGTAGATATTTTCATGTTTATACAGATAGCGTTGCAGATATTTCCATGTTTATACAGACGGCTGTGCCGATAATTCCATGTTTATACAGAGTTCTCTGTAGATATTTCCATGTTTATATAGATGACAGTGCAGATATTTCCATGTTTATGCAGATGGCTGTGTAGATATTTCCATGTTTATACAGATGACTTTGTAGGTATTTCCATGTTTATACAGATGGCGGTGTAGATATTTCCATGTTTATAGAGATAGCTGTGTAGATATTTCCATGTTTACACAGATAGCGGTTTAGATATTTCCATGTTTATACAGATCGCGGTGTAGATATTTCCATGTTTATACAGATCGCGGTGTAGATATTTCCATGTTTATACCGATAGCGGTGTAGATATTTCCATGTTTATACAGATGACGGTGTAGATATTTCCATGTTTATAGAGATGGCGGTGTAGATATTTCCATGTTTATAGAGATAGCGTTGTAGATATATCAATGTTCATAGAGATAGCAGTGAGGATATTTCCATGTTTATACAGATAGCAGTGTAGATATTTCCACTTTTATAGAGATAGCGGTTTAGATATTTCATATTTATACAGAGAGCGGTGTAGATATTTCCATGTTTATACAAATTGCGGTGTATATATTTCCATGTTTATACAGATAGCGGTGTAGATATTTCCACGTTTATACAGATGGCGGTGTAGATATTTCCATCTTTCTACAAATGGCAGTGTAGATATTTCCATGTTTATAGAGATGGCGGTGTAGATATTTCCATGTTTATATAGATGGCAGTGTAGATATTTTCTTGTTTATGTAGATGGCGTTGTAGATACCTCCATGTTTAAAGAGATGGCGGTGTGTATATTTCCATGTTGATGGAGATAGCGGTGTAGATATTTCCATGTTTATAGAGATAGAAGTGTAGATATTTTCATGTTTATACATATTGCGGTGGAGATTTGTCCATGTTTATACAGATAGCTATGGAGATATTTCCACGTTGATACACATAGCAGTGTAGATATTTCCATGTTTATACAGATAGCGTTGTAGATATTTCCATGTTTATACAGATGGCTGTGCCGATATTTCCATGTTTATACAGAGTTCTCTGTAGATATTTCCATGTTGATATAGATGACAGTGCAGATATTTCCAGGTTTATACAGAAGGCTGTGTAGATATTTCCATGTTTATACAGATGGCTGTGTAGATATTTACATGTTTATACAGATGACTTTGTAGGTATTTCCATGTTTATACAGATGGCGGTGTAGATATTTCCATGTTTATAGAGATAGCTGTGTAGATATTTCCATGTTTACACAGATAGCGGTTTAGATATTTCCATGTTTATACAGATCGCGGTGTAGATATTTCCATGTTTATACAGATCGCGGTGTAGATATTTCCATGTTTATACAGATAGCGGTTTAGATATTTCCATGTTTATACAGATGACGGTGTAGATATTTCCATGTTTATAGAGATGGCGGTGTAGATAGTTCCATGTTTATAGAGATAGCGGTGTAGGTATATCAATGTTCATAGAGATAGCAGTGAGGATATTTCCATGTTTATACAGATAGCAGTGTAGATATTTCCACTTTTATAGAGATAGCGGTTTAGATATTTCATATGTATACAGAGAGCGGTGTAGATATTTCCATGTTTATACAGATTGCGGTGTAGATATTTCCATGTTTATACAGAGTTCTCTGTAGATATTTCCATGTTTATATAGATGACAGTGCAGATATTTCCAGGTTTATACAGAAGGCTGTGTAGATATTTCCATGTTTATACAGATGGCTGTGTAGATATTTACATGTTTATACAGATGACTTTGTAGGTATTTCCATGTTTATACAGATGGCGGTGTAGATATTTCCATGTTTATAGAGATAGCTGTGTAGATATTTCCATGTTTACACAGATAGCGGTTTAGATATTTCCATGTTTATACAGATCGCGGTGTAGATATTTCCATGTTTATACAGATCGCGGTGTAGATATTTCCATGTTTATACAGATAGCGGTTTAGATATTTCCATGTTTATACAGATGACGGTGTAGATATTTCCATGTTTATAGAGATGGCGGTGTAGATAGTTCCATGTTTATAGAGATAGCGGTGTAGGTATATCAATGTTCATAGAGATAGCAGTGAGGATATTTCCATGTTTATACAGATAGCAGTGTAGATATTTCCACTTTTATAGAGATAGCGGTTTAGATATTTCATATGTATACAGAGAGCGGTGTAGATATTTCCATGTTTATACAGATTGCGGTGTAGATATTTCCATGTTTATACAGAGTTCTCTGTAGATATTTCCATGTTTATATAGATGACAGTGCAGATATTTCCATGTTTATACAGATGGCTGTGTAGATATTTCCATGTTTATACAGATGACTTTGTAGGTATTTCCATGTTTATACAGATGGCGGTGTAGATATTTCCATGTTTATAGAGATAGCTGTGTAGATATTTCCATGTTTACACAGATAGCAGTTTAGATATTTCCATGTTTATACAGATCGCGGTGTAGATATTTCCATGTTTATACAGATCGCGGTGTAGATATTTCCATGTTTATACCGATAGCGGTGTAGATATTTCCATGTTTATACAGATGGCGGTGTAGATATTTCCATGTTTATAGAGATGGCGGTGTAGATATTTCCATGTTTATAGAGATAGCGGTGTAGATATATCAATGTTCATAGAGATAGCAGTGAGGATATTTCCATGTTTATACAGATAGCAGTGTAGATATTTCCACTTTTATAGAGATAGCGGTTTAGATATTTCATATTTATACAGAGAGCGGTGTAGATATTTCCATGTTTATACAGATTGCGGTGTAGATATTTCCATGTTTATACAGATAGCTGTGTAGATATTTCCACGTTTATACAGGTGGCGGTGTAGATATTTCCATCTTTCTACAAATGGCAGTGTAGATATTTCCATGTTTACAGAGATGGCGGTGTAGATATTTCCATGTTTATATAGATGGCAGTGTAGATATTTTCTTGTTTATGTAGATGGCGTTGTAGATACCTCCATGTTTAAAGAGATGGCGGTGTGTATATTTCCATGTTGATGGAGATGGCGGTGTAGATATTTCCATGTTTATAGAGATAGCGGTGTAGATATTTCCATGTTTATAGAGATAGCGGTGTAGATATTTCCAGGTTTCTACAGATGACTGTGTAGATATTTCCATGTTTGTACAGATGGCAGTGTGGATACTTCCATGTTTATAGAGATAGAAGTGTAGATATTTTCATGTTTATACGTATTGCGGTGGAGATTTGTCCATGTTTACACAGATAGCAATGGAGATATTTCCACGTTAATACACATAGCAGTGTAGATATTTCCATGTTTATACAGATAGCGTTGCAGATATTTCCATGTTTATACAGATGGCTGTGCCGATATTTCCATGTTTATACAGAGTTCTCTGTAGATATTTCCATGATTATATAGATGACAGTGCAGATATTTCCAGGTTTATACAGATGTCTGTGTAGATATTTCCATGTTTATGCAGATGGCTGTGTAGATATTTCCATGTTTATACAGATGACTTTGTAGGTATTTCCATGTTTATACAGATGGCGGTGTAGATATTTCCATGTTTATAGAGATAGCTGGGTAGATATTTCCATGTTTACACAGATAGCGGTTTAGATATTTCCATGTTTATACAGATCGCGGTGTAGATATTTCCATGTTTATACAGATCGCGGTGTAGATATTTCCATGTTTATACCGATAGCGGTGTAGATATTTCCATGTTTATAGAGATGGCGGTGTAGATATTTCCATGTTTATAGAGATGGCGGTGTAGATATTTCCATGTTTATAGAGATGGCGGTGTAGATATTTCCATGTTTATAGAGATAGCGGTGTAGATATCTCAATGTTCATAGAGATAGCAGTGAGGATATTTCCATGTTTATACAGATAGCAGTGTAGATATTTCCACTTTTATTGAGATAGCGGTTTAGATATTTCATATTTATACAGAGAGCGGTGTAGATATTTCCATGTTTATACAGATTGCGGTGCAGATATTTCCATGTTTATACAGATAGAGGTGTAGATATTTCCACGTTTATACAGATGGCGTTGTAGATATTTCCATCTTTCTACAAATGGCAGTGTAGATATTTCAATGTTTATAGAGATGGCGGTGTAGGTATTTCCATGTTTATATAGATGGCAGTGTAGATATTTTCTTGTTTATGTAGATGGCGTTATAGATACCTCCATGTTTAAAGAGATGGCGGTGTGTATATTTCCATGTTGATGGAGATAGCGGTGTAGATATTTCCATGTTTATAGAGATAGCGGTGTAGTTATTTCCATGTTTATAGAGATAGCGGTGTAGATATTTCCAGGTTTCTACAGATGACTGTGTAGATATTTCCATGTTTGTACAGATGGCAGTGTAGATACTTCCATGTTTATAGAGATAGAAGTGTAGATATTTTCATGTTTATACGTATTGCGGTGGAGATTTGTCCATGTTTATACAGATAGCAATGGAGATATTTCCACGTTAATACACATAGCGGTGTAGATATTTCCATGTTTATACAGATAGCGTTGCAGATATTTCCATGTTTATACAGATGGCTGTGCCGATAATTCCATGTTTATACAGAGTTCTCTGTAGATATTTCCATGTTTATATAGATGACAGTGCAGATATATCCAGGTTTATACAGATGGCTGTGTAGATATTTCCATGTTTATGCAGATGGCTGTGTAGATATTTCCATGTTTATACAGATGACTTTGTAGGTATTTCCATGTTTATACAGATGGCGGTGTAGATATTTCCATGTTTATAGAGATAGCTGTGTAGATATTTCCATGTTTACACAGATAGCGGTTTAGATATTTCCATGTTTATACAGATCGCGGTGTAGATATTTCCATGTTTAAACAGATCGCGGTGTAGATATTTCCATGTTTATACCGATAGCGGTGTAGATATTTCCATGTTTATACAGATGACGGTGTAGATATTTCCATGTTTATAGAGATGGCGGTGTACATATTTCCATGTTTATAGAGATAGCGTTGTAGATATATCAATTTTCATAGAGATAGCAGTGAGGATATTTCCATGTTTATACAGATAGCAGTGTAGATATTTCCACTTTTATAGAGATAGCGGTTTAGATATTTCCATGTTTATACAGATTGCGGTGTAGATATTTCCATGTTTATACAGATTGCGGTGTATATATTTCCATGTTTATACAGATAGCGGTGTATATATTTCCACGTTTATACAGATGGCGGTGTAGATATTTCCATCTTTCTACAAATGGCAGTGTAGATATTTCCATGTTTATAGAGATGGCGGTGTAGATATTTCCATGTTTATATAGATGGCAGTGTAGATATTTTCTTGTTTATGTAGATGGCGTTGTAGATACCTCCATGTTTAAAGAGATGGCGGTGTGTATATTTCCATGTTGATGGAGATAGCGGTGTAGATATTTCCATGTTTATAGAGATAGAAGTGTAGATATTTTCATGTTTATACATATTGCGGTGGAGATTTGTCCATGTTTACACAGATAGCTATGGAGATATTTCCACGTTGATACACATAGCAGTGTAGATATTTCCATGTTTATACAGATAGCGTTGTAGATATTTCCATGTTTATACAGATGGCTGTGCCGATATTTCCATGTTCATACAGAGTTCTCTGTAGATATTTCCATGTTGATATAGATGACAGTGCAGATATTTCCAGGTTTATACAGATGGCTGTGTAGATATTTCCATGTTTATACAGATGGCTGTGTAGATATTTCCATGTTTATACAGATGACATTGTATGTATTTCCATGTTTATACAGATGGCGGTGTAGATATTTCCATGTTTATAGAGATAGCTGTGTAGATATTTCCATGTTTACACAGATAGCGGTTTAGATATTTCCATGTTTATACAGATCGCGGTGTAGATATTTCCATGTTTATACAGATCGCGGTGTAGATATTTCCATGTTTATACAGATAGCGGTTTAGATATTTCCATGTTTATACAGATGACGGTGTAGATATTTCCATGTTTATAGAGATGGCGGTGTAGATAGTTCCATGTTTATAGAGATAGCGGTGTAGATATATCAATGTTCATAGAGATAGCAGTGAGGATATTTCCATGTTTATACAGATAGCAGTGTAGATATTTCCACTTTTATAGAGATAGCGGTTTAGATATTTCATATGTATACAGAGAGTGGTGTAGATATTTCCATGTTTATACAGATTGTGGTGTAGATATTTCCATGTTTATACAGATAGCTGTGTAGATATTTCCACGTTTATACAGATGGCGGTGTAGATATTTCCATCTTTCTACAAATGGCAGTGTAGATATTTCCATGTTTACAGAGATGGCGGTGTAGATATTTCCATGTTTATATAGATGGCAGTATAGATATTTTCTTGTTTATGTACATGGCGTTGTAGATAACTCCATGTTTAAAGAGATGGCGGTGTGTATATTTCCATGTTGATGGAGATAGCGGTGTAGATATTTCCATGTTTATAGTGATAGCGGTGTAGTTATTTCCATGTTTATAGAGATAGCGGTGTAGATATTTCCAGGTTTCTACAGATGACTGTGTAGATATTTCCATGTTTGTACAGATGGCAGTGTAGATACTTCCATGTTTATAGAGATAGAAGTGTAGATATTTTCATGTTTATACAGATAGCGTTGCAGATATTTCCATGTTTATACAGATGGCTGTGCCGATAATTCCATGTTTATACAGAGTTCTCTGTAGATATTTCCATGTTTATATAGATGACAGTGCAGATATTTCCATGTTTATGCAGATGGCTGTGTAGATATTTCCATGTTTATACAGATGACTTTGTAGGTATTTCCATGTTTATACAGATGGCGGTGTAGATATTTCCATGTTTATAGAGATAGCTGTGTAGATATTTCCATGTTTACACAGATAGCGGTTTAGATATTTCCATGTTTATACAGATCGCGGTGTAGATATTTCCATGTTTATACAGATCGCGGTGTAGATATTTCCATGTTTATACCGATAGCGGTGTAGATATTTCCATGTTTATACAGATGACGGTGTAGATATTTCCATGTTTATAGAGATGGCGGTGTAGATATTTCCATGTTTATAGAGATAGCGTTGTAGATATATCAATGTTCATAGAGATAGCAGTGAGGATATTTCCATGTTTATACAGATAGCAGTGTAGATATTTCCACTTTTATAGAGATAGCGGTTTAGATATTTCATATTTATACAGAGAGCGGTGTAGATATTTCCATGTTTATACAGATTGCGGTGTATATATTTCCATGTTTATACAGATAGCGGTGTAGATATTTCCACGTTTATACAGATGGCGGTGTAGATATTTCCATCTTTCTACAAATGGCAGTGTAGATATTTCCATGTTTATAGAGATGGCGGTGTAGATATTTCCATGTTTATATAGATGGCAGTGTAGATATTTTCTTGTTTATGTTGATGGCGTTGTAGATACCTCCATGTTTAAAGAGATGGCGGTGTGTATATTTCCATGTTGATGGAGATAGCGGTGTAGATATTTCCATGTTTATAGAGATAGAAGTGTAGATATTTTCATGTTTATACATATTGCGGTGGAGATTTGTCCATTTTTATACAGATAGCTATGGAGATATTTCCACGTTGATACACATAGCAGTGTAGATATTTCCATGTTTATACAGATAGCGTTGTAGATATTTCCATGTTTATACAGATGGCTGTGCCGATATTTCCATGTTTATACAGAGTTCTCTGTAGATATTTCCATGTTGATATAGATGACAGTGCAGATATTTCCAGGTTTATACAGAAGGCTGTGTAGATATTTCCATGTTTATACAGATGGCTGTGTAGATATTTCCATGTTTATACAGATGACTTTGTAGGTATTTCCATGTTTATACAGATGGCGGTGTAGATATTTCCATGTTTATAGAGATAGCTGTGTAGATATTTCCATGTTTACACAGATAGCAGTTTAGATATTTCCATGTTTATACAGATCGCGGTGTAGATATTTCCATGTTTATACAGATCGCGGTGTAGATATTTCCATGTTTATACCGATAGCGGTGTAGATATTTCCATGTTTATACAGATGGCGGTGTAGATATTTCCATGTTTATAGAGATGGCGGTGTAGATATTTCCATGTTTATAGAGATAGCGGTGTAGATATATCAATGTGCATAGAGATAGCAGTGAGGATATTTCCATGTTTATACAGATAGCAGTGTAGATATTTCCACTTTTATAGAGATAGCGGTTTAGATATTTCATATTTATACAGAGAGCGGTGTAGATATTTCCATGTTTATACAGATTGCGGTGTAGATATTTCCATGTTTATACAGATAGCGGTGTAGATATTTCCACGTTTTTACAGATGGCGGTGTAGATATTTCCATCTTTCTACAAATGGCAGTGTAGATATTTCCATGTTTATAGAGATGGCGGTGTAGATATTTCCATGTTTATATAGATGGCAGTGTAGATATTTTCTTGTTTATGTAGATGGCGTTGTAGATACCTCCATGTTTAAAGTGATGGCGGTGTGTATATTTCCATGTTGATGGAGATAGCGATGTAGATATTTCCATGTTTATAGAGATAGCGGTGTAGTTATTTCCATGTTTATAGAGATAGCGGTGTAGATATTTCCATGTTTCTACAGATGACTGTGTAGATATTTCCATGTTTGTACAGATGGCAGTGTAGATATTTCCATGTTTATAGAGATAGAAGTGTAGATATTTTCATCTTTATACATATTGCGGTGGAGATTTGTCCATGTTTATACAGATAGCAATGGAGATATTTCCACGTTGATACACATAGCGGTGTAGATATTTCCATGTTTATACAGATAGCGTTGTAGATATTTCCATGTTTATACAGATGGCTGTGCCGATATTTCCATGTTTATACAGAGTTCTCTGTAGATATTTCCATGTTTATATAGATGACAGTGCAGATATTTCCAGGTTTATACAGATGGCTGTGTAGATATTTCCATGTTTATACAGATGGCTGTGTAGATATTTCCATGTTTATACAGATGACGGTGTAGATATTTCCATGTTTATAGAGATAGCTGTGTAGATATTTCCATGTTTACACAGATAGCGGTTTAGATATTTCCATGTTTATGCAGATCGCGGTGAAGATATTCCCATGTTTATACAGATCGCGGTGTAGATATTTCCATGTTTATACAGATAGCGGTGTAGATATTTCCATGTTTATACAGATGACGGTGTATATATTTCCATGTTTATAGAGATGGCGGTGTAGATATTTCCATGTTTATAGAGATAGCGGTGTAGATATATCAATGTTCATAGAGATAGCAGTGAGGATATTTCCATGTTTATACAGATAGCAGTGTAGATATTTCCACTTTTATAGAGATAGCGGTTTAGATATTTCATATTTATACAGAGAGCGGTGTAGATATTTCCATGTTTATACAGATTGAGGTGTAGATATTTCCATGTTTATACAGATAGCGGTGTAGATATTTCCACGTTTATACAGATGGCGGTGTAGATATTTCCATCTTTCTACAAATGGCAGTGTAGATATTTCCATGTTTATAGAGATGACGGTGTAGATATTTCCATGTTTATATAGATGGCAGTGTAGATATTTCCATGTTTATAGAGATGGCGGTGTAGACATTTCCATGTTTATATAGATGGCAGTGTAGATATTTTCTTGTTTATGTAGATGGCGTTGTAGATACCTCCATTTTTAAAGAGATGGCGGTGTGTATATTTCCATGTTGATGGAGATAGCGGTGTAGATATTTCCATGTTTATAGAGATAGCGGTGTAGATATTTCCATGTTTCTACAGATGACTGTGTAGATATTTCCATGTTTGTACAGATGGCAGTGTAGATATTTCCATGTTTATAGAGATAGAAGTGTCGATATTTTGATGTTTATACATATTGCGGTGGAGATTTGTCCATGTTTATACAGATAGCAATGGAGATATTTCCACGTTGATACACATAGCGGTGTAGATATTTCCATGTTTATACAGATAGCGTTGTAGATATTTCCATGTTTATACAGATGGCTGAGCCGATATTTCCATGTTTATACAGACTTCTCCGTAGATATTTCCATGTTTATATAGATGACAGTGCAGATATTTCCAGGTTTATACAGATGGCTGTGTAGATATTTCCATCTTTATACAGATGGCTGTGTAGTTATTTCCATGTTTATACAGATGACTTTGTAGGTATTTCCATGTTTATACAGATGGCGGTGTAGATATTTCCATGTTTATAGAGATAGCTGTGTAGATATTTCCATGTTTACACAGATAGCGGTTTAGATATTTCCATGTTTATACAGATCGCGGTGTAGATATTTCCATGTTTATACAGACCGCGGTGTAGATATTTCCATGTTTATACCGATAGCGGTGCAGATATTTCCATGTTTATAGAGATGACGGTGTACATATTTCCATGTTTATAGAGATGGCGGTGTAGATATTTCCATGTTTATAGAGATAGCGGTGTAGATATATCAATGTTCATAGAGATAGCAGTGAGGATATTTCCATGTTTATACAGATAGCAGTGTAGATATTTCCACTTTTATAGAGATAGCGGTTTAGATATTTCATATTTATACAGAGAGCAGTGTAGATATTTCCATGTTTATACAGATTGCGGTGTAGATATTTCCATGTTTATACAGATAGCGGTGTAGATATTTCCACGTTTATACAGATGGCGGTGTAGATATTTCCATCTTTCTACAAATGGCAGTGTAGATATTTCCATGTTTATAGAGATGGCGGTGTAGATATTTCCATGTTTATATAGATGGCAGTGTAGATATTTTCTTGTTTATGTAGATGGCGTTGTAGATACCTCCATTTTTAAAGAGATGGCGGTGTGTATATTTCCATCTTGATGGAGATGGCGGTGTAGATATTTCCAAGTTTATACAGATAGCGATGTAGTTATTTCCATGTTTATAGAGATAGCGGAGTAGATATTTCCATGTTTCTACAGATGACTCTGTAGATATTTCCATGTTTCTACAGATGGCAGTGTAGATATTTCCATGTTTATAGAGATAGCGGTGTAGTTATTTCCATGTTTATAGAGATAGCGGTGTAGATATTTCCAGGTTTCTACAGATGACTGTGTAGATATTTCCATGTTTGTACAGATGGCAGTGTAGATACTTCCATGTTTATAGAGATAGAAGTGTAGATATTTTCATGTTTATACGTATTGCGGTGGAGATTTGTCCATGTTTATACAGATAGCAATGGAGATATTTCCACGTTAATACACATAGCAGTGTAGATATTTCCATGTTTATACAGATAGCGTTGCAGATATTTCCATGTTTATACAGATGGCTGTGCCGATATTTCCATGTTTATACAGAGTTCTCTGTAGATATTTCCATGTTTATATAGATGACAGTGCAGATATTTCCATTTTTATACAGATGTCTGTGTAGATATTTCCATGTTTATGCAGATGGCTGTGTAGATATTTCCATGTTTATACAGATGACTTTGTAGGTATTTCCATGTTTATACAGATGGCGGTGTAGATATTTCCATGTTTATAGAGATAGCTGTGTAGATATTTCCATGTTTACACAGATAGCGGTTTAGATATTTCCATGTTTATACAGATCGCGGTGTAGATATTATCATGTTTATACAGATCGCGGTGTAGATATTTCCATGTTTATACCGATAGCGGTGTAGATATTTCCATGTTTATAGAGATGGCGGTGTAGATATTTCCATGTTTATAGAGATGGCGGTGTAGATATTTCCATGTTTATAGAGATGGCGGTGTAGATATTTCCATGTTTATAGAGATAGCGGTGTAGATATATCAATGTTCATAGAGATAGCAGTGAGGATATTTCCATGTTTATACAGATAGCAGTGTAGATATTTCCACTTTTATAGAGATAGCGGTTTAGATATTTCATATTTACACAGAGAGCGGTGTAGATATTTCCATGTTTATACAGATTGCGGTGCAGATATTTCCATGTTTATACAGATAGAGGTGTAGATATTTCCACGTTTATACAGATGGCGTTGTAGATATTTCCATCTTTCTACAAATGGCAGTGTAGATATTTCCATGTTTATAGAGATGGCGGTGTAGGTATTTCCATGTTTATATAGTTGGCAGTGTAGATATTTTCTTGTTTATGTAGATGGCGTTATAGATACCTCCATGTTTAAAGAGATGGCGGTGTGTATATTTCCATGTTGATGGAGATAGCGGTGTAGATATTTCCATGTTTATAGAGATAGCGGTGTAGTTATTTCCATGTTTATAGAGATAGCGGTGTAGATATTTCCAGGTTTCTACAGATGACTGTGTAGATATTTCCATGTTTGTACCGATGGCAGTGTAGATACTTCCATGTTTATAGAGATAGAAGTGTAGATATTTTCATGTTTATACGTATTGCGGTGGAGATTTGTCCATGTTTATACAGATAGCAATGGAGATATTTCCACGTTAATACACATAGCGGTGTAGATATTTCCATGTTTATACAGATAGCGTTGCAGATATTTCCATGTTTATACAGATGGCTGTGCCGATAATTCCATGTTTATACAGAGTTCTCTGTAGATATTTCCATGTTTATATAGATGACAGTGCAGATATATCCAGGTTTATACAGATGGCTGTGTAGATATTTCCATGTTTATGCAGATGGCTGTGTAGATATTTCCATGTTTATACAGATGACTTTGTAGGTATTTCCATGTTTATACAGATGGCGGTGTAGATATTTCCATGTTTATAGAGATAGCTGTGTAGATATTTCCATGTTTACACAGATAGCGGTTTAGATATTTCCATGTTTATACAGATCGCGGTGTAGATATTTCCATGTTTATACAGATCGCGGTGTAGATATTTCCATGTTTATACCGATAGCGGTGTAGATATTTCCATGTTTATACAGATGACGGTGTAGATATTTCCATGTTTATAGAGATGGCGGTGTACATATTTCCATGTTTATAGAGATAGCGTTGTAGATATATCAATTTTCATAGAGATAGCAGTGAGGATATTTCCATGTTTATACAGATAGCAGTGTAGATATTTCCACTTTTATAGAGATAGCGGTTTAGATATTTCCATGTTTATACAGATTGCGGTGTAGATATTTCCATGTTTATACAGATTGCGGTGTATATATTTCCATGTTTATACAGATAGCGGTGTAGATATTTACACGTTTATACAGATGGCGGTGTAGATATTTCCATCTTTCTACAAATGGCAGTGTAGATATTTCCATGTTTATAGAGATGGCGGTGTAGATATTTCCATGTTTATATAGATGGCAGTGTAGATATTTTCTTGTTTATGTAGATGGCGTTGTAGATACCTCCATGTTTAAAGAGATGGCGGTGTGTATATTTCCATGTTGATGGAGATAGCGGTGTAGATATTTCCATGTTTATAGAGATAGAAGTGTAGATATTTTCATGTTTATACATATTGCGGTGGAGATTTGTCCATGTTTATACAGATAGCTATGGAGATATTTCCACGTTGATACACATAGCAGTGTAGATATTTCCATGTTTATACAGATAGCGTTGTAGATATTTCCATGTTTATACAGATGGCTGTGCCGATATTTCCATGTTTATACAGAGTTCTCTGTAGATATTTCCATGTTGATATAGATGACAGTGCAGATATTTCCAGGTTTATACAGATGGCTGTGTAGATATTTCCATGTTTATACAGATGGCTGTGTAGATATTTCCATGTTTATACAGATGACTTTGTATGTATTTCCATGTTTATACAGATGGCGGTGTAGATATTTCCATGTTTATAGAGATAGCTGTGTAGATATTTCCATGTTTACACAGATAGCGGTTTAGATATTTCCATGTTTATACAGATCGCGGTGTAGATATTTCCATGTTTATACAGATCGCGGTGCAGATATTTCCATGTTTATACAGATAGCGGTTTAGATATTTCCATGTTTATACAGATGACGGTGTAGATATTTCCATGTTTATAGAGATGGCGGTGTAGATAGTTCCATGTTTATAGAGATAGCGGTGTAGATATATCAATGTTCATAGAGATAGCAGTGAGGATATTTCCATGTTTATACAGATAGCAGTGTAGATATTTCCACTTTTATAGAGATAGCGGTTTAGATATTTCATATGTATACAGAGAGTGGTGTAGATATTTCCATGTTTATACAGATTGTGGTGTAGATATTTCCATGTTTATACAGATAGCTGTGTAGATATTTCCACGTTTATACAGATGGCGGTGTAGATATTTCCATCTTTCTACAAATGGCAGTGTAGATATTTCCATGTTTACAGAGATGGCGGTGTAGATATTTCCATGTTTATATAGATGGCAGTATAGATATTTTCTTGTTTATGTACAAGGCGTTGTAGATAACTCCATGTTTAAAGAGATGGCGGTGTGTATATTTCCATGTTGATGGAGATAGCGGTGTAGATATTTCCATGTTTATAGAGATAGCGGTGTAGTTATTTCCATGTTTATAGAGATAGCGGTGTAGATATTTCCATGTTTCTACAGATGACTGTGTAGATATTTCCATGTTTGTACAGATGGCAGTGTAGATATTTCCATGTTTATAGAGATAGATGTGTAGGTATTTTCATGTTTATACATATTGCGGTGGAGATTTGTCCATGTTTATACAGATAGCAATGGAGATATTTCCACGTTAATACACATAGCGGTGTAGATATTTCCATGTTTATACAGATAGCGTTGTAGATATTTCCATGTTTATACAGATGGCTGTTCCGATATTTCCATGTTTATACAGAGTTCTCTGTAGATATTTCCATGTTTATATAGATGACAGTGCAGATATTTCCATGTTTATACAGATGGCTGTGTAGATATTTCCATGTTTATACAGATGACTTTGTAGGTATTTCCATGTTTATACAGATGGCGGTGTAGATATTTCCATGTTTATAGAGATAGCTGTGTAGATATTTCCATGTTTACACAGATAGCGGTTTAGATATTTCCATGTTTATACAGATCGCGGTGTAGATATTTCCATGTTTATACAGATCGCGGTGTAGATATTTCCATGTTTATAGAGATGGCGGTGTAGATATTTCCATGTTTATAGAGATAGCGGTGTAGATATATCAATGTGCATAGAGATAGCAGTGAGGATATTTCCATGTTTATACAGATAGCAGTGTAGATATTTCCACTTTTATAGAGATAGCGGTTTAGATATTTCATATTTAAACAGAGAGCGGTGTAGATATTTCCATGTTTATACAGATTGTGGTGTAGATATTTCCATGTTTATACAGATAGCGGTGTAGATATTTCCACGTTTTTACAGATGGCTGTGTAGATATTTCCATCTTTCTACAAATGGCAGTGTAGATATTTCCATGTTTATAGAGATGGCGGTGTAGATATTTCCATGTTTATATAGATGGCAGTGTAGATATTTTCTTGTTTATGTAGATGGCGTTGTAGATACCTCCATGTTTAAAGTGATGGCGGTGTGTATATTTCCATGTTGATGGAGATAGCGATGTAGATATTTCCATGTTTATAGAGATAGCGGTGTAGTTATTTCCATGTTTATAGAGATAGCGGTGTAGGTATTTCCATGTTTCTACAGATGACTGTGTAGATATTTCCATGTTTGTACAGATGGCAGTGTAGATATTTCCATGTTTATAGAGATAGAAGTGTAGATATTTTCATGTTTATACATATTGCAGTGGAGATTTGTCCATGTTTATACAGATAGCAATGGAGATATTTCCACGTTAATACACATAGCGGTGTAGATATTTCCATGTTTATACAGATAGCGTTGTAGATATTTCCATGTTTATACAGATGGCTCTGCCGATATTTCCATGTTTATACAGAGTTCTCTGTAGATATTTCCATGTTTATATAGATGACAGTGCAGATATTTCCAGGTTTATACAGATGGCTGTGTAGATATTTCCATGTTTATACAGATGGCTGTGTAGATATTTCCATGTTTATACAGATGATTTTGTAGGTATGTCCATGTTTATACAGATGGCGGTGTAGATATTTCCATGTTTATAGAGATAGCTGTGTAGATATTTCCATGTTTACACAGATGACGGTGTAGATATTTCCATGTTTATAGAGATGGCGGTGTAGATAGTTCCATGTTTATAGAGATAGCGGTGTAGATATATCAATGTTCATAGAGATAGCAGTGAGGATATTTCCATGTTTATACAGATAGCAGTGTAGATATTTCCACTTTTATAGAGATAGCGGTTTAGATATTTCATATTTATACAGAGAGCGGTGTAGATATTTCCATGTTTATACAGATTGAGGTGTAGATATTTCCATGTTTATACAGATAGCGGTGTAGATATTTCCACGTTTATACAGATGGCGGTGTAGATATTTCCATCTTTCTACAAATGGCAGTGTAGATATTTCCATGTTTATAGAGATGACGGTGTAGATATTTCCATGTTTATATAGATGGCAGTGTAGATATTTCCATGTTTATAGAGATGGCGGTGTAGACATTTCCATGTTTATATAGATGGCAGTGTAGATATTTTCTTGTTTATGTAGATGGCGTTGTAGATACCTCCATTTTTAAAGAGATGGCGGTGTGTATATTTCCATGTTGATGGAGATAGCGGTGTAGATATTTCCATGTTTATAGAGATAGCGGTGTAGATATTTCCATGTTTCTACAGATGACTGTGTAGATATTTCCATGTTTGTACAGATGGCAGTGTAGATATTTCCATGTTTATAGACATAGAAGTGTAGATATTTTGATGTTTATACATATTGCGGTGGAGATTTGTCCATGTTTATACAGATAGCAATGGAGATATTTCCACGTTGATACACATAGCGGTGTAGATATTTCCATGTTTATACAGATAGCGTTGTAGATATTTCCATGTTTATACAGATGGCTGAGCCGATATTTCCATGTTTATACAGACTTCTCCGTAGATATTTCCATGTTTATATAGATGACAGTGCAGATATTTCCAGGTTTATACAGATGGCTGTGTAGATATTTCCATCTTTATACAGACGGCTGTGTAGTTATTTCCATGTTTATACAGATGACTTTGTAGGTATTTCCATTTTTATACAGATGGCGGTGTAGATATTTCCATGTTTATAGAGATAGCTGTGTAGATATTTCCATGTTTATAGAGATGGCGGTGTAGATATTTCCATGTTTATAGAGATGGCGGTGTAGATATTTCCATGTTTATAGAGATGTCGGTGTAGATATTTCCATGTTTATAGAGATAGCGGTGTAGATATATCAATGTTCATAGAGATAGCAGTGAGGATATTTCCATGTTTATACAGATAGCAGTGTAGATATTTCCACTTTTATAGAGATAGCGGTTTAGATATTTCATATTTATACAGAGAGCGGTGTAGATATTTCCATGTTTATACAGATTGCGGTGTAGATATTTCCATGTTTATACAGATAGAGGTGTAGATATTTCCACGTTTATACAGATGGCGGTGTAGATATTTCCATCTTTCTACAAATGGCAGTGTAGATATTTCCATGTTTATAGAGATGGCGGTGTAGGTATTTCCATGTTTATATAGATGGCAGTGTAGATATTTTCTTGTTTATGTAGATGGCGTTACAGATACCTCCATGTTTAAAGAGATGGCGGTGTTTATATTTCCATGTTGATGGAGATAGCGGTGTAGATATTTCCATGTTTATAGAGATAGCGGTGTAGTTATTTCCATGTTTATAGAGATAGCGGTGTAGATATTTCCAGGTTTCTACAGATGACTGTGTAGATATTTCCATGTTTGTACAGATGGCAGTGTAGATACTTCCATGTTTATAGAGATAGAAGTGTAGATATTTTCATGTTTATACAGATAGCGTTGCAGATATTTCCATGTTTATACAGATGGCTGTGCCGATAATTCCATGTTTATACAGAGTTCTCTGTAGATATTTCCATGTTTATATAGATGACAGTGCAGATATTTCCATGTTTATGCAGATGGCTGTGTAGATATTTCCATGTTTATACAGATGACTTTGTAGGTATTTCCATGTTTATACAGATGGCGGTGTAGATATTTCCATGTTTATAGAGATAGCTGTGTAGATATTTCCATGTTTACACAGATAGCGGTTTAGATATTTCCATGTTTATACAGATCGCGGTGTAGATATTTCCATGTTTATACAGATCGCGGTGTAGATATTTCCATGTTTATACCGATAGCGGTGTAGATATTTCCATGTTTATACAGATGACGGTGTAGATATTTCCATGTTTATAGAGATGGCGGTGTAGATATTTCCATGTTTATAGAGATAGCGTTGTAGATATATCAATGTTCATAGAGATAGCAGTGAGGATATTTCCATGTTTATACAGATAGCAGTGTAGATATTTCCACTTTTATAGAGATAGCGGTTTAGATATTTCATATTTATACAGAGAGCGGTGTAGATATTTCCATGTTTATACAGATTGCAGTGTATATATTTCCATGTTTATACAGATAGCGGTGTAGATATTTCCACGTTTATACAGATGGCGGTGTAGATATTTCCATCTTTCTACAAATGGCAGTGTAGATATTTCCATGTTTATAGAGATGGCGGTGTAGATATTTCCATGTTTATATAGATGGCAGTGTAGATATTTTCTTTTTTATGTAGATGGCGTTGTAGATACCTCCATGTTTAAAGAGATGGTGGTGTGTATATTTCCATGTTGATGGAGATAGCGGTGTAGATATTTCCATGTTTATAGAGATAGAAGTGTAGATATTTTCATGTTTATACATATTGCGGTGGAGATTTGTCCATGTTTATACAGATAGCTATGGAGATATTGCCACGTTGATACACATAGCAGTGTAGATATTTCCATGTTTATACAGATAGCGTTGTAGATATTTCCATGTTTATACAGATGGCTGTGCCGATATTTCCATGTTTATACAGAGTTCTCTGTAGATATTTCCATGTTGATATAGATGACAGTGCAGATATTTCCAGGTTTATACAGAAGGCTGTGTAGATATTTCCATGTTTATACAGATGGCTGTGTAGATATTTACATGTTTATACAGATGACTTTGTAGGTATTTCCATGTTTATACAGATGGCGGTGTAGATATTTCCATGTTTATAGAGATAGCTGTGTAGATATTTCCATGTTTACACAGATAGCGGTTTAGATATTTCCATGTTTATACAGATCGCGGTGTAGATATTTCCATGTTTATACAGATCGCGGTGTAGATATTTCCATGTTTATACAGATAGCGGTTTAGATATTTCCATGTTTATACAGATGACGGTGTAGATATTTCCATGTTTATAGAGATGGCGGTGTAGATAGTTCCATGTTTATAGAGATAGCGGTGTAGGTGTATCAATGTTCATAGAGATAGCAGTGAGGATATTTCCATGTTTATACAGATAGCAGTGTAGATATTTCCACTTTTATAGAGATAGCGGTTTAGATATTTCATATGTATACAGAGAGCGGTGTAGATATTTCCATGTTTATACAGATTGCGGTGTAGATATTTCCATGTTTATACAGAGTTCTCTGAAGATATTTCCATGTTTATATAGATGACAGTGCAGATATTTCCATGTTTATACAGATAGCTGTGTAGATATTTCCATGTTTATACAGATGACCTTGTAGGTATTTCCATGTTTATAGAGATGGCGGTGTAGATATTTCCATGTTTATAGAGATAGCTGTGTAGATATTTCCATGTTTACACAGATAGCAGTTTAGATATTTCCATGTTTATACAGATCGCGGTGTAGATATTTCCATGTTTATACAGATCACGGTGTAGATATTTCCATGTTTATACCGATAGCGGTGTAGATATTTCCATGTTTATACAGATGGCGGTGTAGATATTTCCATGTTTATAGAGATGGCGGTGTAGATATTTCCATGTTTATAGAGATAGCGGTGTAGATATATCAATGTGCATAGAGATAGCAGTGAGGATATTTCCATGTTTATACAGATAGCAGTGTAGATATTTCCACTTTTATAGAGATAGCGGTTTAGATATTTCATATTTATACAGAGAGCGGTGTAGATATTTCCATGTTTATACAGATTGCGGTGTAGATATTTCCATGTTTATACAGATAGCGGTGTAGATATTTCCACGTTTTTACAGATGGCGGTGTAGATATTTCCATCTTTCTACAAATGGCAGTGTAGATATTTCCATGTTTATAGAGATGGCGGTGTAGATATTTCCATGTTTATATAGATGGCAGTGTAGATATTTTCTTGTTTATGTAGATGGCGTTGTAGATACCTCCATGTTTAAAGTGATGGCGGTGTGTATATTTCCATGTTGATGGAGATAGCGATGTAGATATTTCCATGTTTATAGAGATAGCGGTGTAGTTATTTCCATGTTTATAGAGATAGCGGTGTAGATATTTCCATGTTTCTACAGATGACTGTGTAGATATTTCCATGTTTGTACAGATGGCAGTGTAGATATTTCCATGTTTATAGAGATAGAAGTGTAGATATTTTCATCTTTATACATATTGCGGTGGAGATTTTTCCATGTTTATACAGATAGCAATGGAGATATTTCCACGTTGATACACATAGCGGTGTAGATATTTCCATGTTTATACAGATAGCGTTGTAGATATTTCCATGTTTATACAGATGGCTGTGCCGATATTTCCATGTTTATACAGAGTTCTCTGTAGATATTTCCATGTTTATATAGATGACAGTGCAGATATTTCCAGGTTTATACAGATGGCTGTGTAGATATTTCCATGTTTATACAGATGACTTTGTAGGTATGTCCATGTTTATACAGATGGCGGTGTAGATATTTCCATGTTTATAGAGATAGCTGTGTAGATATTTCCATGTTTACACAGATAGCGGTTTAGATATTTCCATGTTTATACAGATCGAGGTGTAGATATTTCCATGTTTATACAGATCGCGGTGTAGATATTTCCATGTTTATACAGATAGCGGTGTAGATATTTCCATGTTTATACAGATGACGGTGTAGATATTTCCATGTTTATAGAGATGGCGGTGTAGATAGTTCCATGTTTATAGAGATAGCGGTGTAGATATATCAATGTTCATAGAGATAGCAGTGAGGATATTTCCATGTTTATACAGATAGCAGTGTAGATATTTCCACTTTTATAGAGATAGCGGTTTAGATATTTCATATTTATACAGAGAGCGGTGTAGATATTTCCATGTTTATACAGATTGCGGTGTAGATATTTCCATGTTTATACAGATAGCTGTGTAGATATTTCCACGTTTATACAGGTGGCGGTGTAGATATTTCCATCTTTCTACAAATGGCAGTGTAGATATTTCCATGTTTACAGAGATGGCGGTGTAGATATTTCCATGTTTATATAGATGGCAGTGTAGATATTTTCTTGTTTATGTAGATGGCGTTGTAGATACCTCCATGTTTAAAGAGATGGCGGAGTGTATATTTCCATGTTGATGGAGATGGCGGTGTAGATATTTCCATGTTTATAGAGATAGCGGTGTAGTTATTTCCATGTTTATAGATATAGCGGTGTAGATATTTCCATGTTTCTACAGATTACTGTGTAGATATTTCCATGTTTATAGAGATAGAAGTGTAGTTATTTTCAGGTTTATACATATTGCGGTGGAGATTTGTCCGTGTTTATACAGATAGCAATGGAGATATTTCCACGTTAATACACATAGCGGTGTAGATATATCCATGTTTATACAGATAACGTTGTAGATATTTCCATGTTTATACAGATGGCTGTGCCGATATTTCCATGTTTATACAGAGTTCTCTGTAGATATTTCCATGTTTATATAGATGACAGTGCAGATATTTCCAGGTTTATACAGATGGCTGTGTAGATATTTCCATGTTTATACAGATGGCGGTGTAGATATTTCCATGTTTATAGAGACAGCTGTGTAGATATTTCCATGTTTACACAGATAGCGGTTAAGATATTTCCATGTTTATACAGATCGCGGTGAAGATATTTCCATGTTTATACAGATCGCGGTGTAGATATTTCCATGTTTATACAGATAGCGGTGTAGATATTTCCATGTTTATACAGATGACGGTGTAGATATTTCCATGTTTATAGAGATGGCGGTGTAGATAGTTCCATGTTTATAGAGATAGCGGTGTAGATATATCAGTGTTCATAGAGATAGCAGTGAGGATATTTCCATGTTTATACCGATAGCAGTGTAGATATTTTCACTTTTATAGAGATAGCGGTTTAGATATTTCATATTTATACAGAGAGCGGTGTAGATATTTCCATGTTTATACAGATTGCGGTGTAGATATTTCCATGTTTATACAGATAGCGGTTTAGATATTTCCACGTTTATACAGATGGCGGTGTAGATATTTCCATCTTTCTACAAATGGCAGTGTAGATATTTCCATGTTTATAGAGATGGCGGTGTAGATATTTCCATGTTTATATAGATGGCAGTGTAGATATTTCCATGTTTATAGAGATGGCGGTGTAGACATTTCCATGTTTATATAGATGGAAGTGTAGATATTTTCTTGTTAATGTAGATGGCGTTGTAGATACCTCCATGTTTAAAGAGATGGCGGTGTGTATATTTCCATGTTGATGGAGATAGCTGTGTAGATATTTCCATGTTTATAGAGATAGCGGTGTAGTTATTTCCATGTTTATAGAGATAGCGGTGTAGATATTTCCATGTTTCTACAGATGACTTTGTAGATATTTCCATGGTTGTACAGATGGCAGTGTAGATATTTCCATGTTTATAGAGATAGAAGTGTAGATATTTTCATGTTTATACATATTGCGGTGGAGATTTGTCCATGTTTATACAGATAGCAATGGAGATATTTCCACGTTGATACACATAGCGGTGTAGATATTTCCATGTTTATACAGATAGCGTTGTAGATATTTCCATGTTTATAAAGATGGCTGTGCCGATATTTCCATGTTTATACAGACTTCTCTGTAGATATTTCCATGTTTATATAGATGACAGTGCAGATATTTCCAGGTTTATACAGATGGCTGTGTAGATATTTCCATGTTTATACAGACGGCTGTGTAGTTATTTCCATGTTTATACAGATGACTTTGTAGGTATTTCCATGTTTATACAGATGGCGGTGTAGATATTTCCATGTTTATAGAGACAGCTGTGTAGATATTTCCATGTTTACACAGATAGCGGTTTAGATATTTCCATGTTTATACAGATCGCGGTGTAGATATTTCCATGTTTATACAGACCGCGGTGTAGATATTTCCATGTTTATACAGATAGCGGTGTAGATATTTCCATGTTTATACAGATGACGGTGTAGATATTTCCATGTTTATAGAGATGGCGGTGTAGATATTTCCATGTTTATAGAGATAGCGGTGTAGATATATCAATGTTGATAGAGATAGCAGTGAGGATATTTCCATGTTTATACAGATAGCAGTGTAGATATTTCCACTTTTATAGAGATAGCGGTTTAGATATTTCATATTTATACAGAGAGCAGTGTAGATATTTCCATGTTTATACAGATTGCGGTGTAGATATTTCCATGTTTATACAGATAGCGGTGTAGATATTTCCACGTTTATACAGATGGCGGTGTAGATATTTCCATCTTTCTACAAATGGCAGTGTAGATATTTCCATGTTTATAGAGATGGCGGTGTAGATATTTCCATGTTTATATAGAAGGCAGTGTAGATATTTTCTTGTTTATGTAGATGGCGTTGTAGATACCTCCATGTTTAAAGAGATGGCGGTGTGTATATTTCCATGTTGATGGAGATGGCGGTGTAGATATTTCCAAGTTTATAGAGATAGCGGTGTAGTTATTTCCATGTTTATAGAGATAGCGGAGTAGATATTTCCATGTTTCTACAGATGACTCTGTAGATATTTCCATGTTTCTACAGATGGCAGTGTAGATATTTCCATGTTTATAGAGATAGAAGTGTAGATATTTTCATGTTTATACATATTGCGGTGGAGATTTGTCCATGTTTATACAGATAGCAATGGAGATATTTCCACGTTAATACACATAGCGGTGTAGATATTTCCATGTTTATACAGATAGCGTTGTAGATATTTCCATGTTTATACAGATGGCTGTGCCGATATTTCCATGTTTATACAGAGTTCCCTGTAGATATTTCCATGTTTATGTAGACGACAGTGCAGATATTTCCAGGTTTATATAGATGGCTGTGTAGATATTTCCATGTTTATACAGATGGCTGTGTAGATATTTCCATGTTTATACAGATGATTTTGTAGGTATGTCCATGTTTATACAGATGGCGGTGTAGATATTTCCATGTTTATAGAGATAGCTGTGTAGATATTTCCATGTTTACACAGATGACGGTGTAGATATTTCCATGTTTATAGAGATGGCGGTGTAGATAGTTCCATGTTTATAGAGATAGCGGTGTAGATATATCAATGTTCATAGAGATAGCAGTGAGGATATTTCCATGTTTATACAGATAGCAGTGTAGATATTTCCACTTTTATAGAGATAGCGGTTTAGATATTTCATATTTATACAGAGAGCGGTGTAGATATTTCCATGTTTATACAGATTGAGGTGTAGATATTTCCATGTTTATACAGATAGCGGTGTAGATATTTCCACGTTTATACAGATGGCGGTGTAGATATTTCCATCTTTCTACAAATGGCAGTGTAGATATTTCCATGTTTATAGAGATGACGGTGTAGATATTTCCATGTTTATATAGATGGCAGTGTAGATATTTCCATGTTTACAGAGATGGCGGTGTAGATATTTCCATGTTTATATAGATGGCAGTATAGATATTTTCTTGTTTATGTACAAGGCGTTGTAGATAACTCCATGTTTAAAGAGATGGCGGTGTGTATATTTCCATGTTGATGGAGATAGCGGTGTAGATATTTCCATGTTTATAGAGATAGCGGTGTAGTTATTTCCATGTTTATAGAGATAGCGGTGTAGATATTTCCATGTTTCTACAGATGACTGTGTAGATATTTCCATGTTTGTACAGATGGCAGTGTAGATATTTCCATGTTTATAGAGATAGATGTGTAGGTATTTTCATGTTTATACATATTGCGGTGGAGATTTGTCCATGTTTATACAGATAGCAATGGAGATATTTCCACGTTAATACACATAGCGGTGTAGATATTTCCATGTTTATACAGATAGCGTTGTAGATATTTCCATGTTTATACAGATGGCTGTTCCGATATTTCCATGTTTATACAGAGTTCTCTGTAGATATTTCCATGTTTATATAGATGACAGTGCAGATATTTCCATGTTTATACAGATGGCTGTGTAGATATTTCCATGTTTATACAGATGACTTTGTAGGTATTTCCATGTTTATACAGATGGCGGTGTAGATATTTCCATGTTTATAGAGATAGCTGTGTAGATATTTCCATGTTTACACAGATAGCGGTTTAGATATTTCCATGTTTATACAGATCGCGGTGTAGATATTTCCATGTTTATACAGATCGCGGTGTAGATATTTCCATGTTTATAGAGATGGCGGTGTAGATATTTCCATGTTTATAGAGATAGCGGTGTAGATATATCAATGTGCATAGAGATAGCAGTGAGGATATTTCCATGTTTATACAGATAGCAGTGTAGATATTTCCACTTTTATAGAGATAGCGGTTTAGATATTTCATATTTAAACAGAGAGCGGTGTAGATATTTCCATGTTTATACAGATTGTGGTGTAGATATTTCCATGTTTATACAGATAGCGGTGTAGATATTTCCACGTTTTTACAGATGGCTGTGTAGATATTTCCATCTTTCTACAAATGGCAGTGTAGATATTTCCATGTTTATAGAGATGGCGGTGTAGATATTTCCATGTTTATATAGATGGCAGTGTAGATATTTTCTTGTTTATGTAGATGGCGTTGTAGATACCTCCATGTTTAAAGTGATGGCGGTGTGTATATTTCCATGTTGATGGAGATAGCGATGTAGATATTTCCATGTTTATAGAGATAGCGGTGTAGTTATTTCCATGTTTATAGAGATAGCGGTGTAGGTATTTCCATGTTTCTACAGATGACTGTGTAGATATTTCCATGTTTGTACAGATGGCAGTGTAGATATTTCCATGTTTATAGAGATAGAAGTGTAGATATTTTCATGTTTATACATATTGCAGTGGAGATTTGTCCATGTTTATACAGATAGCAATGGAGATATTTCCACGTTAATACACATAGCGGTGTAGATATTTCCATGTTTATACAGATAGCGTTGTAGATATTTCCATGTTTATACAGATGGCTCTGCCGATATTTCCATGTTTATACAGAGTTCTCTGTAGATATTTCCATGTTTATATAGATGACAGTGCAGATATTTCCAGGTTTATACAGATGGCTGTGTAGATATTTCCATGTTTATACAGATGGCTGTGTAGATATTTCCATGTTTATACAGATGATTTTGTAGGTATGTCCATGTTTATACAGATGGCGGTGTAGATATTTCCATGTTTATAGAGATAGCTGTGTAGATATTTCCATGTTTACACAGATGACGGTGTAGATATTTCCATGTTTATAGAGATGGCGGTGTAGATAGTTCCATGTTTATAGAGATAGCGGTGTAGATATATCAATGTTCATAGAGATAGCAGTGAGGATATTTCCATGTTTATACAGATAGCAGTGTAGATATTTCCACTTTTATAGAGATAGCGGTTTAGATATTTCATATTTATACAGAGAGCGGTGTAGATATTTCCATGTTTATACAGATTGAGGTGTAGATATTTCCATGTTTATACAGATAGCGGTGTAGATATTTCCACGTTTATACAGATGGCGGTGTAGATATTTCCATCTTTCTACAAATGGCAGTGTAGATATTTCCATGTTTATAGAGATGACGGTGTAGATATTTCCATGTTTATATAGATGGCAGTGTAGATATTTCCATGTTTATAGAGATGGCGGTGTAGACATTTCCATGTTTATATAGATGGCAGTGTAGATATTTTCTTGTTTATGTAGATGGCGTTGTAGATACCTCCATTTTTAAAGAGATGGCGGTGTGTATATTTCCATGTTGATGGAGATAGCGGTGTAGATATTTCCATGTTTATAGAGATAGCGGTGTAGATATTTCCATGTTTCTACAGATGACTGTGTAGATATTTCCATGTTTGTACAGATGGCAGTGTAGATATTTCCATGTTTATAGACATAGAAGTGTAGATATTTTGATGTTTATACATATTGCGGTGGAGATTTGTCCATGTTTATACAGATAGCAATGGAGATATTTCCACGTTGATACACATAGCGGTGTAGATATTTCCATGTTTATACAGATAGCGTTGTAGATATTTCCATGTTTATACAGATGGCTGAGCCGATATTTCCATGTTTATACAGACTTCTCCGTAGATATTTCCATGTTTATATAGATGACAGTGCAGATATTTCCAGGTTTATACAGATGGCTGTGTAGATATTTCCATCTTTATACAGACGGCTGTGTAGTTATTTCCATGTTTATACAGATGACTTTGTAGGTATTTCCATTTTTATACAGATGGCGGTGTAGATATTTCCATGTTTATAGAGATAGCTGTGTAGATATTTCCATGTTTATAGAGATGGCGGTGTAGATATTTCCATGTTTATAGAGATGGCGGTGTAGATATTTCCATGTTTATAGAGATGTCGGTGTAGATATTTCCATGTTTATAGAGATAGCGGTGTAGATATATCAATGTTCATAGAGATAGCAGTGAGGATATTTCCATGTTTATACAGATAGCAGTGTAGATATTTCCACTTTTATAGAGATAGCGGTTTAGATATTTCATATTTATACAGAGAGCGGTGTAGATATTTCCATGTTTATACAGATTGCGGTGTAGATATTTCCATGTTTATACAGATAGAGGTGTAGATATTTCCACGTTTATACAGATGGCGGTGTAGATATTTCCATCTTTCTACAAATGGCAGTGTAGATATTTCCATGTTTATAGAGATGGCGGTGTAGGTATTTCCATGTTTATATAGATGGCAGTGTAGATATTTTCTTGTTTATGTAGATGGCGTTACAGATACCTCCATGTTTAAAGAGATGGCGGTGTTTATATTTCCATGTTGATGGAGATAGCGGTGTAGATATTTCCATGTTTATAGAGATAGCGGTGTAGTTATTTCCATGTTTATAGAGATAGCGGTGTAGATATTTCCAGGTTTCTACAGATGACTGTGTAGATATTTCCATGTTTGTACAGATGGCAGTGTAGATACTTCCATGTTTATAGAGATAGAAGTGTAGATATTTTCATGTTTATACAGATAGCGTTGCAGATATTTCCATGTTTATACAGATGGCTGTGCCGATAATTCCATGTTTATACAGAGTTCTCTGTAGATATTTCCATGTTTATATAGATGACAGTGCAGATATTTCCATGTTTATGCAGATGGCTGTGTAGATATTTCCATGTTTATACAGATGACTTTGTAGGTATTTCCATGTTTATACAGATGGCGGTGTAGATATTTCCATGTTTATAGAGATAGCTGTGTAGATATTTCCATGTTTACACAGATAGCGGTTTAGATATTTCCATGTTTATACAGATCGCGGTGTAGATATTTCCATGTTTATACAGATCGCGGTGTAGATATTTCCATGTTTATACCGATAGCGGTGTAGATATTTCCATGTTTATACAGATGACGGTGTAGATATTTCCATGTTTATAGAGATGGCGGTGTAGATATTTCCATGTTTATAGAGATAGCGTTGTAGATATATCAATGTTCATAGAGATAGCAGTGAGGATATTTCCATGTTTATACAGATAGCAGTGTAGATATTTCCACTTTTATAGAGATAGCGGTTTAGATATTTCATATTTATACAGAGAGCGGTGTAGATATTTCCATGTTTATACAGATTGCAGTGTATATATTTCCATGTTTATACAGATAGCGGTGTAGATATTTCCACGTTTATACAGATGGCGGTGTAGATATTTCCATCTTTCTACAAATGGCAGTGTAGATATTTCCATGTTTATAGAGATGGCGGTGTAGATATTTCCATGTTTATATAGATGGCAGTGTAGATATTTTCTTTTTTATGTAGATGGCGTTGTAGATACCTCCATGTTTAAAGAGATGGTGGTGTGTATATTTCCATGTTGATGGAGATAGCGGTGTAGATATTTCCATGTTTATAGAGATAGAAGTGTAGATATTTTCATGTTTATACATATTGCGGTGGAGATTTGTCCATGTTTATACAGATAGCTATGGAGATATTGCCACGTTGATACACATAGCAGTGTAGATATTTCCATGTTTATACAGATAGCGTTGTAGATATTTCCATGTTTATACAGATGGCTGTGCCGATATTTCCATGTTTATACAGAGTTCTCTGTAGATATTTCCATGTTGATATAGATGACAGTGCAGATATTTCCAGGTTTATACAGAAGGCTGTGTAGATATTTCCATGTTTATACAGATGGCTGTGTAGATATTTACATGTTTATACAGATGACTTTGTAGGTATTTCCATGTTTATACAGATGGCGGTGTAGATATTTCCATGTTTATAGAGATAGCTGTGTAGATATTTCCATGTTTACACAGATAGCGGTTTAGATATTTCCATGTTTATACAGATCGCGGTGTAGATATTTCCATGTTTATACAGATCGCGGTGTAGATATTTCCATGTTTATACAGATAGCGGTTTAGATATTTCCATGTTTATACAGATGACGGTGTAGATATTTCCATGTTTATAGAGATGGCGGTGTAGATAGTTCCATGTTTATAGAGATAGCGGTGTAGGTGTATCAATGTTCATAGAGATAGCAGTGAGGATATTTCCATGTTTATACAGATAGCAGTGTAGATATTTCCACTTTTATAGAGATAGCGGTTTAGATATTTCATATGTATACAGAGAGCGGTGTAGATATTTCCATGTTTATACAGATTGCGGTGTAGATATTTCCATGTTTATACAGAGTTCTCTGAAGATATTTCCATGTTTATATAGATGACAGTGCAGATATTTCCATGTTTATACAGATAGCTGTGTAGATATTTCCATGTTTATACAGATGACCTTGTAGGTATTTCCATGTTTATAGAGATGGCGGTGTAGATATTTCCATGTTTATAGAGATAGCTGTGTAGATATTTCCATGTTTACACAGATAGCAGTTTAGATATTTCCATGTTTATACAGATCGCGGTGTAGATATTTCCATGTTTATACAGATCACGGTGTAGATATTTCCATGTTTATACCGATAGCGGTGTAGATATTTCCATGTTTATACAGATGGCGGTGTAGATATTTCCATGTTTATAGAGATGGCGGTGTAGATATTTCCATGTTTATAGAGATAGCGGTGTAGATATATCAATGTGCATAGAGATAGCAGTGAGGATATTTCCATGTTTATACAGATAGCAGTGTAGATATTTCCACTTTTATAGAGATAGCGGTTTAGATATTTCATATTTATACAGAGAGCGGTGTAGATATTTCCATGTTTATACAGATTGCGGTGTAGATATTTCCATGTTTATACAGATAGCGGTGTAGATATTTCCACGTTTTTACAGATGGCGGTGTAGATATTTCCATCTTTCTACAAATGGCAGTGTAGATATTTCCATGTTTATAGAGATGGCGGTGTAGATATTTCCATGTTTATATAGATGGCAGTGTAGATATTTTCTTGTTTATGTAGATGGCGTTGTAGATACCTCCATGTTTAAAGTGATGGCGGTGTGTATATTTCCATGTTGATGGAGATAGCGATGTAGATATTTCCATGTTTATAGAGATAGCGGTGTAGTTATTTCCATGTTTATAGAGATAGCGGTGTAGATATTTCCATGTTTCTACAGATGACTGTGTAGATATTTCCATGTTTGTACAGATGGCAGTGTAGATATTTCCATGTTTATAGAGATAGAAGTGTAGATATTTTCATCTTTATACATATTGCGGTGGAGATTTTTCCATGTTTATACAGATAGCAATGGAGATATTTCCACGTTGATACACATAGCGGTGTAGATATTTCCATGTTTATACAGATAGCGTTGTAGATATTTCCATGTTTATACAGATGGCTGTGCCGATATTTCCATGTTTATACAGAGTTCTCTGTAGATATTTCCATGTTTATATAGATGACAGTGCAGATATTTCCAGGTTTATACAGATGGCTGTGTAGATATTTCCATGTTTATACAGATGACTTTGTAGGTATGTCCATGTTTATACAGATGGCGGTGTAGATATTTCCATGTTTATAGAGATAGCTGTGTAGATATTTCCATGTTTACACAGATAGCGGTTTAGATATTTCCATGTTTATACAGATCGAGGTGTAGATATTTCCATGTTTATACAGATCGCGGTGTAGATATTTCCATGTTTATACAGATAGCGGTGTAGATATTTCCATGTTTATACAGATGACGGTGTAGATATTTCCATGTTTATAGAGATGGCGGTGTAGATAGTTCCATGTTTATAGAGATAGCGGTGTAGATATATCAATGTTCATAGAGATAGCAGTGAGGATATTTCCATGTTTATACAGATAGCAGTGTAGATATTTCCACTTTTATAGAGATAGCGGTTTAGATATTTCATATTTATACAGAGAGCGGTGTAGATATTTCCATGTTTATACAGATTGCGGTGTAGATATTTCCATGTTTATACAGATAGCTGTGTAGATATTTCCACGTTTATACAGGTGGCGGTGTAGATATTTCCATCTTTCTACAAATGGCAGTGTAGATATTTCCATGTTTACAGAGATGGCGGTGTAGATATTTCCATGTTTATATAGATGGCAGTGTAGATATTTTCTTGTTTATGTAGATGGCGTTGTAGATACCTCCATGTTTAAAGAGATGGCGGAGTGTATATTTCCATGTTGATGGAGATGGCGGTGTAGATATTTCCATGTTTATAGAGATAGCGGTGTAGTTATTTCCATGTTTATAGATATAGCGGTGTAGATATTTCCATGTTTCTACAGATTACTGTGTAGATATTTCCATGTTTATAGAGATAGAAGTGTAGTTATTTTCAGGTTTATACATATTGCGGTGGAGATTTGTCCGTGTTTATACAGATAGCAATGGAGATATTTCCACGTTAATACACATAGCGGTGTAGATATATCCATGTTTATACAGATAACGTTGTAGATATTTCCATGTTTATACAGATGGCTGTGCCGATATTTCCATGTTTATACAGAGTTCTCTGTAGATATTTCCATGTTTATATAGATGACAGTGCAGATATTTCCAGGTTTATACAGATGGCTGTGTAGATATTTCCATGTTTATACAGATGGCGGTGTAGATATTTCCATGTTTATAGAGACAGCTGTGTAGATATTTCCATGTTTACACAGATAGCGGTTAAGATATTTCCATGTTTATACAGATCGCGGTGAAGATATTTCCATGTTTATACAGATCGCGGTGTAGATATTTCCATGTTTATACAGATAGCGGTGTAGATATTTCCATGTTTATACAGATGACGGTGTAGATATTTCCATGTTTATAGAGATGGCGGTGTAGATAGTTCCATGTTTATAGAGATAGCGGTGTAGATATATCAGTGTTCATAGAGATAGCAGTGAGGATATTTCCATGTTTATACCGATAGCAGTGTAGATATTTTCACTTTTATAGAGATAGCGGTTTAGATATTTCATATTTATACAGAGAGCGGTGTAGATATTTCCATGTTTATACAGATTGCGGTGTAGATATTTCCATGTTTATACAGATAGCGGTTTAGATATTTCCACGTTTATACAGATGGCGGTGTAGATATTTCCATCTTTCTACAAATGGCAGTGTAGATATTTCCATGTTTATAGAGATGGCGGTGTAGATATTTCCATGTTTATATAGATGGCAGTGTAGATATTTCCATGTTTATAGAGATGGCGGTGTAGACATTTCCATGTTTATATAGATGGAAGTGTAGATATTTTCTTGTTAATGTAGATGGCGTTGTAGATACCTCCATGTTTAAAGAGATGGCGGTGTGTATATTTCCATGTTGATGGAGATAGCTGTGTAGATATTTCCATGTTTATAGAGATAGCGGTGTAGTTATTTCCATGTTTATAGAGATAGCGGTGTAGATATTTCCATGTTTCTACAGATGACTTTGTAGATATTTCCATGGTTGTACAGATGGCAGTGTAGATATTTCCATGTTTATAGAGATAGAAGTGTAGATATTTTCATGTTTATACATATTGCGGTGGAGATTTGTCCATGTTTATACAGATAGCA
Organism: Pan troglodytes; assembly: GCF_028858775.2. Taxonomy (NCBI): domain Eukaryota; kingdom Metazoa; phylum Chordata; class Mammalia; order Primates; family Hominidae; genus Pan; species Pan troglodytes. Next base: position 1,638,347 of record NC_072404.2, on the reverse strand, counting down.
ATGGAGATATTTCCACGTTGATACACATAGCGGTGTAGATATTTCCATGTTTATACAGATAGCGTTGTAGATATTTCCATGTTTATAAAGATGGCTGTGCCGATATTTCCATGTTTATACAGACTTCTCTGTAGATATTTCCATGTTTATATAGATGACAGTGCAGATATTTCCAGGTTTATACAGATGGCTGTGTAGATATTTCCATGTTTATACAGACGGCTGTGTAGTTATTTCCATGTTTATACAGATGACTTTGTAGGTATTTCCATGTTTATACAGATGGCGGTGTAGATATTTCCATGTTTATAGAGACAGCTGTGTAGATATTTCCATGTTTACACAGATAGCGGTTTAGATATTTCCATGTTTATACAGATCGCGGTGTAGATATTTCCATGTTTATACAGACCGCGGTGTAGATATTTCCATGTTTATACAGATAGCGGTGTAGATATTTCCATGTTTATACAGATGACGGTGTAGATATTTCCATGTTTATAGAGATGGCGGTGTAGATATTTCCATGTTTATAGAGATAGCGGTGTAGATATATCAATGTTGATAGAGATAGCAGTGAGGATATTTCCATGTTTATACAGATAGCAGTGTAGATATTTCCACTTTTATAGAGATAGCGGTTTAGATATTTCATATTTATACAGAGAGCAGTGTAGATATTTCCATGTTTATACAGATTGCGGTGTAGATATTTCCATGTTTATACAGATAGCGGTGTAGATATTTCCACGTTTATACAGATGGCGGTGTAGATATTTCCATCTTTCTACAAATGGCAGTGTAGATATTTCCATGTTTATAGAGATGGCGGTGTAGATATTTCCATGTTTATATAGAAGGCAGTGTAGATATTTTCTTGTTTATGTAGATGGCGTTGTAGATACCTCCATGTTTAAAGAGATGGCGGTGTGTATATTTCCATGTTGATGGAGATGGCGGTGTAGATATTTCCAAGTTTATAGAGATAGCGGTGTAGTTATTTCCATGTTTATAGAGATAGCGGAGTAGATATTTCCATGTTTCTACAGATGACTCTGTAGATATTTCCATGTTTCTACAGATGGCAGTGTAGATATTTCCATGTTTATAGAGATAGAAGTGTAGATATTTTCATGTTTATACATATTGCGGTGGAGATTTGTCCATGTTTATACAGATAGCAATGGAGATATTTCCACGTTAATACACATAGCGGTGTAGATATTTCCATGTTTATACAGATAGCGTTGTAGATATTTCCATGTTTATACAGATGGCTGTGCCGATATTTCCATGTTTATACAGAGTTCCCTGTAGATATTTCCATGTTTATGTAGACGACAGTGCAGATATTTCCAGGTTTATATAGATGGCTGTGTAGATATTTCCATGTTTATACAGATGGCTGTGTAGATATTTCCATGTTTATACAGATGATTTTGTAGGTATGTCCATGTTTATACAGATGGCGGTGTAGATATTTCCATGTTTATAGAGATAGCTGTGTAGATATTTCCATGTTTACACAGATGACGGTGTAGATATTTCCATGTTTATAGAGATGGCGGTGTAGATAGTTCCATGTTTATAGAGATAGCGGTGTAGATATATCAATGTTCATAGAGATAGCAGTGAGGATATTTCCATGTTTATACAGATAGCAGTGTAGATATTTCCACTTTTATAGAGATAGCGGTTTAGATATTTCATATTTATACAGAGAGCGGTGTAGATATTTCCATGTTTATACAGATTGAGGTGTAGATATTTCCATGTTTATACAGATAGCGGTGTAGATATTTCCACGTTTATACAGATGGCGGTGTAGATATTTCCATCTTTCTACAAATGGCAGTGTAGATATTTCCATGTTTATAGAGATGACGGTGTAGATATTTCCATGTTTATATAGATGGCAGTGTAGATATTTCCATGTTTATAGAGATGGCGGTGTAGACATTTCCATGTTTATATAGATGGCAGTGTAGATATTTTCTTGTTTATGTAGATGGCGTTGTAGATACCTCCATTTTTAAAGAGATGGCGGTGTGTATATTTCCATGTTGATGGAGATAGCGGTGTAGATATTTCCATGTTTATAGAGATAGCGGTGTAGATATTTCCATGTTTCTACAGATGACTGTGTAGATATTTCCATGTTTGTACAGATGGCAGTGTAGATATTTCCATGTTTATAGACATAGAAGTGTAGATATTTTGATGTTTATACATATTGCGGTGGAGATTTGTCCATGTTTATACAGATAGCAATGGAGATATTTCCACGTTGATACACATAGCGGTGTAGATATTTCCATGTTTATACAGATAGCGTTGTAGATATTTCCATGTTTATACAGATGGCTGAGCCGATATTTCCATGTTTATACAGACTTCTCCGTAGATATTTCCATGTTTATATAGATGACAGTGCAGATATTTCCAGGTTTATACAGATGGCTGTGTAGATATTTCCATCTTTATACAGACGGCTGTGTAGTTATTTCCATGTTTATACAGATGACTTTGTAGGTATTTCCATGTTTATACAGATGGCGGTGTAGATATTTCCATGTTTATAGAGATAGCTGTGTAGATATTTCCATGTTTACACAGATAGCGGTTTAGATATTTCCATGTTTATACAGATCGCGGTGTAGATATTTCCATGTTTATACAGACCGCGGTGTAGATATTTCCATGTTTATACCGATAGCGGTGCAGATATTTCCATGTTTATAGAGATGACGGTGTAGATATTTCCATGTTTATAGAGATGGCGGTGTAGATATTTCCATGTTTATAGAGATAGCGGTGTAGATATATCAATGTTCATAGAGATAGCAGTGAGGATATTTCCATGTTTATACAGATAGCAGTGTAGATATTTCCACTTTTATAGAGATAGCGGTTTAGATATTTCATATTTATACAGAGAGCAGTGTAGATATTTCCATGTTTATACAGATTGCGGTGTAGATATTTCCATGTTTATACAGATAGCGGTGTAGATATTTCCACGTTTATACAGATGGCGGTGTAGATATTTCCATCTTTCTACAAATGGCAGTGTAGATATTTCCATGTTTATAGAGATGGCGGTGTAGATATTTCCATGTTTATATAGATGGCAGTGTAGATATTTTCTTGTTTATGTAGATGGCGTTGTAGATACCTCCATTTTTAAAGAGATGGCGGTGTGTATATTTCCATCTTGATGGAGATGGCGGTGTAGATATTTCCAAGTTTATACAGATAGCGATGTAGTTATTTCCATGTTTATAGAGATAGCGGAGTAGATATTTCCATGTTTCTACAGATGACTCTGTAGATATTTCCATGTTTCTACAGATGGCAGTGTAGATATTTCCATGTTTATAGAGATAGAAGTGTAGATATTTTCATGTTTATACATATTGCGGTGGAGATTTGTCCATGTTTATACAGATAGCAATGGAGATATTTCCACATTAATACACATAGCGGTGTAGATATTTCCATGTTTATACAGATAGCGTTGTAGATATTTCCATGTTTATACAGATGGCTGTGCCGATATTTCCATGTTTATACAGAGTTCCCTGTAGATATTTCCATGTTTATGTAGACGACAGTGCAGATATTTCCAGGTTTATACAGATGGCTGTGTAGATATTTCCGTGTTTATACAGATGGCTGTGTAGATATTTCCATGTTTATACAGATGACTTTGTAGGTATGTCCATGTTTATACAGATGGCGGTGTAGATATTTCCATGTTTATAGAGATAGCTGTGTAGATATTTCCATGTTTACACAGATAGCGGTTTAGATATTTCCATGTTTATACAGATCGAGGTGTAGATATTTCCATGTTTATACAGATCGCGGTGTAGATATTTCCATGTTTATACAGATAGCGGTGTAGATATTTCCATGTTTATACAGATGACGGTGTAGATATTTCCATGTTTATAGAGATGGCGGTGTAGATAGTTCCATGTTTATAGAGATAGCGGTGTAGATATATCAATGTTCATAGACATAGCAGTGAGGATATTTCCATGTTTATACAGATAGCAGTGTAGATATTTCCACTTTTATAGAGATAGCGGTTTAGATATTTCATATTTATACAGAGAGCGGTGTAGATATTTCCATGTTTATACAGATTGCGGTGTAGATATTTCCATGTTTATACAGATAGCTGTGTAGATATTTCCACGTTTATACAGGTGGCGGTGTAGATATTTCCATCTTTCTACAAATGGCAGTGTAGATATTTCCATGTTTACAGAGATGGCGGTGTAGATATTTCCATGTTTATATAGATGGCAGTGTAGATATTTTCTTGTTTATGTAGATGGCGTTGTAGATACCTCCATGTTTAAAGAGATGGCGGAGTGTATATTTCCATGTTGATGGAGATGGCGGTGTAGATATTTCCATGTTTATAGAGATAGCGGTGTAGTTATTTCCATGTTTATAGATATAGCGGTGTAGATATTTCCATGTTTCTACAGATTACTGTGTAGATATTTCCATGTTTATAGAGATAGAAGTGTAGTTATTTTCAGGTTTATACATATTGCGGTGGAGATTTGTCCGTGTTTATACAGATAGCAATGGAGATATTTCCACGTTAATACACATAGCGGTGTAGATATATCCATGTTTATACAGATAACGTTGTAGATATTTCCATGTTTATACAGATGGCTGTGCCGATATTTCCATGTTTATACAGAGTTCTCTGTAGATATTTCCATGTTTATATAGATGACAGTGCAGATATTTCCAGGTTTATACAGATGGCTGTGTAGATATTTCCATGTTTATACAGATGGCGGTGTAGATATTTCCATGTTTATAGAGACAGCTGTGTAGATATTTCCATGTTTACACAGATAGCGGTTAAGATATTTCCATGTTTATACAGATCGCGGTGAAGATATTTCCATGTTTATACAGATCGCGGTGTAGATATTTCCATGTTTATACAGATAGCGGTGTAGATATTTCCATGTTTATACAGATGACGGTGTAGATATTTCCATGTTTATAGAGATGGCGGTGTAGATATTTCCATGTTTATAGAGATAGCGGTGTAGATATATCAGTGTTCATAGAGATAGCAGTGAGGATATTTCCATGTTTATACCGATAGCAGTGTAGATATTTTCACTTTTATAGAGATAGCGGTTTAGATATTTCATATTTATACAGAGAGCGGTGTAGATATTTCCATGTTTATACAGATTGCGGTGTAGATATTTCCATGTTTATACAGATAGCGGTTTAGATATTTCCACGTTTATACAGATGGCGGTGTAGATATTTCCATCTTTCTACAAATGGCAGTGTAGATATTTCCATGTTTATAGAGATGGCGGTGTGGATATTTCCATGTTTATATAGATGGCAGTGTAGATATTTCCATGTTTATAGAGATGGCGGTGTAGACATTTCCATGTGTATATAGATGGCAGTGTAGATATTTTCTTGTTAATGTAGATGGCGTTGTAGATACCTCCATGTTTAAAGAGATGGCGGTGTGTATATTTCCATGTTGATGGAGATAGCTGTGTAGATATTTCCATGTTTATAGAGATAGCGGTGTAGTTATTTCCATGTTTATAGAGATAGCGGTGTAGATATTTCCATGTTTCTACAGATGACTTTGTAGATATTTCCATGTTTGTACAGATGGCAGTGTAGATATTTCCATGTTTATAGAGATAGAAGTGTAGATATTTTCATGTTTATACATATTGTGGTGGAGATTTGTCCATGTTTATACAGATAGCAATGGAGATATTTCCACGTTGATACACATAGCGGTGTAGATATTTCCATGTTTATACAGATAGCGTTGTAGATATTTCCATGTTTATAAAGATGGCTGTGCCGATATTTCCATGTTTATACAGACTTCTCTGTAGATATTTCCATGTTTATATAGATGACAGTGCAGATATTTCCAGGTTTATACAGATGGCTGTGTAGATATTTCCATGTTTATACAGACGGCTGTGTAGTTATTTCCATGTTTATACAGATGACTTTGTAGGTATTTCCATGTTTATACAGATGGCGGTGTAGATATTTCCATGTTTATAGAGACAGCTGTGTAGATATTTCCATGTTTACACAGATAGCGGTTTAGATATTTCCATGTTTATACAGATCGCGGTGTAGATATTTCCATGTTTATACAGACCGCGGTGTAGATATTTCCATGTTTATACAGATAGCGGTGTAGATATTTCCATGTTTATACAGATGACGGTGTAGATATTTCCATGTTTATAGAGATGGCGGTGTAGATATTTCCATGTTTATAGAGATAGCGGTGTAGATATATCAATGTTGATAGAGATAGCAGTGAGGATATTTCCATGTTTATACAGATAGCAGTGTAGATATTTCCACTTTTATAGAGATAGCGGTTTAGATATTTCATATTTATACAGAGAGCAGTGTAGATATTTCCATGTTTATACAGATTGCGGTGTAGATATTTCCATGTTTATACAGATAGCGGTGTAGATATTTCCACGTTTATACAGATGGCGGTGTAGATATTTCCATCTTTCTACAAATGGCAGTGTAGATATTTCCATGTTTATAGAGATGGCGGTGTAGATATTTCCATGTTTATATAGAAGGCAGTGTAGATATTTTCTTGTTTATGTAGATGGCGTTGTAGATACCTCCATGTTTAAAGAGATGGCGGTGTGTATATTTCCATGTTGATGGAGATGGCGGTGTAGATATTTCCAAGTTTATAGAGATAGCGGTGTAGTTATTTCCATGTTTATAGAGATAGCGGAGTAGATATTTCCATGTTTCTACAGATGACTCTGTAGATATTTCCATGTTTCTACAGATGGCAGTGTAGATATTTCCATGTTTATAGAGATAGAAGTGTAGATATTTTCATGTTTATACATATTGCGGTGGAGATTTGTCCATGTTTATACAGATAGCAATGGAGATATTTCCACGTTAATACACATAGCGGTGTAGATATTTCCATGTTTATACAGATAGCGTTGTAGATATTTCCATGTTTATACAGATGGCTGTGCCGATATTTCCATGTTTATACAGAGTTCCCTGTAGATATTTCCATGTTTATGTAGACGACAGTGCAGATATTTCCAGGTTTATACAGATGGCTGTGTAGATATTTCCATGTTTATACAGATGGCTGTGTAGATATTTCCATGTTTATACAGATGATTTTGTAGGTATGTCCATGTTTATACAGATGGCGGTGTAGATATTTCCATGTTTATAGAGATAGCTGTGTAGATATTTCCATGTTTACACAGATGACGGTGTAGATATTTCCATGTTTATAGAGATGGCGGTGTAGATAGTTCCATGTTTATAGAGATAGCGGTGTAGATATATCAATGTTCATAGAGATAGCAGTGAGGATATTTCCATGTTTATACAAATAGCAGTGTAGATATTTCCACTTTTATAGAGATAGCGGTTTAGATATTTCATATTTATACAGAGAGCGGTGTAGATATTTCCATGTTTATACAGATTGCGGTGTAGATATTTCCATGTTTATACAGATAGCTGTTTAGATATTTCCACGTTTATACAGATGGCGGTGTAGATATTTCCATCTTTCTACAAATGGCAGTGTAGATATTTCCATGTTTACAGAGATGGCGGTGTAGATATTTCCATGTTTATATAGATGGCAGTGTAGATATTTTCTTGTTTATGTACATGGCGTTGTAGATAACTCCATGTTTAAAGGGATGGCGGTGTGTATATTTCCATGTTGATGGAGATAGCGGTGTAGATATTTCCATGTTTATAGAGATAGCGGTGTAGTTATTTCCATGTTTATAGATATAGCGGTGTAGATATTTCCATGTTTCTACAGATGACTGTGTAGATATTTCCATGTTTGTACAGATGGCAGTGTAGATATTTCCATGTTTATAGAGATAGAAGTGTAGGTATTTTCAGGTTTATACATATTGCGGTGGAGATTTGTCCGTGTTTATACAGATAGCAATGGAGATATTTCCACGTTAATACACATAGCGGTGTAGATATATCCATGTTTATACAGATAACGTTGTAGATATTTCCATGTTTATACAGATGGCTGTGCCGATATTTCCATGTTTATACAGAGTTCTCTGTAGATATTTCCATGTTTATATAGATGACAGTGCAGATATTTCCAGGTTTATACAGATGGCTGTGTAGATATTTCCATGTTTATACAGATGGCTGTGTAGATATTTCCATGTTTATACAGATGACTTTGTAGGTATGTCCATGTTTATACAGATGGCGGTGTAGATATTTCCATGTTTATAGAGATAGCTGTGTAGATATTTCCATGTTTACACAGATAGCGGTTTAGATATTTCCATGTTTATACAGATCGCGGTGTAGATATTTCCATGTTTATACAGATCGCGGTGTAGATATTTCCATGTTTATACCGATAGCAGTGTAGATATTTCCATGTTTATAGAGATGTCGGTGTAGATATTTCCATGTTTATAGAGATGGCGGTGTAGATATTTCCATGTTTATAGAGATAGCGGTGTAGATATATCAATGTTCATAGAGATAGCAGTGAGGATATTTCCATGTTTATACAGATAGAAGTGTAGATATTTCCACTTTTATAGAGATAGCGGTTTAGATATTTCATATTTATACAGAGAGCGGTGTAGATATTTCCATGTTTATACAGATTGCGGTGTAGATATTTCCATGTTTATACAGATAGAGGTGTAGATATTTCCACGTTTATACAGATGGCGGTGTAGATATTTCCATCTTTCTACAAATGGCAGTGTAGATATTTCCATGTTTATAGACAAGGCGGTGTAGATATTTCCATGTTTATATAGATGGCAGTGTAGATATTTTCTTGTTTATGTAGATGGCGTTGTAGATACCTCCATGTTTAAAGAGATGGCGGTGTGTATATTTCCATGTTGATGGAGATAGCGGTGTAGATATTTCCATGTTTATAGAGATAGCGGTGTAGTTATTTCCATGTTTATAGAGATAGCGGTGTAGATATTTCCAGGTTTCTACAGATGACTGTGTAGATATTTCCATGTTTGTACAGATGGCAGTGTAGATACTTCCATGTTTATAGAGATAGAAGTGTAGATATTTTCATGTTTATACGTATTGCGGTGGAGATTTGTCCATGTTTATACAGATAGCAATGGAGATATTTCCACGTTAATACACTTAGCGGTGTAGATATTTCCATGTTTATACAGATAGCGTTGCAGATATTTCCATGTTTATACAGATGGCTGTGCCGATATTTCCATGTTTATACAGAGTTCTCTGTAGATATTTCCATGTTTATATAGATGACAGTGCAGATATTTCCAGGTTTATACAGATGTCTGTGTAGATATTTCCATGTTTATGCAGATGGCTGTGTAGATATTTCCATGTTTATACAGATGACTTTGTAGGTATTTCCATGTTTATACAGATGGCGGTGTAGATATTTCCATGTTCATAGAGATAGCTGGGTAGATATTTCCATGTTTACACAGATAGCGGTTTAGATATTTCCATGTTTATACAGATCGCGGTGTAGATATTTCCATGTTTATACCGATAGCGGTGTAGATATTTCCATGTTTATACCGATAGCGGTGTAGATATTTCCATGTTTATAGAGATGGCGGTGTAGATATTTCCATGTTTATAGAGATGGCGGTGTAGATATTTCCATGTTTATAGAGATGTCGGTGTAGATATTTCCATGTTTATAGAGATAGCGGTGTAGATATATCAATGTTCATAGAGATAGCAGTGAGGATATTTCCATGTTTATACAGATAGCAGTGTAGATATTTCCACTTTTATAGAGATAGCGGTTTAGATATTTCATATTTATACAGAGAGCGGTGTAGATATTTCCATGTTTATACAGATTGCGGTGTAGATATTTCCATGTTTATACAGATAGAGGTGTAGATATTTCCACGTTTATACAGATGGCGGTGTAGATATTTCCATCTTTCTACAAATGGCAGTGTAGATATTTCCATGTTTATAGAGATGGCGGTGTAGGTATTTCCATGTTTATATAGATGGCAGTGTAGATATTTTCTTGTTTATGTAGATGGCGTTACAGATACCTCCATGTTTAAAGAGATGGCGGTGTTTATATTTCCATGTTGATGGAGATAGCGGTGTAGATATTTCCATGTTTATAGAGATAGCGGTGTAGTTATTTCCATGTTTATAGAGATAGCGGTGTAGATATTTCCAGGTTTCTACAGATGACTGTGTAGATATTTCCATGTTTGTACAGATGGCAGTGTAGATACTTCCATGTTTATAGAGATAGAAGTGTAGATATTTTCATGTTTATACAGATAGCGTTGCAGATATTTCCATGTTTATACAGATGGCTGTGCCGATAATTCCATGTTTATACAGAGTTCTCTGTAGATATTTCCATGTTTATATAGATGACAGTGCAGATATTTCCATGTTTATGCAGATGGCTGTGTAGATATTTCCATGTTTATACAGATGACTTTGTAGGTATTTCCATGTTTATACAGATGGCGGTGTAGATATTTCCATGTTTATAGAGATAGCTGTGTAGATATTTCCATGTTTACACAGATAGCGGTTTAGATATTTCCATGTTTATACAGATCGCGGTGTAGATATTTCCATGTTTATACAGATCGCGGTGTAGATATTTCCATGTTTATACCGATAGCGGTGTAGATATTTCCATGTTTATACAGATGACGGTGTAGATATTTCCATGTTTATAGAGATGGCGGTGTAGATATTTCCATGTTTATAGAGATAGCGTTGTAGATATATCAATGTTCATAGAGATAGCAGTGAGGATATTTCCATGTTTATACAGATAGCAGTGTAGATATTTCCACTTTTATAGAGATAGCGGTTTAGATATTTCATATTTATACAGAGAGCGGTGTAGATATTTCCATGTTTATACAAATTGCGGTGTATATATTTCCATGTTTATACAGATAGCGGTGTAGATATTTCCACGTTTATACAGATGGCGGTGTAGATATTTCCATCTTTCTACAAATGGCAGTGTAGATATTTCCATGTTTATAGAGATGGCGGTGTAGATATTTCCATGTTTATATAGATGGCAGTGTAGATATTTTCTTGTTTATGTAGATGGCGTTGTAGATACCTCCATGTTTAAAGAGATGGCGGTGTGTATATTTCCATGTTGATGGAGATAGCGGTGTAGATATTTCCATGTTTATAGAGATAGAAGTGTAGATATTTTCATGTTTATACATATTGCGGTGGAGATTTGTCCATGTTTATACAGATAGCTATGGAGATATTTCCACGTTGATACACATAGCAGTGTAGATATTTCCATGTTTATACAGATAGCGTTGTAGATATTTCCATGTTTATACAGATGGCTGTGCCGATATTTCCATGTTTATACAGAGTTCTCTGTAGATATTTCCATGTTGATATAGATGACAGTGCAGATATTTCCAGGTTTATACAGAAGGCTGTGTAGATATTTCCATGTTTATACAGATGGCTGTGTAGATATTTACATGTTTATACAGATGACTTTGTAGGTATTTCCATGTTTATACAGATGGCGGTGTAGATATTTCCATGTTTATAGAGATAGCTGTGTAGATATTTCCATGTTTACACAGATAGCGGTTTAGATATTTCCATGTTTATACAGATCGCGGTGTAGATATTTCCATGTTTATACAGATCGCGGTGTAGATATTTCCATGTTTATACAGATAGCGGTTTAGATATTTCCATGTTTATACAGATGACGGTGTAGATATTTCCATGTTTATAGAGATGGCGGTGTAGATAGTTCCATGTTTATAGAGATAGCGGTGTAGGTATATCAATGTTCATAGAGATAGCAGTGAGGATATTTCCATGTTTATACAGATAGCAGTGTAGATATTTCCACTTTTATAGAGATAGCGGTTTAGATATTTCATATGTATACAGAGAGCGGTGTAGATATTTCCATGTTTATACAGATTGCGGTGTAGATATTTCCATGTTTATACAGAGTTCTCTGTAGATATTTCCATGTTTATATAGATGACAGTGCAGATATTTCCAGGTTTATACAGAAGGCTGTGTAGATATTTCCATGTTTATACAGATGGCTGTGTAGATATTTACATGTTTATACAGATGACTTTGTAGGTATTTCCATGTTTATACAGATGGCGGTGTAGATATTTCCATGTTTATAGAGATAGCTGTGTAGATATTTCCATGTTTACACAGATAGCGGTTTAGATATTTCCATGTTTATACAGATCGCGGTGTAGATATTTCCATGTTTATACAGATCGCGGTGTAGATATTTCCATGTTTATACAGATAGCGGTTTAGATATTTCCATGTTTATACAGATGACGGTGTAGATATTTCCATGTTTATAGAGATGGCGGTGTAGATAGTTCCATGTTTATAGAGATAGCGGTGTAGGTATATCAATGTTCATAGAGATAGCAGTGAGGATATTTCCATGTTTATACAGATAGCAGTGTAGATATTTCCACTTTTATAGAGATAGCGGTTTAGATATTTCATATGTATACAGAGAGCGGTGTAGATATTTCCATGTTTATACAGATTGCGGTGTAGATATTTCCATGTTTATACAGAGTTCTCTGTAGATATTTCCATGTTTATATAGATGACAGTGCAGATATTTCCATGTTTATACAGATGGCTGTGTAGATATTTCCATGTTTATACAGATGACTTTGTAGGTATTTCCATGTTTATACAGATGGCGGTGTAGATATTTCCATGTTTATAGAGATAGCTGTGTAGATATTTCCATGTTTACACAGATAGCAGTTTAGATATTTCCATGTTTATACAGATCGCGGTGTAGATATTTCCATGTTTATACAGATCGCGGTGTAGATATTTCCATGTTTATACCGATAGCGGTGTAGATATTTCCATGTTTATACAGATGGCGGTGTAGATATTTCCATGTTTATAGAGATGGCGGTGTAGATATTTCCATGTTTATAGAGATAGCGGTGTAGATATATCAATGTGCATAGAGATAGCAGTGAGGATATTTCCATGTTTATACAGATAGCAGTGTAGATATTTCCACTTTTATAGAGATAGCGGTTTAGATATTTCATATTTATACAGAGAGCGGTGTAGATATTTCCATGTTTATACAGATTGCGGTGTAGATATTTCCATGTTTATACAGATAGCGGTGTAGATATTTCCACGTTTTTACAGATGGCGGTGTAGATATTTCCATCTTTCTACAAATGGCAGTGTAGATATTTCCATGTTTATAGAGATGGCGGTGTAGATATTTCCATGTTTATATAGATGGCAGTGTAGATATTTTCTTGTTTATGTAGATGGCGTTGTAGATACCTCCATGTTTAAAGTGATGGCGGTGTGTATATTTCCATGTTGATGGAGATAGCGATGTAGATATTTCCATGTTTATAGAGATAGCGGTGTAGTTATTTCCATGTTTATAGAGATAGCGGTGTAGATATTTCCATGTTTCTACAGATGACTGTGTAGATATTTCCATGTTTGTACAGATGGCAGTGTAGATATTTCCATGTTTATAGAGATAGAAGTGTAGATATTTTCATCTTTATACATATTGCGGTGGAGATTTGTCCATGTTTATACAGATAGCAATGGAGATATTTCCACGTTGATACACATAGCGGTGTAGATATTTCCATGTTTATACAGATAGCGTTGTAGATATTTCCATGTTTATACAGATGGCTGTGCCGATATTTCCATGTTTATACAGAGTTCTCTGTAGATATTTCCATGTTTATATAGATGACAGTGCAGATATTTCCAGGTTTATACAGATGGCTGTGTAGATATTTCCATGTTTATTCAGATGGCTGTGTAGATATTTCCATGTTTATACAGATGACGGTGTAGATATTTCCATGTTTATAGAGATAGCTGTGTAGATATTTCCATGTTTACACAGATAGCGGTTTAGATATTTCCATGTTTATACAGATCGCGGTGAAGATATTCCCATGTTTATACAGATCGCGGTGTAGTTATTTCCATGTTTATACAGATAGCGGTGTAGATATTTCCATGTTTATACAGATGACGGTGTAGATATTTCCATGTTTATAGAGATGGCGGTGTAGATATTTCCATGTTTATAGAGATAGCGGTGTAGATATATCAATGTTCATAGAGATAGCAGTGAGGATATTTCCATGTTTATACAGATAGCAGTGTAGATATTTCCACTTTTATAGAGATAGCGGTTTAGATATTTCATATTTATACAGAGAGCGGTGTAGATATTTCCATGTTTATACAGATTGAGGTGTAGATATTTCCATGTTTATACAGATAGCGGTGTAGATATTTCCACGTTTATACAGATGGCGGTGTAGATATTTCCATCTTTCTACAAATGGCAGTGTAGATATTTCCATGTTTATAGAGATGACGGTGTAGATATTTCCATGTTTATATAGATGGCAGTGTAGATATTTCCATGTTTATAGAGATGGCGGTGTAGACATTTCCATGTTTATATAGATGGCAGTGTAGATATTTTCTTGTTTATGTAGATGGCCTTGTAGATACCTCCATTTTTAAAGAGATGGCGGTGTGTATATTTCCATGTTGATGGAGATAGCGGTGTAGATATTTCCATGTTTATAGAGATAGCCGTGTAGATATTTCCATGTTTCTACAGATGACTGTGTAGATATTTCCATGTTTGTACAGATGGCAGTGTAGATATTTCCATGTTTATAGACATAGAAGTGTAGATATTTTGATGTTTATACATATTGCGGTGGAGATTTGTCCATGTTTATACAGATAGCAATGGAGATATTTCCACGTTGATACACATAGCGGTGTAGATATTTCCATGTTTATACAGATAGCGTTGTAGATATTTCCATGTTTATACAGATGGCTGAGCCGATATTTCCATGTTTATACAGACTTCTCCGTAGATATTTCCATGTTTATATAGATGACAGTGCAGATATTTCCAGGTTTATACAGATGGCTGTGTAGATATTTCCATCTTTATACAGACGGCTGTGTAGTTATTTCCATGTTTATACAGATGACTTTGTAGGTATTTCCATGTTTATACAGATGGCGGTGTAGATATTTCCATGTTTATAGAGATAGCTGTGTAGATATTTCCATGTTTACACAGATAGCGGTTTAGATATTTCCATGTTTATACAGATCGCGGTGTAGATATTTCCATGTTTATACAGACCGCGGTGTAGATATTTCCATGTTTATACCGATAGCGGTGCAGATATTTCCATGTTTATAGAGATGACGGTGTAGATATTTCCATGTTTATAGAGATGGCGGTGTAGATATTTCCATGTTTATAGAGATAGCGGTGTAGATATATCAATGTTCATAGAGATAGCAGTGAGGATATTTCCATGTTTATACAGATAGCAGTGTAGATATTTCCACTTTTATAGAGATAGCGGTTTAGATATTTCATATTTATACAGAGAGCAGTGTAGATATTTCCATGTTTATACAGATTGCGGTGTAGATATTTCCATGTTTATACAGATAGCGGTGTAGATATTTCCACGTTTATACAGATGGCGGTGTAGATATTTCCATCTTTCTACAAATGGCAGTGTAGATATTTCCATGTTTATAGAGATGGCGGTGTAGATATTTCCATGTTTATATAGATGGCAGTGTAGATATTTTCTTGTTTATGTAGATGGCGTTGTAGATACCTCCATTTTTAAAGAGATGGCGGTGTGTATATTTCCATCTTGATGGAGATGGCGGTGTAGATATTTCCAAGTTTATACAGATAGCGATGTAGTTATTTCCATGTTTATAGAGATAGCGGAGTAGATATTTCCATGTTTCTACAGATGACTCTGTAGATATTTCCATGTTTCTACAGATGGCAGTGTAGATATTTCCATGTTTATAGAGATAGAAGTGTAGATATTTTCATGTTTATACATATTGCGGTGGAGATTTGTCCATGTTTATACAGATAGCAATGGAGATATTTCCACGTTAATACCCATAGCGGTGTAGATATTTCCATGTTTATACAGATAGCGTTGTAGATATTTCCATGTTTATACAGATGGCTGTGCCGATATTTCCATGTTTATACAGAGTTCCCTGTAGATATTTCCATGTTTATGTAGACGACAGTGCAGATATTTCCAGGTTTATACAGATGGCTGTGTAGATATTTCCATGTTTATACAGATGGCTGTGTAGATATTTCCATGTTTATACAGATGACTTTGTAGGTATGTCCATGTTTATACAGATGGCGGTGTAGATATTTCCATGTTTATAGAGATAGCTGTGTAGATATTTCCATGTTTACACAGATAGCGGTTTAGATATTTCCATGTTTATACAGATCGAGGTGTAGATATTTCCATGTTTATACAGATCACGGTGTAGATATTTCCATGTTTATACAGATAGCGGTTTACATATTTCCATGTTTATACAGATGACGGTGTAGATATTTCCATGTTTATAGAGATGGCGGTGTAGATAGTTCCATGTTTATAGAGATAGCGGTGTAGATATATCAATGTTCATAGAGATAGCAGTGAGGATATTTCCATGTTTATACAGATAGCAGTGTAGATATTTCCACTTTTATAGAGATAGCGGTTTAGATATTTCATATTTATACAGAGAGCGGTGTAGATATTTCCATGTTTATACAGATGACTTTGTAGGTATTTCCATGTTTATACAGATGGCGGTGTAGATATTTCCATGTTTATAGAGATAGCTGGGTAGATATTTCCATGTTTACACAGATAGCGGTTTAGATATTTCCATGTTTATACAGATCGCGGTGTAGATATTTCCATGTTTATACAGATCGCGGTGTAGATATTTCCATGTTTATACCGATAGCGGTGTAGATATTTCCATGTTTATAGAGATGGCGGTGTAGATATTTCCATGTTTATAGAGATGGCGGTGTAGATATTTCCATGTTTATAGAGATGGCGGTGTAGATATTTCCATGTTTATAGAGATAGCGGTGTAGATATCTCAATGTTCATAGAGATAGCAGTGAGGATATTTCCATGTTTATACAGATAGCAGTGTAGATATTTCCACTTTTATTGAGATAGCGGTTTAGATATTTCATATTTATACAGAGAGCGGTGTAGATATTTCCATGTTTATACAGATTGCGGTGCAGATATTTCCATGTTTATACAGATAGAGGTGTAGATATTTCCACGTTTATACAGATGGCGTTGTAGATATTTCCATCTTTCTACAAATGGCAGTGTAGATATTTCAATGTTTATAGAGATGGCGGTGTAGGTATTTCCATGTTTATATAGATGGCAGTGTAGATATTTTCTTGTTTATGTAGATGGCGTTATAGATACCTCCATGTTTAAAGAGATGGCGGTGTGTATATTTCCATGTTGATGGAGATAGCGGTGTAGATATTTCCATGTTTATAGAGATAGCGGTGTAGTTATTTCCATGTTTATAGAGATAGCGGTGTAGATATTTCCAGGTTTCTACAGATGACTGTGTAGATATTTCCATGTTTGTACAGATGGCAGTGTAGATACTTCCATGTTTATAGAGATAGAAGTGTAGATATTTTCATGTTTATACGTATTGCGGTGGAGATTTGTCCATGTTTATACAGATAGCAATGGAGATATTTCCACGTTAATACACATAGCGGTGTAGATATTTCCATGTTTATACAGATAGCGTTGCAGATATTTCCATGTTTATACAGATGGCTGTGCCGATAATTCCATGTTTATACAGAGTTCTCTGTAGATATTTCCATGTTTATATAGATGACAGTGCAGATATATCCAGGTTTATACAGATGGCTGTGTAGATATTTCCATGTTTATGCAGATGGCTGTGTAGATATTTCCATGTTTATACAGATGACTTTGTAGGTATTTCCATGTTTATACAGATGGCGGTGTAGATATTTCCATGTTTATAGAGATAGCTGTGTAGATATTTCCATGTTTACACAGATAGCGGTTTAGATATTTCCATGTTTATACAGATCGCGGTGTAGATATTTCCATGTTTAAACAGATCGCGGTGTAGATATTTCCATGTTTATACCGATAGCGGTGTAGATATTTCCATGTTTATACAGATGACGGTGTAGATATTTCCATGTTTATAGAGATGGCGGTGTACATATTTCCATGTTTATAGAGATAGCGTTGTAGATATATCAATTTTCATAGAGATAGCAGTGAGGATATTTCCATGTTTATACAGATAGCAGTGTAGATATTTCCACTTTTATAGAGATAGCGGTTTAGATATTTCCATGTTTATACAGATTGCGGTGTAGATATTTCCATGTTTATACAGATTGCGGTGTATATATTTCCATGTTTATACAGATAGCGGTGTATATATTTCCACGTTTATACAGATGGCGGTGTAGATATTTCCATCTTTCTACAAATGGCAGTGTAGATATTTCCATGTTTATAGAGATGGCGGTGTAGATATTTCCATGTTTATATAGATGGCAGTGTAGATATTTTCTTGTTTATGTAGATGGCGTTGTAGATACCTCCATGTTTAAAGAGATGGCGGTGTGTATATTTCCATGTTGATGGAGATAGCGGTGTAGATATTTCCATGTTTATAGAGATAGAAGTGTAGATATTTTCATGTTTATACATATTGCGGTGGAGATTTGTCCATGTTTACACAGATAGCTATGGAGATATTTCCACGTTGATACACATAGCAGTGTAGATATTTCCATGTTTATACAGATAGCGTTGTAGATATTTCCATGTTTATACAGATGGCTGTGCCGATATTTCCATGTTCATACAGAGTTCTCTGTAGATATTTCCATGTTGATATAGATGACAGTGCAGATATTTCCAGGTTTATACAGATGGCTGTGTAGATATTTCCATGTTTATACAGATGGCTGTGTAGATATTTCCATGTTTATACAGATGACATTGTATGTATTTCCATGTTTATACAGATGGCGGTGTAGATATTTCCATGTTTATAGAGATAGCTGTGTAGATATTTCCATGTTTACACAGATAGCGGTTTAGATATTTCCATGTTTATACAGATCGCGGTGTAGATATTTCCATGTTTATACAGATCGCGGTGTAGATATTTCCATGTTTATACAGACAGCGGTTTAGATATTTCCATGTTTATACAGATGACGGTGTAGATATTTCCATGTTTATAGAGATGGCGGTGTAGATAGTTCCATGTTTATAGAGATAGCGGTGTAGATATATCAATGTTCATAGAGATAGCAGTGAGGATATTTCCATGTTTATACAGATAGCAGTGTAGATATTTCCACTTTTATAGAGATAGCGGTTTAGATATTTCATATGTATACAGAGAGTGGTGTAGATATTTCCATGTTTATACAGATTGTGGTGTAGATATTTCCATGTTTATACAGATAGCTGTGTAGATATTTCCACGTTTATACAGATGGCGGTGTAGATATTTCCATCTTTCTACAAATGGCAGTGTAGATATTTCCATGTTTACAGAGATGGCGGTGTAGATATTTCCATGTTTATATAGATGGCAGTATAGATATTTTCTTGTTTATGTACATGGCGTTGTAGATAACTCCATGTTTAAAGAGATGGCGGTGTGTATATTTCCATGTTGATGGAGATAGCGGTGTAGATATTTCCATGTTTATAGTGATAGCGGTGTAGTTATTTCCATGTTTATAGAGATAGCGGTGTAGATATTTCCAGGTTTCTACAGATGACTGTGTAGATATTTCCATGTTTGTACAGATGGCAGTGTAGATACTTCCATGTTTATAGAGATAGAAGTGTAGATATTTTCATGTTTATACAGATAGCGTTGCAGATATTTCCATGTTTATACAGATGGCTGTGCCGATAATTCCATGTTTATACAGAGTTCTCTGTAGATATTTCCATGTTTATATAGATGACAGTGCAGATATTTCCATGTTTATGCAGATGGCTGTGTAGATATTTCCATGTTTATACAGATGACTTTGTAGGTATTTCCATGTTTATACAGATGGCGGTGTAGATATTTCCATGTTTATAGAGATAGCTGTGTAGATATTTCCATGTTTACACAGATAGCGGTTTAGATATTTCCATGTTTATACAGATCGCGGTGTAGATATTTCCATGTTTATACAGATCGCGGTGTAGATATTTCCATGTTTATACCGATAGCGGTGTAGATATTTCCATGTTTATACAGATGACGGTGTAGATATTTCCATGTTTATAGAGATGGCGGTGTAGATATTTCCATGTTTATAGAGATAGCGTTGTAGATATATCAATGTTCATAGAGATAGCAGTGAGGATATTTCCATGTTTATACAGATAGCAGTGTAGATATTTCCACTTTTATAGAGATAGCGGTTTAGATATTTCATATTTATACAGAGAGCGGTGTAGATATTTCCATGTTTATACAGATTGCGGTGTATATATTTCCATGTTTATACAGATAGCGGTGTAGATATTTCCACGTTTATACAGATGGCGGTGTAGATATTTCCATCTTTCTACAAATGGCAGTGTAGATATTTCCATGTTTATAGAGATGGCGGTGTAGATATTTCCATGTTTATATAGATGGCAGTGTAGATATTTTCTTGTTTATGTTGATGGCGTTGTAGATACCTCCATGTTTAAAGAGATGGCGGTGTGTATATTTCCATGTTGATGGAGATAGCGGTGTAGATATTTCCATGTTTATAGAGATAGAAGTGTAGATATTTTCATGTTTATACATATTGCGGTGGAGATTTGTCCATTTTTATACAGATAGCTATGGAGATATTTCCACGTTGATACACATAGCAGTGTAGATATTTCCATGTTTATACAGATAGCGTTGTAGATATTTCCATGTTTATACAGATGGCTGTGCCGATATTTCCATGTTTATACAGAGTTCTCTGTAGATATTTCCATGTTGATATAGATGACAGTGCAGATATTTCCAGGTTTATACAGAAGGCTGTGTAGATATTTCCATGTTTATACAGATGGCTGTGTAGATATTTCCATGTTTATACAGATGACTTTGTAGGTATTTCCATGTTTATACAGATGGCGGTGTAGATATTTCCATGTTTATAGAGATAGCTGTGTAGATATTTCCATGTTTACACAGATAGCAGTTTAGATATTTCCATGTTTATACAGATCGCGGTGTAGATATTTCCATGTTTATACAGATCGCGGTGTAGATATTTCCATGTTTATACCGATAGCGGTGTAGATATTTCCATGTTTATACAGATGGCGGTGTAGATATTTCCATGTTTATAGAGATGGCGGTGTAGATAGTTCCATGTTTATAGAGATAGCGGTGTAGATATATCAATGTGCATAGAGATAGCAGTGAGGATATTTCCATGTTTATACAGATAGCAGTGTAGATATTTCCACTTTTATAGAGATAGCGGTTTAGATATTTCATATTTATACAGAGAGCGGTGTAGATATTTCCATGTTTATACAGATTGCGGTGTAGATATTTCCATGTTTATACAGATAGCGGTGTAGATATTTCCACGTTTTTACAGATGGCGGTGTAGATATTTCCATCTTTCTACAAATGGCAGTGTAGATATTTCCATGTTTATAGAGATGGCGGTGTAGATATTTCCATGTTTATATAGATGGCAGTGTAGATATTTTCTTGTTTATGTAGATGGCGTTGTAGATACCTCCATGTTTAAAGTGATGGCGGTGTGTATATTTCCATGTTGATGGAGATAGCGATGTAGATATTTCCATGTTTATAGAGATAGCGGTGTAGTTATTTCCATGTTTATAGAGATAGCGGTGTAGATATTTCCATGTTTCTACAGATGACTGTGTAGATATTTCCATGTTTGTACAGATGGCAGTGTAGATATTTCCATGTTTATAGAGATAGAAGTGTAGATATTTTCATCTTTATACATATTGCGGTGGAGATTTGTCCATGTTTATACAGATAGCAATGGAGATATTTCCACGTTGATACACATAGCGGTGTAGATATTTCCATGTTTATACAGATAGCGTTGTAGATATTTCCATGTTTATACAGATGGCTGTGCCGATATTTCCATGTTTATACAGAGTTCTCTGTAGATATTTCCATGTTTATATAGATGACAGTGCAGATATTTCCAGGTTTATACAGATGGCTGTGTAGATATTTCCATGTTTATACAGATGGCTGTGTAGATATTTCCATGTTTATACAGATGACGGTGTAGATATTTCCATGTTTATAGAGATAGCTGTGTAGATATTTCCATGTTTACACAGATAGCGGTTTAGATATTTCCATGTTTATGCAGATCGCGGTGAAGATATTCCCATGTTTATACAGATCGCGGTGTAGATATTTCCATGTTTATACAGATAGCGGTGTAGATATTTCCATGTTTATACAGATGACGGTGTAGATATTTCCATGTTTATAGAGATGGCGGTGTGGATATTTCCATGTTTATAGAGATAGCGGTGTAGATATATCAATGTTCATAGAGATAGCAGTGAGGATATTTCCATGTTTATACAGATAGCAGTGTAGATATTTCCACTTTTATAGAGATAGCGGTTTAGATATTTCATATTTATACAGAGAGCGGTGTAGATATTTCCATGTTTATACAGATTGAGGTGTAGATATTTCCATGTTTATACAGATAGCGGTGTAGATATTTCCACGTTTATACAGATGGCGGTGTAGATATTTCCATCTTTCTACAAATGGCAGTGTAGATATTTCCATGTTTATAGAGATGACGGTGTAGATATTTCCATGTTTATATAGATGGCAGTGTAGATATTTCCATGTTTATAGAGATGGCGGTGTAGACATTTCCATGTTTATATAGATGGCAGTGTAGATATTTTCTTGTTTATGTAGATGGCGTTGTAGATACCTCCATTTTTAAAGAGATGGCGGTGTGTATATTTCCATGTTGATGGAGATAGCGGTGTAGATATTTCCATGTTTATAGAGATAGCGGTGTAGATATTTCCATGTTTCTACAGATGACTGTGTAGATATTTCCATGTTTGTACAGATGGCAGTGTAGATATTTCCATGTTTATAGAGATAGAAGTGTAGATATTTTGATGTTTATACATATTGCGGTGGAGATTTGTCCATGTTTATACAGATAGCAATGGAGATATTTCCACGTTGATACACATAGCGGTGTAGATATTTCCATGTTTATACAGATAGCGTTGTAGATATTTCCATGTTTATACAGATGGCTGAGCCGATATTTCCATGTTTATACAGACTTCTCCGTAGATATTTCCATGTTTATATAGATGACAGTGCAGATATTTCCAGGTTTATACAGATGGCTGTGTAGATATTTCCATCTTTATACAGACGGCTGTGTAGTTATTTCCATGTTTATACAGATGACTTTGTAGGTATTTCCATGTTTATACAGATGGCGGTGTAGATATTTCCATGTTTATAGAGATAGCTGTGTAGATATTTCCATGTTTACACAGATAGCGGTTTAGATATTTCCATGTTTATACAGATCGCGGTGTAGATATTTCCATGTTTATACAGACCGCGGTGTAGATATTTCCATGTTTATACCGATAGCGGTGCAGATATTTCCATGTTTATAGAGATGACGGTGTAGATATTTCCATGTTTATAGAGATGGCGGTGTAGATATTTCCATGTTTATAGAGATAGCGGTGTAGATATATCAATGTTCATAGAGATAGCAGTGAGGATATTTCCATGTTTATACAGATAGCAGTGTAGATATTTCCACTTTTATAGAGATAGCGGTTTAGATATTTCATATTTATACAGAGAGCAGTGTAGATATTTCCATGTTTATACAGATTGCGGTGTAGATATTTCCATGTTTATACAGATAGCGGTGTAGATATTTCCACGTTTATACAGATGGCGGTGTAGATATTTCCATCTTTCTACAAATGGCAGTGTAGATATTTCCATGTTTATAGAGATGGCGGTGTAGATATTTCCATGTTTATATAGATGGCAGTGTAGATATTTTCTTGTTTATGTAGATGGCGTTGTAGATACCTCCATTTTTAAAGAGATGGCGGTGTGTATATTTCCATCTTGATGGAGATGGCGGTGTAGATATTTCCAAGTTTATACAGATAGCGATGTAGTTATTTCCATGTTTATAGAGATAGCGGAGTAGATATTTCCATGTTTCTACAGATGACTCTGTAGATATTTCCATGTTTCTACAGATGGCAGTGTAGATATTTCCATGTTTATAGAGATAGCGGTGTAGTTATTTCCATGTTTATAGAGATAGCGGTGTAGATATTTCCAGGTTTCTACAGATGACTGTGTAGATATTTCCATGTTTGTACAGATGGCAGTGTAGATACTTCCATGTTTATAGAGATAGAAGTGCAGATATTTTCATGTTTATACGTATTGCGGTGGAGATTTGTCCATGTTTATACAGATAGCAATGGAGATATTTCCACGTTAATACACATAGCAGTGTAGATATTTCCATGTTTATACAGATAGCGTTGCAGATATTTCCATGTTTATACAGATGGCTGTGCCGATATTTCCATGTTTATACAGAGTTCTCTGTAGATATTTCCATGTTTATATAGATGACAGTGCAGATATTTCCATTTTTATACAGATGTCTGTGTAGATATTTCCATGTTTATGCAGATGGCTGTGTAGATATTTCCATGTTTATACAGATGACTTTGTAGGTATTTCCATGTTTATACAGATGGCGGTGTAGATATTTCCATGTTTATAGAGATAGCTGTGTAGATATTTCCATGTTTACACAGATAGCGGTTTAGATATTTCCATGTTTATACAGATCGCGGTGTAGATATTATCATGTTTATACAGATCGCGGTGTAGATATTTCCATGTTTATACCGATAGCGGTGTAGATATTTCCATGTTTATAGAGATGGCGGTGTAGATATTTCCATGTTTATAGAGATGGCGGTGTAGATATTTCCATGTTTATAGAGATGGCGGTGTAGATATTTCCATGTTTATAGAGATAGCGGTGTAGATATATCAATGTTCATAGAGATAGCAGTGAGGATATTTCCATGTTTATACAGATAGCAGTGTAGATATTTCCACTTTTATAGAGATAGCGGTTTAGATATTTCATATTTACACAGAGAGCGGTGTAGATATTTCCATGTTTATACAGATTGCGGTGCAGATATTTCCATGTTTATACAGATAGAGGTGTAGATATTTCCACGTTTATACAGATGGCGTTGTAGATATTTCCATCTTTCTACAAATGGCAGTGTAGATATTTCCATGTTTATAGAGATGGCGGTGTAGGTATTTCCATGTTTATATAGTTGGCAGTGTAGATATTTTCTTGTTTATGTAGATGGCGTTATAGATACCTCCATGTTTAAAGAGATGGCGGTGTGTATATTTCCATGTTGATGGAGATAGCGGTGTAGATATTTCCATGTTTATAGAGATAGCGGTGTAGTTATTTCCATGTTTATAGAGATAGCGGTGTAGATATTTCCAGGTTTCTACAGATGACTGTGTAGATATTTCCATGTTTGTACAGATGGCAGTGTAGATACTTCCATGTTTATAGAGATAGAAGTGTAGATATTTTCATGTTTATACGTATTGCGGTGGAGATTTGTCCATGTTTATACAGATAGCAATGGAGATATTTCCACGTTAATACACATAGCGGTGTAGATATTTCCATGTTTATACAGATAGCGTTGCAGATATTTCCATGTTTATACAGATGGCTGTGCCGATAATTCCATGTTTATACAGAGTTCTCTGTAGATATTTCCATGTTTATATAGATGACAGTGCAGATATATCCAGGTTTATACAGATGGCTGTGTAGATATTTCCATGTTTATGCAGATGGCTGTGTAGATATTTCCATGTTTATACAGATGACTTTGTAGGTATTTCCATGTTTATACAGATGGCGGTGTAGATATTTCCATGTTTATAGAGATAGCTGTGTAGATATTTCCATGTTTACACAGATAGCGGTTTAGATATTTCCATGTTTATACAGATCGCGGTGTAGATATTTCCATGTTTATACAGATCGCGGTGTAGATATTTCCATGTTTATACCGATAGCGGTGTAGATATTTCCATGTTTATACAGATGACGGTGTAGATATTTCCATGTTTATAGAGATGGCGGTGTACATATTTCCATGTTTATAGAGATAGCGTTGTAGATATATCAATTTTCATAGAGATAGCAGTGAGGATATTTCCATGTTTATACAGATAGCAGTGTAGATATTTCCACATTTATAGAGATAGCGGTTTAGATATTTCCATGTTTATACAGATTGCGGTGTAGATATTTCCATGTTTATACAGATTGCGGTGTATATATTTCCATATTTATACAGATAGCGGTGTAGATATTTACACGTTTATACAGATGGCGGTGTAGATATTTCCATCTTTCTACAAATGGCAGTGTAGATATTTCCATGTTTATAGAGATGGCGGTGTAGATATTTCCATGTTTATATAGATGGCAGTGTAGATATTTTCTTGTTTATGTAGATGGCGTTGTAGATACCTCCATGTTTAAAGAGATGGCGGTGTGTATATTTCCATGTTGATGGAGATAGCGGTGTAGATATTTCCATGTTTATAGAGATAGAAGTGTAGATATTTTCATGTTTATACATATTGCGGTGGAGATTTGTCCATGTTTATACAGATAGCTATGGAGATATTTCCACGTTGATACACATAGCAGTGTAGATATTTCCATGTTTATACAGATAGCGTTGTAGATATTTCCATGTTTATACAGATGGCTGTGCCGATATTTCCATGTTTATACAGAGTTCTCTGTAGATATTTCCATGTTGATATAGATGACAGTGCAGATATTTCCAGGTTTATACAGATGGCTGTGTAGATATTTCCATGTTTATACAGATGGCTGTGTAGATATTTCCATGTTTATACAGATGACTTTGTATGTATTTCCATGTTTATACAGATGGCGGTGTAGATATTTCCATGTTTATAGAGATAGCTGTGTAGATATTTCCATGTTTACACAGATAGCGGTTTAGATATTTCCATGTTTATACAGATCGCGGTGTAGATATTTCCATGTTTATACAGATCGCGGTGTAGATATTTCCATGTTTATACAGATAGCGGTTTAGATATTTCCATGTTTATACAGATGACGGTGTAGATATTTCCATGTTTATAGAGATGGCGGTGTAGATAGTTCCATGTTTATAGAGATAGCGGTGTAGATATATCAATGTTCATAGAGATAGCAGTGAGGATATTTCCATGTTTATACAGATAGCAGTGTAGATATTTCCACTTTTATAGAGATAGCGGTTTAGATATTTCATATGTATACAGAGAGTGGTGTAGATATTTCCATGTTTATACAGATTGTGGTGTAGATATTTCCATGTTTATACAGATAGCTGTGTAGATATTTCCACGTTTATACAGATGGCGGTGTAGATATTTCCATCTTTCTACAAATGGCAGTGTAGATATTTCCATGTTTACAGAGATGGCGGTGTAGATATTTCCATGTTTATATAGATGGCAGTATAGATATTTTCTTGTTTATGTACAAGGCGTTGTAGATAACTCCATGTTTAAAGAGATGGCGGTGTGTATATTTCCATGTTGATGGAGATAGCGGTGTAGATATTTCCATGTTTATAGAGATAGCGGTGTAGTTATTTCCATGTTTATAGAGATAGCGGTGTAGATATTTCCATGTTTCTACAGATGACTGTGTAGATATTTCCATGTTTGTACAGATGGCAGTGTAGATATTTCCATGTTTATAGAGATAGATGTGTAGGTATTTTCATGTTTATACATATTGCGGTGGAGATTTGTCCATGTTTATACAGATAGCAATGGAGATATTTCCACGTTAATACACATAGCGGTGTAGATATTTCCATGTTTATACAGATAGCGTTGTAGATATTTCCATGTTTATACAGATGGCTGTTCCGATATTTCCATGTTTATACAGAGTTCTCTGTAGATATTTCCATGTTTATATAGATGACAGTGCAGATATTTCCATGTTTATACAGATGGCTGTGTAGATATTTCCATGTTTATACAGATGACTTTGTAGGTATTTCCATGTTTATACAGATGGCGGTGTAGATATTTCCATGTTTATAGAGATAGCTGTGTAGATATTTCCATGTTTACACAGATAGCGTTTTAGATATTTCCATGTTTATACAGATCGCGGTGTAGATATTTCCATGTTTATACAGATCGCGGTGTAGATATTTCCATGTTTATAGAGATGGCGGTGTAGATATTTCCATGTTTATAGAGATAGCGGTGTAGATATATCAATGTGCATAGAGATAGCAGTGAGGATATTTCCATGTTTATACAGATAGCAGTGTAGATATTTCCACTTTTATAGAGATAGCGGTTTAGATATTTCATATTTAAACAGAGAGCGGTGTAGATATTTCCATGTTTATACAGATTGTGGTGTAGATATTTCCATGTTTATACAGATAGCGGTGTAGATATTTCCACGTTTTTACAGATGGCTGTGTAGATATTTCCATCTTTCTACAAATGGCAGTGTAGATATTTCCATGTTTATAGAGATGGCGGTGTAGATATTTCCATGTTTATATAGATGGCAGTGTAGATATTTTCTTGTTTATGTAGATGGCGTTGTAGATACCTCCATGTTTAAAGTGATGGCGGTGTGTATATTTCCATGTTGATGGAGATAGCGATGTAGATATTTCCATGTTTATAGAGATAGCGGTGTAGTTATTTCCATGTTTATAGAGATAGCGGTGTAGGTATTTCCATGTTTCTACAGATGACTGTGTAGATATTTCCATGTTTGTACAGATGGCAGTGTAGATATTTCCATGTTTATAGAGATAGAAGTGTAGATATTTTCATGTTTATACATATTGCAGTGGAGATTTGTCCATGTTTATACAGATAGCAATGGAGATATTTCCACGTTAATACACATAGCGGTGTAGATATTTCCATGTTTATACAGATAGCGTTGTAGATATTTCCATGTTTATACAGATGGCTCTGCCGATATTTCCATGTTTATACAGAGTTCTCTGTAGATATTTCCATGTTTATATAGATGACAGTGCAGATATTTCCAGGTTTATACAGATGGCTGTGTAGATATTTCCATGTTTATACAGATGGCTGTGTAGATATTTCCATGTTTATACAGATGATTTTGTAGGTATGTCCATGTTTATACAGATGGCGGTGTAGATATTTCCATGTTTATAGAGATAGCTGTGTAGATATTTCCATGTTTACACAGATGACGGTGTAGATATTTCCATGTTTATAGAGATGGCGGTGTAGATAGTTCCATGTTTATAGAGATAGCGGTGTAGATATATCAATGTTCATAGAGATAGCAGTGAGGATATTTCCATGTTTATACAGATAGCAGTGTAGATATTTCCACTTTTATAGAGATAGCGGTTTAGATATTTCATATTTATACAGAGAGCGGTGTAGATATTTCCATGTTTATACAGATTGAGGTGTAGATATTTCCATGTTTATACAGATAGCGGTGTAGATATTTCCACGTTTATACAGATGGCGGTGTAGATATTTCCATCTTTCTACAAATGGCAGTGTAGATATTTCCATGTTTATAGAGATGACGGTGTAGATATTTCCATGTTTATATAGATGGCAGTGTAGATATTTCCATGTTTATAGAGATGGCGGTGTAGACATTTCCATGTTTATATAGATGGCAGTGTAGATATTTTCTTGTTTATGTAGATGGCGTTGTAGATACCTCCATTTTTAAAGAGATGGCGGTGTGTATATTTCCATGTTGATGGAGATAGCGGTGTAGATATTTCCATGTTTATAGAGATAGCGGTGTAGATATTTCCATGTTTCTACAGATGACTGTGTAGATATTTCCATGTTTGTACAGATGGCAGTGTAGATATTTCCATGTTTATAGACATAGAAGTGTAGATATTTTGATGTTTATACATATTGCGGTGGAGATTTGTCCATGTTTATACAGATAGCAATGGAGATATTTCCACGTTGATACACATAGCGGTGTAGATATTTCCATGTTTATACAGATAGCGTTGTAGATATTTCCATGTTTATACAGATGGCTGAGCCGATATTTCCATGTTTATACAGACTTCTCCGTAGATATTTCCATGTTTATATAGATGACAGTGCAGATATTTCCAGGTTTATACAGATGGCTGTGTAGATATTTCCATCTTTATACAGACGGCTGTGTAGTTATTTCCATGTTTATACAGATGACTTTGTAGGTATTTCCATGTTTATACAGATGGCGGTGTAGATATTTCCATGTTTATAGAGATAGCTGTGTAGATATTTCCATGTTTATAGAGATGGCGGTGTAGATATTTCCATGTTTATAGAGATGGCGGTGTAGATATTTCCATGTTTATAGAGATGTCGGTGTAGATATTTCCATGTTTATAGAGATAGCGGTGTAGATATATCAATGTTCATAGAGATAGCAGTGAGGATATTTCCATGTTTATACAGATAGCAGTGTAGATATTTCCACTTTTATAGAGATAGCGGTTTAGATATTTCATATTTATACAGAGAGCGGTGTAGATATTTCCATGTTTATACAGATTGCGGTGTAGATATTTCCATGTTTATACAGATAGAGGTGTAGATATTTCCACGTTTATACAGATGGCGGTGTAGATATTTCCATCTTTCTACAAATGGCAGTGTAGATATTTCCATGTTTATAGAGATGGCGGTGTAGGTATTTCCATGTTTATATAGATGGCAGTGTAGATATTTTCTTGTTTATGTAGATGGCGTTACAGATACCTCCATGTTTAAAGAGATGGCGGTGTTTATATTTCCATGTTGATGGAGATAGCGGTGTAGATATTTCCATGTTTATAGAGATAGCGGTGTAGTTATTTCCATGTTTATAGAGATAGCGGTGTAGATATTTCCAGGTTTCTACAGATGACTGTGTAGATATTTCCATGTTTGTACAGATGGCAGTGTAGATACTTCCATGTTTATAGAGATAGAAGTGTAGATATTTTCATGTTTATACAGATAGCGTTGCAGATATTTCCATGTTTATACAGATGGCTGTGCCGATAATTCCATGTTTATACAGAGTTCTCTGTAGATATTTCCATGTTTATATAGATGACAGTGCAGATATTTCCATGTTTATGCAGATGGCTGTGTAGATATTTCCATGTTTATACAGATGACTTTGTAGGTATTTCCATGTTTATACAGATGGCGGTGTAGATATTTCCATGTTTATAGAGATAGCTGTGTAGATATTTCCATGTTTACACAGATAGCGGTTTAGATATTTCCATGTTTATACAGATCGCGGTGTAGATATTTCCATGTTTATACAGATCGCGGTGTAGATATTTCCATGTTTATACCGATAGCGGTGTAGATATTTCCATGTTTATACAGATGACGGTGTAGATATTTCCATGTTTATAGAGATGGCGGTGTAGATATTTCCATGTTTATAGAGATAGCGTTGTAGATATATCAATGTTCATAGAGATAGCAGTGAGGATATTTCCATGTTTATACAGATAGCAGTGTAGATATTTCCACTTTTATAGAGATAGCGGTTTAGATATTTCATATTTATACAGAGAGCGGTGTAGATATTTCCATGTTTATACAGATTGCAGTGTATATATTTCCATGTTTATACAGATAGCGGTGTAGATATTTCCACGTTTATACAGATGGCGGTGTAGATATTTCCATCTTTCTACAAATGGCAGTGTAGATATTTCCATGTTTATAGAGATGGCGGTGTAGATATTTCCATGTTTATATAGATGGCAGTGTAGATATTTTCTTGTTTATGTAGATGGCGTTGTAGATACCTCCATGTTTAAAGAGATGGCGGTGTGTATATTTCCATGTTGATGGAGATAGCGGTGTAGATATTTCCATGTTTATAGAGATAGAAGTGTAGATATTTTCATGTTTATACATATTGCGGTGGAGATTTGTCCATGTTTATACAGATAGCTATGGAGATATTGCCACGTTGATACACATAGCAGTGTAGATATTTCCATGTTTATACAGATAGCGTTGTAGATATTTCCATGTTTATACAGATGGCTGTGCCGATATTTCCATGTTTATACAGAGTTCTCTGTAGATATTTCCATGTTGATATAGATGA
Organism: Pan troglodytes; assembly: GCF_028858775.2. Lineage (NCBI taxonomy): Eukaryota > Metazoa > Chordata > Mammalia > Primates > Hominidae > Pan > Pan troglodytes. The sequence continues at coordinate 1,605,961 of NC_072404.2, read as the reverse complement.
CAGTGCAGATATTTCCAGGTTTATACAGAAGGCTGTGTAGATATTTCCATGTTTATACAGATGGCTGTGTAGATATTTACATGTTTATACAGATGACTTTGTAGGTATTTCCATGTTTATACAGATGGCGGTGTAGATATTTCCATGTTTATAGAGATAGCTGTGTAGATATTTCCATGTTTACACAGATAGCGGTTTAGATATTTCCATGTTTATACAGATCGCGGTGTAGATATTTCCATGTTTATACAGATCGCGGTGTAGATATTTCCATGTTTATACAGATAGCGGTTTAGATATTTCCATGTTTATACAGATGACGGTGTAGATATTTCCATGTTTATAGAGATGGCGGTGTAGATAGTTCCATGTTTATAGAGATAGCGGTGTAGGTGTATCAATGTTCATAGAGATAGCAGTGAGGATATTTCCATGTTTATACAGATAGCAGTGTAGATATTTCCACTTTTATAGAGATAGCGGTTTAGATATTTCATATGTATACAGAGAGCGGTGTAGATATTTCCATGTTTATACAGATTGCGGTGTAGATATTTCCATGTTTATACAGAGTTCTCTGAAGATATTTCCATGTTTATATAGATGACAGTGCAGATATTTCCATGTTTATACAGATAGCTGTGTAGATATTTCCATGTTTATACAGATGACTTTGTAGGTATTTCCATGTTTATAGAGATGGCGGTGTAGATATTTCCATGTTTATAGAGATAGCTGTGTAGATATTTCCATGTTTACACAGATAGCAGTTTAGATATTTCCATGTTTATACAGATCGCGGTGTAGATATTTCCATGTTTATACAGATCACGGTGTAGATATTTCCATGTTTATACCGATAGCGGTGTAGATATTTCCATGTTTATACAGATGGCGGTGTAGATATTTCCATGTTTATAGAGATGGCGGTGTAGATATTTCCATGTTTATAGAGATAGCGGTGTAGATATATCAATGTGCATAGAGATAGCAGTGAGGATATTTCCATGTTTATACAGATAGCAGTGTAGATATTTCCACTTTTATAGAGATAGCGGTTTAGATATTTCATATTTATACAGAGAGCGGTGTAGATATTTCCATGTTTATACAGATTGCGGTGTAGATATTTCCATGTTTATACAGATAGCGGTGTAGATATTTCCACGTTTTTACAGATGGCGGTGTAGATATTTCCATCTTTCTACAAATGGCAGTGTAGATATTTCCATGTTTATAGAGATGGCGGTGTAGATATTTCCATGTTTATATAGATGGCAGTGTAGATATTTTCTTGTTTATGTAGATGGCGTTGTAGATACCTCCATGTTTAAAGTGATGGCGGTGTGTATATTTCCATGTTGATGGAGATAGCGATGTAGATATTTCCATGTTTATAGAGATAGCGGTGTAGTTATTTCCATGTTTATAGAGATAGCGGTGTAGATATTTCCATGTTTCTACAGATGACTGTGTAGATATTTCCATGTTTGTACAGATGGCAGTGTAGATATTTCCATGTTTATAGAGATAGAAGTGTAGATATTTTCATCTTTATACATATTGCGGTGGAGATTTTTCCATGTTTATACAGATAGCAATGGAGATATTTCCACGTTGATACACATAGCGGTGTAGATATTTCCATGTTTATACAGATAGCGTTGTAGATATTTCCATGTTTATACAGATGGCTGTGCCGATATTTCCATGTTTATACAGAGTTCTCTGTAGATATTTCCATGTTTATATAGATGACAGTGCAGATATTTCCAGGTTTATACAGATGGCTGTGTAGATATTTCCATGTTTATACAGATGACTTTGTAGGTATGTCCATGTTTATACAGATGGCGGTGTAGATATTTCCATGTTTATAGAGATAGCTGTGTAGATATTTCCATGTTTACACAGATAGCGGTTTAGATATTTCCATGTTTATACAGATCGAGGTGTAGATATTTCCATGTTTATACAGATCGCGGTGTAGATATTTCCATGTTTATACAGATAGCGGTGTAGATATTTCCATGTTTATACAGATGACGGTGTAGATATTTCCATGTTTATAGAGATGGCGGTGTAGATAGTTCCATGTTTATAGAGATAGCGGTGTAGATATATCAATGTTCATAGAGATAGCAGTGAGGATATTTCCATGTTTATACAGATAGCAGTGTAGATATTTCCACTTTTATAGAGATAGCGGTTTAGATATTTCATATTTATACAGAGAGCGGTGTAGATATTTCCATGTTTATACAGATTGCGGTGTAGATATTTCCATGTTTATACAGATAGCTGTGTAGATATTTCCACGTTTATACAGGTGGCGGTGTAGATATTTCCATCTTTCTACAAATGGCAGTGTAGATATTTCCATGTTTACAGAGATGGCGGTGTAGATATTTCCATGTTTATATAGATGGCAGTGTAGATATTTTCTTGTTTATGTAGATGGCGTTGTAGATACCTCCATGTTTAAAGAGATGGCGGAGTGTATATTTCCATGTTGATGGAGATGGCGGTGTAGATATTTCCATGTTTATAGAGATAGCGGTGTAGTTATTTCCATGTTTATAGATATAGCGGTGTAGATATTTCCATGTTTCTACAGATTACTGTGTAGATATTTCCATGTTTATAGAGATAGAAGTGTAGTTATTTTCAGGTTTATACATATTGCGGTGGAGATTTGTCCGTGTTTATACAGATAGCAATGGAGATATTTCCACGTTAATACACATAGCGGTGTAGATATATCCATGTTTATACAGATAACGTTGTAGATATTTCCATGTTTATACAGATGGCTGTGCCGATATTTCCATGTTTATACAGAGTTCTCTGTAGATATTTCCATGTTTATATAGATGACAGTGCAGATATTTCCAGGTTTATACAGATGGCTGTGTAGATATTTCCATGTTTATACAGATGGCGGTGTAGATATTTCCATGTTTATAGAGACAGCTGTGTAGATATTTCCATGTTTACACAGATAGCGGTTAAGATATTTCCATGTTTATACAGATCGCGGTGAAGATATTTCCATGTTTATACAGATCGCGGTGTAGATATTTCCATGTTTATACAGATAGCGGTGTAGATATTTCCATGTTTATACAGATGACGGTGTAGATATTTCCATGTTTATAGAGATGGCGGTGTAGATATTTCCATGTTTATAGAGATAGCGGTGTAGATATATCAGTGTTCATAGAGATAGCAGTGAGGATATTTCCATGTTTATACCGATAGCAGTGTAGATATTTTCACTTTTATAGAGATAGCGGTTTAGATATTTCATATTTATACAGAGAGCGGTGTAGATATTTCCATGTTTATACAGATTGCGGTGTAGATATTTCCATGTTTATACAGATAGCGGTTTAGATATTTCCACGTTTATACAGATGGCGGTGTAGATATTTCCATCTTTCTACAAATGGCAGTGTAGATATTTCCATGTTTATAGAGATGGCGGTGTAGATATTTCCATGTTTATATAGATGGCAGTGTAGATATTTCCATGTTTATAGAGATGGCGGTGTAGACATTTCCATGTTTATATAGATGGCAGTGTAGATATTTTCTTGTTAATGTAGATGGCGTTGTAGATACCTCCATGTTTAAAGAGATGGCGGTGTGTATATTTCCATGTTGATGGAGATAGCTGTGTAGATATTTCCATGTTTACAGAGATAGCGGTGTAGTTATTTCCATGTTTATAGAGATAGCGGTGTAGATATTTCCACGTTTATACAGATGGCGGTGTAGATATTTCCATCTTTCTACAAATGGCAGTGTAGATATTTCCATGTTTATAGAGATGGCGGTGTAGATATTTCCATGTTTATATAGATGGCAGTGTAGATATTTTCTTGTTTATGTAGATGGCGTTGTAGATACCTCCATTTTTAAAGAGATGGCGGTGTGTATATTTCCATCTTGATGGAGATGGCGGTGTAGATATTTCCAAGTTTATACAGATAGCGATGTAGTTATTTCCATGTTTATAGAGATAGCGGAGTAGATATTTCCATGTTTCTACAGATGACTCTGTAGATATTTCCATGTTTCTACAGATGGCAGTGTAGATATTTCCATGTTTATAGAGATAGAAGTGTAGATATTTTCATGTTTATACATATTGCGGTGGAGATTTGTCCATGTTTATACAGATAGCAATGGAGATATTTCCACGTTAATACACATAGCGGTGTAGATATTTCCATGTTTATACAGATAGCGTTGTAGATATTTCCATGTTTATACAGATGGCTGTGCCGATATTTCCATGTTTATACAGAGTTCCCTGTAGATATTTCCATGTTTATGTAGACGACAGTGCAGATATTTCCAGGTTTATACAGATGGCTGTGTAGATATTTCCATGTTTATACAGATGGCTGTGTAGATATTTCCATGTTTATACAGATGACTTTGTAGGTATGTCCATGTTTATACAGATGGCGGTGTAGATATTTCCATGTTTATAGAGATAGCTGTGTAGATATTTCCATGTTTACACAGATAGCGGTTTAGATATTTCCATGTTTATACAGATCGAGGTGTAGATATTTCCATGTTTATACAGATCGCGGTGTAGATATTTCCATGTTTATACAGATAGCGGTGTAGATATTTCCATGTTTATACAGATGACGGTGTAGATATTTCCATGTTTATAGAGATGGCGGTGTAGATAGTTCCATGTTTATAGAGATAGCGGTGTAGATATATCAATGTTCATAGAGATAGCAGTGAGGATATTTCCATGTTTATACAGATAGCAGTGTAGATATTTCCACTTTTATAGAGATAGCGGTTTAGATATTTCATATTTATACAGAGAGCGGTGTAGATATTTCCATGTTTATACAGATTGCGGTGTAGATATTTCCATGTTTATACAGATAGCTGTGTAGATATTTCCACGTTTATACAGGTGGCGGTGTAGATATTTCCATCTTTCTACAAATGGCAGTGTAGATATTTCCATGTTTACAGAGATGGCGGTGTAGATATTTCCATGTTTATATAGATGGCAGTGTAGATATTTTCTTGTTTATGTAGATGGCGTTGTAGATACCTCCATGTTTAAAGAGATGGCGGAGTGTATATTTCCATGTTGATGGAGATGGCGGTGTAGATATTTCCATGTTTATAGAGATAGCGGTGTAGTTATTTCCATGTTTATAGATATAGCGGTGTAGATATTTCCATGTTTCTACAGATTACTGTGTAGATATTTCCATGTTTATAGAGATAGAAGTGTAGTTATTTTCAGGTTTATACATATTGCGGTGGAGATTTGTCCGTGTTTATACAGATAGCAATGGAGATATTTCCACGTTAATACACATAGCGGTGTAGATATATCCATGTTTATACAGATAACGTTGTAGATATTTCCATGTTTATACAGATGGCTGTGCCGATATTTCCATGTTTATACAGAGTTCTCTGTAGATATTTCCATGTTTATATAGATGACAGTGCAGATATTTCCAGGTTTATACAGATGGCTGTGTAGATATTTCCATGTTTATACAGATGGCGGTGTAGATATTTCCATGTTTATAGAGACAGCTGTGTAGATATTTCCATGTTTACACAGATAGCGGTTAAGATATTTCCATGTTTATACAGATCGCGGTGAAGATATTTCCATGTTTATACAGATCGCGGTGTAGATATTTCCATGTTTATACAGATAGCGGTGTAGATATTTCCATGTTTATACAGATGACGGTGTAGATATTTCCATGTTTATAGAGATGGCGGTGTAGATAGTTCCATGTTTATAGAGATAGCGGTGTAGATATATCAGTGTTCATAGAGATAGCAGTGAGGATATTTCCATGTTTATACCGATAGCAGTGTAGATATTTTCACTTTTATAGAGATAGCGGTTTAGATATTTCATATTTATACAGAGAGCGGTGTAGATATTTCCATGTTTATACAGATTGCGGTGTAGATATTTCCATGTTTATACAGATAGCGGTTTAGATATTTCCACGTTTATACAGATGGCGGTGTAGATATTTCCATCTTTCTACAAATGGCAGTGTAGATATTTCCATGTTTATAGAGATGGCGGTGTAGATATTTCCATGTTTATATAGATGGCAGTGTAGATATTTCCATGTTTATAGAGATGGCGGTGTAGACATTTCCATGTTTATATAGATGGAAGTGTAGATATTTTCTTGTTAATGTAGATGGCGTTGTAGATACCTCCATGTTTAAAGAGATGGCGGTGTGTATATTTCCATGTTGATGGAGATAGCTGTGTAGATATTTCCATGTTTATAGAGATAGCGGTGTAGTTATTTCCATGTTTATAGAGATAGCGGTGTAGATATTTCCATGTTTCTACAGATGACTTTGTAGATATTTCCATGGTTGTACAGATGGCAGTGTAGATATTTCCATGTTTATAGAGATAGAAGTGTAGATATTTTCATGTTTATACATATTGCGGTGGAGATTTGTCCATGTTTATACAGATAGCAATGGAGATATTTCCACGTTGATACACATAGCGGTGTAGATATTTCCATGTTTATACAGATAGCGTTGTAGATATTTCCATGTTTATAAAGATGGCTGTGCCGATATTTCCATGTTTATACAGACTTCTCTGTAGATATTTCCATGTTTATATAGATGACAGTGCAGATATTTCCAGGTTTATACAGATGGCTGTGTAGATATTTCCATGTTTATACAGACGGCTGTGTAGTTATTTCCATGTTTATACAGATGACTTTGTAGGTATTTCCATGTTTATACAGATGGCGGTGTAGATATTTCCATGTTTATAGAGACAGCTGTGTAGATATTTCCATGTTTACACAGATAGCGGTTTAGATATTTCCATGTTTATACAGATCGCGGTGTAGATATTTCCATGTTTATACAGACCGCGGTGTAGATATTTCCATGTTTATACAGATAGCGGTGTAGATATTTCCATGTTTATACAGATGACGGTGTAGATATTTCCATGTTTATAGAGATGGCGGTGTAGATATTTCCATGTTTATAGAGATAGCGGTGTAGATATATCAATGTTGATAGAGATAGCAGTGAGGATATTTCCATGTTTATACAGATAGCAGTGTAGATATTTCCACTTTTATAGAGATAGCGGTTTAGATATTTCATATTTATACAGAGAGCAGTGTAGATATTTCCATGTTTATACAGATTGCGGTGTAGATATTTCCATGTTTATACAGATAGCGGTGTAGATATTTCCACGTTTATACAGATGGCGGTGTAGATATTTCCATCTTTCTACAAATGGCAGTGTAGATATTTCCATGTTTATAGAGATGGCGGTGTAGATATTTCCATGTTTATATAGAAGGCAGTGTAGATATTTTCTTGTTTATGTAGATGGCGTTGTAGATACCTCCATGTTTAAAGAGATGGCGGTGTGTATATTTCCATGTTGATGGAGATGGCGGTGTAGATATTTCCAAGTTTATAGAGATAGCGGTGTAGTTATTTCCATGTTTATAGAGATAGCGGAGTAGATATTTCCATGTTTCTACAGATGACTCTGTAGATATTTCCATGTTTGTACAGATGGCAGTGTAGATATTTCCATGTTTATAGAGATAGAAGTGTAGATATTTTCATGTTTATACATATTGCGGTGGAGATTTGTCCATGTTTATACAGATAGCAATGGAGATATTTCCACGTTAATACACATAGCGGTGTAGATATTTCCATGTTTATACAGATAGCGTTGTAGATATTTCCATGTTTATACAGATGGCTGTGCCGATATTTCCATGTTTATACAGAGTTCCCTGTAGATATTTCCATGTTTATGTAGACGACAGTGCAGATATTTCCAGGTTTATACAGATGGCTGTGTAGATATTTCCATGTTTATACAGATGGCTGTGTAGATATTTCCATGTTTATACAGATGATTTTGTAGGTATGTCCATGTTTATACAGATGGCGGTGTAGATATTTCCATGTTTATAGAGATAGCTGTGTAGATATTTCCATGTTTACACAGATGACGGTGTAGATATTTCCATGTTTATAGAGATGGCGGTGTAGATAGTTCCATGTTTATAGAGATAGCGGTGTAGATATATCAATGTTCATAGAGATAGCAGTGAGGATATTTCCATGTTTATACAGATAGCAGTGTAGATATTTCCACTTTTATAGAGATAGCGGTTTAGATATTTCATATTTATACAGAGAGCGGTGTAGATATTTCCATGTTTATACAGATTGAGGTGTAGATATTTCCATGTTTATACAGATAGCGGTGTAGATATTTCCACGTTTATACAGATGGCGGTGTAGATATTTCCATCTTTCTACAAATGGCAGTGTAGATATTTCCATGTTTATAGAGATGACGGTGTAGATATTTCCATGTTTATATAGATGGCAGTGTAGATATTTCCATGTTTATAGAGATGGCGGTGTAGACATTTCCATGTTTATATAGATGGCAGTGTAGATATTTTCTTGTTTATGTAGATGGCGTTGTAGATACCTCCATTTTTAAAGAGATGGCGGTGTGTATATTTCCATGTTGATGGAGATAGCGGTGTAGATATTTCCATGTTTATAGAGATAGCGGTGTAGATATTTCCATGTTTCTACAGATGACTGTGTAGATATTTCCATGTTTGTACAGATGGCAGTGTAGATATTTCCATGTTTATAGACATAGAAGTGTAGATATTTTGATGTTTATACATATTGCGGTGGAGATTTGTCCATGTTTATACAGATAGCAATGGAGATATTTCCACGTTGATACACATAGCGGTGTAGATATTTCCATGTTTATACAGATAGCGTTGTAGATATTTCCATGTTTATACAGATGGCTGAGCCGATATTTCCATGTTTATACAGACTTCTCCGTAGATATTTCCATGTTTATATAGATGACAGTGCAGATATTTCCAGGTTTATACAGATGGCTGTGTAGATATTTCCATCTTTATACAGACGGCTGTGTAGTTATTTCCATGTTTATACAGATGACTTTGTAGGTATTTCCATGTTTATACAGATGGCGGTGTAGATATTTCCATGTTTATAGAGATAGCTGTGTAGATATTTCCATGTTTACACAGATAGCGGTTTAGATATTTCCATGTTTATACAGATCGCGGTGTAGATATTTCCATGTTTATACAGACCGCGGTGTAGATATTTCCATGTTTATACCGATAGCGGTGCAGATATTTCCATGTTTATAGAGATGACGGTGTAGATATTTCCATGTTTATAGAGATGGCGGTGTAGATATTTCCATGTTTATAGAGATAGCGGTGTAGATATATCAATGTTCATAGAGATAGCAGTGAGGATATTTCCATGTTTATACAGATAGCAGTGTAGATATTTCCACTTTTATAGAGATAGCGGTTTAGATATTTCATATTTATACAGAGAGCAGTGTAGATATTTCCATGTTTATACAGATTGCGGTGTAGATATTTCCATGTTTATACAGATAGCGGTGTAGATATTTCCACGTTTATACAGATGGCGGTGTAGATATTTCCATCTTTCTACAAATGGCAGTGTAGATATTTCCATGTTTATAGAGATGGCGGTGTAGATATTTCCATGTTTATATAGATGGCAGTGTAGATATTTTCTTGTTTATGTAGATGGCGTTGTAGATACCTCCATTTTTAAAGAGATGGCGGTGTGTATATTTCCATCTTGATGGAGATGGCGGTGTAGATATTTCCAAGTTTATACAGATAGCGATGTAGTTATTTCCATGTTTATAGAGATAGCGGAGTAGATATTTCCATGTTTCTACAGATGACTCTGTAGATATTTCCATGTTTCTACAGATGGCAGTGTAGATATTTCCATGTTTATAGAGATAGAAGTGTAGATATTTTCATGTTTATACATATTGCGGTGGAGATTTGTCCATGTTTATACAGATAGCAATGGAGATATTTCCACGTTAATACACATAGCGGTGTAGATATTTCCATGTTTATACAGATAGCGTTGTAGATATTTCCATGTTTATACAGATGGCTGTGCCGATATTTCCATGTTTATACAGAGTTCCCTGTAGATATTTCCATGTTTATGTAGACGACAGTGCAGATATTTCCAGGTTTATACAGATGGCTGTGTAGATATTTCCATGTTTATACAGATGGCTGTGTAGATATTTCCATGTTTATACAGATGACTTTGTAGGTATGTCCATGTTTATACAGATGGCGGTGTAGATATTTCCATGTTTATAGAGATAGCTGTGTAGATATTTCCATGTTTACACAGATAGCGGTTTAGATATTTCCATGTTTATACAGATCGAGGTGTAGATATTTCCATGTTTATACAGATCGCGGTGTAGATATTTCCATGTTTATACAGATAGCGGTGTAGATATTTCCATGTTTATACAGATGACGGTGTAGATATTTCCATGTTTATAGAGATGGCGGTGTAGATAGTTCCATGTTTATAGAGATAGCGGTGTAGATATATCAATGTTCATAGACATAGCAGTGAGGATATTTCCATGTTTATACAGATAGCAGTGTAGATATTTCCACTTTTATAGAGATAGCGGTTTAGATATTTCATATTTATACAGAGAGCGGTGTAGATATTTCCATGTTTATACAGATTGCGGTGTAGATATTTCCATGTTTATACAGATAGCTGTGTAGATATTTCCACGTTTATACAGGTGGCGGTGTAGATATTTCCATCTTTCTACAAATGGCAGTGTAGATATTTCCATGTTTACAGAGATGGCGGTGTAGATATTTCCATGTTTATATAGATGGCAGTGTAGATATTTTCTTGTTTATGTAGATGGCGTTGTAGATACCTCCATGTTTAAAGAGATGGCGGAGTGTATATTTCCATGTTGATGGAGATGGCGGTGTAGATATTTCCATGTTTATAGAGATAGCGGTGTAGTTATTTCCATGTTTATAGATATAGCGGTGTAGATATTTCCATGTTTCTACAGATTACTGTGTAGATATTTCCATGTTTATAGAGATAGAAGTGTAGTTATTTTCAGGTTTATACATATTGCGGTGGAGATTTGTCCGTGTTTATACAGATAGCAATGGAGATATTTCCACGTTAATACACATAGCGGTGTAGATATATCCATGTTTATACAGATAACGTTGTAGATATTTCCATGTTTATACAGATGGCTGTGCCGATATTTCCATGTTTATACAGAGTTCTCTGTAGATATTTCCATGTTTATATAGATGACAGTGCAGATATTTCCAGGTTTATACAGATGGCTGTGTAGATATTTCCATGTTTATACAGATGGCGGTGTAGATATTTCCATGTTTATAGAGACAGCTGTGTAGATATTTCCATGTTTACACAGATAGCGGTTAAGATATTTCCATGTTTATACAGATCGCGGTGAAGATATTTCCATGTTTATACAGATCGCGGTGTAGATATTTCCATGTTTATACAGATAGCGGTGTAGATATTTCCATGTTTATACAGATGACGGTGTAGATATTTCCATGTTTATAGAGATGGCGGTGTAGATATTTCCATGTTTATAGAGATAGCGGTGTAGATATATCAGTGTTCATAGAGATAGCAGTGAGGATATTTCCATGTTTATACCGATAGCAGTGTAGATATTTTCACTTTTATAGAGATAGCGGTTTAGATATTTCATATTTATACAGAGAGCGGTGTAGATATTTCCATGTTTATACAGATTGCGGTGTAGATATTTCCATGTTTATACAGATAGCGGTTTAGATATTTCCACGTTTATACAGATGGCGGTGTAGATATTTCCATCTTTCTACAAATGGCAGTGTAGATATTTCCATGTTTATAGAGATGGCGGTGTAGATATTTCCATGTTTATATAGATGGCAGTGTAGATATTTCCATGTTTATAGAGATGGCGCTGTAGACATTTCCATGTTTATATAGATGGCAGTGTAGATATTTTCTTGTTAATGTAGATGGCGTTGTAGATACCTCCATGTTTAAAGAGATGGCGGTGTGTATATTTCCATGTTGATGGAGATAGCTGTGTAGATATTTCCATGTTTATAGAGATAGCGGTGTAGTTATTTCCATGTTTATAGAGATAGCGGTGTAGATATTTCCATGTTTCTACAGATGACTTTGTAGATATTTCCATGTTTGTACAGATGGCAGTGTAGATATTTCCATGTTTATAGAGATAGAAGTGTAGATATTTTCATGTTTATACATATTGCGGTGGAGATTTGTCCATGTTTATACAGATAGCAATGGAGATATTTCCACGTTGATACACATAGCGGTGTAGATATTTCCATGTTTATACAGATAGCGTTGTAGATATTTCCATGTTTATAAAGATGGCTGTGCCGATATTTCCATGTTTATACAGACTTCTCTGTAGATATTTCCATGTTTATATAGATGACAGTGCAGATATTTCCAGGTTTATACAGATGGCTGTGTAGATATTTCCATGTTTATACAGACGGCTGTGTAGTTATTTCCATGTTTATACAGATGACTTTGTAGGTATTTCCATGTTTATACAGATGGCGGTGTAGATATTTCCATGTTTATAGAGACAGCTGTGTAGATATTTCCATGTTTACACAGATAGCGGTTTAGATATTTCCATGTTTATACAGATCGCGGTGTAGATATTTCCATGTTTATACAGACCGCGGTGTAGATATTTCCATGTTTATACAGATAGCGGTGTAGATATTTCCATGTTTATACAGATGACGGTGTAGATATTTCCATGTTTATAGAGATGGCGGTGTAGATATTTCCATGTTTATAGAGATAGCGGTGTAGATATATCAATGTTGATAGAGATAGCAGTGAGGATATTTCCATGTTTATACAGATAGCAGTGTAGATATTTCCACTTTTATAGAGATAGCGGTTTAGATATTTCATATTTATACAGAGAGCAGTGTAGATATTTCCATGTTTATACAGATTGCGGTGTAGATATTTCCATGTTTATACAGATAGCGGTGTAGATATTTCCACGTTTATACAGATGGCGGTGTAGATATTTCCATCTTTCTACAAATGGCAGTGTAGATATTTTCATGTTTATAGAGATGGCGGTGTAGATATTTCCATGTTTATATAGAAGGCAGTGTAGATATTTTCTTGTTTATGTAGATGGCGTTGTAGATACCTCCATGTTTAAAGAGATGGCGGTGTGTATATTTCCATGTTGATGGAGATGGCGGTGTAGATATTTCCAAGTTTATAGAGATAGCGGTGTAGTTATTTCCATGTTTATAGAGATAGCGGAGTAGATATTTCCATGTTTCTACAGATGACTCTGTAGATATTTCCATGTTTCTACAGATGGCAGTGTAGATATTTCCATGTTTATAGAGATAGAAGTGTAGATATTTTCATGTTTATACATATTGCGGTGGAGATTTGTCCATGTTTATACAGATAGCAATGGAGATATTTCCACGTTAATACACATAGCGGTGTAGATATTTCCATGTTTATACAGATAGCGTTGTAGATATTTCCATGTTTATACAGATGGCTGTGCCGATATTTCCATGTTTATACAGAGTTCCCTGTAGATATTTCCATGTTTATGTAGACGACAGTGCAGATATTTCCAGGTTTATACAGATGGCTGTGTAGATATTTCCATGTTTATACAGATGGCTGTGTAGATATTTCCATGTTTATACAGATGATTTTGTAGGTATGTCCATGTTTATACAGATGGCGGTGTAGATATTTCCATGTTTATAGAGATAGCTGTGTAGATATTTCCATGTTTACACAGATGACGGTGTAGATATTTCCATGTTTATAGAGATGGCGGTGTAGATAGTTCCATGTTTATAGAGATAGCGGTGTAGATATATCAATGTTCATAGAGATAGCAGTGAGGATATTTCCATGTTTATACAAATAGCAGTGTAGATATTTCCACTTTTATAGAGATAGCGGTTTAGATATTTCATATTTATACAGAGAGCGGTGTAGATATTTCCATGTTTATACAGATTGCGGTGTAGATATTTCCATGTTTATACAGATAGCTGTTTAGATATTTCCACGTTTATACAGATGGCGGTGTAGATATTTCCATCTTTCTACAAATGGCAGTGTAGATATTTCCATGTTTACAGAGATGGCGGTGTAGATATTTCCATGTTTATATAGATGGCAGTGTAGATATTTTCTTGTTTATGTACATGGCGTTGTAGATAACTCCATGTTTAAAGGGATGGCGGTGTGTATATTTCCATGTTGATGGAGATAGCGGTGTAGATATTTCCATGTTTATAGAGATAGCGGTGTAGATATTTCCATGTTTATAGATATACCGGTGTAGATATTTCCATGTTTCTACAGATGACTGTGTAGATATTTCCATGTTTGTACAGATGGCAGTGTAGATATTTCCATGTTTATAGAGATAGAAGTGTAGGTATTTTCAGGTTTATACATATTGCGGTGGAGATTTGTCCGTGTTTATACAGATAGCAATGGAGATATTTCCACGTTAATACACATAGCGGTGTAGATATATCCATGTTTATACAGATAACGTTGTAGATATTTCCATGTTTATACAGATGGCTGTGCCGATATTTCCATGTTTATACAGAGTTCTCTGTAGATATTTCCATGTTTATATAGATGACAGTGCAGATATTTCCAGGTTTATACAGATGGCTGTGTAGATATTTCCATGTTTATACAGATGGCTGTGTAGATATTTCCATGTTTATACAGATGACTTTGTAGGTATTTCCATGTTTATACAGATGGCGGTGTAGATATTTCCATGTTTATAGAGATAGCTGTGTAGATATTTCCATGTTTACACAGATAGCGGTTTAGATATTTCCATGTTTATACAGATCGCGGTGTAGATATTTCCATGTTTATACAGATCGCGGTGTAGATATTTCCATGTTTATACCGATAGCAGTGTAGATATTTCCATGTTTATAGAGATGTCGGTGTAGATATTTCCATGTTTATAGAGATGGCGGTGTAGATATTTCCATGTTTATAGAGATAGCGGTGTAGATATATCAATGTTCATAGAGATAGCAGTGAGGATATTTCCATGTTTATACAGATAGAAGTGTAGATATTTCCACTTTTATAGAGATAGCGGTTTAGATATTTCATATTTATACAGAGAGCAGTGTAGATATTTCCATGTTTATACAGATTGCGGTGTAGATATTTCCATGTTTATACAGATAGAGGTGTAGATATTTCCACGTTTATACAGATGGCGGTGTAGATATTTCCATCTTTCTACAAATGGCAGTGTAGATATTTCCATGTTTATAGACAAGGCGGTGTAGATATTTCCATGTTTATATAGATGGCAGTGTAGATATTTTCTTGTTTATATAGATGGCGTTGTAGATACCTCCATGTTTAAAGAGATGGCGGTGTGTATATTTCCATGTTGATGGAGATAGCGGTGTAGATATTTCCATGTTTATAGAGATAGCGGTGTAGTTATTTCCATGTTTATAGAGATAGCGGTGTAGATATTTCCAGGTTTCTACAGATGACTGTGTAGATATTTCCATGTTTGTACAGATGGCAGTGTAGATACTTCCATGTTTATAGAGATAGAAGTGTAGATATTTTCATGTTTATACGTATTGCGGTGGAGATTTGTCCATGTTTATACAGATAGCAATGGAGATATTTCCACGTTAATACACTTAGCGGTGTAGATATTTCCATGTTTATACAGATAGCGTTGCAGATATTTCCATGTTTATACAGATGGCTGTGCCGATATTTCCATGTTTATACAGAGTTCTCTGTAGATATTTCCATGTTTATGTAGATGACAGTGCAGATATTTCCAGGTTTATACAGATGTCTGTGTAGATATTTCCATGTTTATGCAGATGGCTGTGTAGATATTTCCATGTTTATACAGATGACTTTGTAGGTATTTCCATGTTTATACAGATGGCGGTGTAGATATTTCCATGTTCATAGAGATAGCTGGGTAGATATTTCCATGTTTACACAGATAGCGGTTTAGATATTTCCATGTTTATACAGATCGCGGTGTAGATATTTCCATGTTTATACCGATAGCGGTGTAGATATTTCCATGTTTATACCGATAGCGGTGTAGATATTTCCATGTTTATAGAGATGGCGGTGTAGATATTTCCATGTTTATAGAGATGGCGGTGTAGATATTTCCATGTTTATAGAGATGTCGGTGTAGATATTTCCATGTTTATAGAGATAGCGGTGTAGATATATCAATGTTCATAGAGATAGCAGTGAGGATATTTCCATGTTTATACAGATAGCAGTGTAGATATTTCCACTTTTATAGAGATAGCGGTTTAGATATTTCATATTTATACAGAGAGCGGTGTAGATATTTCCATGTTTATACAGATTGCGGTGTAGATATTTCCATGTTTATACAGATAGAGGTGTAGATATTTCCACGTTTATACAGATGGCGGTGTAGATATTTCCATCTTTCTACAAATGGCAGTGTAGATATTTCCATGTTTATAGAGATGGCGGTGTAGGTATTTCCATGTTTATATAGATGGCAGTGTAGATATTTTCTTGTTTATGTAGATGGCGTTACAGATACCTCCATGTTTAAAGAGATGGCGGTGTTTATATTTCCATGTTGATGGAGATAGCGGTGTAGATATTTCCATGTTTATAGAGATAGCGGTGTAGTTATTTCCATGTTTATAGAGATAGCGGTGTAGATATTTCCAGGTTTCTACAGATGACTGTGTAGATATTTCCATGTTTGTACAGATGGCAGTGTAGATACTTCCATGTTTATAGAGATAGAAGTGTAGATATTTTCATGTTTATACAGATAGCGTTGCAGATATTTCCATGTTTATACAGATGGCTGTGCCGATAATTCCATGTTTATACAGAGTTCTCTGTAGATATTTCCATGTTTATATAGATGACAGTGCAGATATTTCCATGTTTATGCAGATGGCTGTGTAGATATTTCCATGTTTATACAGATGACTTTGTAGGTATTTCCATGTTTATACAGATGGCGGTGTAGATATTTCCATGTTTATAGAGATAGCTGTGTAGATATTTCCATGTTTACACAGATAGCGGTTTAGATATTTCCATGTTTATACAGATCGCGGTGTAGATATTTCCATGTTTATACAGATCGCGGTGTAGATATTTCCATGTTTATACCGATAGCGGTGTAGATATTTCCATGTTTATACAGATGACGGTGTAGATATTTCCATGTTTATAGAGATGGCGGTGTAGATATTTCCATGTTTATAGAGATAGCGTTGTAGATATATCAATGTTCATAGAGATAGCAGTGAGGATATTTCCATGTTTATACAGATAGCAGTGTAGATATTTCCACTTTTATAGAGATAGCGGTTTAGATATTTCATATTTATACAGAGAGCGGTGTAGATATTTCCATGTTTATACAAATTGCGGTGTATATATTTCCATGTTTATACAGATAGCGGTGTAGATATTTCCACGTTTATACAGATGGCGGTGTAGATATTTCCATCTTTCTACAAATGGCAGTGTAGATATTTCCATGTTTATAGAGATGGCGGTGTAGATATTTCCATGTTTATATAGATGGCAGTGTAGATATTTTCTTGTTTATGTAGATGGCGTTGTAGATACCTCCATGTTTAAAGAGATGGCGGTGTGTATATTTCCATGTTGATGGAGATAGCGGTGTAGATATTTCCATGTTTATAGAGATAGAAGTGTAGATATTTTCATGTTTATACATATTGCGGTGGAGATTTGTCCATGTTTATACAGATAGCTATGGAGATATTTCCACGTTGATACACATAGCAGTGTAGATATTTCCATGTTTATACAGATAGCGTTGTAGATATTTCCATGTTTATACAGATGGCTGTGCCGATATTTCCATGTTTATACAGAGTTCTCTGTAGATATTTCCATGTTGATATAGATGACAGTGCAGATATTTCCAGGTTTATACAGAAGGCTGTGTAGATATTTCCATGTTTATACAGATGGCTGTGTAGATATTTACATGTTTATACAGATGACTTTGTAGGTATTTCCATGTTTATACAGATGGCGGTGTAGATATTTCCATGTTTATAGAGATAGCTGTGTAGATATTTCCATGTTTACACAGATAGCGGTTTAGATATTTCCATGTTTATACAGATCGCGGTGTAGATATTTCCATGTTTATACAGATCGCGGTGTAGATATTTCCATGTTTATACAGATAGCGGTTTAGATATTTCCATGTTTATACAAATGACGGTGTAGATATTTCCATGTTTATAGAGATGGCGGTGTAGATAGTTCCATGTTTATAGAGATAGCGGTGTAGGTATATCAATGTTCATAGAGATAGCAGTGAGGATATTTCCATGTTTATACAGATAGCAGTGTAGATATTTCCACTTTTATAGAGATAGCGGTTTAGATATTTCATATGTATACAGAGAGCGGTGTAGATATTTCCATGTTTATACAGATTGCGGTGTAGATATTTCCATGTTTATACAGAGTTCTCTGTAGATATTTCCATGTTTATATAGATGACAGTGCAGATATTTCCAGGTTTATACAGAAGGCTGTGTAGATATTTCCATGTTTATACAGATGGCTGTGTAGATATTTACATGTTTATACAGATGACTTTGTAGGTATTTCCATGTTTATACAGATGGCGGTGTAGATATTTCCATGTTTATAGAGATAGCTGTGTAGATATTTCCATGTTTACACAGATAGCGGTTTAGATATTTCCATGTTTATACAGATCGCGGTGTAGATATTTCCATGTTTATACAGATCGCGGTGTAGATATTTCCATGTTTATACAGATAGCGGTTTAGATATTTCCATGTTTATACAGATGACGGTGTAGATATTTCCATGTTTATAGAGATGGCGGTGTAGATAGTTCCATGTTTATAGAGATAGCGGTGTAGGTATATCAATGTTCATAGAGATAGCAGTGAGGATATTTCCATGTTTATACAGATAGCAGTGTAGATATTTCCACTTTTATAGAGATAGCGGTTTAGATATTTCATATGTATACAGAGAGCGGTGTAGATATTTCCATGTTTATACAGATTGCGGTGTAGATATTTCCATGTTTATACAGAGTTCTCTGTAGATATTTCCATGTTTATATAGATGACAGTGCAGATATTTCCATGTTTATACAGATGGCTGTGTAGATATTTCCATGTTTATACAGATGACTTTGTAGGTATTTCCATGTTTATACAGATGGCGGTGTAGATATTTCCATGTTTATAGAGATAGCTGTGTAGATATTTCCATGTTTACACAGATAGCAGTTTAGATATTTCCATGTTTATACAGATCGCGGTGTAGATATTTCCATGTTTATACAGATCGCGGTGTAGATATTTCCATGTTTATACCGATAGCGGTGTAGATATTTCC
This sequence comes from Pan troglodytes, assembly GCF_028858775.2. Lineage (NCBI taxonomy): Eukaryota > Metazoa > Chordata > Mammalia > Primates > Hominidae > Pan > Pan troglodytes. The sequence continues at coordinate 1,586,443 of NC_072404.2, read as the reverse complement.
ATGTTTATACAGATGGCGGTGTAGATATTTCCATGTTTATAGAGATGGCGGTGTAGATATTTCCATGTTTATAGAGATAGCGGTGTAGATATATCAATGTGCATAGAGATAGCAGTGAGGATATTTCCATGTTTATACAGATAGCAGTGTAGATATTTCCACTTTTATAGAGATAGCGGTTTAGATATTTCATATTTATACAGAGAGCGGTGTAGATATTTCCATGTTTATACAGATTGCGGTGTAGATATTTCCATGTTTATACAGATAGCGGTGTAGATATTTCCACGTTTTTACAGATGGCGGTGTAGATATTTCCATCTTTCTACAAATGGCAGTGTAGATATTTCCATGTTTATAGAGATGGCGGTGTAGATATTTCCATGTTTATATAGATGGCAGTGTAGATATTTTCTTGTTTATGTAGATGGCGTTGTAGATACCTCCATGTTTAAAGTGATGGCGGTGTGTATATTTCCATGTTGATGGAGATAGCGATGTAGATATTTCCATGTTTATAGAGATAGCGGTGTAGTTATTTCCATGTTTATAGAGATAGCGGTGTAGATATTTCCATGTTTCTACAGATGACTGTGTAGATATTTCCATGTTTGTACAGATGGCAGTGTAGATATTTCCATGTTTATAGAGATAGAAGTGTAGATATTTTCATCTTTATACATATTGCGGTGGAGATTTGTCCATGTTTATACAGATAGCAATGGAGATATTTCCACGTTGATACACATAGCGGTGTAGATATTTCCATGTTTATACAGATAGCGTTGTAGATATTTCCATGTTTATACAGATGGCTGTGCCGATATTTCCATGTTTATACAGAGTTCTCTGTAGATATTTCCATGTTTATATAGATGACAGTGCAGATATTTCCAGGTTTATACAGATGGCTGTGTAGATATTTCCATGTTTATACAGATGGCTGTGTAGATTCTTCCATGTTTATACAGATGACGGTGTAGATATTTCCATGTTTATAGAGATAGCTGTGTAGATATTTCCATGTTTACACAGATAGCGGTTTAGATATTTCCATGTTTATACAGATCGCGGTGAAGATATTCCCATGTTTATACAGATCGCGGTGTAGATATTTCCATGTTTATACAGATAGCGGTGTAGATATTTCCATGTTTATACAGATGACGGTGTAGATATTTCCATGTTTATAGAGATGGCCGTGTAGATATTTCCATGTTTATAGAGATAGCGGTGTAGATATATCAATGTTCATAGAGATAGCAGTGAGGATATTTCCATGTTTATACAGATAGCAGTGTAGATATTTCCACTTTTATAGAGATAGCGGTTTAGATATTTCATATTTATACAGAGAGCGGTGTAGATATTTCCATGTTTATACAGATTGAGGTGTAGATATTTCCATGTTTATACAGATAGCGGTGTAGATATTTCCACGTTTATACAGATGGCGGTGTAGATATTTCCATCTTTCTACAAATGGCAGTGTAGATATTTCCATGTTTATAGAGATGACGGTGTAGATATTTCCATGTTTATATAGATGGCAGTGTAGATATTTCCATGTTTATAGAGATGGCGGTGTAGACATTTCCATGTTTATATAGATGGCAGTGTAGATATTTTCTTGTTTATGTAGATGGCGTTGTAGATACCTCCATTTTTAAAGAGATGGCGGTGTGTATATTTCCATGTTGATGGAGATAGCGGTGTAGATATTTCCATGTTTATAGAGATAGCCGTGTAGATATTTCCATGTTTCTACAGATGACTGTGTAGATATTTCCATGTTTGTACAGATGGCAGTGTAGATATTTCCATGTTTATAGACATAGAAGTGTAGATATTTTGATGTTTATACATATTGCGGTGGAGATTTGTCCATGTTTATACAGATAGCAATGGAGATATTTCCACGTTGATACACATAGCGGTGTAGATATTTCCATGTTTATACAGATAGCGTTGTAGATATTTCCATGTTTATACAGATGGCTGAGCCGATATTTCCATGTTTATACAGACTTCTCCGTAGATATTTCCATGTTTATATAGATGACAGTGCAGATATTTCCAGGTTTATACAGATGGCTGTGTAGATATTTCCATCTTTATACAGACGGCTGTGTAGTTATTTCCATGTTTATACAGATGACTTTGTAGGTATTTCCATGTTTATACAGATGGCGGTGTAGATATTTCCATGTTTATAGAGATAGCTGTGTAGATATTTCCATGTTTACACAGATAGCGGTTTAGATATTTCCATGTTTATACAGATCGCGGTGTAGATATTTCCATGTTTATACAGACCGCGGTGTAGATATTTCCATGTTTATACCGATAGCGGTGCAGATATTTCCATGTTTATAGAGATGACGGTGTAGATATTTCCATGTTTATAGAGATGGCGGTGTAGATATTTCCATGTTTATAGAGATAGCGGTGTAGATATATCAATGTTCATAGAGATAGCAGTGAGGATATTTCCATGTTTATACAGATAGCAGTGTAGATATTTCCACTTTTATAGAGATAGCGGTTTAGATATTTCATATTTATACAGAGAGCAGTGTAGATATTTCCATGTTTATACAGATTGCGGTGTAGATATTTCCATGTTTATACAGATAGCGGTGTAGATATTTCCACGTTTATACAGATGGCGGTGTAGATATTTCCATCTTTCTACAAATGGCAGTGTAGATATTTCCATGTTTATAGAGATGGCGGTGTAGATATTTCCATGTTTATATAGATGGCAGTGTAGATATTTTCTTGTTTATGTAGATGGCGTTGTAGATACCTCCATTTTTAAAGAGATGGCGGTGTGTATATTTCCATCTTGATGGAGATGGCGGTGTAGATATTTCCAAGTTTATACAGATAGCGATGTAGTTATTTCCATGTTTATAGAGATAGCGGAGTAGATATTTCCATGTTTCTACAGATGACTCTGTAGATATTTCCATGTTTCTACAGATGGCAGTGTAGATATTTCCATGTTTATAGAGATAGAAGTGTAGATATTTTCATGTTTATACATATTGCGGTGGAGATTTGTCCATGTTTATACAGATAGCAATGGAGATATTTCCACGTTAATACACATAGCGGTGTAGATATTTCCATGTTTATACAGATAGCGTTGTAGATATTTCCATGTTTATACAGATGGCTGTGCCGATATTTCCATGTTTATACAGAGTTCCCTGTAGATATTTCCATGTTTATGTAGACGACAGTGCAGATATTTCCAGGTTTATACAGATGGCTGTGTAGATATTTCCATGTTTATACAGATGGCTGTGTAGATATTTCCATGTTTATACAGATGACTTTGTAGGTATGTCCATGTTTATACAGATGGCGGTGTAGATATTTCCATGTTTATAGAGATAGCTGTGTAGATATTTCCATGTTTACACAGATAGCGGTTTAGATATTTCCATGTTTATACAGATCGAGGTGTAGATATTTCCATGTTTATACAGATCGCGGTGTAGATATTTCCATGTTTATACAGATAGCGGTTTAGATATTTCCATGTTTATACAGATGACGGTGTAGATATTTCCATGTTTATAGAGATGGCGGTGTAGATAGTTCCATGTTTATAGAGATAGCGGTGTAGATATATCAATGTTCATAGAGATAGCAGTGAGGATATTTCCATGTTTATACAGATAGCAGTGTAGATATTTCCACTTTTATAGAGATAGCGGTTTAGATATTTCATATTTATACAGAGAGCGGTGTAGATATTTCCATGTTTATACAGATTGCGGTGTAGATATTTCCATGTTTATACAGATAGCTGTGTAGATATTTCCACGTTTATACAGGTGGCGGTGTAGATATTTCCATCTTTCTACAAATGGCAGTGTAGATATTTCCATGTTTACAGAGATGGCGGTGTAGATATTTCCATGTTTATATAGATGGCAGTGTAGATATTTTCTTGTTTATGTAGATGGCGTTGTAGATACCTCCATGTTTAAAGAGATGGCGGTGTGTATATTTCCATGTTGATGGAGATGGCGGTGTAGATATTTCCATGTTTATAGAGATAGCGGTGTAGTTATTTCCATGTTTATAGAGATAGCGGTGTAGATATTTCCAGGTTTCTACAGATGACTGTGTAGATATTTCCATGTTTGTACAGATGGCAGTGTGGATACTTCCATGTTTATAGAGATAGAAGTGTAGATATTTTCATGTTTATACGTATTGCGGTGGAGATTTGTCCATGTTTACACAGATAGCAATGGAGATATTTCCACGTTAATACACATAGCAGTGTAGATATTTCCATGTTTATACAGATAGCGTTGCAGATATTTCCATGTTTATACAGATGGCTGTGCCGATATTTCCATGTTTATACAGAGTTCTCTGTAGATATTTCCATGATTATATAGATGACAGTGCAGATATTTCCAGGTTTATACAGATGTCTGTGTAGATATTTCCATGTTTATGCAGATGGCTGTGTAGATATTTCCATGTTTATACAGATGACTTTGTAGGTATTTCCATGTTTATACAGATGGCGGTGTAGATATTTCCATGTTTATAGAGATAGCTGGGTAGATATTTCCATGTTTACACAGATAGCGGTTTAGATATTTCCATGTTTATACAGATCGCGGTGTAGATATTTCCATGTTTATACAGATCGCGGTGTAGATATTTCCATGTTTATACCGATAGCGGTGTAGATATTTCCATGTTTATAGAGATGGCGGTGTAGATATTTCCATGTTTATAGAGATGGCGGTGTAGATATTTCCATGTTTATAGAGATGGCGGTGTAGATATTTCCATGTTTATAGAGATAGCGGTGTAGATATCTCAATGTTCATAGAGATAGCAGTGAGGATATTTCCATGTTTATACAGATAGCAGTGTAGATATTTCCACTTTTATTGAGATAGCGGTTTAGATATTTCATATTTATACAGAGAGCGGTGTAGATATTTCCATGTTTATACAGATTGCGGTGCAGATATTTCCATGTTTATACAGATAGAGGTGTAGATATTTCCACGTTTATACAGATGGCGTTGTAGATATTTCCATCTTTCTACAAATGGCAGTGTAGATATTTCCATGTTTATAGAGATGGCGGTGTAGGTATTTCCATGTTTATATAGATGGCAGTGTAGATATTTTCTTGTTTATGTAGATGGCGTTATAGATACCTCCATGTTTAAAGAGATGGCGGTGTGTATATTTCCATGTTGATGGAGATAGCGGTGTAGATATTTCCATGTTTATAGAGATAGCGGTGTAGTTATTTCCATGTTTATAGAGATAGCGGTGTAGATATTTCCAGGTTTCTACAGATGACTGTGTAGATATTTCCATGTTTGTACAGATGGCAGTGTAGATACTTCCATGTTTATAGAGATAGAAGTGTAGATATTTTCATGTTTATACGTATTGCGGTGGAGATTTGTCCATGTTTATACAGATAGCAATGGAGATATTTCCACGTTAATACACATAGCGGTGTAGATATTTCCATGTTTATACAGATAGCGTTGCAGATATTTCCATGTTTATACAGATGGCTGTGCCGATAATTCCATGTTTATACAGAGTTCTCTGTAGATATTTCCATGTTTATATAGATGACAGTGCAGATATATCCAGGTTTATACAGATGGCTGTGTAGATATTTCCATGTTTATGCAGATGGCTGTGTAGATATTTCCATGTTTATACAGATGACTTTGTAGGTATTTCCATGTTTATACAGATGGCGGTGTAGATATTTCCATGTTTATAGAGATAGCTGTGTAGATATTTCCATGTTTACACAGATAGCGGTTTAGATATTTCCATGTTTATACAGATCGCGGTGTAGATATTTCCATGTTTAAACAGATCGCGGTGTAGATATTTCCATGTTTATACCGATAGCGGTGTAGATATTTCCATGTTTATACAGATGACGGTGTAGATATTTCCATGTTTATAGAGATGGCGGTGTACATATTTCCATGTTTATAGAGATAGCGTTGTAGATATATCAATTTTCATAGAGATAGCAGTGAGGATATTTCCATGTTTATACAGATAGCAGTGTAGATATTTCCACTTTTATAGAGATAGCGGTTTAGATATTTCCATGTTTATACAGATTGCGGTGTAGATATTTCCATGTTTATACAGATTGCGGTGTATATATTTCCATGTTTATACAGATAGCGGTGTATATATTTCCACGTTTATACAGATGGCGGTGTAGATATTTCCATCTTTCTACAAATGGCAGTGTAGATATTTCCATGTTTATAGAGATGGCGGTGTAGATATTTCCATGTTTATATAGATGGCAGTGTAGATATTTTCTTGTTTATGTAGATGGCGTTGTAGATACCTCCATGTTTAAAGAGATGGCGGTGTGTATATTTCCATGTTGATGGAGATAGCGGTGTAGATATTTCCATGTTTATAGAGATAGAAGTGTAGATATTTTCATGTTTATACATATTGCGGTGAGATTTGTCCATGTTTACACAGATAGCTATGGAGATATTTCCACGTTGATACACATAGCAGTGTAGATATTTCCATGTTTATACAGATAGCGTTGTAGATATTTCCATGTTTATACAGATGGCTGTGCCGATATTTCCATGTTCATACAGAGTTCTCTGTAGATATTTCCATGTTGATATAGATGACAGTGCAGATATTTCCAGGTTTATACAGATGGCTGTGTAGATATTTCCATGTTTATACAGATGGCTGTGTAGATATTTCCATGTTTATACAGATGACTTTGTATGTATTTCCATGTTTATACAGATGGCGGTGTAGATATTTCCATGTTTATAGAGATAGCTGTGTAGATATTTCCATGTTTACACAGATAGCGGTTTAGATATTTCCATGTTTATACAGATCGCGGTGTAGATATTTCCATGTTTATACAGATCGCGGTGTAGATATTTCCATGTTTATACAGATAGCGGTTTAGATATTTCCATGTTTATACAGATGACGGTGTAGATATTTCCATGTTTATAGAGATGGCGGTGTAGATAGTTCCATGTTTATAGAGATAGCGGTGTAGATATATCAATGTTCATAGAGATAGCAGTGAGGATATTTCCATGTTTATACAGATAGCAGTGTAGATATTTCCACTTTTATAGAGATAGCGGTTTAGATATTTCATATGTATACAGAGAGTGGTGTAGATATTTCCATGTTTATACAGATTGTGGTGTAGATATTTCCATGTTTATACAGATAGCTGTGTAGATATTTCCACGTTTATACAGATGGCGGTGTAGATATTTCCATCTTTCTACAAATGGCAGTGTAGATATTTCCATGTTTACAGAGATGGCGGTGTAGATATTTCCATGTTTATATAGATGGCAGTATAGATATTTTCTTGTTTATGTACATGGCGTTGTAGATAACTCCATGTTTAAAGAGATGGCGGTGTGTATATTTCCATGTTGATGGAGATAGCGGTGTAGATATTTCCATGTTTATAGTGATAGCGGTGTAGTTATTTCCATGTTTATAGAGATAGCGGTGTAGATATTTCCAGGTTTCTACAGATGACTGTGTAGATATTTCCATGTTTGTACAGATGGCAGTGTAGATACTTCCATGTTTATAGAGATAGAAGTGTAGATATTTTCATGTTTATACAGATAGCGTTGCAGATATTTCCATGTTTATACAGATGGCTGTGCCGATAATTCCATGTTTATACAGAGTTCTCTGTAGATATTTCCATGTTTATATAGATGACAGTGCAGATATTTCCATGTTTATGCAGATGGCTGTGTAGATATTTCCATGTTTATACAGATGACTTTGTAGGTATTTCCATGTTTATACAGATGGCGGTGTAGATATTTCCATGTTTATAGAGATAGCTGTGTAGATATTTCCATGTTTACACAGATAGCGGTTTAGATATTTCCATGTTTATACAGATCGCGGTGTAGATATTTCCATGTTTATACAGATCGCGGTGTAGATATTTCCATGTTTATACCGATAGCGGTGTAGATATTTCCATGTTTATACAGATGACGGTGTAGATATTTCCATGTTTATAGAGATGGCGGTGTAGATATTTCCATGTTTATAGAGATAGCGTTGTAGATATATCAATGTTCATAGAGATAGCAGTGAGGATATTTCCATGTTTATACAGATAGCAGTGTAGATATTTCCACTTTTATAGAGATAGCGGTTTAGATATTTCATATTTATACAGAGAGCGGTGTAGATATTTCCATGTTTATACAGATTGCGGTGTATATATTTCCATGTTTATACAGATAGCGGTGTAGATATTTCCACGTTTATACAGATGGCGGTGTAGATATTTCCATCTTTCTACAAATGGCAGTGTAGATATTTCCATGTTTATAGAGATGGCGGTGTAGATATTTCCATGTTTATATAGATGGCAGTGTAGATATTTTCTTGTTTATGTTGATGGCGTTGTAGATACCTCCATGTTTAAAGAGATGGCGGTGTGTATATTTCCATGTTGATGGAGATAGCGGTGTAGATATTTCCATGTTTATAGAGATAGAAGTGTAGATATTTTCATGTTTATACATATTGCGGTGGAGATTTGTCCATTTTTATACAGATAGCTATGGAGATATTTCCACGTTGATACACATAGCAGTGTAGATATTTCCATGTTTATACAGATAGCGTTGTAGATATTTCCATGTTTATACAGATGGCTGTGCCGATATTTCCATGTTTATACAGAGTTCTCTGTAGATATTTCCATGTTGATATAGATGACAGTGCAGATATTTCCAGGTTTATACAGAAGGCTGTGTAGATATTTCCATGTTTATACAGATGGCTGTGTAGATATTTCCATGTTTATACAGATGACTTTGTAGGTATTTCCATGTTTATACAGATGGCGGTGTAGATATTTCCATGTTTATAGAGATAGCTGTGTAGATATTTCCATGTTTACACAGATAGCAGTTTAGATATTTCCATGTTTATACAGATCGCGGTGTAGATATTTCCATGTTTATACAGATCGCGGTGTAGATATTTCCATGTTTATACCGATAGCGGTGTAGATATTTCCATGTTTATACAGATGGCGGTGTAGATATTTCCATGTTTATAGAGATGGCGGTGTAGATATTTCCATGTTTATAGAGATAGCGGTGTAGATATATCAATGTGCATAGAGATAGCAGTGAGGATATTTCCATGTTTATACAGATAGCAGTGTAGATATTTCCACTTTTATAGAGATAGCGGTTTAGATATTTCATATTTATACAGAGAGCGGTGTAGATATTTCCATGTTTATACAGATTGAGGTGTAGATATTTCCATGTTTATACAGATAGCGGTGTAGATATTTCCACGTTTATACAGATGGCGGTGTAGATATTTCCATCTTTCTACAAATGGCAGTGTAGATATTTCCATGTTTATAGAGATGACGGTGTAGATATTTCCATGTTTATATAGATGGCAGTGTAGATATTTCCATGTTTATAGAGATGGCGGTGTAGACATTTCCATGTTTATATAGATGGCAGTGTAGATATTTTCTTGTTTATGTAGATGGCGTTGTAGATACCTCCATTTTTAAAGAGATGGCGGTGTGTATATTTCCATGTTGATGGAGATAGCGGTGTAGATATTTCCATGTTTATAGAGATAGCGGTGTAGATATTTCCATGTTTCTACAGATGACTGTGTAGATATTTCCATGTTTGTACAGATGGCAGTGTAGATATTTCCATGTTTATAGAGATAGAAGTGTAGATATTTTGATGTTTATACATATTGCGGTGGAGATTTGTCCATGTTTATACAGATAGCAATGGAGATATTTCCACGTTGATACACATAGCGGTGTAGATATTTCCATGTTTATACAGATAGCGTTGTAGATATTTCCATGTTTATACAGATGGCTGAGCCGATATTTCCATGTTTATACAGACTTCTCCGTAGATATTTCCATGTTTATATAGATGACAGTGCAGATATTTCCAGGTTTATACAGATGGCTGTGTAGATATTTCCATCTTTATACAGACGGCTGTGTAGTTATTTCCATGTTTATACAGATGACTTTGTAGGTATTTCCATGTTTATACAGATGGCGGTGTAGATATTTCCATGTTTATAGAGATAGCTGTGTAGATATTTCCATGTTTACACAGATAGCGGTTTAGATATTTCCATGTTTATACAGATCGCGGTGTAGATATTTCCATGTTTATACAGACCGCGGTGTAGATATTTCCATGTTTATACCGATAGCGGTGCAGATATATCCATGTTTATAGAGATGACGGTGTACATATTTCCATGTTTATAGAGATGGCGGTGTAGATATTTCCATGTTTATAGAGATAGCGGTGTAGATATATCAATGTTCATAGAGATAGCAGTGAGGATATTTCCATGTTTATACAGATAGCAGTGTAGATATTTCCACTTTTATAGAGATAGCGGTTTAGATATTTCATATTTATACAGAGAGCAGTGTAGATATTTCCATGTTTATACAGATTGCGGTGTAGATATTTCCATGTTTATACAGATAGCGGTGTAGATATTTCCACGTTTATACAGATGGCGGTGTAGATATTTCCATCTTTCTACAAATGGCAGTGTAGATATTTCCATGTTTATAGAGATGGCGGTGTAGATATTTCCATGTTTATATAGATGGCAGTGTAGATATTTTCTTGTTTATGTAGATGGCGTTGTAGATACCTCCATTTTTAAAGAGATGGCGGTGTGTATATTTCCATCTTGATGGAGATGGCGGTGTAGATATTTCCAAGTTTATACAGATAGCGATGTAGTTATTTCCATGTTTATAGAGATAGCGGAGTAGATATTTCCATGTTTCTACAGATGACTCTGTAGATATTTCCATGTTTCTACAGATGGCAGTGTAGATATTTCCATGTTTATAGAGATAGCGGTGTAGTTATTTCCATGTTTATAGAGATAGCGGTGTAGATATTTCCAGGTTTCTACAGATGACTGTGTAGATATTTCCATGTTTGTACAGATGGCAGTGTAGATACTTCCATGTTTATAGAGATAGAAGTGTAGATATTTTCATGTTTATACGTATTGCGGTGGAGATTTGTCCATGTTTATACAGATAGCAATGGAGATATTTCCACGTTAATACACATAGCAGTGTAGATATTTCCATGTTTATACAGATAGCGTTGCAGATATTTCCATGTTTATACAGATGGCTGTGCCGATATTTCCATGTTTATACAGAGTTCTCTGTAGATATTTCCATGTTTATATAGATGACAGTGCAGATATTTCCATTTTTATACAGATGTCTGTGTAGATATTTCCATGTTTATGCAGATGGCTGTGTAGATATTTCCATGTTTATACAGATGACTTTGTAGGTATTTCCATGTTTATACAGATGGCGGTGTAGATATTTCCATGTTTATAGAGATAGCTGTGTAGATATTTCCATGTTTACACAGATAGCGGTTTAGATATTTCCATGTTTATACAGATCGCGGTGTAGATATTATCATGTTTATACAGATCGCGGTGTAGATATTTCCATGTTTATACCGATAGCGGTGTAGATATTTCCATGTTTATAGAGATGGCGGTGTAGATATTTCCATGTTTATAGAGATGGCGGTGTAGATATTTCCATGTTTATAGAGATGGCGGTGTAGATATTTCCATGTTTATAGAGATAGCGGTGTAGATATATCAATGTTCATAGAGATAGCAGTGAGGATATTTCCATGTTTATACAGATAGCAGTGTAGATATTTCCACTTTTATAGAGATAGCGGTTTAGATATTTCATATTTACACAGAGAGCGGTGTAGATATTTCCATGTTTATACAGATTGCGGTGCAGATATTTCCATGTTTATACAGATAGAGGTGTAGATATTTCCACGTTTATACAGATGGCGTTGTAGATATTTCCATCTTTCTACAAATGGCAGTGTAGATATTTCCATGTTTATAGAGATGGCGGTGTAGGTATTTCCATGTTTATATAGTTGGCAGTGTAGATATTTTCTTGTTTATGTAGATGGCGTTATAGATACCTCCATGTTTAAAGAGATGGCGGTGTGTATATTTCCATGTTGATGGAGATAGCGGTGTAGATATTTCCATGTTTATAGAGATAGCGGTGTAGTTATTTCCATGTTTATAGAGATAGCGGTGTAGATATTTCCAGGTTTCTACAGATGACTGTGTAGATATTTCCATGTTTGTACAGATGGCAGTGTAGATACTTCCATGTTTATAGAGATAGAAGTGTAGATATTTTCATGTTTATACGTATTGCGGTGGAGATTTGTCCATGTTTATACAGATAGCAATGGAGATATTTCCACGTTAATACACATAGCGGTGTAGATATTTCCATGTTTATACAGATAGCGTTGCAGATATTTCCATGTTTATACAGATGGCTGTGCCGATAATTCCATGTTTATACAGAGTTCTCTGTAGATATTTCCATGTTTATATAGATGACAGTGCAGATATATCCAGGTTTATACAGATGGCTGTGTAGATATTTCCATGTTTATGCAGATGGCTGTGTAGATATTTCCATGTTTATACAGATGACTTTGTAGGTATTTCCATGTTTATACAGATGGCGGTGTAGATATTTCCATGTTTATAGAGATAGCTGTGTAGATATTTCCATGTTTACACAGATAGCGGTTTAGATATTTCCATGTTTATACAGATCGCGGTGTAGATATTTCCATGTTTATACAGATCGCGGTGTAGATATTTCCATGTTTATACCGATAGCGGTGTAGATATTTCCATGTTTATACAGATGACGGTGTAGATATTTCCATGTTTATAGAGATGGCGGTGTACATATTTCCATGTTTATAGAGATAGCGTTGTAGATATATCAATTTTCATAGAGATAGCAGTGAGGATATTTCCATGTTTATACAGATAGCAGTGTAGATATTTCCACTTTTATAGAGATAGCGGTTTAGATATTTCCATGTTTATACAGATTGCGGTGTAGATATTTCCATGTTTATACAGATTGCGGTGTATATATTTCCATGTTTATACAGATAGCGGTGTAGATATTTACACGTTTATACAGATGGCGGTGTAGATATTTCCATCTTTCTACAAATGGCAGTGTAGATATTTCCATGTTTATAGAGATGGCGGTGTAGATATTTCCATGTTTATATAGATGGCAGTGTAGATATTTTCTTGTTTATGTAGATGGCGTTGTAGATACCTCCATGTTTAAAGAGATGGCGGTGTGTATATTTCCATGTTGATGGAGATAGCGGTGTAGATATTTCCATGTTTATAGAGATAGAAGTGTAGATATTTTCATGTTTATACATATTGCGGTGGAGATTTGTCCATGTTTATACAGATAGCTATGGAGATATTTCCACGTTGATACACATAGCAGTGTAGATATTTCCATGTTTATACAGATAGCGTTGTAGATATTTCCATGTTTATACAGATGGCTGTGCCGATATTTCCATGTTTATACAGAGTTCTCTGTAGATATTTCCATGTTGATATAGATGACAGTGCAGATATTTCCAGGTTTATACAGATGGCTGTGTAGATATTTCCATGTTTATACAGATGGCTGTGTAGATATTTCCATGTTTATACAGATGACTTTGTATGTATTTCCATGTTTATACAGATGGCGGTGTAGATATTTCCATGTTTATAGAGATAGCTGTGTAGATATTTCCATGTTTACACAGATAGCGGTTTAGATATTTCCATGTTTATACAGATCGCGGTGTAGATATTTCCATGTTTATACAGATCGCGGTGTAGATATTTCCATGTTTATACAGATAGCGGTTTAGATATTTCCATGTTTATACAGATGACGGTGTAGATATTTCCATGTTTATAGAGATGGCGGTGTAGATAGTTCCATGTTTATAGAGATAGCGGTGTAGATATATCAATGTTCATAGAGATAGCAGTGAGGATATTTCCATGTTTATACAGATAGCAGTGTAGATATTTCCACTTTTATAGAGATAGCGGTTTAGATATTTCATATGTATACAGAGAGTGGTGTAGATATTTCCATGTTTATACAGATTGTGGTGTAGATATTTCCATGTTTATACAGATAGCTGTGTAGATATTTCCACGTTTATACAGATGGCGGTGTAGATATTTCCATCTTTCTACAAATGGCAGTGTAGATATTTCCATGTTTACAGAGATGGCGGTGTAGATATTTCCATGTTTATATAGATGGCAGTATAGATATTTTCTTGTTTATGTACAAGGCGTTGTAGATAACTCCATGTTTAAAGAGATGGCGGTGTGTATATTTCCATGTTGATGGAGATAGCGGTGTAGATATTTCCATGTTTATAGAGATAGCGGTGTAGTTATTTCCATGTTTATAGAGATAGCTGTGTAGATATTTCCATGTTTCTACAGATGACTGTGTAGATATTTCCATGTTTGTACAGATGGCAGTGTAGATATTTCCATGTTTATAGAGATAGATGTGTAGGTATTTTCATGTTTATACATATTGCGGTGGAGATTTGTCCATGTTTATACAGATAGCAATGGAGATATTTCCACGTTAATACACATAGCGGTGTAGATATTTCCATGTTTATACAGATAGCGTTGTAGATATTTCCATGTTTATACAGATGGCTGTTCCGATATTTCCATGTTTATACAGAGTTCTCTGTAGATATTTCCATGTTTATATAGATGACAGTGCAGATATTTCCATGTTTATACAGATGACTTTGTAGGTATTTCCATGTTTATACAGATGGCGGTGTAGATATTTCCATGTTTATAGAGATAGCTGTGTAGATATTTCCATGTTTATACAGATAGCGGTTTAGATATTTCCATGTTTATACAGATGACGGTGTAGATATTTCCATGTTTATAGAGATGGCGGTGTAGATAGTTCCATGTTTATAGAGATAGCGGTGTAGATATATCAATGTTCATAGAGATAGCAGTGAGGATATTTCCATGTTTATACAGATAGCAGTGTAGATATTTCCACTTTTATAGAGATAGCGGTTTAGATATTTCATATTTATACAGAGAGCGGTGTAGATATTTCCATGTTTATACAGATTGCGGTGTAGATATTTCCATGTTTATACAGATAGCTGTGTAGATATTTCCACGTTTATACAGGTGGCGGTGTAGATATTTCCATCTTTCTACAAATGGCAGTGTAGATATTTCCATGTTTACAGAGATGGCGGTGTAGATATTTCCATGTTTATATAGATGGCAGTGTAGATATTTTCTTGTTTATGTAGATGGCGTTGTAGATACCTCCATGTTTAAAGAGATGGCGGTGTGTATATTTCCATGTTGATGGAGATGGCGGTGTAGATATTTCCATGTTTATAGAGATAGCGGTGTAGTTATTTCCATGTTTATAGAGATAGCGGTGTAGATATTTCCAGGTTTCTACAGATGACTGTGTAGATATTTCCATGTTTGTACAGATGGCAGTGTGGATACTTCCATGTTTATAGAGATAGAAGTGTAGATATTTTCATGTTTATACGTATTGCGGTGGAGATTTGTCCATGTTTACACAGATAGCAATGGAGATATTTCCACGTTAATACACATAGCAGTGTAGATATTTCCATGTTTATACAGATAGCGTTGCAGATATTTCCATGTTTATACAGATGGCTGTGCCGATATTTCCATGTTTATACAGAGTTCTCTGTAGATATTTCCATGATTATATAGATGACAGTGCAGATATTTCCAGGTTTATACAGATGTCTGTGTAGATATTTCCATGTTTATGCAGATGGCTGTGTAGATATTTCCATGTTTATACAGATGACTTTGTAGGTATTTCCATGTTTATACAGATGGCGGTGTAGATATTTCCATGTTTATAGAGATAGCTGGGTAGATATTTCCATGTTTACACAGATAGCGGTTTAGATATTTCCATGTTTATACAGATCGCGGTGTAGATATTTCCATGTTTATACAGATCGCGGTGTAGATATTTCCATGTTTATACCGATAGCGGTGTAGATATTTCCATGTTTATAGAGATGGCGGTGTAGATATTTCCATGTTTATAGAGATGGCGGTGTAGATATTTCCATGTTTATAGAGATGGCGGTGTAGATATTTCCATGTTTATAGAGATAGCGGTGTAGATATCTCAATGTTCATAGAGATAGCAGTGAGGATATTTCCATGTTTATACAGATAGCAGTGTAGATATTTCCACTTTTATTGAGATAGCGGTTTAGATATTTCATATTTATACAGAGAGCGGTGTAGATATTTCCATGTTTATACAGATTGCGGTGCAGATATTTCCATGTTTATACAGATAGAGGTGTAGATATTTCCACGTTTATACAGATGGCGTTGTAGATATTTCCATCTTTCTACAAATGGCAGTGTAGATATTTCCATGTTTATAGAGATGGCGGTGTAGGTATTTCCATGTTTATATAGATGGCAGTGTAGATATTTTCTTGTTTATGTAGATGGCGTTATAGATACCTCCATGTTTAAAGAGATGGCGGTGTGTATATTTCCATGTTGATGGAGATAGCGGTGTAGATATTTCCATGTTTATAGAGATAGCGGTGTAGTTATTTCCATGTTTATAGAGATAGCGGTGTAGATATTTCCAGGTTTCTACAGATGACTGTGTAGATATTTCCATGTTTGTACAGATGGCAGTGTAGATACTTCCATGTTTATAGAGATAGAAGTGTAGATATTTTCATGTTTATACGTATTGCGGTGGAGATTTGTCCATGTTTATACAGATAGCAATGGAGATATTTCCACGTTAATACACATAGCGGTGTAGATATTTCCATGTTTATACAGATAGCGTTGCAGATATTTCCATGTTTATACAGATGGCTGTGCCGATAATTCCATGTTTATACAGAGTTCTCTGTAGATATTTCCATGTTTATATAGATGACAGTGCAGATATATCCAGGTTTATACAGATGGCTGTGTAGATATTTCCATGTTTATGCAGATGGCTGTGTAGATATTTCCATGTTTATACAGATGACTTTGTAGGTATTTCCATGTTTATACAGATGGCGGTGTAGATATTTCCATGTTTATAGAGATAGCTGTGTAGATATTTCCATGTTTACACAGATAGCGGTTTAGATATTTCCATGTTTATACAGATCGCGGTGTAGATATTTCCATGTTTAAACAGATCGCGGTGTAGATATTTCCATGTTTATACCGATAGCGGTGTAGATATTTCCATGTTTATACAGATGACGGTGTAGATATTTCCATGTTTATAGAGATGGCGGTGTACATATTTCCATGTTTATAGAGATAGCGTTGTAGATATATCAATTTTCATAGAGATAGCAGTGAGGATATTTCCATGTTTATACAGATAGCAGTGTAGATATTTCCACTTTTATAGAGATAGCGGTTTAGATATTTCCATGTTTATACAGATTGCGGTGTAGATATTTCCATGTTTATACAGATTGCGGTGTATATATTTCCATGTTTATACAGATAGCGGTGTATATATTTCCACGTTTATACAGATGGCGGTGTAGATATTTCCATCTTTCTACAAATGGCAGTGTAGATATTTCCATGTTTATAGAGATGGCGGTGTAGATATTTCCATGTTTATATAGATGGCAGTGTAGATATTTTCTTGTTTATGTAGATGGCGTTGTAGATACCTCCATGTTTAAAGAGATGGCGGTGTGTATATTTCCATGTTGATGGAGATAGCGGTGTAGATATTTCCATGTTTATAGAGATAGAAGTGTAGATATTTTCATGTTTATACATATTGCGGTGGAGATTTGTCCATGTTTACACAGATAGCTATGGAGATATTTCCACGTTGATACACATAGCAGTGTAGATATTTCCATGTTTATACAGATAGCGTTGTAGATATTTCCATGTTTATACAGATGGCTGTGCCGATATTTCCATGTTCATACAGAGTTCTCTGTAGATATTTCCATGTTGATATAGATGACAGTGCAGATATTTCCAGGTTTATACAGATGGCTGTGTAGATATTTCCATGTTTATACAGATGGCTGTGTAGATATTTCCATGTTTATACAGATGACTTTGTATGTATTTCCATGTTTATACAGATGGCGGTGTAGATATTTCCATGTTTATAGAGATAGCTGTGTAGATATTTCCATGTTTACACAGATAGCGGTTTAGATATTTCCATGTTTATACAGATCGCGGTGTAGATATTTCCATGTTTATACAGATCGCGGTGTAGATATTTCCATGTTTATACAGATAGCGGTTTAGATATTTCCATGTTTATACAGATGACGGTGTAGATATTTCCATGTTTATAGAGATGGCGGTGTAGATAGTTCCATGTTTATAGAGATAGCGGTGTAGATATATCAATGTTCATAGAGATAGCAGTGAGGATATTTCCATGTTTATACAGATAGCAGTGTAGATATTTCCACTTTTATAGAGATAGCGGTTTAGATATTTCATATGTATACAGAGAGTGGTGTAGATATTTCCATGTTTATACAGATTGTGGTGTAGATATTTCCATGTTTATACAGATAGCTGTGTAGATATTTCCACGTTTATACAGATGGCGGTGTAGATATTTCCATCTTTCTACAAATGGCAGTGTAGATATTTCCATGTTTACAGAGATGGCGGTGTAGATATTTCCATGTTTATATAGATGGCAGTATAGATATTTTCTTGTTTATGTACATGGCGTTGTAGATAACTCCATGTTTAAAGAGATGGCGGTGTGTATATTTCCATGTTGATGGAGATAGCGGTGTAGATATTTCCATGTTTATAGTGATAGCGGTGTAGTTATTTCCATGTTTATAGAGATAGCGGTGTAGATATTTCCAGGTTTCTACAGATGACTGTGTAGATATTTCCATGTTTGTACAGATGGCAGTGTAGATACTTCCATGTTTATAGAGATAGAAGTGTAGATATTTTCATGTTTATACAGATAGCGTTGCAGATATTTCCATGTTTATACAGATGGCTGTGCCGATAATTCCATGTTTATACAGAGTTCTCTGTAGATATTTCCATGTTTATATAGATGACAGTGCAGATATTTCCATGTTTATGCAGATGGCTGTGTAGATATTTCCATGTTTATACAGATGACTTTGTAGGTATTTCCATGTTTATACAGATGGCGGTGTAGATATTTCCATGTTTATAGAGATAGCTGTGTAGATATTTCCATGTTTACACAGATAGCGGTTTAGATATTTCCATGTTTATACAGATCGCGGTGTAGATATTTCCATGTTTATACAGATCGCGGTGTAGATATTTCCATGTTTATACCGATAGCGGTGTAGATATTTCCATGTTTATACAGATGACGGTGTAGATATTTCCATGTTTATAGAGATGGCGGTGTAGATATTTCCATGTTTATAGAGATAGCGTTGTAGATATATCAATGTTCATAGAGATAGCAGTGAGGATATTTCCATGTTTATACAGATAGCAGTGTAGATATTTCCACTTTTATAGAGATAGCGGTTTAGATATTTCATATTTATACAGAGAGCGGTGTAGATATTTCCATGTTTATACAGATTGCGGTGTATATATTTCCATGTTTATACAGATAGCGGTGTAGATATTTCCACGTTTATACAGATGGCGGTGTAGATATTTCCATCTTTCTACAAATGGCAGTGTAGATATTTCCATGTTTATAGAGATGGCGGTGTAGATATTTCCATGTTTATATAGATGGCAGTGTAGATATTTTCTTGTTTATGTTGATGGCGTTGTAGATACCTCCATGTTTAAAGAGATGGCGGTGTGTATATTTCCATGTTGATGGAGATAGCGGTGTAGATATTTCCATGTTTATAGAGATAGAAGTGTAGATATTTTCATGTTTATACATATTGCGGTGGAGATTTGTCCATTTTTATACAGATAGCTATGGAGATATTTCCACGTTGATACACATAGCAGTGTAGATATTTCCATGTTTATACAGATAGCGTTGTAGATATTTCCATGTTTATACAGATGGCTGTGCCGATATTTCCATGTTTATACAGAGTTCTCTGTAGATATTTCCATGTTGATATAGATGACAGTGCAGATATTTCCAGGTTTATACAGAAGGCTGTGTAGATATTTCCATGTTTATACAGATGGCTGTGTAGATATTTCCATGTTTATACAGATGACTTTGTAGGTATTTCCATGTTTATACAGATGGCGGTGTAGATATTTCCATGTTTATAGAGATAGCTGTGTAGATATTTCCATGTTTACACAGATAGCAGTTTAGATATTTCCATGTTTATACAGATCGCGGTGTAGATATTTCCATGTTTATACAGATCGCGGTGTAGATATTTCCATGTTTATACCGATAGCGGTGTAGATATTTCCATGTTTATACAGATGGCGGTGTAGATATTTCCATGTTTATAGAGATGGCGGTGTAGATATTTCCATGTTTATAGAGATAGCGGTGTAGATATATCAATGTGCATAGAGATAGCAGTGAGGATATTTCCATGTTTATACAGATAGCAGTGTAGATATTTCCACTTTTATAGAGATAGCGGTTTAGATATTTCATATTTATACAGAGAGCGGTGTAGATATTTCCATGTTTATACAGATTGAGGTGTAGATATTTCCATGTTTATACAGATAGCGGTGTAGATATTTCCACGTTTATACAGATGGCGGTGTAGATATTTCCATCTTTCTACAAATGGCAGTGTAGATATTTCCATGTTTATAGAGATGACGGTGTAGATATTTCCATGTTTATATAGATGGCAGTGTAGATATTTCCATGTTTATAGAGATGGCGGTGTAGACATTTCCATGTTTATATAGATGGCAGTGTAGATATTTTCTTGTTTATGTAGATGGCGTTGTAGATACCTCCATTTTTAAAGAGATGGCGGTGTGTATATTTCCATGTTGATGGAGATAGCGGTGTAGATATTTCCATGTTTATAGAGATAGCGGTGTAGATATTTCCATGTTTCTACAGATGACTGTGTAGATATTTCCATGTTTGTACAGATGGCAGTGTAGATATTTCCATGTTTATAGAGATAGAAGTGTAGATATTTTGATGTTTATACATATTGCGGTGGAGATTTGTCCATGTTTATACAGATAGCAATGGAGATATTTCCACGTTGATACACATAGCGGTGTAGATATTTCCATGTTTATACAGATAGCGTTGTAGATATTTCCATGTTTATACAGATGGCTGAGCCGATATTTCCATGTTTATACAGACTTCTCCGTAGATATTTCCATGTTTATATAGATGACAGTGCAGATATTTCCAGGTTTATACAGATGGCTGTGTAGATATTTCCATCTTTATACAGACGGCTGTGTAGTTATTTCCATGTTTATACAGATGACTTTGTAGGTATTTCCATGTTTATACAGATGGCGGTGTAGATATTTCCATGTTTATAGAGATAGCTGTGTAGATATTTCCATGTTTACACAGATAGCGGTTTAGATATTTCCATGTTTATACAGATCGCGGTGTAGATATTTCCATGTTTATACAGACCGCGGTGTAGATATTTCCATGTTTATACCGATAGCGGTGCAGATATATCCATGTTTATAGAGATGACGGTGTAGATATTTCCATGTTTATAGAGATGGCGGTGTAGATATTTCCATGTTTATAGAGATAGCGGTGTAGATATATCAATGTTCATAGAGATAGCAGTGAGGATATTTCCATGTTTATACAGATAGCAGTGTAGATATTTCCACTTTTATAGAGATAGCGGTTTAGATATTTCATATTTATACAGAGAGCAGTGTAGATATTTCCATGTTTATACAGATTGCGGTGTAGATATTTCCATGTTTATACAGATAGCGGTGTAGATATTTCCACGTTTATACAGATGGCGGTGTAGATATTTCCATCTTTCTACAAATGGCAGTGTAGATATTTCCATGTTTATAGAGATGGCGGTGTAGATATTTCCATGTTTATATAGATGGCAGTGTAGATATTTTCTTGTTTATGTAGATGGCGTTGTAGATACCTCCATTTTTAAAGAGATGGCGGTGTGTATATTTCCATCTTGATGGAGATGGCGGTGTAGATATTTCCAAGTTTATACAGATAGCGATGTAGTTATTTCCATGTTTATAGATATAGCGGAGTAGATATTTCCATGTTTCTACAGATGACTCTGTAGATATTTCCATGTTTCTACAGATGGCAGTGTAGATATTTCCATGTTTATAGAGATAGCGGTGTAGTTATTTCCATGTTTATAGAGATAGCGGTGTAGATATTTCCAGGTTTCTACAGATGACTGTGTAGATATTTCCATGTTTGTACAGATGGCAGTGTAGATACTTCCATGTTTATAGAGATAGAAGTGTAGATATTTTCATGTTTATACGTATTGCGGTGGAGATTTGTCCATGTTTATACAGATAGCAATGGAGATATTTCCACGTTAATACACATAGCAGTGTAGATATTTCCATGTTTATACAGATAGCGTTGCAGATATTTCCATGTTTATACAGATGGCTGTGCCGATATTTCCATGTTTATACAGAGTTCTCTGTAGATATTTCCATGTTTATATAGATGACAGTGCAGATATTTCCATTTTTATACAGATGTCTGTGTAGATATTTCCATGTTTATGCAGATGGCTGTGTAGATATTTCCATGTTTATACAGATGACTTTGTAGGTATTTCCATGTTTATACAGATGGCGGTGTAGATATTTCCATGTTTATAGAGATAGCTGTGTAGATATTTCCATGTTTACACAGATAGCGGTTTAGATATTTCCATGTTTATACAGATCGCGGTGTAGATATTATCATGTTTATACAGATCGCGGTGTAGATATTTCCATGTTTATACCGATAGCGGTGTAGATATTTCCATGTTTATAGAGATGGCGGTGTAGATATTTCCATGTTTATAGAGATGGCGGTGTAGATATTTCCATGTTTATAGAGATGGCGGTGTAGATATTTCCATGTTTATAGAGATAGCGGTGTAGATATATCAATGTTCATAGAGATAGCAGTGAGGATATTTCCATGTTTATACAGATAGCAGTGTAGATATTTCCACTTTTATAGAGATAGCGGTTTAGATATTTCATATTTACACAGAGAGCGGTGTAGATATTTCCATGTTTATACAGATTGCGGTGCAGATATTTCCATGTTTATACAGATAGAGGTGTAGATATTTCCACGTTTATACAGATGGCGTTGTAGATATTTCCATCTTTCTACAAATGGCAGTGTAGATATTTCCATGTTTATAGAGATGGCGGTGTAGGTATTTCCATGTTTATATAGTTGGCAGTGTAGATATTTTCTTGTTTATGTAGATGGCGTTATAGATACCTCCATGTTTAAAGAGATGGCGGTGTGTATATTTCCATGTTGATGGAGATAGCGGTGTAGATATTTCCATGTTTATAGAGATAGCGGTGTAGTTATTTCCATGTTTATAGAGATAGCGGTGTAGATATTTCCAGGTTTCTACAGATGACTGTGTAGATATTTCCATGTTTGTACAGATGGCAGTGTAGATACTTCCATGTTTATAGAGATAGAAGTGTAGATATTTTCATGTTTATACGTATTGCGGTGGAGATTTGTCCATGTTTATACAGATAGCAATGGAGATATTTCCACGTTAATACACATAGCGGTGTAGATATTTCCATGTTTATACAGATAGCGTTGCAGATATTTCCATGTTTATACAGATGGCTGTGCCGATAATTCCATGTTTATACAGAGTTCTCTGTAGATATTTCCATGTTTATATAGATGACAGTGCAGATATATCCAGGTTTATACAGATGGCTGTGTAGATATTTCCATGTTTATGCAGATGGCTGTGTAGATATTTCCATGTTTATACAGATGACTTTGTAGGTATTTCCATGTTTATACAGATGGCGGTGTAGATATTTCCATGTTTATAGAGATAGCTGTGTAGATATTTCCATGTTTACACAGATAGCGGTTTAGATATTTCCATGTTTATACAGATCGCGGTGTAGATATTTCCATGTTTATACAGATCGCGGTGTAGATATTTCCATGTTTATACCGATAGCGGTGTAGATATTTCCATGTTTATACAGATGACGGTGTAGATATTTCCATGTTTATAGAGATGGCGGTGTACATATTTCCATGTTTATAGAGATAGCGTTGTAGATATATCAATTTTCATAGAGATAGCAGTGAGGATATTTCCATGTTTATACAGATAGCAGTGTAGATATTTCCACTTTTATAGAGATAGCGGTTTAGATATTTCCATGTTTATACAGATTGCGGTGTAGATATTTCCATGTTTATACAGATTGCGGTGTATATATTTCCATGTTTATACAGATAGCGGTGTAGATATTTACACGTTTATACAGATGGCGGTGTAGATATTTCCATCTTTCTACAAATGGCAGTGTAGATATTTCCATGTTTATAGAGATGGCGGTGTAGATATTTCCATGTTTATATAGATGGCAGTGTAGATATTTTCTTGTTTATGTAGATGGCGTTGTAGATACCTCCATGTTTAAAGAGATGGCGGTGTGTATATTTCCATGTTGATGGAGATAGCGGTGTAGATATTTCCATGTTTATAGAGATAGAAGTGTAGATATTTTCATGTTTATACATATTGCGGTGGAGATTTGTCCATGTTTATACAGATAGCTATGGAGATATTTCCACGTTGATACACATAGCAGTGTAGATATTTCCATGTTTATACAGATAGCGTTGTAGATATTTCCATGTTTATACAGATGGCTGTGCCGATATTTCCATGTTTATACAGAGTTCTCTGTAGATATTTCCATGTTGATATAGATGACAGTGCAGATATTTCCAGGTTTATACAGATGGCTGTGTAGATATTTCCATGTTTATACAGATGGCTGTGTAGATATTTCCATGTTTATACAGATGACTTTGTATGTATTTCCATGTTTATACAGATGGCGGTGTAGATATTTCCATGTTTATAGAGATAGCTGTGTAGATATTTCCATGTTTACACAGATAGCGGTTTAGATATTTCCATGTTTATACAGATCGCGGTGTAGATATTTCCATGTTTATACAGATCGCGGTGTAGATATTTCCATGTTTATACAGATAGCGGTTTAGATATTTCCATGTTTATACAGATGACGGTGTAGATATTTCCATGTTTATAGAGATGGCGGTGTAGATAGTTCCATGTTTATAGAGATAGCGGTGTAGATATATCAATGTTCATAGAGATAGCAGTGAGGATATTTCCATGTTTATACAGATAGCAGTGTAGATATTTCCACTTTTATAGAGATAGCGGTTTAGATATTTCATATGTATACAGAGAGTGGTGTAGATATTTCCATGTTTATACAGATTGTGGTGTAGATATTTCCATGTTTATACAGATAGCTGTGTAGATATTTCCACGTTTATACAGATGGCGGTGTAGATATTTCCATCTTTCTACAAATGGCAGTGTAGATATTTCCATGTTTACAGAGATGGCGGTGTAGATATTTCCATGTTTATATAGATGGCAGTATAGATATTTTCTTGTTTATGTACAAGGCGTTGTAGATAACTCCATGTTTAAAGAGATGGCGGTGTGTATATTTCCATGTTGATGGAGATAGCGGTGTAGATATTTCCATGTTTATAGAGATAGCGGTGTAGTTATTTCCATGTTTATAGAGATAGCTGTGTAGATATTTCCATGTTTCTACAGATGACTGTGTAGATATTTCCATGTTTGTACAGATGGCAGTGTAGATATTTCCATGTTTATAGAGATAGATGTGTAGGTATTTTCATGTTTATACATATTGCGGTGGAGATTTGTCCATGTTTATACAGATAGCAATGGAGATATTTCCACGTTAATACACATAGCGGTGTAGATATTTCCATGTTTATACAGATAGCGTTGTAGATATTTCCATGTTTATACAGATGGCTGTTCCGATATTTCCATGTTTATACAGAGTTCTCTGTAGATATTTCCATGTTTATATAGATGACAGTGCAGATATTTCCATGTTTATACAGATGACTTTGTAGGTATTTCCATGTTTATACAGATGGCGGTGT
Source organism: Pan troglodytes (assembly GCF_028858775.2). NCBI lineage: Eukaryota > Metazoa > Chordata > Mammalia > Primates > Hominidae > Pan > Pan troglodytes. Next base: position 1,560,201 of record NC_072404.2, on the reverse strand, counting down.
AGATATTTCCATGTTTATAGAGATAGCTGTGTAGATATTTCCATGTTTATACAGATAGCGGTTTAGATATTTCCATGTTTATACAGATGACGGTGTAGATATTTCCATGTTTATAGAGATGGCGGTGTAGATAGTTCCATGTTTATAGAGATAGCGGTGTAGATATATCAATGTTCATAGAGATAGCAGTGAGGATATTTCCATGTTTATACAGATAGCAGTGTAGATATTTCCACTTTTATAGAGATAGCGGTTTAGATATTTCATATTTATACAGAGAGCGGTGTAGATATTTCCATGTTTATACAGATTGCGGTGTAGATATTTCCATGTTTATACAGATAGCTGTGTAGATATTTCCACGTTTATACAGGTGGCGGTGTAGATATTTCCATCTTTCTACAAATGGCAGTGTAGATATTTCCATGTTTACAGAGATGGCGGTGTAGATATTTCCATGTTTATATAGATGGCAGTGTAGATATTTTCTTGTTTATGTAGATGGCGTTGTAGATACCTCCATGTTTAAAGAGATGGCGGTGTGTATATTTCCATGTTGATGGAGATGGCGGTGTAGATATTTCCATGTTTATAGAGATAGCGGTGTAGTTATTTCCATGTTTATAGAGATAGCGGTGTAGATATTTCCAGGTTTCTACAGATGACTGTGTAGATATTTCCATGTTTGTACAGATGGCAGTGTGGATACTTCCATGTTTATAGAGATAGAAGTGTAGATATTTTCATGTTTATACGTATTGCGGTGGAGATTTGTCCATGTTTACACAGATAGCAATGGAGATATTTCCACGTTAATACACATAGCAGTGTAGATATTTCCATGTTTATACAGATAGCGTTGCAGATATTTCCATGTTTATACAGATGGCTGTGCCGATATTTCCATGTTTATACAGAGTTCTCTGTAGATATTTCCATGATTATATAGATGACAGTGCAGATATTTCCAGGTTTATACAGATGTCTGTGTAGATATTTCCATGTTTATGCAGATGGCTGTGTAGATATTTCCATGTTTATACAGATGACTTTGTAGGTATTTCCATGTTTATACAGATGGCGGTGTAGATATTTCCATGTTTATAGAGATAGCTGGGTAGATATTTCCATGTTTACACAGATAGCGGTTTAGATATTTCCATGTTTATACAGATCGCGGTGTAGATATTTCCATGTTTATACAGATCGCGGTGTAGATATTTCCATGTTTATACCGATAGCGGTGTAGATATTTCCATGTTTATAGAGATGGCGGTGTAGATATTTCCATGTTTATAGAGATGGCGGTGTAGATATTTCCATGTTTATAGAGATGGCGGTGTAGATATTTCCATGTTTATAGAGATAGCGGTGTAGATATCTCAATGTTCATAGAGATAGCAGTGAGCATATTTCCATGTTTATACAGATAGCAGTGTAGATATTTCCACTTTTATTGAGATAGCGGTTTAGATATTTCATATTTATACAGAGAGCGGTGTAGATATTTCCATGTTTATACAGATTGCGGTGCAGATATTTCCATGTTTATACAGATAGAGGTGTAGATATTTCCACGTTTATACAGATGGCGTTGTAGATATTTCCATCTTTCTACAAATGGCAGTGTAGATATTTCCATGTTTATAGAGATGGCGGTGTAGGTATTTCCATGTTTATATAGATGGCAGTGTAGATATTTTCTTGTTTATGTAGATGGCGTTATAGATACCTCCATGTTTAAAGAGATGGCGGTGTGTATATTTCCATGTTGATGGAGATAGCGGTGTAGATATTTCCATGTTTATAGAGATAGCGGTGTAGTTATTTCCATGTTTATAGAGATAGCGGTGTAGATATTTCCAGGTTTCTACAGATGACTGTGTAGATATTTCCATGTTTGTACAGATGGCAGTGTAGATACTTCCATGTTTATAGAGATAGAAGTGTAGATATTTTCATGTTTATACGTATTGCGGTGGAGATTTGTCCATGTTTATACAGATAGCAATGGAGATATTTCCACGTTAATACACATAGCGGTGTAGATATTTCCATGTTTATACAGATAGCGTTGCAGATATTTCCATGTTTATACAGATGGCTGTGCCGATAATTCCATGTTTATACAGAGTTCTCTGTAGATATTTCCATGTTTATATAGATGACAGTGCAGATATATCCAGGTTTATACAGATGGCTGTGTAGATATTTCCATGTTTATGCAGATGGCTGTGTAGATATTTCCATGTTTATACAGATGACTTTGTAGGTATTTCCATGTTTATACAGATGGCGGTGTAGATATTTCCATGTTTATAGAGATAGCTGTGTAGATATTTCCATGTTTACACAGATAGCGGTTTAGATATTTCCATGTTTATACAGATCGCGGTGTAGATATTTCCATGTTTAAACAGATCGCGGTGTAGATATTTCCATGTTTATACCGATAGCGGTGTAGATATTTCCATGTTTATACAGATGACGGTGTAGATATTTCCATGTTTATAGAGATGGCGGTGTACATATTTCCATGTTTATAGAGATAGCGTTGTAGATATATCAATTTTCATAGAGATAGCAGTGAGGATATTTCCATGTTTATACAGATAGCAGTGTAGATATTTCCACTTTTATAGAGATAGCGGTTTAGATATTTCCATGTTTATACAGATTGCGGTGTAGATATTTCCATGTTTATACAGATTGCGGTGTATATATTTCCATGTTTATACAGATAGCGGTGTATATATTTCCACGTTTATACAGATGGCGGTGTAGATATTTCCATCTTTCTACAAATGGCAGTGTAGATATTTCCATGTTTATAGAGATGGCGGTGTAGATATTTCCATGTTTATATAGATGGCAGTGTAGATATTTTCTTGTTTATGTAGATGGCGTTGTAGATACCTCCATGTTTAAAGAGATGGCGGTGTGTATATTTCCATGTTGATGGAGATAGCGGTGTAGATATTTCCATGTTTATAGAGATAGAAGTGTAGATATTTTCATGTTTATACATATTGCGGTGGAGATTTGTCCATGTTTACACAGATAGCTATGGAGATATTTCCACGTTGATACACATAGCAGTGTAGATATTTCCATGTTTATACAGATAGCGTTGTAGATATTTCCATGTTTATACAGATGGCTGTGCCGATATTTCCATGTTCATACAGAGTTCTCTGTAGATATTTCCATGTTGATATAGATGACAGTGCAGATATTTCCAGGTTTATACAGATGGCTGTGTAGATATTTCCATGTTTATACAGATGGCTGTGTAGATATTTCCATGTTTATACAGATGACTTTGTATGTATTTCCATGTTTATACAGATGGCGGTGTAGATATTTCCATGTTTATAGAGATAGCTGTGTAGATATTTCCATGTTTACACAGATAGCGGTTTAGATATTTCCATGTTTATACAGATCGCGGTGTAGATATTTCCATGTTTATACAGATCGCGGTGTAGATATTTCCATGTTTATACAGATAGCGGTTTAGATATTTCCATGTTTATACAGATGACGGTGTAGATATTTCCATGTTTATAGAGATGGCGGTGTAGATAGTTCCATGTTTATAGAGATAGCGGTGTAGATATATCAATGTTCATAGAGATAGCAGTGAGGATATTTCCATGTTTATACAGATAGCAGTGTAGATATTTCCACTTTTATAGAGATAGCGGTTTAGATATTTCATATGTATACAGAGAGTGGTGTAGATATTTCCATGTTTATACAGATTGTGGTGTAGATATTTCCATGTTTATACAGATAGCTGTGTAGATATTTCCACGTTTATACAGATGGCGGTGTAGATATTTCCATCTTTCTACAAATGGCAGTGTAGATATTTCCATGTTTACAGAGATGGCGGTGTAGATATTTCCATGTTTATATAGATGGCAGTATAGATATTTTCTTGTTTATGTACATGGCGTTGTAGATAACTCCATGTTTAAAGAGATGGCGGTGTGTATATTTCCATGTTGATGGAGATAGCGGTGTAGATATTTCCATGTTTATAGTGATAGCGGTGTAGTTATTTCCATGTTTATAGAGATAGCGGTGTAGATATTTCCAGGTTTCTACAGATGACTGTGTAGATATTTCCATGTTTGTACAGATGGCAGTGTAGATACTTCCATGTTTATAGAGATAGAAGTGTAGATATTTTCATGTTTATACAGATAGCGTTGCAGATATTTCCATGTTTATACAGATGGCTGTGCCGATAATTCCATGTTTATACAGAGTTCTCTGTAGATATTTCCATGTTTATATAGATGACAGTGCAGATATTTCCATGTTTATGCAGATGGCTGTGTAGATATTTCCATGTTTATACAGATGACTTTGTAGGTATTTCCATGTTTATACAGATGGCGGTGTAGATATTTCCATGTTTATAGAGATAGCTGTGTAGATATTTCCATGTTTACACAGATAGCGGTTTAGATATTTCCATGTTTATACAGATCGCGGTGTAGATATTTCCATGTTTATACAGATCGCGGTGTAGATATTTCCATGTTTATACCGATAGCGGTGTAGATATTTCCATGTTTATACAGATGACGGTGTAGATATTTCCATGTTTATAGAGATGGCGGTGTAGATATTTCCATGTTTATAGAGATAGCGTTGTAGATATATCAATGTTCATAGAGATAGCAGTGAGGATATTTCCATGTTTATACAGATAGCAGTGTAGATATTTCCACTTTTATAGAGATAGCGGTTTAGATATTTCATATTTATACAGAGAGCGGTGTAGATATTTCCATGTTTATACAGATTGCGGTGTATATATTTCCATGTTTATACAGATAGCGGTGTAGATATTTCCACGTTTATACAGATGGCGGTGTAGATATTTCCATCTTTCTACAAATGGCAGTGTAGATATTTCCATGTTTATAGAGATGGCGGTGTAGATATTTCCATGTTTATATAGATGGCAGTGTAGATATTTTCTTGTTTATGTTGATGGCGTTGTAGATACCTCCATGTTTAAAGAGATGGCGGTGTGTATATTTCCATGTTGATGGAGATAGCGGTGTAGATATTTCCATGTTTATAGAGATAGAAGTGTAGATATTTTCATGTTTATACATATTGCGGTGGAGATTTGTCCATTTTTATACAGATAGCTATGGAGATATTTCCACGTTGATACACATAGCAGTGTAGATATTTCCATGTTTATACAGATAGCGTTGTAGATATTTCCATGTTTATACAGATGGCTGTGCCGATATTTCCATGTTTATACAGAGTTCTCTGTAGATATTTCCATGTTGATATAGATGACAGTGCAGATATTTCCAGGTTTATACAGAAGGCTGTGTAGATATTTCCATGTTTATACAGATGGCTGTGTAGATATTTCCATGTTTATACAGATGACTTTGTAGGTATTTCCATGTTTATACAGATGGCGGTGTAGATATTTCCATGTTTATAGAGATAGCTGTGTAGATATTTCCATGTTTACACAGATAGCAGTTTAGATATTTCCATGTTTATACAGATCGCGGTGTAGATATTTCCATGTTTATACAGATCGCGGTGTAGATATTTCCATGTTTATACCGATAGCGGTGTAGATATTTCCATGTTTATACAGATGGCGGTGTAGATATTTCCATGTTTATAGAGATGGCGGTGTAGATATTTCCATGTTTATAGAGATAGCGGTGTAGATATATCAATGTGCATAGAGATAGCAGTGAGGATATTTCCATGTTTATACAGATAGCAGTGTAGATATTTCCACTTTTATAGAGATAGCGGTTTAGATATTTCATATTTATACAGAGAGCGGTGTAGATATTTCCATGTTTATACAGATTGAGGTGTAGATATTTCCATGTTTATACAGATAGCGGTGTAGATATTTCCACGTTTATACAGATGGCGGTGTAGATATTTCCATCTTTCTACAAATGGCAGTGTAGATATTTCCATGTTTATAGAGATGACGGTGTAGATATTTCCATGTTTATATAGATGGCAGTGTAGATATTTCCATGTTTATAGAGATGGCGGTGTAGACATTTCCATGTTTATATAGATGGCAGTGTAGATATTTTCTTGTTTATGTAGATGGCGTTGTAGATACCTCCATTTTTAAAGAGATGGCGGTGTGTATATTTCCATGTTGATGGAGATAGCGGTGTAGATATTTCCATGTTTATAGAGATAGCGGTGTAGATATTTCCATGTTTCTACAGATGACTGTGTAGATATTTCCATGTTTGTACAGATGGCAGTGTAGATATTTCCATGTTTATAGAGATAGAAGTGTAGATATTTTGATGTTTATACATATTGCGGTGGAGATTTGTCCATGTTTATACAGATAGCAATGGAGATATTTCCACGTTGATACACATAGCGGTGTAGATATTTCCATGTTTATACAGATAGCGTTGTAGATATTTCCATGTTTATACAGATGGCTGAGCCGATATTTCCATGTTTATACAGACTTCTCCGTAGATATTTCCATGTTTATATAGATGACAGTGCAGATATTTCCAGGTTTATACAGATGGCTGTGTAGATATTTCCATCTTTATACAGACGGCTGTGTAGTTATTTCCATGTTTATACAGATGACTTTGTAGGTATTTCCATGTTTATACAGATGGCGGTGTAGATATTTCCATGTTTATAGAGATAGCTGTGTAGATATTTCCATGTTTACACAGATAGCGGTTTAGATATTTCCATGTTTATACAGATCGCGGTGTAGATATTTCCATGTTTATACAGACCGCGGTGTAGATATTTCCATGTTTATACCGATAGCGGTGCAGATATATCCATGTTTATAGAGATGACGGTGTAGATATTTCCATGTTTATAGAGATGGCGGTGTAGATATTTCCATGTTTATAGAGATAGCGGTGTAGATATATCAATGTTCATAGAGATAGCAGTGAGGATATTTCCATGTTTATACAGATAGCAGTGTAGATATTTCCACTTTTATAGAGATAGCGGTTTAGATATTTCATATTTATACAGAGAGCAGTGTAGATATTTCCATGTTTATACAGATTGCGGTGTAGATATTTCCATGTTTATACAGATAGCGGTGTAGATATTTCCACGTTTATACAGATGGCGGTGTAGATATTTCCATCTTTCTACAAATGGCAGTGTAGATATTTCCATGTTTATAGAGATGGCGGTGTAGATATTTCCATGTTTATATAGATGGCAGTGTAGATATTTTCTTGTTTATGTAGATGGCGTTGTAGATACCTCCATTTTTAAAGAGATGGCGGTGTGTATATTTCCATCTTGATGGAGATGGCGGTGTAGATATTTCCAAGTTTATACAGATAGCGATGTAGTTATTTCCATGTTTATAGATATAGCGGAGTAGATATTTCCATGTTTCTACAGATGACTCTGTAGATATTTCCATGTTTCTACAGATGGCAGTGTAGATATTTCCATGTTTATAGAGATAGCGGTGTAGTTATTTCCATGTTTATAGAGATAGCGGTGTAGATATTTCCAGGTTTCTACAGATGACTGTGTAGATATTTCCATGTTTGTACAGATGGCAGTGTAGATACTTCCATGTTTATAGAGATAGAAGTGTAGATATTTTCATGTTTATACGTATTGCGGTGGAGATTTGTCCATGTTTATACAGATAGCAATGGAGATATTTCCACGTTAATACACATAGCAGTGTAGATATTTCCATGTTTATACAGATAGCGTTGCAGATATTTCCATGTTTATACAGATGGCTGTGCCGATATTTCCATGTTTATACAGAGTTCTCTGTAGATATTTCCATGTTTATATAGATGACAGTGCAGATATTTCCATTTTTATACAGATGTCTGTGTAGATATTTCCATGTTTATGCAGATGGCTGTGTAGATATTTCCATGTTTATACAGATGACTTTGTAGGTATTTCCATGTTTATACAGATGGCGGTGTAGATATTTCCATGTTTATAGAGATAGCTGTGTAGATATTTCCATGTTTACACAGATAGCGGTTTAGATATTTCCATGTTTATACAGATCGCGGTGTAGATATTATCATGTTTATACAGATCGCGGTGTAGATATTTCCATGTTTATACCGATAGCGGTGTAGATATTTCCATGTTTATAGAGATGGCGGTGTAGATATTTCCATGTTTATAGAGATGGCGGTGTAGATATTTCCATGTTTATAGAGATGGCGGTGTAGATATTTCCATGTTTATAGAGATAGCGGTGTAGATATATCAATGTTCATAGAGATAGCAGTGAGGATATTTCCATGTTTATACAGATAGCAGTGTAGATATTTCCACTTTTATAGAGATAGCGGTTTAGATATTTCATATTTACACAGAGAGCGGTGTAGATATTTCCATGTTTATACAGATTGCGGTGCAGATATTTCCATGTTTATACAGATAGAGGTGTAGATATTTCCACGTTTATACAGATGGCGTTGTAGATATTTCCATCTTTCTACAAATGGCAGTGTAGATATTTCCATGTTTATAGAGATGGCGGTGTAGGTATTTCCATGTTTATATAGTTGGCAGTGTAGATATTTTCTTGTTTATGTAGATGGCGTTATAGATACCTCCATGTTTAAAGAGATGGCGGTGTGTATATTTCCATGTTGATGGAGATAGCGGTGTAGATATTTCCATGTTTATAGAGATAGCGGTGTAGTTATTTCCATGTTTATAGAGATAGCGGTGTAGATATTTCCAGGTTTCTACAGATGACTGTGTAGATATTTCCATGTTTGTACAGATGGCAGTGTAGATACTTCCATGTTTATAGAGATAGAAGTGTAGATATTTTCATGTTTATACGTATTGCGGTGGAGATTTGTCCATGTTTATACAGATAGCAATGGAGATATTTCCACGTTAATACACATAGCGGTGTAGATATTTCCATGTTTATACAGATAGCGTTGCAGATATTTCCATGTTTATACAGATGGCTGTGCCGATAATTCCATGTTTATACAGAGTTCTCTGTAGATATTTCCATGTTTATATAGATGACAGTGCAGATATATCCAGGTTTATACAGATGGCTGTGTAGATATTTCCATGTTTATGCAGATGGCTGTGTAGATATTTCCATGTTTATACAGATGACTTTGTAGGTATTTCCATGTTTATACAGATGGCGGTGTAGATATTTCCATGTTTATAGAGATAGCTGTGTAGATATTTCCATGTTTACACAGATAGCGGTTTAGATATTTCCATGTTTATACAGATCGCGGTGTAGATATTTCCATGTTTATACAGATCGCGGTGTAGATATTTCCATGTTTATACCGATAGCGGTGTAGATATTTCCATGTTTATACAGATGACGGTGTAGATATTTCCATGTTTATAGAGATGGCGGTGTACATATTTCCATGTTTATAGAGATAGCGTTGTAGATATATCAATTTTCATAGAGATAGCAGTGAGGATATTTCCATGTTTATACAGATAGCAGTGTAGATATTTCCACTTTTATAGAGATAGCGGTTTAGATATTTCCATGTTTATACAGATTGCGGTGTAGATATTTCCATGTTTATACAGATTGCGGTGTATATATTTCCATGTTTATACAGATAGCGGTGTAGATATTTACACGTTTATACAGATGGCGGTGTAGATATTTCCATCTTTCTACAAATGGCAGTGTAGATATTTCCATGTTTATAGAGATGGCGGTGTAGATATTTCCATGTTTATATAGAAGGCAGTGTAGATATTTTCTTGTTTATGTAGATGGCGTTGTAGATACCTCCATGTTTAAAGAGATGGCGGTGTGTATATTTCCATGTTGATGGAGATAGCGGTGTAGATATTTCCATGTTTATAGAGATAGAAGTGTAGATATTTTCATGTTTATACATATTGCGGTGGAGATTTGTCCATGTTTATACAGATAGCTATGGAGATATTTCCACGTTGATACACATAGCAGTGTAGATATTTCCATGTTTATACAGATAGCGTTGTAGATATTTCCATGTTTATACAGATGGCTGTGCCGATATTTCCATGTTTATACAGAGTTCTCTGTAGATATTTCCATGTTGATATAGATGACAGTGCAGATATTTCCAGGTTTATACAGATGGCTGTGTAGATATTTCCATGTTTATACAGATGGCTGTGTAGATATTTCCATGTTTATACAGATGACTTTGTATGTATTTCCATGTTTATACAGATGGCGGTGTAGATATTTCCATGTTTATAGAGATAGCTGTGTAGATATTTCCATGTTTACACAGATAGCGGTTTAGATATTTCCATGTTTATACAGATCGCGGTGTAGATATTTCCATGTTTATACAGATCGCGGTGTAGATATTTCCATGTTTATACAGATAGCGGTTTAGATATTTCCATGTTTATACAGATGACGGTGTAGATATTTCCATGTTTATAGAGATGGCGGTGTAGATAGTTCCATGTTTATAGAGATAGCGGTGTAGATATATCAATGTTCATAGAGATAGCAGTGAGGATATTTCCATGTTTATACAGATAGCAGTGTAGATATTTCCACTTTTATAGAGATAGCGGTTTAGATATTTCATATGTATACAGAGAGTGGTGTAGATATTTCCATGTTTATACAGATTGTGGTGTAGATATTTCCATGTTTATACAGATAGCTGTGTAGATATTTCCACGTTTATACAGATGGCGGTGTAGATATTTCCATCTTTCTACAAATGGCAGTGTAGATATTTCCATGTTTACAGAGATGGCGGTGTAGATATTTCCATGTTTATATAGATGGCAGTATAGATATTTTCTTGTTTATGTACAAGGCGTTGTAGATAACTCCATGTTTAAAGAGATGGCGGTGTGTATATTTCCATGTTGATGGAGATAGCGGTGTAGATATTTCCATGTTTATAGAGATAGCGGTGTAGTTATTTCCATGTTTATAGAGATAGCGGTGTAGATATTTCCATGTTTCTACAGATGACTGTGTAGATATTTCCATGTTTGTACAGATGGCAGTGTAGATATTTCCATGTTTATAGAGATAGATGTGTAGGTATTTTCATGTTTATACATATTGCGGTGGAGATTTGTCCATGTTTATACAGATAGCAATGGAGATATTTCCAAGTTAATACACATAGCGGTGTAGATATTTCCATGTTTATACAGATAGCGTTGTAGATATTTCCATGTTTATACAGATGGCTGTTCCGATATTTCCATGTTTATACAGAGTTCTCTGTAGATATTTCCATGTTTATATAGATGACAGTGCAGATATTTCCATGTTTATACAGATGGCTGTGTAGATATTTCCATGTTTATACAGATGACTTTGTAGGTATTTCCATGTTTATACAGATGGCGGTGTAGATATTTCCATGTTTATAGAGATAGCTGTGTAGATATTTCCATGTTTATACAGATAGCGGTTTAGATATTTCCATGTTTATACAGATGACGGTGTAGATATTTCCATGTTTATAGAGATGGCGGTGTAGATAGTTCCATGTTTATAGAGATAGCGGTGTAGATATATCAATGTTCATAGAGATAGCAGTGAGGATATTTCCATGTTTATACAGATAGCAGTGTAGATATTTCCACTTTTATAGAGATAGCGGTTTAGATATTTCATATTTATACAGAGAGCGGTGTAGATATTTCCATGTTTATACAGATTGCGGTGTAGATATTTCCATGTTTATACAGATAGCTGTGTAGATATTTCCACGTTTATACAGGTGGCGGTGTAGATATTTCCATCTTTCTACAAATGGCAGTGTAGATATTTCCATGTTTACAGAGATGGCGGTGTAGATATTTCCATGTTTATATAGATGGCAGTGTAGATATTTTCTTGTTTATGTAGATGGCGTTGTAGATACCTCCATGTTTAAAGAGATGGCGGTGTGTATATTTCCATGTTGATGGAGATGGCGGTGTAGATATTTCCATGTTTATAGAGATAGCGGTGTAGTTATTTCCATGTTTATAGAGATAGCGGTGTGGATATTTCCAGGTTTCTACAGATGACTGTGTAGATATTTCCATGTTTGTACAGATGGCAGTGTGGATACTTCCATGTTTATAGAGATAGAAGTGTAGATATTTTCATGTTTATACGTATTGCGGTGGAGATTTGTCCATGTTTACACAGATAGCAATGGAGATATTTCCACGTTAATACACATAGCAGTGTAGATATTTCCATGTTTATACAGATAGCGTTGCAGATATTTCCATGTTTATACAGATGGCTGTGCCGATATTTCCATGTTTATACAGAGTTCTCTGTAGATATTTCCATGATTATATAGATGACAGTGCAGATATTTCCAGGTTTATACAGATGTCTGTGTAGATATTTCCATGTTTATGCAGATGGCTGTGTAGATATTTCCATGTTTATACAGATGACTTTGTAGGTATTTCCATGTTTATACAGATGGCGGTGTAGATATTTCCATGTTTATAGAGATAGCTGGGTAGATATTTCCATGTTTACACAGATAGCGGTTTAGATATTTCCATGTTTATACAGATCGCGGTGTAGATATTTCCATGTTTATACAGATCGCGGTGTAGATATTTCCATGTTTATACCGATAGCGGTGTAGATATTTCCATGTTTATAGAGATGGCGGTGTAGATATTTCCATGTTTATAGAGATGGCGGTGTAGATATTTCCATGTTTATAGAGATGGCGGTGTAGATATTTCCATGTTTATAGAGATAGCGGTGTAGATATCTCAATGTTCATAGAGATAGCAGTGAGGATATTTCCATGTTTATACAGATAGCAGTGTAGATATTTCCACTTTTATTGAGATAGCGGTTTAGATATTTCATATTTATACAGAGAGCGGTGTAGATATTTCCATGTTTATACAGATTGCGGTGCAGATATTTCCATGTTTATACAGATAGAGGTGTAGATATTTCCACGTTTATACAGATGGCGTTGTAGATATTTCCATCTTTCTACAAATGGCAGTGTAGATATTTCCATGTTTATAGAGATGGCGGTGTAGGTATTTCCATGTTTATATAGATGGCAGTGTAGATATTTTCTTGTTTATGTAGATGGCGTTATAGATACCTCCATGTTTAAAGAGATGGCGGTGTGTATATTTCCATGTTGATGGAGATAGCGGTGTAGATATTTCCATGTTTATAGAGATAGCGGTGTAGTTATTTCCATGTTTATAGAGATAGCGGTGTAGATATTTCCAGGTTTCTACAGATGACTGTGTAGATATTTCCATGTTTGTACAGATGGCAGTGTAGATACTTCCATGTTTATAGAGATAGAAGTGTAGATATTTTCATGTTTATACGTATTGCGGTGGAGATTTGTCCATGTTTATACAGATAGCAATGGAGATATTTCCACGTTAATACACATAGCGGTGTAGATATTTCCATGTTTATACAGATAGCGTTGCAGATATTTCCATGTTTATACAGATGGCTGTGCCGATAATTCCATGTTTATACAGAGTTCTCTGTAGATATTTCCATGTTTATATAGATGACAGTGCAGATATATCCAGGTTTATACAGATGGCTGTGTAGATATTTCCATGTTTATGCAGATGGCTGTGTAGATATTTCCATGTTTATACAGATGACTTTGTAGGTATTTCCATATTTATACAGATGGCGGTGTAGATATTTCCATGTTTATAGAGATAGCTGTGTAGATATTTCCATGTTTACACAGATAGCGGTTTAGTTATTTCCATGTTTATACAGATCGCGGTGTAGATATTTCCATGTTTAAACAGATCGCGGTGTAGATATTTCCATGTTTATACCGATAGCGGTGTAGATATTTCCATGTTTATACAGATGACGGTGTAGATATTTCCATGTTTATAGAGATGGCGGTGTACATATTTCCATGTTTATAGAGATAGCGTTGTAGATATATCAATTTTCATAGAGATAGCAGTGAGGATATTTCCATGTTTATACAGATAGCAGTGTAGATATTTCCACTTTTATAGAGATAGCGGTTTAGATATTTCCATGTTTATACAGATTGCGGTGTAGATATTTCCATGTTTATACAGATTGCGGTGTATATATTTCCATGTTTATACAGATAGCGGTGTATATATTTCCACGTTTATACAGATGGCGGTGTAGATATTTCCATCTTTCTACAAATGGCAGTGTAGATATTTCCATGTTTATAGAGATGGCGGTGTAGATATTTCCATGTTTATATAGATGGCAGTGTAGATATTTTCTTGTTTATGTAGATGGCGTTGTAGATACCTCCATGTTTAAAGAGATGGCGGTGTGTATATTTCCATGTTGATGGAGATAGCGGTGTAGATATTTCCATGTTTATAGAGATAGAAGTGTAGATATTTTCATGTTTATACATATTGCGGTGGAGATTTGTCCATGTTTACACAGATAGCTATGGAGATATTTCCACGTTGATACACATAGCAGTGTAGATATTTCCATGTTTATACAGATAGCGTTGTAGATATTTCCATGTTTATACAGATGGCTGTGCCGATATTTCCATGTTCATACAGAGTTCTCTGTAGATATTTCCATGTTGATATAGATGACAGTGCAGATATTTCCAGGTTTATACAGATGGCTGTGTAGATATTTCCATGTTTATACAGATGGCTGTGTAGATATTTCCATGTTTATACAGATGACTTTGTATGTATTTCCATGTTTATACAGATGGCGGTGTAGATATTTCCATGTTTATAGAGATAGCTGTGTAGATATTTCCATGTTTACACAGATAGCGGTTTAGATATTTCCATGTTTATACAGATCGCGGTGTAGATATTTCCATGTTTATACAGATCGCGGTGTAGATATTTCCATGTTTATACAGATAGCGGTTTAGATATTTCCATGTTTATACAGATGACGGTGTAGATATTTCCATGTTTATAGAGATGGCGGTGTAGATAGTTCCATGTTTATAGAGATAGCGGTGTAGATATATCAATGTTCATAGAGATAGCAGTGAGGATATTTCCATGTTTATACAGATAGCAGTGTAGATATTTCCACTTTTATAGAGATAGCGGTTTAGATATTTCATATGTATACAGAGAGTGGTGTAGATATTTCCATGTTTATACAGATTGTGGTGTAGATATTTCCATGTTTATACAGATAGCTGTGTAGATATTTCCACGTTTATACAGATGGCGGTGTAGATATTTCCATCTTTCTACAAATGGCAGTGTAGATATTTCCATGTTTACAGAGATGGCGGTGTAGATATTTCCATGTTTATATAGATGGCAGTATAGATATTTTCTTGTTTATGTACATGGCGTTGTAGATAACTCCATGTTTAAAGAGATGGCGGTGTGTATATTTCCATGTTGATGGAGATAGCGGTGTAGATATTTCCATGTTTATAGTGATAGCGGTGTAGTTATTTCCATGTTTATAGAGATAGCGGTGTAGATATTTCCAGGTTTCTACAGATGACTGTGTAGATATTTCCATGTTTGTACAGATGGCAGTGTAGATACTTCCATGTTTATAGAGATAGAAGTGTAGATATTTTCATGTTTATACAGATAGCGTTGCAGATATTTCCATGTTTATACAGATGGCTGTGCCGATAATTCCATGTTTATACAGAGTTCTCTGTAGATATTTCCATGTTTATATAGATGACAGTGCAGATATTTCCATGTTTATGCAGATGGCTGTGTAGATATTTCCATGTTTATACAGATGACTTTGTAGGTATTTCCATGTTTATACAGATGGCGGTGTAGATATTTCCATGTTTATAGAGATAGCTGTGTAGATATTTCCATGTTTACACAGATAGCGGTTTAGATATTTCCATGTTTATACAGATCGCGGTGTAGATATTTCCATGTTTATACAGATCGCGGTGTAGATATTTCCATGTTTATACCGATAGCGGTGTAGATATTTCCATGTTTATACAGATGACGGTGTAGATATTTCCATGTTTATAGAGATGGCGGTGTAGATATTTCCATGTTTATAGAGATAGCGTTGTAGATATATCAATGTTCATAGAGATAGCAGTGAGGATATTTCCATGTTTATACAGATAGCAGTGTAGATATTTCCACTTTTATAGAGATAGCGGTTTAGATATTTCATATTTATACAGAGAGCGGTGTAGATATTTCCATGTTTATACAGATTGCGGTGTATATATTTCCATGTTTATACAGATAGCGGTGTAGATATTTCCACGTTTATACAGATGGCGGTGTAGATATTTCCATCTTTCTACAAATGGCAGTGTAGATATTTCCATGTTTATAGAGATGGCGGTGTAGATATTTCCATGTTTATATAGATGGCAGTGTAGATATTTTCTTGTTTATGTTGATGGCGTTGTAGATACCTCCATGTTTAAAGAGATGGCGGTGTGTATATTTCCATGTTGATGGAGATAGCGGTGTAGATATTTCCATGTTTATAGAGATAGAAGTGTAGATATTTTCATGTTTATACATATTGCGGTGGAGATTTGTCCATTTTTATACAGATAGCTATGGAGATATTTCCACGTTGATACACATAGCAGTGTAGATATTTCCATGTTTATACAGATAGCGTTGTAGATATTTCCATGTTTATACAGATGGCTGTGCCGATATTTCCATGTTTATACAGAGTTCTCTGTAGATATTTCCATGTTGATATAGATGACAGTGCAGATATTTCCAGGTTTATACAGAAGGCTGTGTAGATATTTCCATGTTTATACAGATGGCTGTGTAGATATTTCCATGTTTATACAGATGACTTTGTAGGTATTTCCATGTTTATACAGATGGCGGTGTAGATATTTCCATGTTTATAGAGATAGCTGTGTAGATATTTCCATGTTTACACAGATAGCAGTTTAGATATTTCCATGTTTATACAGATCGCGGTGTAGATATTTCCATGTTTATACAGATCGCGGTGTAGATATTTCCATGTTTATACCGATAGCGGTGTAGATATTTCCATGTTTATACAGATGGCGGTGTAGATATTTCCATGTTTATAGAGATGGCGGTGTAGATATTTCCATGTTTATAGAGATAGCGGTGTAGATATATCAATGTGCATAGAGATAGCAGTGAGGATATTTCCATGTTTATACAGATAGCAGTGTAGATATTTCCACGTTTATACAGATGGCGGTGTAGATATTTCCATCTTTCTACAAATGGCAGTGTAGATATTTCCATGTTTATAGAGATGACGGTGTAGATATTTCCATGTTTATATAGATGGCAGTGTAGATATTTCCATGTTTATAGAGATGGCGGTGTAGACATTTCCATGTTTATATAGATGGCAGTGTAGATATTTTCTTGTTTATGTAGATGGCGTTGTAGATACCTCCATTTTTAAAGAGATGGCGGTGTGTATATTTCCATGTTGATGGAGATAGCGGTGTAGATATTTCCATGTTTATAGAGATAGCGGTGTAGATATTTCCATGTTTCTACAGATGACTGTGTAGATATTTCCATGTTTGTACAGATGGCAGTGTAGATATTTCCATGTTTATAGAGATAGAAGTGTAGATATTTTGATGTTTATACATATTGCGGTGGAGATTTGTCCATGTTTATACAGATAGCAATGGAGATATTTCCACGTTGATACACATAGCGGTGTAGATATTTCCATGTTTATACAGATAGCGTTGTAGATATTTCCATGTTTATACAGATGGCTGAGCCGATATTTCCATGTTTATACAGACTTCTCCGTAGATATTTCCATGTTTATATAGATGACAGTGCAGATATTTCCAGGTTTATACAGATGGCTGTGTAGATATTTCCATCTTTATACAGACGGCTGTGTAGTTATTTCCATGTTTATACAGATGACTTTGTAGGTATTTCCATGTTTATACAGATGGCGGTGTAGATATTTCCATGTTTATAGAGATAGCTGTGTAGATATTTCCATGTTTACACAGATAGCGGTTTAGATATTTCCATGTTTATACAGATCGCGGTGTAGATATTTCCATGTTTATACAGACCGCGGTGTAGATATTTCCATGTTTATACCGATAGCGGTGCAGATATATCCATGTTTATAGAGATGACGGTGTACATATTTCCATGTTTATAGAGATGGCGGTGTAGATATTTCCATGTTTATAGAGATAGCGGTGTAGATATATCAATGTTCATAGAGATAGCAGTGAGGATATTTCCATGTTTATACAGATAGCAGTGTAGATATTTCCACTTTTATAGAGATAGCGGTTTAGATATTTCATATTTATACAGAGAGCAGTGTAGATATTTCCATGTTTATACAGATTGCGGTGTAGATATTTCCATGTTTATACAGATAGCGGTGTAGATATTTCCACGTTTATACAGATGGCGGTGTAGATATTTCCATCTTTCTACAAATGGCAGTGTAGATATTTCCATGTTTATAGAGATGGCGGTGTAGATATTTCCATGTTTATATAGATGGCAGTGTAGATATTTTCTTGTTTATGTAGATGGCGTTTTAGATACCTCCATTTTTAAAGAGATGGCGGTGTGTATATTTCCATCTTGATGGAGATGGCGGTGTAGATATTTCCAAGTTTATACAGATAGCGATGTAGTTATTTCCATGTTTATAGAGATAGCGGAGTAGATATTTCCATGTTTCTACAGATGACTCTGTAGATATTTCCATGTTTCTACAGATGGCAGTGTAGATATTTCCATGTTTATAGAGATAGCGGTGTAGTTATTTCCATGTTTATAGAGATAGCGGTGTAGATATTTCCAGGTTTCTACAGATGACTGTGTAGATATTTCCATGTTTGTACCGATGGCAGTGTAGATACTTCCATGTTTATAGAGATAGAAGTGTAGATATTTTCATGTTTATACGTATTGCGGTGGAGATTTGTCCATGTTTATACAGATAGCAATGGAGATATTTCCACGTTAATACACATAGCAGTGTAGATATTTCCATGTTTATACAGATAGCGTTGCAGATATTTCCATGTTTATACAGATGGCTGTGCCGATATTTCCATGTTTATACAGAGTTCTCTGTAGATATTTCCATGTTTATATAGATGACAGTGCAGATATTTCCATTTTTATACAGATGTCTGTGTAGATATTTCCATGTTTATGCAGATGGCTGTGTAGATATTTCCATGTTTATACAGATGACTTTGTAGGTATTTCCATGTTTATACAGATGGCGGTGTAGATATTTCCATGTTTATAGAGATAGCTGTGTAGATATTTCCATGTTTACACAGATAGCGGTTTAGATATTTCCATGTTTATACAGATCGCGGTGTAGATATTATCATGTTTATACAGATCGCGGTGTAGATATTTCCATGTTTATACTGATAGCGGTGTAGATATTTCCATGTTTATAGAGATGGCGGTGTAGATATTTCCATGTTTATAGAGATGGCGGTGTAGATATTTCCATGTTTATAGAGATGGCGGTGTAGATATTTCCATGTTTATAGAGATAGCGGTGTAGATATATCAATGTTCATAGAGATAGCAGTGAGGATATTTCCATGTTTATACAGATAGCAGTGTAGATATTTCCACTTTTATAGAGATAGCGGTTTAGATATTTCATATTTACACAGAGAGCGGTGTAGATATTTCCATGTTTATACAGATTGCGGTGCAGATATTTCCATGTTTATACAGATAGAGGTGTAGATATTTCCACGTTTATACAGATGGCGTTGTAGATATTTCCATCTTTCTACAAATGGCAGTGTAGATATTTCCATGTTTATAGAGATGGCGGTGTAGGTATTTCCATGTTTATATAGTTGGCAGTGTAGATATTTTCTTGTTTATGTAGATGGCGTTATAGATACCTCCATGTTTAAAGAGATGGCGGTGTGTATATTTCCATGTTGATGGAGATAGCGGTGTAGATATTTCCATGTTTATAGAGATAGCGGTGTAGTTATTTCCATGTTTATAGAGATAGCGGTGTAGATATTTCCAGGTTTCTACAGATGACTGTGTAGATATTTCCATGTTTGTACAGATGGCAGTGTAGATACTTCCATGTTTATAGAGATAGAAGTGTAGATATTTTCATGTTTATACGTATTGCGGTGGAGATTTGTCCATGTTTATACAGATAGCAATGGAGATATTTCCACGTTAATACACATAGCGGTGTAGATATTTCCATGTTTATACAGATAGCGTTGCAGATATTTCCATGTTTATACAGATGGCTGTGCCGATAATTCCATGTTTATACAGAGTTCTCTGTAGATATTTCCATGTTTATATAGATGACAGTGCAGATATATCCAGGTTTATACAGATGGCTGTGTAGATATTTCCATGTTTATGCAGATGGCTGTGTAGATATTTCCATGTTTATACAGATGACTTTGTAGGTATTTCCATGTTTATACAGATGGCGGTGTAGATATTTCCATGTTTATAGAGATAGCTGTGTAGATATTTCCATGTTTACACAGATAGCGGTTTAGATATTTCCATGTTTATACAGATCGCGGTGTAGATATTTCCATGTTTATACAGATCGCGGTGTAGATATTTCCATGTTTATACCGATAGCGGTGTAGATATTTCCATGTTTATACAGATGACGGTGTAGATATTTCCATGTTTATAGAGATGGCGGTGTACATATTTCCATGTTTATAGAGATAGCGTTGTAGATATATCAATTTTCATAGAGATAGCAGTGAGGATATTTCCATGTTTATACAGATAGCAGTGTAGATATTTCCACTTTTATAGAGATAGCGGTTTAGATATTTCCATGTTTATACAGATTGCGGTGTAGATATTTCCATGTTTATACAGATTGCGGTGTATATATTTCCATGTTTATACAGATAGCGGTGTAGATATTTACACGTTTATACAGATGGCGGTGTAGATATTTCCATCTTTCTACAAATGGCAGTGTAGATATTTCCATGTTTATAGAGATGGCGGTGTAGATATTTCCATGTTTATATAGATGGCAGTGTAGATATTTTCTTGTTTATGTAGATGGCGTTGTAGATACCTCCATGTTTAAAGAGATGGCGGTGTGTATATTTCCATGTTGATGGAGATAGCGGTGTAGATATTTCCATGTTTATAGAGATAGAAGTGTAGATATTTTCATGTTTATACATATTGCGGTGGAGATTTGTCCATGTTTATACAGATAGCTATGGAGATATTTCCACGTTGATACACATAGCAGTGTAGATATTTCCATGTTTATACAGATAGCGTTGTAGATATTTCCATGTTTATACAGATGGCTGTGCCGATATTTCCATGTTTATACAGAGTTCTCTGTAGATATTTCCATGTTGATATAGATGACAGTGCAGATATTTCCAGGTTTATACAGATGGCTGTGTAGATATTTCCATGTTTATACAGATGGCTGTGTAGATATTTCCATGTTTATACAGATGACTTTGTATGTATTTCCATGTTTATACAGATGGCGGTGTAGATATTTCCATGTTTATAGAGATAGCTGTGTAGATATTTCCATGTTTACACAGATAGCGGTTTAGATATTTCCATGTTTATACAGATCGCGGTGTAGATATTTCCATGTTTATACAGATCGCGGTGTAGATATTTCCATGTTTATACAGATAGCGGTTTAGATATTTCCATGTTTATACAGATGACGGTGTAGATATTTCCATGTTTATAGAGATGGCGGTGTAGATAGTTCCATGTTTATAGAGATAGCGGTGTAGATATATCAATGTTCATAGAGATAGCAGTGAGGATATTTCCATGTTTATACAGATAGCAGTGTAGATATTTCCACTTTTATAGAGATAGCGGTTTAGATATTTCATATGTATACAGAGAGTGGTGTAGATATTTCCATGTTTATACAGATTGTGGTGTAGATATTTCCATGTTTATACAGATAGCTGTGTAGATATTTCCACGTTTATACAGATGGCGGTGTAGATATTTCCATCTTTCTACAAATGGCAGTGTAGATATTTCCATGTTTACAGAGATGGCGGTGTAGATATTTCCATGTTTATATAGATGGCAGTATAGATATTTTCTTGTTTATGTACAAGGCGTTGTAGATAACTCCATGTTTAAAGAGATGGCGGTGTGTATATTTCCATGTTGATGGAGATAGCGGTGTAGATATTTCCATGTTTATAGAGATAGCGGTGTAGTTATTTCCATGTTTATAGAGATAGCGGTGTAGATATTTCCATGTTTCTACAGATGACTGTGTAGATATTTCCATGTTTGTACAGATGGCAGTGTAGATATTTCCATGTTTATAGAGATAGATGTGTAGGTATTTTCATGTTTATACATATTGCGGTGGAGATTTGTCCATGTTTATACAGATAGCAATGGAGATATTTCCACGTTAATACACATAGCGGTGTAGATATTTCCATGTTTATACAGATAGCGTTGTAGATATTTCCATGTTTATACAGATGGCTGTTCCGATATTTCCATGTTTATACAGAGTTCTCTGTAGATATTTCCATGTTTATATAGATGACAGTGCAGATATTTCCATGTTTATACAGATGGCTGTGTAGATATTTCCATGTTTATACAGATGACTTTGTAGGTATTTCCATGTTTATACAGATGGCGGTGTAGATATTTCCATGTTTATAGAGATAGCTGTGTAGATATTTCCATGTTTACACAGATAGCGGTTTAGATATTTCCATGTTTATACAGATCGCGGTGTAGATATTTCCATGTTTATACAGATCGCGGTGTAGATATTTCCATGTTTATAGAGATGGCGGTGTAGATATTTCCATGTTTATAGAGATAGCGGTGTAGATATATCAATGTGCATAGAGATAGCAGTGAGGATATTTCCATGTTTATACAGATAGCAGTGTAGATATTTCCACTTTTATAGAGATAGCGGTTTAGATATTTCATATTTAAACAGAGAGCGGTGTAGATATTTCCATGTTTATACAGATTGTGGTGTAGATATTTCCATGTTTATACAGATAGAGGTGTAGATATTTCCACGTTTTTACAGATGGCTGTGTAGATATTTCCATCTTTCTACAAATGGCAGTGTAGATATTTCCATGTTTATAGAGATGGCGGTGTAGATATTTCCATGTTTATATAGATGGCAGTGTAGATATTTTCTTGTTTATGTAGATGGCGTTGTAGATACCTCCATGTTTAAAGTGATGGCGGTGTGTATATTTCCATGTTGATGGAGATAGCGATGTAGATATTTCCATGTTTATAGAGATAGCGGTGTAGTTATTTCCATGTTTATAGAGATAGCGGTGTAGGTATTTCCATGTTTCTACAGATGACTGTGTAGATATTTCCATGTTTGTACAGATGGCAGTGTAGATATTTCCATGTTTATAGAGATAGAAGTGTAGATATTTTCATGTTTATACATATTGCAGTGGAGATTTGTCCATGTTTATACAGATAGCAATGGAGATATTTCCACGTTAATACACATAGCGGTGTAGATATTTCCATGTTTATACAGATAGCGTTGTAGATATTTCCATGTTTATACAGATGGCTGTGCCGATATTTCCATGTTTATACAGAGTTCTCTGTAGATATTTCCATGTTTATATAGATGACAGTGCAGATATTTCCAGGTTTATACAGATGGCTGTGTAGATATTTCCATGTTGATACAGATGGCTGTGTAGATATTTCCATGTTTATACAGATGACTTTGTAGGTATTTCCATGTTTATACAGATGGCGGTGTAGATATTTCCATGTTTATAGAGATAGCTGTGTAGATATTTCCATGTTTACACAGATAGCGGTTTAGATATTTCCATGTTTATACAGATCGCGGTGTAGATATTTCCATGTTTATACAGATAGCGGTGTAGATATTTCCATGTTTATACAGATGACGGTGTAGATATTTCCATGTTTATAGAGATGGCGGTGTAGATATTTCCATGTTTATAGAGATAGCGGTGTAGATATATCAATGTGCATAGAGATAGCAGTGAGGATATTTCCATGTTTATACAGATAGCAGTGTAGATATTTCCACTTTTATAGAGATAGCGGTTTAGATATTTCATATTTATACAGAGAGCGGTGTAGATATTTCCATGTTTATACAGATTGCGGTGTAGATATTTCCATGTTTATACAGATAGCGGTGTAGATATTTCCACGTTTTTACAGATGGCGGTGTAGATATTTCCATCTTTCTACAAATGGCAGTGTAGATATTTCCATGTTTATAGAGATGGCGGTGTAGATATTTCCATGTTTATATAGATGGCAGTGTAGATATTTTCTTGTTTATGTAGATGGCGTTGTAGATACCTCCATGTTTAAAGTGATGGCGGTGTGTATATTTCCATGTTGATGGAGATAGCGATGTAGATATTTCCATGTTTATAGAGATAGCGGTGTAGTTATTTCCATGTTTATAGAGATAGCGGTGTAGATATTTCCATGTTTCTGCAGATGACTGTGTAGATATTTCCATGTTTGTACAGATGGCAGTGTAGATATTTCCATGTTTATAGAGGTAGAAGTGTAGATATTTTCATCTTTATACATATTGCGGTGGAGATTTGTCCATGTTTATACACATAGCAATGGAGATATTTCCACGTTGATACACATAGCGGTGTAGATATTTCCATGTTTATACAGATAGCGTTGTAGATATTTCCATGTTTATACAGATGGCTGTGCCGATATTTCCATGTTTATACAGAGTTCTCTGTAGATATTTCCATGTTTATATAGATGACAGTGCAGATATTTCCAGGTTTATACAGATGGCTGTGTAGATATTTCCATGTTTATACAGATGGCTGTGTAGATATTTCCATGTTTATACAGATGACGGTGTAGATATTTCCATGTTTATAGAGATAGCTGTGTAGATATTTCCATGTTTACACAGATAGCGGTTTAGATATTTCCATGTTTATACAGATCGCGGTGAAGATATTCCCATGTTTATACAGATCGCGGTGTAGATATTTCCATGTTTATACAGATAGCGGTGTAGATATTTCCATGTTTATACAGATGACGGTGTAGATATTTCCATGTTTATAGAGATGGCGGTGTAGATATTTCCATGTTTATAGCGATAGCGGTGTAGATATATCAATGTTCATAGAGATAGCAGTGAGGATATTTCCATGTTTATACAGATAGCAGTGTAGATATTTCCACTTTTATAGAGATAGCGGTTTAGATATTTCATATTTATACAGAGAGTGGTGTAGATATTTCCATGTTTATACAGATTGAGGTGTAGATATTTCCATGTTTATACAGATAGCGGTGTAGATATTTCGTTTATACAGATGGCGGTGTAGATATTTCCATCTTTCTACAAATGGCAGTGTAGATATTTCCATGTTTATAGAGATGACGGTGTAGATATTTCCATGTTTATATAGATGGCAGTGTAGATATTTCCATGTTTATAGAGATGGCGGTGTAGACATTTCCATGTTTATATAGATGGCAGTGTAGATATTTTCTTGTTTATGTAGATGGCGTTGTAGATACCTCCATGTTTAAAGAGATGGCGGTGTGTATATTTCCATGTTGATGGAGATAGCGGTGTAGATATTTCCATGTTTATAGAGATAGCGGTGTAGTTATTTCCATGTTTATAGAGATAGCGGTGTAGATATTTCCATGTTTCTACAGATGACTGTGTAGATATTTCCATGTTTGTACAGATGGCAGTGTAGATATTTCCATGTTTATAGAGATAGAAGTGTAGATATTTTGATGTTTATACATATTGCGGTGGAGATTTGTCCATGTTTATACAGATAGCAATGGAGATATTTCCACGTTGATACACATAGCGGTGTAGATATTTCCATGTTTATACAGATAGCGTTGCAGATATTTCCATGTTTATACAGATGGCTGTGCCGATATTTCCATGTTTATACAGAGTTCTCTGTAGATATTTCCATGTTTATATAGATGACAGTGCAGATATTTCCAGGTTTATACAGATGTCTGTGTAGATATTTCCATGTTTATGCAGATGGCTGTGTAGATATTTCCATGTTTATACAGATGACTTTGTAGGTATTTCCATGTTTATACAGATGGCGGTGTAGATATTTCCATGTTTATAGAGATAGCTGGGTAGATATTTCCATGTTTACACAGATAGCGGTTTAGATATTTCCATGTTTATACAGATCGCGGTGTAGATATTTCCATGTTTATACAGATCGCGGTGTAGATATTTCCATGTTTATACCGATAGCGGTGTAGATATTTCCATGTTTATAGAGATGGCGGTGTAGATATTTCCATGTTTATAGAGATGGCGGTGTAGATATTTCCATGTTTATAGAGATGGCGGTGTAGATATTTCCATGTTTATAGAGATGGCGGTGTAGATATTTCCATGTTTATAGAGATAGCGGTGTAGATATATCAATGTTCATAGAGATAGCAGTGAGGATATTTCCATGTTTAAACAGATAGCAGTGTAGATATTTCCACTTTTATAGAGATAGCGGTTTAGATATTTCATATTTATACAGAGAGCGGTGTAGATATTTCCATGTTTATACAGATTGCGGTGCAGATATTTCCATGTTTATACAGATAGAGGTGTAGATATTTCCACGTTTATACAGATGGCGGTGTAGATATTTCCATCTTTCTACAAATGGCAGTGTAGATATTTCCATGTTTATAGAGATGGCGGTGTAGGTATTTCCATGTTTATATAGATGGCAGTGTAGATATTTTCTTGTTTATGTAGATGGCGTTATAGATACCTCCATGTTTAAAGAGATGGCGGTGTGTATATTTCCATGTTGATGGAGATAGCGGTGTAGATATTTCCATGTTTATAGAGATAGCGGTGTAGTTATTTCCATGTTTATAGAGATAGCGGTGTAGATATTTCCAGGTTTCTACAGATGACTGTGTAGATATTTCCATGTTTGTACAGATGGCAGTGTAGATACTTCCATGTTTATAGAGATAGAAGTGTAGATATTTTCATGTTTATACGTATTGCAGTGGAGATTTGTCCATGTTTATACAGATAGCAATGGAGATATTTCCACGTTAATACACATAGCGGTGTAGATATTTCCATGTTGATACAGATAGCGTTGCAGATATTTCCATGTTTATACAGATGGCTGTGCCGATAATTCCATGTTTATACAGAGTTCTCTGTAGATATTTCCATGTTTATATAGATGACAGTGCAGATATTTCCAGGTTTATACAGATGGCTGTGTAGATATTTCCATGTTTATGCAGATGGCTGTGTAGATATTTCCATGTTTATACAGATGACTTTGTAGGTATTTCCATGTTTATACAGATGGCGGTGTAGATATTTCCATGTTTATAGAGATAGCTGTGTATATATTTCCATGTTTACACAGATAGCGGTTTAGATATTTCCATGTTTATACAGATCGCGGTGTAGATATTTCCATGTTTATACAGATCGCGGTGTAGATATTTCCATGTTTATACCGATAGCGGTGTAGATATTTCCATGTTTATACAGATGACGGTGTAGATATTTCCATGTTTATAGAGATGGCGGTGTACATATTTCCATGTTTATAGAGATAGCGTTGTAGATATATCAATTTTCATAGAGATAGCAGTGAGGATATTTCCATGTTTATACAGATAGCAGTGTAGATATTTCCACTTTTATAGAGATAGCGGTTTAGATATTTCCATGTTTATACAGATTGCGGTGTAGATATTTCCATGTTTATACAGATTGCGGTGTATATATTTCCATGTTTATACAGATAGCGGTGTAGATATTTCCACGTTTATACAGACGGCGGTGTAGATATTTCCATCTTTCTACAAATGGCAGTGTAGATATTTCCATGTTTATAGAGATGGCGGTGTAGATATTTCCATGTTTATATAGATGGCAGTGTAGATATTTTCTTGTTTATGTAGATGGCGTTGTACATACCTCCATGTTTAAAGAGATGGCGGTGTGTATATTTCCATGTTGATGGAGATAGCGGTGTAGATATTTCCATGTTTATAGAGATAGAAGTGTAGATATTTTCATGTTTATACATATTGCGGTGGAGATTTGTCCATGTTTATACAGATAGCTATGGAGATATTTCCACGTTGATACACATAGCAGTGTAGATATTTCCATGTTTATACAGATAGCGTTGTAGATATTTCCATGTTTATACAGATGGCTGTGCCGATATTTCCATGTTTATACAGAGTTCTCTGTAGATATTTCCATGTTGATATAGATGACAGTGCAGATATTTCCAGGTTTATACAGATGGCTGTGTAGATATTTCCATGTTTATACAGATGGCTGTGTAGATATTTCCATGTTTATACAGATGACTTTGTATGTATTTCCATGTTTATACAGATGGCGGTGTAGATATTTCCATGTTTATAGAGATAGCTGTGTAGATATTTCCATGTTTACACAGATAGCGGTTTAGATATTTCCATGTTTATACAGATCGCGGTGTAGATATTTCCATGTTTATACAGATCGCGGTGTAGATATTTCCATGTTTATACAGATAGCGGTTTAGATATTTCCATGTTTATACAGATGACGGTGTAGATATTTCCATGTTTATAGAGATGGCGGTGTAGATAGTTCCATGTTTATAGAGATAGCGGTGTAGATATATCAGTGTTCATAGAGATAGCAGTGAGGATATTTCCATGTTTATACAGATAGCAGTGTAGATATTTCCACTTTTATAGAGATAGCGGTTTAGATATTTCATATGTATACAGAGAGTGGTGTAGATATTTCCATGTTTATACAGATTGCGGTGTAGATATTTCCATGTTTATACAGATAGCTGTGTAGATATTTCCACGTTTATACAGATGGCGGTGTAGATATTTCCATCTTTCTACAAATGGCAGTGTAGATATTTCCATGTTTACAGAGATGGCGGTGTAGATATTTCCATGTTTATATAGATGGCAGTATAGATATTTTCTTGTTTATGTACATGGCGTTGTAGATAACTCCATGTTTAAAGAGATGGCGGTGTGTATATTTCCATGTTGATGGAGATAGCGGTGTAGATATTTCCATGTTTATAGAGATAGCGGTGTAGTTATTTCCATGTTTATAGAGATAGCGGTGTAGATATTTCCATGTTTCTACAGATGACTGTGTAGATATTTCCATGTTTGTACAGATGGCAGTGTAGATATTTCCATGTTTATAGAGATAGATGTGTAGGTATTTTCATGTTTATACATATTGCGGTGGAGATTTGTCCATGTTTATACAGATAGCAATGGAGATATTTCCACGTTAATACACATAGCGGTGTAGATATTTCCATGTTTATACAGATAGCGTTGTAGATATTTCCATGTTTATACAGATGGCTGTTCCGATATTTCCATGTTTATACAGAGTTCTCTGTAGATATTTCCATGTTTATATAGATGACAGTGCAGATATTTCCATGTTTATACAGATGGCTGTGTAGATATTTCCATGTTTATACAGATGACTTTGTAGGTATTTCCATGTTTATACAGATGGCGGTGTAGATATTTCCATGTTTATAGAGATAGCTGTGTAGATATTTCCATGTTTACACAGATAGCGGTTTAGATATTTCCATGTTTATACAGATCGCGGTGTAGATATTTCCATGTTTATACAGATCGCGGTGTAGATATTTCCATGTTTATACCGATAGCGGTGTAGATATTTCCATGTTTATACAGATGGCGGTGTAGATATTTCCATGTTTATAGAGATGGCGGTGTAGATATTTCCATGTTTATAGAGATAGCAGTGTAGATATATCAATGTGCATAGAGATAGCAGTGAGGATATTTCCATGTTTATACAGATAGCAGTGTAGATATTTCCACTTTTATAGAGATAGCAGTTTAGATATTTCATATTTAAACAGAGAGCGGTGTAGATATTTCCATGTTTATACAGATTGCGGTGTAGATATTTCCATGTTTATACAGATAGCGGTGTAGATATTTCCACGTTTTTACAGATGGCGGTGTAGATATTTCCATCTTTCTACAAATGGCAGTGTAGATATTTCCATGTTTATAGAGATGGCGGTGTAGATATTTCCATGTTTATATAGATGGCAGTGTAGGTATTTTCTTGTTTATGTAGACGGCGTTGTAGATACCTCCATGTTTAAAGTGATGACGGTGTGTATATTTCCATGTTGATGGAGATAGCGATGTAGATATTTCCATGTTTATAGAGATAGCGGTGTAGTTATTTCCATGTTTATAGAGATAGCGGTGTAGGTATTTCCATGTTTCTACAGATGACTGTGTAGATATTTCCATGTTTGTACAGATGGCAGTGTAGATATTTCCATGTTTATAGAGATAGAAGTGTAGATATTTTCATGTTTATACATATTGCAGTGGAGTTTTGTCCATGTTTATACAGATAGCAATGGAGATATTTCCACGTTAATACACATAGCGGTGTAGATATTTCCATGTTTATACAGATAGCGTTGTAGATATTTCCATGTTTATACAGATGGCTGTGCTGATATTTCCATGTTTATACAGAGTTCTCTGTAGATATTTCCATGTTTATATAGATGACAGTGCAGATATTTCCAGGTTTATACAGATGGCTGTGTAGATATTTCCATGTTTATACAGATGGCTGTGTAGATATTTCCATGTTTATACAGATGACTTTGTAGGTATTTCCATGTTTATACAGATGGCGGTGTAGATATTTCCATGTTTATAGAGATAGCTGTGTAGATACTTCCATGTTTACACAGATAGCGGTTTAGATATTTCCATGTTTATACAGATCGCGGTGTAGATATTTCCATGTTTATACAGATAGCGGTGTAGATATTTCCATGTTTATACCGATAGCGGTGTAGATATTTCCATGTTTATAGAGATGGCGGTGTAGATATTTCCATGTTTATAGAGATGGCGGTGTAAATATTTCCATGTTTATAGAGATAGCGGTGTAGATATATCAATGTTCATAGAGATAGCAGTGAGGATATTTCCATGTTTATACAGATAGAAGTGTAGATATTTCCACTTTTATAGAGATAGCGGTTTAGATATTTCATATTTATACAGAGAGCGGTGTAGATATTTCCATGTTTATACAGATTGCGGTGTAGATATTTCCATGTTTATACAGATAGAGGTGTAGATATTTCCACGTTTATACAGATGGCGGTGTAGATATTTCCATCTTTCTACAAATGGCAGTGTAGATATTTCCATGTTTATAGACATGGCGGTGTAGATATTTCCATGTTTATATAGATGGCAGTGTAGATATTTTCTTGTTTATGTAGATGGCGTTGTAGATACCTCCATGTTTAAAGAGATGGCGGTGTGTATATTTCCATGTTGATGGAGATAGCGGTGTAGATATTTCCATGTTTATAGAGATAGCGGTGTAGTTATTTCCATGTTTATAGAGATAGCGGTGTAGATATTTCCAGGTTTCTACAGATGACTGTGTAGATATTTCCATGTTTGTACAGATGGCAGTGTAGATACTTCCATGTTTATAGAGATAGAAGTGTAGATATTTTCATGTTTATACGTATTGCGGTGGAGATTTGTCCATGTTTATACAGATAGCAATGGAGATATTTCCACGTTAATACACATAGCGGTGTAGATATTTCCATGTTTATACAGATAGCGTTGCAGATATTTCCATGTTTATACAGATGGCTGTGCCGATATTTCCATGTTTATACAGAGTTCTCTGTAGATATTTCCATGTTTATATAGATGACAGTGCAGATATTTCCAGGTTTATACAGATGTCTGTGTAGATATTTCCATGTTTATGCAGATGGCTGTGTAGATATTTCCATGTTTATACAGATGACTTTGTAGGTATTTCCATGTTTATACAGATGGCGGTGTAGATATTTCCATGTTTATAGAGATAGCTGTGTAGATATTTCCATGTTTACACAGATAGCGGTTTAGATATTTCCATGTTTATACAGATCGCGGTGTAGATATTTCCATGTTTATACAGATCGCGGTGTAGATATTTCCATGTTTATACCGATAGCGGTGTAGATATTTCCATGTTTATACAAATGACGGTGTAGATATTTCCATGTTTATAGAGATGGCGGTGTACATATTTCCATGTTTATAGAGATAGCGTTGTAGATATATCAAATTTCATAGAGATAGCAGTGAGGATATTTCCATGTTTATACAGATAGCAGTGTAGATATTTCCACTTTTATAGAGATAGCGGTTTAGATATTTCCATGTTTATACAGATTGCGGTGTAGATATTTCCATGTTTATACAGATTGCGGTGTATATATTTCCATGTTTATACAGATAGCGGTGTAGATATTTCCACGTTTATACAGATGGCGGTGTAGATATTTCCATCTTTCTACAAATGGCAGTGTAGATATTTCCATGTTTATAGAGATGGCGGTGTAGATATTTCCATGTTCATATAGATGGCAGTGTAGATATTTTCTTGTTTATGTAGATGGCGTTGTAGATACCTCCATGTTTAAAGAGATGGCGGTGTGTATATTTCCATGTTGATGGAGATAGCGGTGTAGATATTTCCATGTTTATAGAGATAGAAGTGTAGATATTTTCATGTTTATACATATTGCGGTGGAGATTTGTCCATGTTTATACAGATAGCTATGGAGATATTTCCACGTTGATACACATAGCAGTGTAGATATTTCCATGTTTATACAGATAGCGTTGTAGATATTTCCATGTTTATACAGATGGCTGTGCCGATATTTCCATGTTTATACAGAGTTCTCTGTAGATATTTCCATGTTGATATAGATGACAGTGCAGATATTTCCAGGTTTATACAGATGGCTGTGTAGATATTTCCATGTTTATACAGATGGCTGTGTAGATATTTCCATGTTTATACAGATGACTTTGTATGTATTTCCATGTTTATACAGATGGCGGTGTAGATATTTCCATGTTTATAGAGATAGCTGTGTAGATATTTCCATGTTTACACAGATAGCGGTTTAGATATTTCCATGTTTATACAGATCGCGGTGTAGATATTTCCATGTTTATACAGATCGCGGTGTAGATATTTCCATGTTTATACAGATAGCGGTTTAGATATTTCCATGTTTATACAGATGACGGTGTAGATATTTCCATGTTTATAGAGATGGCGGTGTAGATAGTTCCATGTTTATAGAGATAGCGGTGTAGATATATCAATGTTCATAGAGATAGCAGTGAGGATATTTCCATGTTTATACAGATAGCAGTGTAGATATTTCCACTTTTATAGAGATAGCGGTTTAGATGTTTCATATGTATACAGAGAGTGGTGTAGATATTTCCATGTTTATACAGATTGCGGTGTAGATATTTCCATGTTTATACAGATAGCTGTGTAGATATTTCCACGTTTATACCGATGGCGGTGTAGATATTTCCATCTTTCTACAAATGGCAGTGTAGATATTTCCATGTTTACAGAGATGGCGGTGTAGATATTTCCATGTTTATATAGATGGCAGTATAGATATTTTCTTGTTTATGTACATGGCGTTGTAGATAACTCCATGTTTAAAGAGATGGCGGTGTGTATATTTCCATGTTGATGGAGATAGCGGTGTAGATATTTCCATGTTTATAGAGATAGCGGTGTAGTTATTTCCATGTTTATAGAGATAGCGGTGTAGATATTTCCATGTTTCTACAGATGACTGTGTAGATATTTCCATGTTTGTACAGATGGCAGTGTAGATATTTCCATGTTTATAGAGATAGATGTGTAGGTATTTTCATGTTTATACATATTGCGGTGGAGATTTGTCCATGTTTATACAGATAGCAATGGAGATATTTCCACGTTAATACACATAGCGGTGTAGATATTTCCATGTTTATACAGATAGCGTTGTAGATATTTCCATGTTTATACAGATGGCTGTTCCGATATTTCCATGTTTATACAGAGTTCTCTGTAGATATTTCCATGTTTATATAGATGACAGTGCAGATATTTCCATGTTTATACAGATGGCTGTGTAGATATTTCCATGTTTATACAGATGACTTTGTAGGTATTTCCATGTTTATACAGATGGCGGTGTAGATATTTCCATGTTTATAGAGATAGCTGTGTAGATATTTCCATGTTTACACAGATAGCGGTTTAGATATTTCCATGTTTATACAGATCGCGGTGTAGATATTTCCATGTTTATACAGATCGCGGTGTAGATATTTCCATGTTTATACCGATAGCGGTGTAGATATTTCCATGTTTATACAGATGGCGGTGTAGATATTTCCATGTTTATAGAGATGGCGGTGTAGATATTTCCATGTTTATAGAGATAGCGGTGTAGATATATCAATGTGCATAGAGATAGCAGTGAGGATATTTCCATGTTTATACAGATAGCAGTGTAGATATTTCCACTTTTATACAGATTGCGGTTTAGATATTTCATATTTAAACAGAGAGCGGTGTAGATATTTCCATGTTTATACAGATTGCGGTGTAGATATTTCCATGTTTATACAGATAGCAGTGTAGATATTTCCACGTTTTTACAGATGGCGGTGTAGATATTTCCATCTTTCTACAAATGGCAGTGTAGATATTTCCATGTTTATAGAGATGGCGGTGTAGATATTTCCATGTTTATATAGATGGCAGTGTAGATATTTTCTTGTTTATGTAGATGGCGTTGTAGATACCTCCATGTTTAAAGTGATGGCGGTGTGTATATTTCCATGTTGATGGAGATAGCGATGTAGATATTTCCATGTTTATAGAGATAGCGGTGTAGTTATTTCCATGTTTATAGAGATAGCGGTGTAGGTATTTCCATGTTTCTACAGATGACTGTGTAGATATTTCCATGTTTGTACAGATGGCAGTGTAGATATTTCCATGTTTATAGAGATAGAAGTCTAGATATTTTCATGTTTATACATATTGCAGTGGAGATTTGTCCATGTTTATACAGATAGCAATGGAGATATTTCCACGTTAATACACATAGCGGTGTAGATATTTCCATGTTTATACAGATAGCGTTGTAGATATTTCCATGTTTATACAGATGGCTGTGCCGATATTTCCATGTTTATACAGAGTTCTCTGTAGATATTTCCATGTTTATATAGATGACAGTGCAGATATTTCCAGGTTTATACAGATGGCTGTGTAGATATTTCCATGTTGATACAGATGGCTGTGTAGATATTTCCATGTTTATACAGATGACTTTGTAGGTATTTCCATGTTTATACAGATGGCGGTGTAGATATTTCCATGTTTATAGAGATAGCTGTGTAGATATTTCCATGTTTACACAGATAGCGGTTTAGATATTTCCATGTTTATACAGATCGCGGTGTAGATATTTCCATGTTTATACAGATAGCGGTGTAGATATTTCCATGTTTATACAGATGACGGTGTAGATATTTCCATGTTTATAGAGATGGCGGTGTAGATATTTCCATGTTTATAGAGATAGCGGTGTAGATATATCAATGTGCATAGAGATAGCAGTGAGGATATTTCCATGTTTATACAGATAGCAGTGTAGATATTTCCACTTTTATAGAGATAGCGGTTTAGATATTTCATATTTATACAGAGAGCGGTGTAGATATTTCCATGTTTATACAGATTGCGGTGTAGATATTTCCATGTTTATACAGATAGCGGTGTAGATATTTCCACGTTTTTACAGATGGCGGTGTAGATATTTCCATCTTTCTACAAATGGCAGTGTAGATATTTCCATGTTTATAGAGATGGCGGTGTAGATATTTCCATGTTTATATAGATGGCAGTGTAGATATTTTCTTGTTTATGTAGATGGCGTTGTAGATACCTCCATGTTTAAAGTGATGGCGGTGTGTATATTTCCATGTTGATGGAGATAGCGATGTAGATATTTCCATGTTTATAGAGATAGCGGTGTAGTTATTTCCATGTTTATAGAGATAGCGGTGTAGATATTTCCATGTTTCTACAGATGACTGTGTAGATATTTCCATGTTTGTACAGATGGCAGTGTAGATATTTCCATGTTTATAGAGATAGAAGTGTAGATATTTTCATCTTTATACATATTGCGGTGGAGATTTGTCCATGTTTATACAGATAGCAATGGAGATATTTCCACGTTGATACACATAGCGGTGTAGATATTTCCATGTTCATACAGATAGCGTTGTAGATATTTCCATGTTTATACAGATGGCTGTGCCGATATTTCCATGTTTATACAGAGTTCTCTGTAGATATTTCCATGTTTATATAGATGACAGTGCAGATATTTCCAGGTTTATACAGATGGCTGTGTAGATATTTCCATGTTTATACAGATGGCTGTGTAGATATTTCCATCTTTATACAGATGACGGTGTAGATATTTCCGTGTTTATAGAGATAGCTGTGTAGATATTTCCATGTTTACACAGATAGCGGTTTAGATATTTCCATGTTTATACAGATCGCGGTGAAGATATTCCCATGTTTATACAGATCGCGGTGTAGATATTTCCATGTTTATACAGATAGCGGTGTAGATATTTCCATGTTTATACAGATGACGGTGTAGATATTTCCATGTTTATAGAGATGGCGGTGTAGATATTTCCATGTTTATAGAGATAGCGGTGTAGATATATCAATGTTCATAGAGATAGCAGTGAGGATATTTCCATGTTTATACAGATAGCAGTGTAGATATTTCCACTTTTATAGAGATAGCGGTTTAGATATTTCATATTTATACAGAGAGCGGTGTAGATATTTCCATGTTTATACAGATTGAGGTGTAGATATTTCCATGTTTATACAGATAGCGGTGTAGATATTTAAACGTTTATACAGATGGCGGTGTAGATATTTCCATCTTTCTACAAATGGCAGTGTAGATATTTCCATGTTTATAGAGATGACGGTGTAGATATTTCCATGTTTATATAGATGGCAGTGTAGATATTTCCATGTTTATAGAGATGGCGGTGTAGACATTTCCATGTTTATATAGATGGCAGTGTAGATATTTTCTTGTTTATGTAGATGGCGTTGTAGATACCTCCATGTTTAAAGAGATGGCGGTGTGTATATTTCCATGTTGATGGAGATAGCACTATAGATATTTCCATGTTTATAGAGATAGCGGTGTAGTTATTTCCATGTTTATAGAGATAGCGGTGTAGATATTTCCATGTTTCTACAGATGACTGTGTAGATATTTCCATGTTTGTACAGATGGCAGTGTAGATATTTCCATGTTTATAGAGATAGAAGTGTAGATATTTTGATGTTTATACATATTGCGGTGGAGATTTGTCCATGTTTATACAGATAGCAATGGAGATATTTCCACGTTGATACACATAGCGGTGTAGATATTTCCATGTTTATACAGATAGCGTTGTAGATATTTCCATGTTTATACAGATGGCTGAGCCGATATTTCCATGTTTATACAGACTTCTCCGTAGATATTTCCATGTTTATATAGATGACAGTGCAGATATTTCCAGGTTTATACAGATGGCTGTGTAGATATTTCCATGTTTATACAGATGGCTGTGTAGATATTTCCATGTTTATACAGATGACTTTGTATGTATTTCCATGTTTATACAGATGGCGGTGTAGATATTTCCATGTTTATAGAGATAGCTGTGTAGATATTTCCATGTTTACACAGATAGCGGTTTAGATATTTCCATGTTTATACAGATCGCGGTGTAGATATTTCCATGTTTATACAGATCGCGGTGTAGATATTTCCATGTTTATACAGATAGCGGTTTAGATATTTCCATGTTTATACAGATGACGGTGTAGATATTTCCATGTTTATAGAGATGGCGGTGTAGATAGTTCCATGTTTATAGAGATAGCGGTGTAGATATATCAATGTTCATAGAGATAGCAGTGAGGATATTTCCATGTTTATACAGATAGCAGTGTAGATATTTCCACTTTTATAGAGATAGCGGTTTAGATGTTTCATATGTATACAGAGAGTGGTGTAGATATTTCCATGTTTATACAGATTGCGGTGTAGATATTTCCATGTTTATACAGATAGCTGTGTAGATATTTCCACGTTTATACAGATGGCGGTGTAGATATTTCCATCTTTCTACAAATGGCAGTGTAGATATTTCCATGTTTACAGAGATGGCGGTGTAGATATTTCCATGTTTATATAGATGGCAGTATAGATATTTTCTTGTTTATGTACATGGCGTTGTAGATAACTCCATGTTTAAAGAGATGGCGGTGTGTATATTTCCATGTTGATGGAGATAGCGGTGTAGATATTTCCATGTTTATAGAGATAGCGGTGTAGTTATTTCCATGTTTATAGAGATAGCGGTGTAGATATTTCCATGTTTCTACAGATGACTGTGTAGATATTTCCATGTTTGTACAGATGGCAGTGTAGATATTTCCATGTTTATAGAGATAGATGTGTAGGTATTTTCATGTTTATACATATTGCGGTGGAGATTTGTCCATGTTTATACAGATAGCAATGGAGATATTTCCACGTTAATACACATAGCGGTGTAGATATTTCCATGTTTATACAGATAGCGTTGTAGATATTTCCATGTTTATACAGATGGCTGTTCCGATATTTCCATGTTTATACAGAGTTCTCTGTAGATATTTCCATGTTTATATAGATGACAGTGCAGATATTTCCATGTTTATACAGATGGCTGTGTAGATATTTCCATGTTTATACAGATGACTTTGTAGGTATTTCCATGTTTATACAGATGGCGGTGTAGATATTTCCATGTTTATAGAGATAGCTGTGTAGATATTTCCATGTTTACACAGATAGCGGTTTAGATATTTCCATGTTTATACAGATCGCGGTGTAGATATTTCCATGTTTATACAGATCGCGGTGTAGATATTTCCATGTTTATACCGATAGCGGTGTAGATATTTCCATGTTTATACAGATGGCGGTGTAGATATTTCCATGTTTATAGAGATGGCGGTGTAGATATTTCCATGTTTATAGAGATAGCGGTGTAGATATATCAATGTGCATAGAGATAGCAGTGAGGATATTTCCATGTTTATACAGATAGCAGTGTAGATATTTCCACTTTTATACAGATTGCGGTTTAGATATTTCATATTTAAACAGAGAGCGGTGTAGATATTTCCATGTTTATACAGATTGCGGTGTAGATATTTCCATGTTTATACAGATAGCGGTGTAGATATTTCCACGTTTTTACAGATGGCGGTGTAGATATTTCCATCTTTCTACAAATGGCAGTGTAGATATTTCCATGTTTATAGAGATGGCGGTGTAGATATTTCCATGTTTATATAGATGGCAGTGTAGATATTTTCTTGTTTATGTAGATGGCGTTGTAGATACCTCCATGTTTAAAGTGATGGCGGTGTGTATATTTCCATGTTGATGGAGATAGCGATGTAGATATTTCCATGTTTATAGAGATAGCGGTGTAGTTATTTCCATGTTTATAGAGATAGCGGTGTAGGTATTTCCATGTTTCTACAGATGACTGTGTAGATATTTCCATGTTTGTACAGATGGCAGTGTAGATATTTCCATGTTTATAGAGATAGAAGTCTAGATATTTTCATGTTTATACATATTGCAGTGGAGATTTGTCCATGTTTATACAGATAGCAATGGAGATATTTCCACGTTAATACACATAGCGGTGTAGATATTTCCATGTTTATACAGATAGCGTTGTAGATATTTCCATGTTTATACAGATGGCTGTGCCGATATTTCCATGTTTATACAGAGTTCTCTGTAGATATTTCCATGTTTATATAGATGACAGTGCAGATATTTCCAGGTTTATACAGATGGCTGTGTAGATATTTCCATGTTGATACAGATGGCTGTGTAGATATTTCCATGTTTATACAGATGACTTTGTAGGTATTTCCATGTTTATACAGATGGCGGTGTAGATATTTCCATGTTTATAGAGATAGCTGTGTAGATATTTCCATGTTTACACAGATAGCGGTTTAGATATTTCCATGTTTATACAGATCGCGGTGTAGATATTTCCATGTTTATACAGATAGCGGTGTAGATATTTCCATGTTTATACAGATGACGGTGTAGATATTTCCATGTTTATAGAGATGGCGGTGTAGATATTTCCATGTTTATAGAGATAGCGGTGTAGATATATCAATGTGCATAGAGATAGCAGTGAGGATATTTCCATGTTTATACAGATAGCAGTGTAGATATTTCCACTTTTATAGAGATAGCGGTTTAGATATTTCATATTTATACAGAGAGCGGTGTAGATATTTCCATGTTTATACAGATTGCGGTGTAGATATTTCCATGTTTATACAGATAGCGGTGTAGATATTTCCACGTTTTTACAGATGGCGGTGTAGATATTTCCATCTTTCTACAAATGGCAGTGTAGATATTTCCATGTTTATAGAGATGGCGGTGTAGATATTTCCATGTTTATATAGATGGCAGTGTAGATATTTTCTTGTTTATGTAGATGGCGTTGTAGATACCTCCATGTTTAAAGTGATGGCGGTGTGTATATTTCCATGTTGATGGAGATAGCGATGTAGATATTTCCATGTTTATAGAGATAGCGGTGTAGTTATTTCCATGTTTATAGAGATAGCGGTGTAGATATTTCCATGTTTCTACAGATGACTGTGTAGATATTTCCATGTTTGTACAGATGGCAGTGTAGATATTTCCATGTTTATAGAGATAGAAGTGTAGATATTTTCATCTTTATACATATTGCGGTGGAGATTTGTCCATGTTTATACAGATAGCAATGGAGATATTTCCACGTTGATACACATAGCGGTGTAGATATTTCCATGTTTATACAGATAGCGTTGTAGATATTTCCATGTTTATACAGATGGCTGTGCCGATATTTCCATGTTTATACAGAGTTCTCTGTAGATATTTCCATGTTTATATAGATGACAGTGCAGATATTTCCAGGTTTATACAGATGGCTGTGTAGATATTTCCATGTTTATACAGATGGCTGTGTAGATATTTCCATGTTTATACAGATGACGGTGTAGATATTTCCGTGTTTATAGAGATAGCTGTGTAGATATTTCCATGTTTACACAGATAGCGGTTTAGATATTTCCATGTTTATACAGATCGCGGTGAAGATATTCCCATGTTTATACAGATCGCGGTGTAGATATTTCCATGTTTATACAGATAGCGGTGTAGATATTTCCATGTTTATACAGATGACGGTGTAGATATTTCCATGTTTATAGAGATGGCGGTGTAGATATTTCCATGTTTATAGAGATAGCGGTGTAGATATATCAATGTTCATAGAGATAGCAGTGAGGATATTTCCATGTTTATACAGATAGCAGTGTAGATATTTCCACTTTTATAGAGATAGCGGTTTAGATATTTCATATTTATACAGAGAGCGGTGTAGATATTTCCATGTTTATACAGATTGAGGTGTAGATATTTCCATGTTTATACAGATAGCGGTGTAGATATTTAAACGTTTATACAGATGGCGGTGTAGATATTTCCATCTTTCTACAAATGGCAGTGTAGATATTTCCATGTTTATAGAGATGACGGTGTAGATATTTCCATGTTTATATAGATGGCAGTGTAGATATTTCCATGTTTATAGAGATGGCGGTGTAGACATTTCCATGTTTATATAGATGGCAGTGTAGATATTTTCTTGTTTATGTAGATGGCGTTGTAGATACCTCCATGTTTAAAGAGATGGCGGTGTGTATATTTCCATGTTGATGGAGATAGCACTATAGATATTTCCATGTTTATAGAGATAGCGGTGTAGTTATTTCCATGTTTATAGAGATAGCGGTGTAGATATTTCCATGTTTCTACAGATGACTGTGTAGATATTTCCATGTTTGTACAGATGGCAGTGTAGATATTTCCATGTTTATAGAGATAGAAGTGTAGATATTTTGATGTTTATACATATTGCGGTGGAGATTTGTCCATGTTTATACAGATAGCAATGGAGATATTTCCACGTTGATACACATAGCGGTGTAGATATTTCCATGTTTATACAGATAGCGTTGTAGATATTTCCATGTTTATACAGATGGCTGAGCCGATATTTCCATGTTTATACAGACTTCTCCGTAGATATTTCCATGTTTATATAGATGACAGTGCAGATATTTCCAGGTTTATACAGATGGCTGTGTAGATATTTCCATCTTTATACAGACGGCTGTGTAGTTATTTCCATGTTTATACAGATGACTTTGTAGGTATTTCCATGTTTATACAGATGGCGGTGTAGATATTTCCATGTTTATAGAGATAGCTGTGTAGATATTTCCATGTTTACACAGATAGCGGTTTAGATATTTCCATGTTTATACAGATCGCGGTGTAGATATTTCCATGTTTATACAGACCGCGGTGTAGATATTTCCATGTTTATACCGATAGCGGTGTAGATATTTCCATGTTTATACAGATGACGGTGTAGATATTTCCATGTTTATAGAGATGGCGGTGTAGATATTTCCATGTTTATAGAGATAGCGGTGTAGATATATCAATGTTCATAGAGATAGCAGTGAGGATATTTCCATGTTTATACAGATAGCAGTGTAGATATTTCCACTTTTATAGAGATAGCGGTTTAGATATTTCATATTTATACAGAGAGCAGTGTAGATATTTCCATGTTTATACAGATTGCGGTGTAGATATTTCCATGTTTATACAGATAGCGGTGTAGATATTTCCACGTTTATACAGATGGCGGTGTAGATATTTCCATCTTTCTACAAATGGCAGTGTAGATATTTCCATGTTTATAGAGATGGCGGTGTAGATATTTCCATGTTTATATAGATGGCAGTGTAGATATTTCCTTGTTTATGTAGATGGCGTTGTAGATACCTCCATGTTTAAAGAGATGGCGGTGTGTATATTTCCATCTTGATGGAGATGGCGGTGTAGATATTTCCAAGTTTATACAGATAGTGATGTAGTTATTTCCATGTTTATAGAGATAGCGGAGTAGATATTTCCATGTTTCTACAGATGACTCTGTAGATATTTCCATGTTTCTACAGATGGCAGTGTAGATATTTCCATGTTTATAGAGATAGAAGTGTAGATATTTTCATGTTTATACATATTGCGGTGGAGATTTGTCCATGTTTATACAGATAGCAATGGAGATATTTCCACGTTAATACACATAGCGGTGTAGATATTTCCATGTTTATACAGATAGCGTTGTAGATATTTCCATGTTTATACAGATGGCTGTGCCGATATTTCCATGTTTATACAGAGTTCCCTGTAGATATTTCCATGTTTATGTAGATGACAGTGCAGATATTTCCAGGTTTATACAGATGGCTGTGTAGATATTTCCATGTTTATACAGATGGCTGTGTAGATATTTCCATGTTTATACAGATGACTTTGTAGGTATGTCCATGTTTATACAGATGGCGGTGTAGATATTTCCATGTTTATAGAGATAGCTGTGTAGATATTTCCATGTTTACACAGATAGCGGTTTAGATATTTCCATGTTTATACAGATCGCGGTGTAGATATTTCCATGTTTATACAGATCGCGGTGTAGATATTTCCATGTTTATACAGATAGCGGTTTAGATATTTCCATGTTTATACAGATGACGGTGTAGATATTTCCATGTTTATAGAGATGGCGGTGTAGATAGTTCCATATTTATAGA
The DNA here is from genome assembly GCF_028858775.2 of Pan troglodytes. NCBI lineage: Eukaryota > Metazoa > Chordata > Mammalia > Primates > Hominidae > Pan > Pan troglodytes. Next base: position 1,516,310 of record NC_072404.2, on the reverse strand, counting down.
GATAGCGGTGTAGATATATCAATGTTCATAGAGATAGCAGTGAGGATATTTCCATGTTTATACAGATAGCAGTGTAGATATTTCCACTTTTATAGAGATAGCGGTTTAGATATTTCATATTTATACAGAGAGCGGTGTAGATATTTCCATGTTTATACAGATTGCGGTGTAGATATTTCCATGTTTATACAGATAGCTGTGTAGATATTTCCACGTTTATACAGGTGGCGGTGTAGATATTTCCATCTTTCTACAAATGGCAGTGTAGATATTTCCATGTTTACAGAGATGGCAGTGTAGATATTTCCATGTTTATATAGATGGCAGTGTAGATATTTTCTTGTTTATGTAGATGGCGTTGTAGATACCTCCATGTTTAAAGAGATGGCGGTGTGTATATTTCCATGTTGATGGAGATGGCGGTGTAGATATTTCCATATTTATAGAGATAGCGGTGTAGTTATTTCCATGTTTATAGAGATAGCGGAGTAGATATTTCCATGTTTCTACAGATGACTCTGAAGATATTTCCATGTTTCTACAGATGGCAGTGTAGATATTTCCATGTTTATAGAGATAGAAGTGTAGATATTTTCATGTTTATACATATTGCGGTGGAGATTTGTCCATGTTTATACAGATAGCAATGGAGATATTTCCACGTTAATACACATTGCGGTGTAGATATTTCCATGTTTATACAGATAGCGTTTTAGATATTTCCATGTTTATACAGACGGCTGTGTAGATATTTCCATGTTTATACAGACGTCTGTGTAGGTATTTCCATGTTTATACAGATGGCGGTGTAGATATTTCCATGTTTATAGAGATAGCTGTGTAGATATTTCCATGTTTACACAGATAGCGGTTTAGATATTTCCATGTTTATACAGATGACGGTGTAGATATTTCCATGTTTATAGAGATGGCGGTGTAGATATTTCCATGTTTATAGAGATAGCGGTGTAGATATATCAATGTGCATAGAGATAGCATTGAGGATATTTCCATGTTTATACAGATAGCAGTGTAGATATTTCCACTTTTAAAGAGATAGCGGTTTAGATATTTCATATTTATACAGAGAGCGGTGTAGATATTTCCTTGTTTATACAGATTGCGGTGTAGATATTTCCATGTTTATACAGATAGCGGTGTAGATATTTCCACGTTTATACAGATGGCGGTATAGATATTTCCATCTTTCTACAAATGGCAGTGTAGATATTTCCATGTTTATAGAGATGGCGGTGTAGATATTTCCATGTTTATATAGATGGCAGTGTAGATATTTTCTTGTTTATGTAGATGGCGTTGTAGATACCTCCAAGTTTAAAGAGATGGCGGTGTGTATATTTCCATGTTGATGGAGATAGCGGTGTAGATATTTCCATGTTTATAGAGATAGCGGTGTAGTTATTTCCATGTTTATAGAGATAGCGGTGTAGATATTTCCATGTTTCTACAGAAGACTCTGTAGATATTTCCATGTTTGTACAGATGGCAGTGTAGATATTTCCATGTTTATAGAGATAGAAGTGTAGATATTTTCATGTTTATACATATTGCAGTGGAGATTTGTCCATGTTTATACAGATAGCAATGGAGATATTTCCACGTTAATACACATAGCGGTGTAGATATTTCCATGTTTATACAGATAGCGTTGTAGATATTTCCATGTTTATACAGATGGCTGTGCCGTTATTTCCATGTTTATACAGAGTTCTCTGTAGATATTTCCATGTTTATATAGATGACAGTGAAGATATTTCCAGGTTTATACAGATGTCTGTGTAGATATTTCCATGTTTATACAGATGGCTGTGTAGATATTTCCATGTTTATACAGATGACTTTGTAGGTATTTCCATGTTTATACAGATGGCGGTGTAGATATTTCCATGTTTATAGAGATAGCTCTGTAGATATTTCCACGTTTACACAGATAGCGGTTTAGATATTTCCATGTTTATACAGATCGCAGTGTAGATATTTCCATGTTTATACAGATAGCAGTGTAGATATTTCCATGTTTATACAGATGACGGTGTAGATATTTCCATGTTTATAGAGATGTCGGTGTAGATATTTCCATGTTTATAGAGATAGCGGTGTAGATATATCAATGTGCATAGAGATAGCAGTGAGGATATTTCCATGTTTATACAGATAGCAGTGTAGATATTTCCACTTTTATAGAGATAGCGGTTTAGATATTTCATATTTATACAGAGAGCGGTGTAGATATTTCCATGTTTATACAGATTGCGGTGTAGATATTTCCATGTTTATACAGATAGCGGTGTAGATATTTCCACGTTTTTACAGATGGCAGTGTAGATATTTCCATCTTTCTACAAATGGCAGTGTAGATATTTCCATGTTTATAGAGATGGCGGTGTAGATATTTCCATGTTTATATAGATGGCAGTGTAGATATTTTCTTGTTTATGTAGATGGCGTTGTAGATACCTCCATGTTTAAAGTGATGGCGGTGTGTATATTTCCATGTTGATGGAGATAGCGGTGTAGATATTTCCATGTTTGTAGAGATAGCGGTGTAGTTATTTCCATGTTTATAGAGATAGCGGTGTAGATAATTCCATGTTTCTACAGATGACTGTGTAGATATTTCCATGTTTGTACAGATGGCAGTGTAGATATTTCCATGTTTATAGAGATAGAAGTGTAGATATTTTCATGTTTATACATATTGCGGTGGAGATTTGTCCATGTTTATACAGATAGCAATGGAGATATTTCCACGTTGATACACATAGCGGTGTAGATATTTCCATGTTTATACAGATAGCGTTGCAGATATTTCCATGTTTATACAGATGGCTGTGCCGATATTTCCATGTTTATACAGAGTTCTCTGTAGATATTTCCATGTTTATATAGATGACAGTGCAGATATTTCCAGGTTTATACAGATGGCTGTGTAGATATTTCCATGTTTATACACACGGCTGTGTAGATATATCCATGTTTATACAGATGACTTTGTAGGTATTTCCATGTTTATACAGATGACGGTGTAGATATTTCCATGTTTATAGAGATAGCTGTGTAGATATTTCCATGTTTACACAGATAGCGGTTTAGATATTTCCATGTTTATACAGATCGCGGTGAAGATATTTCCATGTTTATACAGATCGCGGTGTAGATATTTCCATGTTTATACAGATAGCGGTGTAGATATTTCCATGTTTATACACATGACGGTGTAGATATTTCCATGTTTATGGAGATGGCGGTGTACATATTTCCATGTTTATAGAGATAGCGGTGTAGATATATCAATGTTCATAGAGATAGCAGTGAGGATATTTCCATGTTTATACAGATAGCAGTGTAGATATTTCCACTTTTATAGAGATAGCGGTTTAGATATTTCATATTTATACAGAGAGCGGTGTAGATATTTCCATGTTTATACAGATTGCGGTGTAGATATTTCCATGTTTATACACATAGCGGTGTAGAAATTTCCACGTTTATACAGATGGCGGTGTAGATATTTCCATCTTTCTACAAATGGCAGTGTAGATATTTCCATGTTTATAGAGATGGCGGTGTAGATATTTCCATGTTTATATAGATGGCAGTGTAGATATTTCCATGTTTATAGAGATGGCGGTGTAGACATTTCCATGTTTATATAGATGGCAGTGTAGATATTTCCATGTTTATAGAGATGGCGGTGTAGATATTTCCATGTTTATAGAGATAGCGGTGTAGATATATCAATGTTCATAGAGATAGCAGTGAGGATATTTCCATGTTTATACAGATAGCAGTGTAGATATTTCCACTTTTATAGAGATAGCGGTTTAGATATTTCATATTTATACAGAGAGCAGTGTAGATATTTCCATGTTTAGACAGATTGCGGTGTAGATATTTCCATGTTTATACAGATAGCGGTGTAGATATTTCCACGTTTATACAGATGGCGGTGTAGATATTTCCATCTTTCTACAAATGGCAGTGTAGATATTTCCATGTTTATAGAGACGGCGGTGTAGATATTTCCATGTTTATATAGATGGCAGTGTGGATATTTTCTTGTTTATGTAGATGGCGTTGTAGATACCTCCATGTTTAAAGAGATGGCGGTGTGTATATTTCCATGTTGATGGAGATAGCGGTGTAGATATTTCCATGTTTATAGAGATAGCGGTGTAGTTATTTCCATGTTTATAGAGATAGCAGTGTAGATATTTCCATGTTTCTACAGATGACTTTGTAGATATTTCCATGTTTGTACAGATGGCAGTGTAGATATTTCCATGTTTATAGAGATAGAAGTGTAGATATTTTCATGTTTATACATATTGCGGTGGAGATTTGTCCATGTTTATACAGATAGCAATGGAGATATTTCCACATTGATACACATAGCGGTGTAGATATTTCCATGTTTATACAGATAGCGTTGTAGATATTTCCATGTTTATACAGATGGCTGTGCCGATATTTCCATGTTTATACAGACTTCTCTGTAGATATTTCCACGTTTATATAGATGACAGTGCAGATATTTCCAGGTTTATACAGATGGCTGTGTAGATATTTCCATGTTTATACAGACGGCTGTGTAGTTATTTCCATGTTTATACAGATGACTTTGTAGGTATTTCCATGTTTATACACATGGCGGTGTAGATATTTCCATGTTTATAGAGATAGCTGTGTAGATATTTCCATGTTTACACAGATAGCGGTTTAGATATTTCCATGTTTATACAGATCGCGGTGTAGATATTTCCATGTTTATACAGACCACGGTGTAGATATTTCCATGTTTATACCGATAGCAGTGTAGATATTTCCATGATTATACAGATGACGGTGTAGATATTTCCATGTTTATAGAGATGGCGGTGTAGATATTTCCATGTTTATAGAGATAGCGGTGTAGATATATCAATGTTCATAGAGATAGCAGTGAGGATATTTCCATGTTTATACAGATAGCAGTGTAGATATTTCCACTTTTATAGAGATAGCGGTTTAGATATTTCATATTTATACAGAGAGCAGTGTAGATATTTCCATGTTTATACAGATTGCGGTGTAGATATTTCCATGTTTATACAGATAGCGGTGTAGATATTTCCACGTTTATACAGATGGCGGTGTAGATATTTCCATCTTTCTACAAATGGCAGTGTAGATATTTCCATGTTTATAGAGATGGCGGTGTAGATATTTCCATGTTTATATAGATGGCAGTGTAGATATTTTCTTGTTTATGTAGATGGCGTTGTAGATACCTCCATGTTTAAAGAGATGGCGGTGTGTATATTTCCATGTTGATGGAGATGGCGGTGTAGATATTTCCAAGTTTATAGAGATAGCGGTGTAGTTATTTCCATGTTTATAGAGATAGCGGAGTAGATATTTCCATGTTTCTACAGATGACTCTGTAGATATTTCCATGTTTCTACAGATGGCAGTGTAGATATTTCCATGTTTATAGAGATAGAAGTGTAGATATTTTCATGTTTATACATATTGCGGTGGAGATTTGTCCATGTTTATACAGATAGCAATGGAGATATTTCCACGTTAATACACATAGCGGTGTAGATATTTCCATGTTTATACAGATAGCGTTGTAGATATTTCCATGTTTATACAGATGGCTGTGCCGATATTTCCATGTTTATACAGAGTTCCCTGTAGATATTTCCATGTTTATGTAGATGACAGTGCAGATATTTCCAGGTTTATACAGATGGCTGTGTAGATATTTCCATGTTTATACAGATGGCTGTGCAGGTATTTCCATGTTTATACAGATGACTTTGTAGGTATTTCCATGTTTATACAGATGGCGGTGTAGATATTTCCATGTTTATAGAGATAGCTGTGTAGATATTTCCATGTTTACACAGATAGCGGTTTAGATATTTCCATGTTTATACAGATCGCGGTGTAGATATTTCCATGTTTATACAGATCGCGGTGTAGATATTTCCATGTTTATACCGATAGCGGTGTAGATATTTCCATGTTTATACAGATGACGGTGTAGATATTTCCATGTTTGTAGAGATGGTGGTGTAGATATTTCCATGTTTATAGAGATAGCGTTGTAGATATATCAATGTTCATAGAGATAGCAGTGAGGATATTTCCATGTTTATACAGATAGCAGTGTAGATATTTCCAATTTTATAGAGATAGCGGTTTAGATATTTCATATTTATACAGAGAGCGGTGTAGATATTTCCATGTTTATACAGATTGCGGTGTATATATTTCCATGTTTATACAGATAGCGGTGTAGATATTTCCATGTTTATACAGATGGCGGAGTAGATATTTCCATCTTTCTACAAATGGCAGTGTAGATATTTCCATGTTTATAGAGATGGCGGTGTAGATATTTCCATGTTTTTATAGATGGCAGTGTAGATATTTTCTTGTTTATGTAGATGGCGTTGTAGATACCTCCATGTTTAAAGAGATGGCGGTGTGTATATTTCCATGTTGATGGAGATAGCGGTGTAGATATTTCCATGTTTATAGAGATAGCGGTGTAGTTATTTCCATGTTTATAGAGATAGCGGTGTAGATATTTCCATGTTTCTACAGATGACTGTGTAGATATTTCCATGTTTGTACAGATGGCAGTGTAGATATTTCCATGTTCATAGAGATAGAAGTGTAGATATTTTCATGTTTATACATATTGCGGTGGAAATTTGTCCATGTTTATACAGATAGCAAAGGAGATATTTCCACGTTAATACACATAGCGGTGTAGATATTTCCATGTTTATACAGATAGCGTTGTAGATATTTCCATGTTTATACAGATGGCTGTGCCGATATTTCCATGTTTATACAGAGTTCTCTGTAGATATTTCCATGTTTATATAGATGACAGTGCAGATATTTCCAGGTTTATACAGATGGCTGTGTAGATATTTCCATGTTTATACAGACGGCTGTGTAGATATTTCCATGTTTATACAGATGACTTTGTAGGTATTTCCATGTTTATACAGATGGCGGTGTAGATATTTCCATGTTTATAGAGATAGCTGTGTAGATATTTCCATGTTTACACAGATAGCGGTTTAGATATTTCCATGTTTATACAGATCGCGGTGTAGATATTTCCATGTTTATACAGATAGCGGTTTAGATATTTCCATGTTTATACAGATGACGGTGTAGATATTTCCATGTTTATAGAGATGGCGGTGTAGATAGTTCCATGTTTATAGAGATAGCGGTGTAGATATATCAATGTTCATAGAGATAGCAGTGAGGATATTTCCATGTTTATACAGATAGCAGTGTAGATATTTCCACTTTTATAGAGATAGCGGTTTAGATATTTCATAATTATACAGAGAGCGGTGTAGATATTTCCATGTGTATACAGATTGAGGTGTAGATATTTCCATGTTTATACAGATAGCGGTGTAGATATTTCCACGTTTATACAGATGGCGGTGTAGATATTTCCATCTTTCTACAAATGGCAGTGTAGATATTTCCATGTTTACAGAGATGGCGGTGTAGATATTTCCATGTTTATAGAGATGGCAGTGTAGATATTTTCTTGTTTATGTACATGGCGTTGTAGGTAACTCCATGTTTAAAGAGATGGCGGTGTGTATATTTCAATGTTGATGGAGATAGCGGTGTAGATATTTCCATGTTTATAGAGATAGCGGTGTAGTTATTTCCATGTTTATAGAGATAGCGGAGTAGATATTTCCATGTTTCTATAGATGACTCTGTAGATATTTCCATGTTTCTACAGATGGCAGTGTGGATATTTCCATGTTTATAGAGATAGAAGTGTAGATATTTTCATGTTTATACATATTGCGGTGGAGATTTGTCCATGTTTATACAGATAGCAATGGAGATATTTCCACGTTAATACACATAGCGGTGTAGATATTTCCATGTTTATACAGATAGCGTTGTAGATATTTCCATGTTTATACAGATGGCTGTGCCGATATTTCCATGTTTATACAGAGTTCCCTGTAGGTATTTCCATGTTTATATAGATGACAGTGCAGATATTTCCAGGTTTATACAGATGGCTGTGTAGATATTTCCATGTTTATACAGATGGCTGTGTAGATATATCCATGTATATACAGATGACTTTGTAGGTATTTCCATGTTTATACAGATGGCGGTGTAGATATTTCCATGTTTATAGAGATAGCTGTGTAGATATTTCCATGTTTACACAGATAGCGGTTTAGATATTTCCATGTTTATACAGATCGCGGTGTAGATATTTCCATGTTTATACAGATCGCGGTGTAGATATTTCCATGTTTATACAGATAGCGGTTTAGATATTTCCATGTTTATACAGATGACGGTGTAGATATTTCCATGTTTATAGAGATGGCGGTGTAGATAGTTCCATGTTTATAGAGATAGCGGTGTAGATATATCAATGTTCATAGAGATAGCAGTGAGGATATTTCCATGTTTATACAGATAGCAGTGTAGATATTTCCACTTTTATAGAGATAGCGGTTTAGATATTTCATATTTATACAGAGAGCGGTGTAGATATTTCCATGTTTATACAGATAGCGGTGTAGATATTTCCACGTTTATACAGATGGCGGTGTAGATATTTCCATCTTTCTACAAATGGCAGTGTAGATATTTCCATGTTTACAGAGATGGCGGTGTAGATATTTCCATGTTTATATAGATGGCAGTGTAGATATTTTCTTGTTTATGTACATGGCGTTGTAGATAACTCCATGTTTAAAGAGATGGCGGTGTGTATATTTCCATGTTGATGGAGATAGCGGTGTAGATATTTCCATGTTTATAGAGATAGCGGTGTAGTTATGTCCATGTTTATAGAGATACCGGTGTAGATATTTCCAGGTTTCTACAGATGACTGTGTAGATATTTCCATGTTTGTACAGATGGCAGTGTAGATAATTCCATGTTTATAGAGATAGAAGTGTAGATATTTTCATCTTTATACATATTGCGGTGGAGATTTGTACATGTTTATACAGATAGCAATGGAGATATTTCCACGTTAATACACATAGCGGTGTAGATATTTCCATGTTTATACAGATAGCGTTGCAGATATTTCCATGTTTATACAGATTCCTGTGCCGATATTTCCATATTTATACAGAGTTCTCTGTAGATATTTCCATGTTTATATAGATGACAGTGCAGATATTTCCAGGTTTATACAGATGGCTGTGTAGATATTTCCATGTTTATGCAGATGGCTGTGTAGATATTTCCATGTTTATACAGATGACTTTGTAGGTATTTCCATGTTTATACAGATGGCGGTGTAGATATTTCCATGTTTATAGTGATAGCTGTGTAGATATTTCCATGTTTACACAGATAGCGGTTTAGATATTTCCATGTTTATACAGATCGCGGTGTAGATATTTCCATGTTTATACCGATAGCGGTGTAGATATTTCCATGTTTACACAGATGACGGTGTAGATATTTCCATGTTTATAGAGATGGCGGTGTAGATATTTCCATGTTTATAGAGATAGCGGTGTAGATATATCAATGTTCATAGAGATAGCAGTGAGGATATTTCCATGTTTATACAGATAGCAGTGTAGATATTTCCACTTTTATAGAGATAGCGGTTTAGATATTTCATATTTATACAGAGAGCGGTGTAGATATTTCCATGTTTATACAGATTGCGGTGTATATATTTCCACGTTTATACAGATAGCGGTGTAGATATTTCCACGTTTATACAGATGGCGGTGTAGATATTTCCATCTTTCTACAAATGGCAGTGTAGATATTTCCATGTTTATAGAGATGGCGGTGTAGATATTTCCATGTTTATATAGATGGCAGTGTAGATATTTTCTTGTTTATGTAGATGGCGTTGTAGATACCTCCATGTTTAAAGAGATGGCGGTGTGTATATTTCCATGTTGATGGAGATAGCGGTGTAGATATTTCCATGTTTATAGAGATAGAAGTGTAGATACTTTCATGTTTATACATATTGCGGTGGAGATTTGTCCATGTTTATACAGATAGCAATGGAGATATTTCCACGTTGATACACATAGCGGTGTAGATATTTCCATGTTTATACAGATAGCGTTGTAGATATTTCCATGTTTATACAGATGGCTGTGCCGATATTTCCATGTTTATACAGAGTTCTCTGTAGATATTTCCATGTTTATATAGATGACAGTGCAGATATTTCCAGGTTTATACAGATGGCTGTGTAGATATTTCCATGTTTATACAGACGGCTGTGTAGATATTTCCATGTTTATACAGATGACTTTGTAGGTATTTCCATGTTTATACAGATGGCGGTGTAGATATTTCCATGTTTATAGAGATAGCTGTGTAGATATTTCCATGTTTACACAGATAGCGGTTTAGATATTTCCATGTTTATACAGATCGCGGTGTAGATATTTCCATGTTTATACAGATAGCGGTTTAGATATTTCCATGTTTATACAGATGACGGTGTAGATATTTCCATGTTTATAGAGATGGCGGTGTAGATAGTTCCATGTTTATAGAGATAGCGGTGTAGATATATCAATGTTCATAGAGATAGCAGTGAGAATATTTCCATGTTTATACAGATAGCAGTGTAGATATTTCCACTTTTATAGAGATAGCGGTTTAGATATTTCATAATTATACAGAGAGCGGTGTAGATATTTCCATGTTTATACAGATTGCGGTGTAGATATTTCCATGTTTATGCAGATAGCGGTGTAGATATTTCCACGTTTATACAGATGGCGGTGTAGATATTTCCATCTTTCTACAAATGGCAGTGTAGATATTTCCATGTTTACAGAGATGGCGGTGTAGATATTTCCATGTTTATATAGATGGCAGTGTAGATATTTTCTTGTTTATGTACATGGTGTTGTAGATAACTCCATGTTTAAAGAGATGGCGGTGTGTATATTTCCATGTTGATGGAGATAGCGGTGTAGATATTTCCATGTTTATAGAGATAGCGGTGTAGTTATTTCCATGTTTATAGAGATCACGGTGTAGATATTTCCATGTTTCTAAAGATGACTGTGTAGATATTTCCATGTTTTTACAGATGGCAGTGTAGATATTTCCATGTTTATAGAGATAGATGTGTAGGTATTTTCATGTTTATACATATTGCGGTGGAGATTTGTCCATGTTTATACAGATAGCAATGGAGATATTTCCACGTTAATACACATAGCGGTGCAGATATTTCCATGTTTATACAGATAGCGTTGTAGATATTTCCATGTTTATACAGATGGCTGTTCTGATATATCCATGTTTATACAGAGTTCTCTGTAGATATTTCCATGTTTATATAGATGACAGTGCAGATATTTCCATGTTTATACAGATGGCTGTGTAGATATTTCCATGTTTATACAGATGACTTTGTAAGTATTTCCATGTTTATACAGATGGCGGTGTAGATATTTCCATGTTTATAGAGATAGCTGTGTAGATATTTCCATGTTTACACAGATAGCGGTTTAGATATTTCCATGTTTATACAGATCGCGGTGTAGATATTTCCATGTTTATACAGATCGCGGGGTAGATATTTCCATGTTTATACCGATAGCGGTGTAGATATTTCCATGTTTATAGAGATGGCGGTGTAGATATTTCCATGTTTATAGAGATGGCGGTGTAGATATTTCCATGTTTATAGAGATAGCGGTGTAGATATATCAATGTTCATAGAGATAGCAGTGAGGATATTTCCATGTTTATACAGATAGCAGTGTAGATATTTCCACTTTTATAGAGATAGCGGTTTAGATATTTCATATTTAAACAGAGAGCGGTGTAGGTATTTCCATGTTTATACAGATTGCGGTGTAGATATTTCCATGTTTATACAGATAGCGGTGTAGATATTTCCACATTTATACAGATGGCGGTGTAGATATTTCCATCTTTCTACAAATGGCAGTGTAGATATTTCCATGTTTGTAGAGATGGCGGTGTAGATATTTCCATGTTTATATAGATGGCAGTGTAGATATTTTCTTGTTTATGTAGATGGCGTTGTAGATACCTCCATGTTTAAAGAGATGGCGGTGTGTATATTTCCATGTTGATGGAGATAGCGGTGTAGATATTTCCATGTTTATAGAGATAGCGGTGTAGTTATTTCCATGTTTATAGAGATAGCGGTGTAGATATTTCCATGTTTCTACAGATGACTGTGTAGATATTTCCATGTTTGTACAGATGGCTGTGTAGATATTTCCATGTTGATAGAGATAGAAGTGTAGATATTTTCATGTTTATACATATTGCGGTGGAGATTTGTCCATGTTTATACAGATAGCAATGGAGATATTTCCACGTTGATACACATAGCGGTGTAGATATTTCCATGTTTATACAGATAGCGTTGTAGATATTTCCATGTTTATACAGATGGCTGTGCCGATATTTCCATGTTTATAGAGTTCTCTGTAGATATTTCCATGTTTATATAGATGACAGTGCAGATATTTCCAGGTTTATACAGATGGCTGTGTAGATATTTCCATGTTTATACAGATGGCTGTGTAGATATTTCCATGTTTATACAGATGATTTTGTAGGTATTTCCATGTTTATACAGATGGCGGTGTAGATATTTCCATGTTTATAGAGATAGCTGTGTAGATATTTCCATGTTTACACAGATAGCGGTTTAGATATTTCCATGTTTATACACATCGCGGTGTAGATATTTCCATGTTTATACAGACCGCGGTGTAGATATTTCCATGTTTATACCGATAGCGGTGTAGATATTTCCATGTTTATACAGATGACGGTGTAGATATTTCCATGTTTATAGAGATGTCGGTGTAGATATTTCCATGTTTATAGAGATAGCGGTGTAGATATATCAATGTGCATAGAGATAGCAGTGAGGATATTTCCATGTTTATACAGATAGCAGTGTAGATATTTCCACTTTTATAGAGATAGCGGTTTAGATATTTCATATTTATACAGAGAGCGGTGTAGATATTTCCATGTTTATACAGATTGCGGTGTAGATATTTCCATGTTTATACAGATAGCGGTGTAGATATTTCCACGTTTATACAGATGGCGGTGTAGATATTTCCATCTTTCTACAAATGGCAGTGTAGATATTTCCATGTTTATAGAGATGGCGGTGTAGATATTTCCATGTTTATATAGATGGCAGTGTAGATATTTTCTTGTTTATGTAGATGGCGTTGTAGATACCTCCATGTTTAAAGAGATGGCGGTGTGTATATTTCCATGTTGATGGAGATAGCGGTGTAGATATTTCCATGTTTATAGAGATAGCGGTGTAGTTATTTCCATGTTTATAGAGATAGCGGTGTAGATATTTCCATGTTTCTACAGATGACTCTGTAGATATTTCCATGTTTGTACAGATGGCAGTGTAGATATTTCCAAGTTTATAGAGATAGAAGTGTAGATATTTTCCTGTTTATACATATTGCGGTGGAGATTTGTCCATGTTTATACAGATAGCAAAGGAGATATTTCCACGTTAATACACAAAGCGGTGTAGATATTTCCATGTTTATACAGATAGCGTTGTAGATATTTCCATGTTTATACAGATGGCTGTGCCGATATTTCCATGTTTATACAGAGTTCTCTGTAGATATTTCCATGTTTATATAGATGACAGTGCAGATATTTCCAGGTTTATACAGATGGCTGTGTAGATATTTCCATGTTTATACAGATGGCTGTGTAGATATTTCCATGTTTATACAGATGACTTTGTAGGTATTTCCATGTTTATACAGATGGCGGTGTAGATATTTCCATGTTTATAGAGATAGCTGTGTGGATATTTCCATGTTTACACAGATAGCGGTTTAGATATTTCCATGTTTCTACAGATCGCGGTGTAGATATTTCCATGTTTATACAGATCGCGGTGTAGATATTTCCATGTTTATACAGATAGCGGTGTAGATATTTCCATGTTTACATAGATGATGGTGTAGATATTTCCATGTTTATAGAGATGGCGGTGTAGATATTTCCATGTTTATGGAGATAGCGGTGTAGATATATCAATGTTCGTAGAGATAGCAGTGAGTATATTTCCATGTTTATACAGATAGCAGTGTAGATATTTCCACTTTTATAGAGATAGCGGTTTAGATATTTCATATTTATACAGAGAGCGGTGTAGATATTTCCATGTTTATACAGATTGCGGTGTAGATATTTCCATTTTTATACAGATAGCGGTGTAGATATTTCCACGTTTATACAGATGGCGGTGCAGATATTTCCATCTTTCTTCAAATGGCAGTGTAGATATTTCCATGTTTATATAGATGGCAGTGTAGATATTTACTTGTTTATGTAGATGGCGTTGTAGATACCTCCATGTTTAAAGAGATGGCGGTGTGTATATTTCCATGTTGATGGAGATGTCGGTGTAGATATTTCCATGTTTATAGAGATAGCGGTGTAGTTATTTCCATGTTTATAGAGATAGCGGTGTAGATATTTCCATGTTTCTACAGATGACGCTGTAGATATTTCCATGTTTGTACAGATGGCAGTGTAGATATTTCCATGTTTATAGAGATAGAAGTGTAGATATTTTCATGTTTATACATATTGCAGTGGAGTTTTGTCCATCTTTATACAGATAGCAATGGAGATATTTCCACGTTAATACACATAGCGGTGTAGATATTTCCATGTTTATACAGATAGCGTTGTAGATATTTCCATGTTTATACAGATGGCTGTGCCGATATTTCCATGTTTATACAGAGTTCTCTGTAGATATTTCCATGTTTATACAGATGACAGTGCAGATATTTCCAGGTTTATACAGATGGCTGTGTAGATATTTCCATGTTTATACAGATGGCTGTGTAGATATTTCCATGTTTATACAGATGACTTTGTAGGTATTTCCATGTTTATACAGATGGCGGTGTAGATATTTCCACGTTTATAGAGATAGCTGTGTAGATATTTCCATGTTTATACAGATCGCGGTGTAGATATTTCCATGTTTATACAGATCGCGGTGTAGATATTTCCATGTTTATACAGATAGCGGTTTAGATATTTCCATGTTTATACAGATGACGGTGTAGATATTTCCATGTTTATAGAGATGGCGGCGTAGATAGTTCCATGTTTATAGAGATAGCGGTGTAGATATATCAATGTTCAAAGAGATAGCAGTGAGGATATTTCCATGTTTATACAGATAGCAGTGTAGATATTTCCACTTTTATAGAGATAGCGGTTTAGATATTTCATATTTATACAGAGAGCGGTGTAGATATATCCATGTTTACACAGATTGCTGTGTAGATATTTCCATGTTTATACAGATAGCGGTGTAGATATTTCCACGTTTATACAGATGGCGGTGTAGATATTTCCATCTTTCTACAAATGGCAGTGTAGATATTTCCATGTTTATACAGATGGCGGTGTAGATATTTCCATGTTTATATAGATGGCAGTGTAGATATTTTCTTGTTTATGTAGATGCCGCTGTAGATACCTCCATGTTTAAAGAGATGGCGGTGTGTATATTTCCATGTTGATGGAGATAGCGGTGTAGATATTTCCATGTTTATAGAGATAGCGGTGTAGTTATTTCCATGTTTATAGAGATAGTGCTGTAGATATTTCCATGTTTCTACAGATGACTGTGTAGATAATTCCATGTTCGTACAGATGGCAGTGTAGATATTTCCATATTTATAGAGATAGAAGTGTCGATATTTTCATCTTTATACATATTGCGGTGTAGATATTTCCATGTTTATACAGATAGCAATGGAGATATTTCCACGTTAATACACATAGCGGTGTAGATATTTCCATGTTTATACAGATAGCGTTGTAGATATTTCCATGTTTATACAGATGGCTCTGCCGATATTTCCATGTTTATACAGAGTTCTCTGTAGATATTTCCATGTTTATATAGATGACAGTGCAGATATTTCCAGGTTTATACAGATGGCTGTGTAGATATTTCCATGTTTATACAGATGGCTGTGTAGATATTTCCATGTTTATACAAATGACTTTGTAGGTATTTCCAAGTTTATACAGATGGCGGTGTAGATATTTCCATGTTTATAGAGATAGCTGTGTAGATATTTCCATGTTTACACAGATAGCGGTTTAGATATTTCCATGTTTATACAGATCGCGGTGTAGATATTTCCATGTTCATACAGATCGCGGTGTAGATATTTCCATGTTTATACCGATAGCGGTGTAGATATTTCCATGTTTATACAGATGACGGTGTAGATATTTCCATGTTTATACAGATTGCGGTGTAGATATTTCCATGTTTATACAGATTGCGGTGTAGATATTTCCATGTTTATACAGATGGCGGTGTAGATATTTCCATGTTTATAGAGATAGCTGTGTAGATATTTCCATGTTTACACAGATAGCGGTTTAGATATTTCCATGTTTATACAGATCGCGGTGTAGATATTTCCATGTTTATACAGATCGCGGTGTAGATATTTCCATGTTTATAGAGATAGCTGTGTAGATATTTCCATGTTTACACAGATAGCGGTTTAGATATTTAAATGTTTATACAGATCGCGGTGTAGATATTTCCATGTTTATACAGATCGCGGTGTAGATATTTCCATGTTTATACAGATAGCGGTGTAGATATTTCCATGTTTATACAGATGACGGTGTAGATATTTCCATGTTTATAGAGATGGCGGTGTAGATATTTCCATGTTTATAGAGATGGCGGTGTAGATAGTTCCATGTTTATAGAGAGAGCGGTGTAGATATATCAATGTTCAAAGAGATAGCAGTGAGGATATTTCCATGTTTATACAGATAGCAGTGTAGATATTTCCACATTTATAGAGATAGCGGTTTAGATATTTCATATTTATACAGAGAGCGGTGTAGATATATCCATGTTTATACAGATTGCTGTGTAGATATTTCCATGTTTATACAGATAGCGGTGTAGATATTTCCACGTTTATACAGATGGCGGTGTAGATATTTCCATCTTTCTACAAATGGCAGTGTAGATATTTCCATGTTTATAGAGATGGCGGTGTAGATATTTCCATGTTTATATAGATGGCAGTGTAGATATTTTCTTCTTTATGTAGATGCCGTTGTAGATACCTCCATGTTTAAAGAGATGGCGGTGTGTATATTTCCATGTTGATGGAGATAGCGGTGTAGATATTTCCATGTTTATAGAGATAGCGGTGTAGTTATTTCCATGTTTATAGAGATAGTGGTGTAGATATTTCCATGTTTCTACAGATGACTGTGTAGATAATTCCATGTTCGTACAGATGGCAGTGTAGATATTTCCATATTTATAGAGATAGAAGTGTCGATATTTTCATCTTTATACATATTGCGGTGGACATTTGTCCATGTTTATACAGATAGCAATGGAGATATTTCCACGTTAATATACATAGCGGTGTAGATATTTCCATGTTTATACAGATAGCGTTGTAGATATTTCCATGTTTATACAGATGGCTCTGCCGATATTTCCATGTTTATACAGAGTTCTCTGTAGATATTTCCATGTTTATATAGATGACAGTGCAGATATTTCCAGGTTTATACAGATGGCTGTGTAGATATTTCCATGTTTATACAGATGGCTGTGTAGATATTTCCATGTTTATACAGATGACTTTGTAGGTTTTTCCAAGTTTATACAGATGGCGGTGTAGATATTTCCATTTTTATAGAGATAGCTGTGTAGATATTTCCATGTTTACACAGATAGCGGTTTAGATATTTCCATGTTTATACAGATCGCGGTGTAGATATTTCCATGTTCATACAGATCGCGGTGTAGATATTTCCATGTTTATACCGATAGCGGTGTAGATATTTCCATGTTTATACAGATGACGGTGTAGATATTTCCATGTTTATACAGATTGCGGTGTCGATATTTCCATGTTTATACAGATGGCGGTGTAGATATTTCCATGTTTATAGAGATAGCTGTGTAGATATTTCCATGTTTACACAGATAGCGGTTTAGATATTTCCATGTTTATACAGATCGCGGTGTAGATATTTCCATGTTTATACAGATCGCGGTGTAGATATTTCCATGTTTATAGAGATAGCTGTGTAGATATTTCCATGTTTACACAGATAGCGGTTTAGATATTTAAATGTTTATACCGATCGCGGTGTAGATATTTCCATGTTTATCCAGATCGCGGTGTAGATATTTCCATGTTTATACAGATAGCGTTGTAGATATTTCCATGTTTATACAGATGACGGTGTAGATATTTCCATGTTTATAGAGATGGCGGTGTAGATATTTCCATGTTTATAGAGATAGCGGTGTAGATATATCAATGTTCATAGAGATAGCAGTGAGGATATTTCCATGTTTATACAGATAGCAGTGTAGATATTTCCACTTTTATAGAGATAGCGGTTTAGATATTTCATATTTATACAGAGAGCGGTGTAGATATTTCCATGTTTATACAGATTGCGGTGTAGATATTTCCATGTTTATACAGATAGCGGTGTAGATATTTCCACGTTTATACAGATGGCGGTGTAGATATTTCCATCTTTCTACAAATGGCAGTGTAGATATTTCCATGTTTATAGAGATGGCGGTGTAGATATTTCCATGTTTATATAGATGGCAGTGTAGATATTTTCTTGTTTATGTAGATGGCGTTGTAGATACCTCCATGTTTAAAGAGATGGCGGTTTGTATATTTCCAAGTTGATGGAGATGGCGGTGTAGATATTTCCATGTTTATAGAGATAGCGGTGTAGTTATTTCCATGTTGATGGAGATAGCAGTGTAGATATTTCCATGTTTCTACAGATGACTGTGCAGATATATCCATGTTTGTACAGATGGCAGTGTAGATATTTCCATGTTTATACAGATAGCGTTGTAGATATTTCCATGTTTATACAGATGGCTGTGCCGATATTTCCATGTTTATACAGAGTTCTCTGTAGATATTTCCATGTTTATATAGATGTCAGTGCAGATATTTCCAGGTTTATACAGATGGCTGTGTAGATATTTCCATGTTTATACAGATGGCTGTGTAGATATTTCCATGTTTATACAGATGACATTGTAGGTATTTCCATGTTTATACAGATGGCGGTGTAGATATTTCCATGTTTATAGAGATAGCTGTGTAGATATTTCCATGTTTACACAGATAGCGGTTTAGATATTTCCATGTTTATAGAGATGGCAGTGTAAATATTTTCTTGTTTATGTTGATGACGTTGTAGATACCTCCATGTTTAAAGAGATGGCGGTGTGTATATTTCCATGTTGATGGAGATAGCGGTGTAGATATTTCCATGTTTATAGAGATAGCGGTGTATTTATTTCCATGTTTATAGAGATAGTGGTGTAGATATTTCCATGTTTCTACAGATGACTGTGCAGATATTTCCATGTTTGTACAGATGGCTGTGTAGATATTTCCATGTTTATAGAGATAGAAGTGTAGATATTTTCATGTTTATACATATTGCGGTGGAGATTTGTCCATGTTTATACAGATAGCAATGGAGATATTTCCACGTTAATACACATAGCGGTGTAGATATTTCCATGTTTATACAGATAGCGTTATAGATATTTCCATGCTTATACAGATGGCTGTGCCGATATTTCCATGTTTCTACAGAGTTCTCTGTAGATATTTCCATGTTTATATAGATGACAGTGCAGATATTTCCAGGTTTATACAGATGGCTGTGTAGATATTTCCATGTTTATACAGATGGCTGTGTAGATATTTCCATGTTTATGCAGATGACTTTGTAGGTATTTCCATGTTTATACAGATGGCGGTGTAGATATTTCCATGTTTATAGAAATAGCTGTGAAGATATTTCCATGTTTACACAGATAGCGGTTTAGATATTTCCATGTTTATACAGATCGCGGTGTAGATATTTCCATGTTTATACAGATCGCTGTGTAGATATTTCCATGTTTATACAGATAGCGTTGTAGATATTTCCATGTTTATACAGATGACGGTGTAGATATTTCCATGTTTATAGAGATGGCGGTGTAGATATTTCCATGTTTATAGAGATAGCGGTGTGGATATATCAATGTGCATAGAGATAGCAGTGAGGATATTTCCATGTTTATACAGATAGCAGTGTAGATATTTCCACTTTAATAGAGATAGCGGTTTAGATATTTCATATTTATACAGAGAGCGGTGTAGATATTTCCATGTTTATACAGATTGCGGTGTAGATATTTCCATGTTTATACAGATAGCGGTGTAGATATTTCCACGTTTATACAGATGGCGGTGTAGATATTTCCATCTTTCTACAAATGGCAGTGTAGATATTTCCATGTTTATAGAGATGGCGGTGTAGATATTTCCATGTTTATATAGATGGCAGTGTAGATATTTTCTTGTTTATGTAGATGCCGCTGTAGATACCTCCATGTTTAAAGAGATGGCGGTGTGTATATTTCCATGTTGATGGAGATAGCGGTGTAGATATTTCCATGTTTATAGAGATAGCGGTGTAGTTATTTCCATGTTTATAGAGATAGTGCTGTAGATATTTCCATGTTTCTACAGACGACTGTGTAGATAATTCCATGTTCGTACAGATGGCAGTGTAGATATTTCCATATTTATAGAGATAGAAGTGTCGATATTTTCATCTTTATACATATTGCGGTGTAGATATTTCCATGTTTATACAGATAGCAATGGAGATATTTCCACGTTAATACACATAGCGGTGTAGATATTTCCATGTTTATACAGATAGCATTGTAGATATTTCCATGTTTATACAGATGGCTCTGCCGATATTTCCATGTTTATACAGAGTTCTCTGTAGATATTTCCATGTTTATATAGATGACAGTGCAGATATTTCCAGGTTTATACAGATGGCTGTGTAGATATTTCCATGTTTATACAGATGGCTGTGTAGATATTTCCATGTTTATACAAATGACTTTGTAGGTATTTCCAAGTTTATACAGATGGCGGTGTAGATATTTCCATGTTTATAGAGATAGCTGTGTAGATATTTCCATGTTTACACAGATAGCGGTTTAGATATTTCCATGTTTATACAGATCGCGTTGTAGATATTTCCATGTTCATACAGATCGCGGTGTAGATATTTCCATGTTTATACCGATAGCGGTGTAGATATTTCCATGTTTATACAGATGACGGTGTAGATATTTCCATGTTTATACAGATTGCGGTGTAGATATTTCCATGTTTATACAGATTGCGGTGTAGATATTTCCATGTTTATACAGATGGCGGTGTAGATATTTCCATGTTTATAGAGATAGCTGTGTAGATATTTCCATGTTTACACAGATAGCGGTTTAGATATTTCCATGTTTATACAGATCGCGGTGTAGATATTTCCATGTTTATACAGATCGCGGTGTAGATATTTCCATGTTTATAGAGATAGCTGTGTAGATATTTCCATGTTTACACAGATAGCGGTTTAGATATTTAAATGTTTATACAGATCGCGGTGTAGATATTTCCATGTTTATACAGATCGCGGTGTAGATATTTCCATGTTTATACAGATAGCGGTGTAGATATTTCCATGTTTATACAGATGACGGTGTAGATATTTCCATGTTTATAGAGATGGCG
This sequence comes from Pan troglodytes, assembly GCF_028858775.2. Classification (NCBI taxonomy): domain Eukaryota; kingdom Metazoa; phylum Chordata; class Mammalia; order Primates; family Hominidae; genus Pan; species Pan troglodytes. The sequence continues at coordinate 1,494,563 of NC_072404.2, read as the reverse complement.
GTGTAGATATTTCCATGTTTATAGAGATGGCGGTGTAGATAGTTCCATGTTTATAGAGATAGCGGTGTAGATATATCAATGTTCAAAGAGATAGCAGTGAGGATATTTCCATGTTTATACAGATAGCAGTGTAGATATTTCCACTTTTATAGAGATAGCGGTTTAGATATTTCATATTTATACAGAGAGCGGTGTAGATATATCCATGTTTATACAGATTGCTGTGTAGATATTTCCATGTTTATACAGATAGCGGTGTAGATATTTCCACGTTTATACAGATGGCGGTGTAGATATTTCCATCTTTCTACAAATGGCAGTGTAGATATTTCCATGTTTATAGAGATGGCGGTGTAGATATTTCCATGTTTATATAGATGGCAGTGTAGATATTTTCTTGTTTATGTAGATGCCGTTGTAGATACCTCCATGTTTAAAGAGATGGCGGTGTGTATATTTCCATGTTGATGGAGATAGCGTTGTAGATATTTCCATGTTTATAGAGATAGCGGTGTAGTTATTTCCATGTTTATAGAGATAGTGGTGTAGATATTTCCATGTTTCTACAGATGACTGTGTAGATAATTCCATGTTCGTACAGATGGCAGTGTAGATATTTCCATATTTATAGAGATAGAAGTGTCGATATTTTCATCTTTATACATATTGCGGTGGACATTTGTCCATGTTTATACAGATAGCAATGGAGATATTTCCACGTTAATATACATAGCGGTGTAGATATTTCCATGTTTATACAGATAGCGTTGTAGATATTTCCATGTTTATACAGATGGCTCTGCCGATATTTCCATGTTTATACAGAGTTCTCTGTAGATATTTCCATGTTTATATAGATGACAGTGCAGATATTTCCAGGTTTATACAGATGGCTGTGTAGATATTTCCATGTTTATACAGATGGCTGTGTAGATATTTCCATGTTTATACAGATGACTTTGTAGGTTTTTCCAAGTTTATACAGATGGCGGTGTAGATATTTCCATGTTTATAGAGATAGCTGTGTAGATATTTCCATGTTTACACAGATAGCGGTTTAGATATTTCCATGTTTATACAGATCGCGGTGTAGATATTTCCATGTTCATACAGATCGCGGTGTAGATATTTCCATGTTTATACCGATAGCGGTGTAGATATTTCCATGTTTATACAGATGACGGTGTAGATATTTCCATGTTTATACAGATTGCGGTGTCGATATTTCCATGTTTATACAGATGGCGGTGTAGATATTTCCATGTTTATAGAGATAGCTGTGTAGATATTTCCATGTTTACACAGATAGCGGTTTAGATATTTCCATGTTTATACAGATCGCGGTGTAGATATTTCCATGTTTATACAGATCGCGGTGTAGATATTTCCATGTTTATAGAGATAGCTGTGTAGATATTTCCATGTTTACACAGATAGCGGTTTAGATATTTAAATGTTTATACCGATCGCGGTGTAGATATTTCCATGTTTATCCAGATCGCGGTGTAGATATTTCCATGTTTATACAGATAGCGGTGTAGATATTTCCATGTTTATACAGATGACGGTGTAGATATTTCCATGTTTATAGAGATGGCGGTGTAGATAGTTCCATGTTTATAGAGATAGCGGTGTAGATATATCAATGTTCATAGAGATAGCAGTGAGGATATTTCCATGTTTATACAGATAGCAGTGTAGATATTTCCACTTTTATAGAGATAGCGGTTTAGATATTTCATATTTATACAGAGAGCGGTGTAGATATTTCCATGTTTATACAGATTGCGGTGTAGATATTTCCATGTTTATACAGATAGCGGTGTAGATATTTCCACGTTTATACAGATGGCGGTGTAGATATTTCCATCTTTCTACAAATGGCAGTGTAGATATTTCCATGTTTATAGAGATGGCGGTGTAGATATTTCCATGTTTATATAGATGGCAGTGTAGATATTTTCTTGTTTATGTAGATGGCGTTGTAGATACCTCCATGTTTAAAGAGATGGCGGTTTGTATATTTCCAAGTTGATGGAGATGGCGGTGTAGATATTTCCATGTTTATAGAGATAGCGGTGTAGTTATTTCCATGTTGATGGAGATAGCAGTGTAGATATTTCCATGTTTCTACAGATGACTGTGCAGATATATCCATGTTTGTACAGATGGCAGTGTAGATATTTCCATGTTTATACAGATAGCGTTGTAGATATTTCCATGTTTATACAGATGGCTGTGCCGATATTTCCATGTTTATACAGAGTTCTCTGTAGATATTTCCATGTTTATATAGATGTCAGTGCAGATATTTCCAGGTTTATACAGATGGCTGTGTAGATATTTCCATGTTTATACAGATGGCTGTGTAGATATTTCCATGTTTATACAGATGACATTGTAGGTATTTCCATGTTTATACAGATGGCGGTGTAGATATTTCCATGTTTATAGAGATAGCTGTGTAGATATTTCCATGTTTACACAGATAGCGGTTTAGATATTTCCATGTTTATAGAGATGGCAGTGTAAATATTTTCTTGTTTATGTTGATGACGTTGTAGATACCTCCATGTTTAAAGAGATGGCGGTGTGTATATTTCCATGTTGATGGAGATAGCGGTGTAGATATTTCCATGTTTATAGAGATAGCGGTGTAGTTATTTCCATGTTTATAGAGATAGTGGTGTAGATATTTCCATGTTTCTACAGATGACTGTGCAGATATTTCCATGTTTGTACAGATGGCTGTGTAGATATTTCCATGTTTATAGAGATAGAAGTGTAGATATTTTCATGTTTATACATATTGCGGTGGAGATTTGTCCATGTTTATACAGATAGCAATGGAGATATTTCCACGTTAATACACATAGCGGTGTAGATATTTCCATGTTTATACAGATAGCGTTGTAGATATTTCCATGCTTATACAGATGGCTGTGCCGATATTTCCATGTTTCTACAGAGTTCTCTGTAGATATTTCCATGTTTATATAGATGACAGTGCAGATATTTCCAGGTTTATACAGATGGCTGTGTAGATATTTCCATGTTTATACAGATGGCTGTGTAGATATTTCCATGTTTATGCAGATGACTTTGTAGGTATTTCCATGTTTATACAGATGGCGGTGTAGATATTTCCATGTTTATAGAAATAGCTGTGAAGATATTTCCATGTTTACACAGATAGCGGTTTAGATATTTCCATGTTTATACAGATCGCGGTGTAGATATTTCCATGTTTATACAGATCGCGGTGTAGATATTTCCATGTTTATACAGATAGCGTTGTAGATATTTCCATGTTTATACAGATGACGGTGTAGATATTTCCATGTTTATAGAGATGGCGGTGTAGATATTTCCATGTTTATAGAGATAGCGGTGTGGATATATCAATGTGCATAGAGATAGCAGTGAGGATATTTCCATGTTTATACAGATAGCAGTGTAGATATTTCCACTTTTATAGAGATAGCGGTTTAGATATTTCATATTTATACAGAGAGCGGTGTAGATATTTCCATGTTTATACAGATTGCGGTGTAGATATTTCCATGTTTATACAGATAGCGGTGTAGATATTTCCACGTTTATACAGATGGCGGTGTAGATATTTCCATCTTTCTACAAATGGCAGTGTAGATATTTCCATGTTTATAGAGATGGCGGTGTAGATATTTCCATGTTTATATAGATGGCAGTGTAGATATTTTCTTGTTTATGTAGATGGCGTTGTAGATAACTCCATGTTTAAAGAGATGGTGGTGTGTATATTTCCATGTTGATGGAGATAGCGGTGTAGATATTTCCATGTTTATAGAGATAGCGGTGTTGTTATTACCATGTTTATAGAGATAGCGGTGTAGATATTTCCATGTTTCTACAGATGACTGTGTAGATATTTCCATATTTGTACAGATGGCAGTGTAGTTATTTCCATGTTTATAGATATAGCGGTGTAGATATTTCCATGTTTCTACAGATTACTGTGTAGATATTTCCATGTTTATAGAGATAGAAGTGTAGTTATTTTCAGGTTTATACATATTGCGGTGGAGATTTGTCCGTGTTTATACAGATAGCAATGGAGATATTTCCAAGTTAATACACATAGCGGTGTAGATATATCCATGTTTATACAGATAACGTTGTAGATATTTCCATGTTTATACAGATGGCTGTGCCGATATTTCCATGTTTATACAGAGTTCTCTGTAGATATTTCCATGTTTATATAGATGACAGTGCAGATATTTCCAGGTTTATACAGATGGCTGTGCAGATATTTCCATGTTTATACAGATGGCTGTGTAGATATTTCCATGTTTATACAGATGACTTTGTAGGTATTTCCATGTTTATACAGATGGCGGTGTAGATATTTCCATGTTTATAGAGATAGCTGTGTAGATACTTCCATGTTTACACAGATAGCGGTTTAGATATTTCCATGTTTATACAGATCGCGGTGTAGATATTTCCATGTTTATACAGATCGCGGTGTAGATATTTCCATGTTTATACCGATAGCGGTGTAGATATTTCCATGTTTATAGAGATGGCGGTGTAGATATTTCCATGTTTATAGAGATGGCGGTGTAGATATTTCCATGTTTATAGAGATAGCGGTGTAGATATATCAATGTTCATAGAGATAGCAGTGAGGATATTTCCATGTTTATACAGATAGAAGTGTAGATATTTCCACTTTTATAGAGATAGCGGTTTAGATATTTCATATTTATACAGAGAGCGGTGTAGATATTTCCATGTTTATACAGATTGCGGTGTAGATATTTCCATGTTTATACAGATAGAGGTGTAGATATTTCCACGTTTATACAGATGGCGGTGTAGATATTTCCATCTTTCTACAAATGGCAGTGTAGATATTTCCATGTTTATAGACATGGCGGTGTAGATATTTCCATGTTTATATAGATGGCAGTGTAGATATTTTCTTGTTTATGTAGATGGCGTTGTAGATACCTCCATGTTTAAAGAGATGGCGGTGTGTATATTTCCATGTTGATGGAGATAGCGGTGTAGATATTTCCATGTTTATAGAGATAGCGGTGTAGTTATTTCCATGTTTATAGAGATAGCGGTGTAGATATTTCCAGGTTTCTACAGATGACTGTGTAGATATTTCCATGTTTGTACAGATGGCAGTGTAGATACTTCCATGTTTATAGAGATAGAAGTGTAGATATTTTTATGTTTATACGTATTGCGGTGGAGATTTGTCCATGTTTATACAGATAGCAATGGAGATATTTCCACGTTAATACACATAGCAGTGTAGATATTTCCATGTTTATACAGATAGCGTTGCAGATATTTCCATGTTTATACAGATGGCTGTGCCGATATTTCCATGTTTATACAGAGTTCTCTGTAGATATTACCACGTTTATATAGATGACAGTGCAGATATTTCCAGGTTTATACAGATGTCTGTGTAGATATTTCCATGTTTATGCAGATGGCTGTGTAGATATTTCCATGTTTATACAGATGACTTTGTAGGTATTTCCATGTTTATACAGATGGCGGTGTAGATATTTCCATGTTTATAGAGATAGCTGTGTAGATATTTCCATGTTTACACAGATAGCGGTTTAGATATTTCCATGTTTATACAGATCGCGGTGTAGATATTTCCATGTTTATACAGATCGCGGTGTAGATATTTCCATGTTTATACCGATAGCGGTGTAGATATTTCCATGTTTATAGAGATGGCGGTGTAGATATTTCCATGTTTATAGAGATGGCGGTGTAGATATTTCCATGTTTATAGAGATGGCGGTGTAGATATTTCCATGTTTATAGAGATAGCGGTGTAGATATATCAATGTTCATAGAGATAGCAGCTAGGATATTTCCATGTTTATACAGATAGCAGTGTAGATATTTCCACTTTTATAGAGATAGCGGTTTAGATATTTCATATTTATACAGAGAGCGGTGTAGATATTTCCATGTTTATACAGATTGCGGTGCAGATATTTCCATGTTTATACAGATGGAGGTGTAGATATTTCCACGTTTATACAGATGGCGTTGTAGATATTTCCATCTTTCTACAAATGGCAGTGTAGATATTTCCATGTTTATAGAGACGGCGGTGTAGGTATTTCCATGTTTATATAGATGGCAGTGTAGATATTTTCTTGTTTATGTAGATGGCGTTATAGATACCTCCATGTTTAAAGAGATGGCGGTGTGTATATTTCCATGTTGATGGAGATAGCGGTGTAGATATTTCCATGTTTATAGAGATAGCGGTGTAGTTATTTCCATGTTTATAGAGATAGCGGTGTAGATATTTCCAGGTTTCTACAGATGACTGTGTAGATATTTCCATGTTTGTACAGATGGCAGTGTAGATACTTCCATGTTTATAGAGATAGAAGTGTAGATATTTTCATGTTTATACGTATTGCGGTGGAGATTTGTCCATGTTTATACAGATAGCAATGGAGATATTTCCACGTTAATACACATAGCGGTGTAGATATTTCCATGTTTATACAGATAGCGTTGCAGATATTTCCATGTTTATACAGATGGCTGTGCCGATAATTCCATGTTTATACAGAGTTCTCTGTAGATATTTCCATGTTTATATAGATGACAGTGCAGATATATCCAGGTTTATACAGATGGCTGTGTAGATATTTCCATGTTTATGCAGATGGCTGTGTAGATATTTCCATGTTTATACAGATGACTTTGTAGGTATTTCCATGTTTATACAGATGGCGGTGTAGATATTTCCATGTTTATAGAGATAGCTGTGTAGATATTTCCATGTTAACACAGATAGCGGTTTAGATATTTCCATGTTTATACAGATCGCGGTGTAGATATTTCCATGTTTATACAGATCGCGGTGTAGATATTTCCATGTTTATACCGATAGCGGTGTAGATATTTCCATGTTTATACAGATGACGGTGTAGATATTTCCATGTTTATAGAGATGGCGGTGTACATATTTCCATGTTTATAGAGATAGCGTTGTAGATATATCAATTTTCATAGAGATAGCAGTGAGGATATTTCCATGTTTATACAGATAGCAGTGTAGATATTTCCACTTTTATAGAGATAGCGGTTTAGATATTTCCATGTTTATACAGATTGCGGTGTAGATATTTCCATGTTTATACAGATTGCGGTGTATATATTTCCATGTTTATACAGATAGCGGTGTAGATATTTCCACGTTTATACAGATGGCGGTGTAGATATTTCCATCTTTCTACAAATGGCAGTGTAGATATTTCCATGTTTATAGAGATGGCGGTGTAGATATTTCCATGTTTATATAGATGGCAGTGTAGATATTTTCTTGTTTATGTAGATGGCGTTGTAGATACCTCCATGTTTAAAGAGATGGCGGTGTGTATATTTCCATGTTGATGGAGATAGCGGTGTAGATATTTCCATGTTTATAGAGATAGAAGTGTAGATATTTTCATGTTTATACATATTGCGGTGGAGATTTGTCCATGTTTATACAGATAGCTATGGAGATATTTCCACGTTGATACACATAGCAGTGTAGATATTTCCATGTTTATACAGATAGCGTTGTAGATATTTCCATGTTTATACAGACGGCTGTGCCGATATTTCCATGTTTATACAGAGTTCTCTGTAGATATTTCCATGTTGATATAGATGACAGTGCAGATATTTCCAGGTTTATACAGATGGCTGTGTAGATATTTCCATGTTTATACAGATGGCTGTGTAGATATTTCCATGTTTATACAGATGACTTTGTATGTATTTCCATGTTTATACAGATGGCGGTGTAGATATTTCCATGTTTATAGAGATAGCTGTGTAGATATTTCCATGTTTACACAGATAGCGGTTTAGATATTTCCATGTTTATAGAGATAGCTGTGTAGATATTTCCATGTTTACACAGATAGCGGTGTAGATATTTCCATGTTTATACAGATAGCGGTTTAGATATTTCCATGTTTATACAGATGACGGTGTAGATATTTCCATGTTTATAGAGATGGCGGTGTAGATAGTTCCATGTTTATAGAGATAGCGGTGTAGATATATCAATGTTCATAGAGATAGCAGTGAGGATATTTCCATGTTTATACAGATAGCAGTGTAGATATTTCCACTTTTATAGAGATAGCGGTTTAGATATTTCATATGTATACAGAGAGTGGTGTAGATATTTCCATGTTTATACAGATTGTGGTGTAGATATTTCCATGTTTATACAGATAGCTGTGTAGATATTTCCACGTTTATACAGATGGCGGTGTAGATATTTCCATCTTTCTACAAATGGCAGTGTAGATATTTCCATGTTTACAGAGATGGCGGTGTAGATATTTCCATGTTTATATAGATGGCAGTATAGATATTTTCTTGTTTATGTACATGGCGTTGTAGATAACTCCATGTTTAAAGAGATGGCGGTGTGTATATTTCCATGTTGATGGAGATAGCGGTGTAGATATTTCCATGTTTATAGAGATAGCGGTGTAGTTATTTCCATGTTTATAGAGATAGCGGTGTAGATATTTCCATGTTTCTACAGATGACTGTGTAGATATTTCCATGTTTGTACAGATGGCAGTGTAGATATTTCCATGTTTATAGAGATAGATGTGTAGGTATTTTCATGTTTATACATATTGCGGTGGAGATTTGTCCATGTTTATACAGATAGCAATGGAGATATTTCCACGTTAATACACATAGCGGTGAAGATATTTCCATGTTTATACAGATAGCGTTGTAGATATTTCCATGTTTATACAGATGGCTGTTCCGATATTTCCATGTTTATACAGAGTTCTCTGTAGATATTTCCATGTTTATATAGATGACAGTGCAGATATTTCCATGTTTATACAGATGGCTGTGTAGATATTTCCATGTTTATACAGATGACTTTGTAGGTATTTCCATGTTTATACAGATGGCGGTGTAGATATTTCCATGTTTATAGAGATAGCTGTGTAGATATTTCGATGTTTACACAGATAGCGGTTTAGATATTTCCATGTTTATACAGATCGCGGTGTAGATATATCCATGTTTATACAGATCGCGGTGTAGATATTTCCATGTTTATACCGATAGCGGTGTAGATATTTCCATGTTTATACAGATGGCGGTGTAGATATTTCCATGTTTATAGAGATGGCGGTGTAGATATTTCCATGTTTACAGAGATAGCGGTGTAGATATATCAATGTGCATAGAGATAGCAGTGAGGATATTTCCATGTTTATACAGATAGCAGTGTAGATATTTCCACTTTTATAGAGATAGCGGTTTAGATATTTCATATTTATACAGAGAGCGGTGTAGATATTTCCATGTTTATACAGATTGCGGTGTAGATATTTCCATGTTTATACAGATAGCGGTGTAGATATTTCCACGTTTTTACAGATGGCGGTGTAGATATTTCCATCTTTCTACAAATGGCAGTGTAGATATTTCCATGTTTATAGAGATGGCGGTGTAGATATTTCCATGTTTATATAGATGGCAGTGTAGATATTTTCTTGTTTATGTAGATGGCGTTGTAGATACCTCCATGTTTAAAGTGATGGCGGTGTGTATATTTCCATGTTGATGGAGATAGCGATGTAGATATTTCCATGTTTATAGAGATAGCGGTGTAGTTATTTCCATGTTTATAGAGATAGCGGTGTAGATATTTCCATGTTTCTACAGATGACTGTGTAGATATTTCCATGTTTGTACAGATGGCAGTGTAGATATTTCCATGTTTATAGAGATAGAAGTGTAGATATTTTCATCTTTATACATATTGCGGTGGAGATTTGTCCATGTTTATACAGATAGCAATGGAGATATTTCCACGTTGATACACATAGCGGTGTAGATATTTCCATGTTTATACAGATAGCGTTGTAGATATTTCCATGTTTATACAGATGGCTGTGCCGATATTTCCATGTTTATACAGAGTTCTCTGTAGATATTTCCATGTTTATATAGATGACAGTGCAGATATTTCCAGGTTTATACAGATGGCTGTGTAGATATTTCCATGTTTATACAGATGGCTGTGTAGATATTTCCATGTTTATACAGATGACGGTGTAGATATTTCCATGTTTATAGAGATAGCTGTGTAGATATTTCCATGTTTACACAGATAGCGGTTTAGATATTTCCATGTTTATACAGATCGCGGTGAAGATATTCCCATGTTTATACAGATCGCGGTGTAGATATTTCCATGTTTATACAGATAGCGGTGTAGATATTTCCATGTTTATACAGATGACGGTGTAGATATTTCCATGTTTATAGAGATGGCGGTGTAGATATTTCCATGTTTATAGCGATAGCGGTGTAGATATATCAATGTTCATAGAGATAGCAGTGAGGATATTTCCATGTTTATACAGATAGCAGTGTAGATATTTCCACTTTTATAGAGATAGCGGTTTAGATATTTCATATTTATACAGAGAGCGGTGTAGATATTTCCATGTTTATACAGATTGAGGTGTAGATATTTCCATGTTTATACAGATAGCGGTGTAGATATTTCGTTTATACAGATGGCGGTGTAGATATTTCCATCTTTCTACAAATGGCAGTGTAGATATTTCCATGTTTATAGAGATGACGGTGTAGATATTTCCATGTTTATATAGATGGCAGTGTAGATATTTCCATGTTTATAGAGATGGCGGTGTAGACATTTCCATGTTTATATAGATGGCAGTGTAGATATTTTCTTGTTTATGTAGATGGCGTTTTAGATACCTCCATGTTTAAAGAGATGGCGGTGTGTATATTTCCATGTTGATGGAGATAGCGGTGTAGATATTTCCATGTTTATAGAGATAGCGGTGTAGTTATTTCCATGTTTATAGAGATAGCGGTGTAGATATTTCCATGTTTCTACAGATGACTGTGTAGATATTTCCATGTTTGTACAGATGGCAGTGTAGATATTTCCATGTTTATAGAGATAGAAGTGTAGATATTTTGATGTTTATACATATTGCGGTGGAGATTTGTCCATGTTTATACAGATAGCAATGGAGATATTTCCACGTTGATACACATAGCGGTGTAGATATTTCCATGTTTATACAGATAGCGTTGCAGATATTTCCATGTTTATACAGATGGCTGTGCCGATATTTCCATGTTTATACAGAGTTCTCTGTAGATATTTCCATGTTTATATAGATGACAGTGCAGATATTTCCAGGTTTATACAGATGTCTGTGTAGATATTTCCATGTTTATGCAGATGGCTGTGTAGATATTTCCATGTTTATACAGATGACTTTGTAGGTATTTCCATGTTTATACAGATGGCGGTGTAGATATTTCCATGTTTATAGAGATAGCTGTGTAGATATTTCCATGTTTACACAGATAGCGGTTTAGATATTTCCATGTTTATACAGATCGCGGTGTAGATATTTCCATGTTTATACAGATCACGGTGTAGATATTTCCATGTTTATACCGATAGCGGTGTAGATATTTCCATGTTTATAGAGATGGCGGTGTAGATATTTCCATGTTTATAGAGATGGCGGTGTAGATATTTCCATGTTTATAGAGATGGCGGTGTAGATATTTCCATGTTTATAGAGATAGCGGTGTAGATATATCAATGTTCATAGAGATAGCAGTGAGGATATTTCCATGTTTATACAGATAGCAGTGTAGATATTTCCACTTTTATAGAGATAGCGGTTTAGATATTTCATATTTATACAGAGAGCGGTGTAGATATTTCCATGTTTATACAGATTGCGGTGCAGATATTTCCATGTTTATACAGATAGAGGTGTAGATATTTCCACGTTTATACAGATGGCGGTGTAGATATTTCCATCTTTCTACAAATGGCAGTGTAGATATTTCCATGTTTATAGAGATGGCGGTGTAGGTATTTCCATGTTTATATAGATGGCAGTGTAGATATTTTCTTGTTTATGTAGATGGCGTTATAGATACCTCCATGTTTAAAGAGATGGCGGTGTGTATATTTCCATGTTGATGGAGATAGCGGTGTAGATATTTCCATGTTTATAGAGATAGCGGTGTAGTTATTTCCATGTTTATAGAGATAGCGGTGTAGATATTTCCAGGTTTCTACAGATGACTGTGTAGATATTTCCATGTTTGTACAGATGGCAGTGTAGATACTTCCATGTTTATAGAGATAGAAGTGTAGATATTTTCATGTTTATACGTATTGCAGTGGAGATTTGTCCATGTTTATACAGATAGCAATGGAGATATTTCCACGTTAATACACATAGCGGTGTAGATATTTCCATGTTGATACAGATAGCGTTGCAGATATTTCCATGTTTATACAGATGGCTGTGCCGATAATTCCATGTTTATACAGAGTTCTCTGTAGATATTTCCATGTTTATATAGATGACAGTGCAGATATTTCCAGGTTTATACAGATGGCTGTGTAGATATTTCCATGTTTATGCAGATGGCTGTGTAGATATTTCCATGTTTATACAGATGACTTTGTAGGTATTTCCATGTTTATACAGATGGCGGTGTAGATATTTCCATGTTTATAGAGATAGCTGTGTATATATTTCCATGTTTACACAGATAGCGGTTTAGATATTTCCATGTTTATACAGATCGCGGTGTAGATATTTCCATGTTTATACAGATCGCGGTGTAGATATTTCCATGTTTATACCGATAGCGGTGTAGATATTTCCATGTTTATACAGATGACGGTGTAGATATTTCCATGTTTATAGAGATGGCGGTGTACATATTTCCATGTTTATAGAGATAGCGTTGTAGATATATCAATTTTCATAGAGATAGCAGTGAGGATATTTCCATGTTTATACAGATAGCAGTGTAGATATTTCCACTTTTATAGAGATAGCGGTTTAGATATTTCCATGTTTATACAGATTGCGGTGTAGATATTTCCATGTTTATACAGATTGCGGTGTATATATTTCCATGTTTATACAGATAGCGGTGTAGATATTTCCACGTTTATACAGACGGCGGTGTAGATATTTCCATCTTTCTACAAATGGCAGTGTAGATATTTCCATGTTTATAGAGATGGCGGTGTAGATATTTCCATGTTTATATAGATGGCACTGTAGATATTTTCTTGTTTATGTAGATGGCGTTGTAGATACCTCCATGTTTAAAGAGATGGCGGTGTGTATATTTCCATGTTGATGGAGATAGCGGTGTAGATATTTCCATGTTTATAGAGATAGAAGTGTAGATATTTTCATGTTTATACATATTGCGGTGGAGATTTGTCCATGTTTATACAGATAGCTATGGAGATATTTCCACGTTGATACACATAGCAGTGTAGATATTTCCATGTTTATACAGATAGCGTTGTAGATATTTCCATGTTTATACAGATGGCTGTGCCGATATTTCCATGTTTATACAGAGTTCTCTGTAGATATTTCCATGTTGATATAGATGACAGTGCAGATATTTCCAGGTTTATACAGATGGCTGTGTAGATATTTCCATGTTTATACAGATGGCTGTGTAGATATTTCCATGTTTATACAGATGACTTTGTATGTATTTCCATGTTTATACAGATGGCGGTGTAGATATTTCCATGTTTATAGAGATAGCTGTGTAGATATTTCCATGTTTACACAGATAGCGGTTTAGATATTTCCATGTTTATACAGATCGCGGTGTAGATATTTCCATGTTTATACAGATCGCGGTGTAGATATTTCCATGTTTATACAGATAGCGGTTTAGATATTTCCATGTTTATACAGATGACGGTGTAGATATTTCCATGTTTATAGAGATGGCGGTGTAGATAGTTCCATGTTTATAGAGATAGCGGTGTAGATATATCAATGTTCATAGAGATAGCAGTGAGGATATTTCCATGTTTATACAGATAGCAGTGTAGATATTTCCACTTTTATAGAGATAGCGGTTTAGATATTTCATATGTATACAGAGAGTGGTGTAGATATTTCCATGTTTATACAGATTGCGGTGTAGATATTTCCATGTTTATACAGATAGCTGTGTAGATATTTCCACGTTTATACAGATGGCGGTGTAGATATTTCCATCTTTCTACAAATGGCAGTGTAGATATTTCCATGTTTACAGAGATGGCGGTGTAGATATTTCCATGTTTATATAGATGGCAGTATAGATATTTTCTTGTTTATGTACATGGCGTTGTAGATAACTCCATGTTTAAAGAGATGGCGGTGTGTATATTTCCATGTTGATGGAGATAGCGGTGTAGATATTTCCATGTTTATAGAGATAGCGGTGTAGTTATTTCCATGTTTATAGAGATAGCGGTGTAGATATTTCCATGTTTCTACAGATGACTGTGTAGATATTTCCATGTTTGTACAGATGGCAGTGTAGATATTTCCATGTTTATAGAGATAGATGTGTAGGTATTTTCATGTTTATACATATTGCGGTGGAGATTTGTCCATGTTTATACAGATAGCAATGGAGATATTTCCACGTTAATACACATAGCGGTGTAGATATTTCCATGTTTATACAGATAGCGTTGTAGATATTTCCATGTTTATACAGATGGCTGTTCCGATATTTCCATGTTTATACAGAGTTCTCTGTAGATATTTCCATGTTTATATAGATGACAGTGCAGATATTTCCATGTTTATACAGATGGCTGTGTAGATATTTCCATGTTTATACAGATGACTTTGTAGGTATTTCCATGTTTATACAGATGGCGGTGTAGATATTTCCATGTTTATAGAGATAGCTCTGTAGATATTTCCATGTTTACACAGATAGCGGTTTAGATATTTCCATGTTTATACAGATCGCGGTGTAGATATTTCCATGTTTATACAGATCGCGGTGTAGATATTTCCATGTTTATACCGATAGCGGTGTAGATATTTCCATGTTTATACAGATGGCGGTGTAGATATTTCCATGTTTATAGAGATGGCGGTGTAGATATTTCCATGTTTATAGAGATAGCGGTGTAGATATATCAATGTGCATAGAGATAGCAGTGAGGATATTTCCATGTTTATACAGATAGCAGTGTAGATATTTCCACTTTTATAGAGATAGCAGTTTAGATATTTCATATTTAAACAGAGAGCGGTGTAGATATTTCCATGTTTATACAGATTGCGGTGTAGATATTTCCATGTTTATACAGATAGCGGTGTAGATATTTCCACGTTTTTACAGATGGCGGTGTAGATATTTCCATCTTTCTACAAATGGCAGTGTAGATATTTCCATGTTTATAGAGATGGCGGTGTAGATATTTCCATGTTTATATAGATGGCAGTGTAGATATTTTCTTGTTTATGTAGACGGCGTTGTAGATACCTCCATGTTTAAAGTGATGGCGGTGTGTATATTTCCATGTTGATGGAGATAGCGATGTAGATATTTCCATGTTTATAGAGATAGCGGTGTAGTTATTTCCATGTTTATAGAGATAGCGGTGTAGGTATTTCCATGTTTCTACAGATGACTGTGTAGATATTTCCATGTTTGTACAGATGGCAGTGTAGATATTTCCATGTTTATAGAGATAGAAGTGTAGATATTTTCATGTTTATACATATTGCAGTGGAGATTTGTCCATGTTTATACAGATAGCAATGGAGATATTTCCACGTTAATACACATAGCGGTGTAGATATTTCCATGTTTATACAGATAGCGTTGTAGATATTTCCATGTTTATACAGATGGCTGTGCCGATATTTCCATGTTTATACAGAGTTCTCTGTAGATATTTCCATGTTTATATAGATGACAGTGCAGATATTTCCAGGTTTATACAGATGGCTGTGTAGATATTTCCATGTTTATACAGATGGCTGTGTAGATATTTCCATGTTTATACAGATGACTTTGTAGGTATTTCCATGTTTATACAGATGGCGGTGTAGATATTTCCATGTTTATAGAGATAGCTGTGTAGATACTTCCATGTTTACACAGATAGCGGTTTAGATATTTCCATGTTTATACAGATCGCGGTGTAGATATTTCCATGTTTATACAGATAGCGGTGTAGATATTTCCATGTTTATACCGATAGCGGTGTAGATATTCCATGTTTATAGAGATGGCGGTGTAGATATTTCCATGTTTATAGAGATGGCGGTGTAAATATTTCCATGTTTATAGAGATAGCGGTGTAGATATATCAATGTTCATAGAGATAGCAGTGAGGATATTTCCATGTTTATACAGATAGAAGTGTAGATATTTCCACTTTTATAGAGATAACGGTTTAGATATTTCATATTTATACAGAGAGCGGTGTAGATATTTCCATGTTTATACAGATTGCGGTGTAGATATTTCCATGTTTATACAGATAGAGGTGTAGATATTTCCACGTTTATACAGATGGCGGTGTAGATATTTCCATCTTTCTACAAATGGCAGTGTAGATATTTCCATGTTTATAGACATGGCGGTGTAGATATTTCCATGTTTATATAGATGGCAGTGTAGATATTTTCTTGTTTATGTAGATGGCGTTGTAGATACCTCCATGTTTAAAGAGATGGCGGTGTGTATATTTCCATGTTGATGGAGATAGCGGTGTAGATATTTCCATGTTTATAGAGATAGCGGTGTAGTTATTTCCATGTTTATAGAGATAGCGGTGTAGATATTTCCAGGTTTCTACAGATGACTGTGTAGATATTTCCATGTTTGTACAGATGGCAGTGTAGATACTTCCATGTTTATAGAGATAGAAGTGTAGATATTTTCATGTTTATACGTATTGCGGTGGAGATTTGTCCATGTTTATACAGATAGCAATGGAGATATTTCCACGTTAATACACATAGCGGTGTAGATATTTCCATGTTTATACAGATAGCGTTGCAGATATTTCCATGTTTATACAGATGGCTGTGCCGATATTTCCATGTTTATACAGAGTTCTCTGTAGATATTTCCATGTTTATATAGATGACAGTGCAGATATTTCCAGGTTTATACAGATGTCTGTGTAGATATTTCCATGTTTATGCAGATGGCTGTGTAGATATTTCCATGTTTATACAGATGACTTTGTAGGTATTTCCATGTTTATACAGATGGCGGTGTAGATATTTCCATGTTTATAGAGATAGCTGTGTAGATATTTCCATGTTTACACAGATAGCGGTTTAGATATTTCCATGTTTATACAGATCGCGGTGTAGATATTTCCATGTTTATACAGATCGCGGTGTAGATATTTCCATGTTTATACCGATAGCGGTGTAGATATTTCCATGTTTATACAAATGACGGTGTAGATATTTCCATGTTTATAGAGATGGCGGTGTACATATTTCCATGTTTATAGAGATAGCGTTGTAGATATATCAATTTTCATAGAGATAGCAGTGAGGATATTTCCATGTTTATACAGATAGCAGTGTAGATATTTCCACTTTTATAGAGATAGCGGTTTAGATATTTCCATGTTTATACAGATTGCGGTGTAGATATTTCCATGTTTATACAGATTGCGGTGTATATATTTCCATGTTTATACAGATAGCGGTGTAGATATTTCCACGTTTATACAGATGGCGGTGTAGATATTTCCATCTTTCTACAAATGGCAGTGTAGATATTTCCATGTTTATAGAGATGGCGGTGTAGATATTTCCATGTTTATATAGATGGCAGTGTAGATATTTTCTTGTTTATTTAGATGGCGTTGTTGATACCTCCATGTTTAAAGAGATGGCGGTGTGTATATTTCCATGTTGATGGAGATAGCGGTGTAGATATTTCCATGTTTATAGAGATAGAAGTGTAGATATTTTCATGTTTATACATATTGCGGTGGAGATTTGTCCATGTTTATACAGATAGCTATGGAGATATTTCCACGTTGATACACATAGCAGTGTAGATATTTCCATGTTTATACAGATAGCGTTGTAGATATTTCCATGTTTATACAGATGGCTGTGCCGATATTTCCATGTTTATACAGAGTTCTCTGTAGATATTTCCATGTTGATATAGATGACAGTGCAGATATTTCCAGGTTTATACAGATGGCTGTGTAGATATTTCCATGTTTATACAGATGGCTGTGTAGATATTTCCATGTTTATACAGATGACTTTGTATGTATTTCCATGTTTATACAGATGGCGGTGTAGATATTTCCATGTTTATAGAGATAGCTGTGTAGATATTTCCATGTTTACACAGATAGCGGTTTAGATATTTCCATGTTTATACAGATCGCGGTGTAGATATTTCCATGTTTATACAGATCGCGGTGTAAATATTTTCATGTTTATACAGATAGCGGTTTAGATATTTCCATGTTTATACAGATGACGGTGTAGATATTTCCATGTTTATAGAGATGGCGGTGTAGATAGTTCCATGTTTATAGAGATAGCGGTGTAGATATATCAATGTCCATAGAGATAGCAGTGAGGATATTTCCATGTTTATACAGATAGCAGTGTAGATATTTCCACTTTTATAGAGATAGCGGTTTAGATGTTTCATATGTATACAGAGAGTGGTGTAGATATTTCCATGTTTATACAGATTGCGGTGTAGATATTTCCATGTTTATACAGATAGCTGTGTAGATATTTCCACGTTTATACAGATGGCGGTGTAGATATTTCCATCTTTCTACAAATGGCAGTGTAGATATTTCCATGTTTACAGAGATGGCGGTGTAGATATATCCATGTTTATATAGATGGCACTATAGATATTTTCTTGTTTATGTACATGGCGTTGTAGATAACTCCATGTTTAAAGAGATGGCGGTGTGTATATTTCCATGTTGATGGAGATAGCGGTGTAGATATTTCCATGTTTATAGAGATAGCGGTGTAGTTATTTCCATGTTTATAGAGATAGCGGTGTAGATATTTCCAGGTTTCTACAGATGACTGTGTAGATATTTCCATGTTTGTACAGATGGCAGTGTAGATACTTCCATGTTTATAGAGATAGAAGTGTAGATATTTTCATGTTTATACGTATTGCGGTGGAGATTTGTCCATGTTTATACAGATAGCAATGGAGATATTTCCACGTTAATACACATAGCGGTGTAGATATTTCCATGTTTATACAGATAGCGTTGCAGATATTTCCATGTTTATACAGATGGCTGTGCCGATATTTCCATGTTTATACAGAGTTCTCTGTAGATATTTCCATGTTTATATAGATGACAGTGAAGATATTTCCAGGTTTATACAGATGTCTGTGTAGATATTTCCATGTTTATGCAGATGGCTGTGTAGATATTTCCATGTTTATACAGATGACTTTGTAGGTATTTCCATGTTTATACAGATGGCGGTGTAGATATTTCCATGTTTATAGAGATAGCTGTGTAGATATTTCCATGTTTACACAGATAGCGGTTTAGATATTTCCATGTTTATACAGATCGCGGTGTAGATATTTCCATGTTTATACAGATCGCGGTGTAGATATTTCCATGTTTATACCGATAGCGGTGTAGATATTTCCATGTTTATACAAATGACGGTGTAGATATTTCCATGTTTATAGAGATGGCGGTGTACATATTTCCATGTTTATAGAGATAGCGTTGTAGATATATCAATTTTCATAGAGATAGCAGTGAGGATATTTCCATGTTTATACAGATAGCAGTGTAGATATTTCCACTTTTATAGAGATAGCGGTTTAGATATTTCCATGTTTATACAGATTGCGGTGTAGATATTTCCATGTTTATACAGATTGCGGTGTATATATTTCAATGTTTATACAGATAGCGGTGTAGATATTTCCACGTTTATACAGATGGCGGTGTAGATATTTCCATCTTTCTACAAATGGCAGTGTAGATATTTCCATGTTTATAGAGATGGCGGTGTAGATATTTCCATGTTTATATAGATGGCAGTGTAGATATTTTCTTGTTTATGTAGATGGCGTTGTAGATACCTCCATGTTTAAAGAGATGGCGGTGTGTATATTTCCATGTTGATGGAGATAGCGGTGTAGATATTTCCATGTTTATAGAGATAGAAGTGTAGATATTTTCATGTTTATACATATTGCGGTGGAGATTTGTCCATGTTTATACAGATAGCTATGGAGATATTTCCACGTTAATACACATAGCAGTGTAGATATTTCCAAGTTTATACAGATAGCGTTGTAGATATTTCCATGTTTATACAGATGGCTGTGCCGATATTTCCATGTTTATACAGAGTTCTCTGTAGATATTTCCATGTTGATATAGATGACAGTGCAGATATTTCCACGTTTATACAGATGGCTGTGTAGATATTTCCATGTTTATACAGATGGCTGTGTAGATATTTCCATGTTTATACAGATGACGGTGTAGATATTTCCGTGTTTATAGAGATAGCTGTGTAGATATTTCCATGTTTACACAGATAGCTGTTTAGATATTTCCATGTTTATACAGATCGCGGTGAAGATATTCCCATGTTTATACAGATCGCGGTGTAGATATTTCCATGTTTATACAGATAGCGGTGTAGATATTTCCATGTTTATACAGATGACGGTGTAGATATTTCCATGTTTATAGAGATGGCGGTGTAGATAGTTCCATGTTTATAGAGATAGCGGTGTAGATATATCAATGTTCATAGAGATAGCAGTGAGGATATTTCCATGTTTATACAGATAGCAGTGTAGATATTTCCACTTTTATAGAGATAGCGGTTTAGATATTTCATATTTATACAGAGAGCGGTGTAGATATTTCCATGTTTATACAGATTGAGGTGTAGATATTTCCATGTTTATACAGATAGCGGTGTAGATATTTAAACGTTTATACAGATGGCGGTGTAGATATTTCCATCTTTCTACAAATGGCAGTGTAGATATTTCCATGTTTATAGAGATGACGGTGTAGATATTTCCATGTTTATATAGATGGCAGTGTAGATATTTCCATGTTTATAGAGATGGCGGTGTAGACATTTCCATGTTTATATAGATGGCAGTGTAGATATTTTCTTGTTTATGTAGATGGCGTTGTAGATACCTCCATGTTTAAAGAGATGGCGGTGTGTATATTTCCATGTTGATGGAGATAGCGCTGTAGATATTTCCATGTTTATAGAGATAGCGGTGTAGTTATTTCCATGTTTATAGAGATAGCGGTGTAGATATTTCCATGTTTCTACAGATGACTGTGTAGATATTTCCATGTTTGTACAGATGGCAGTGTAGATATTTCCATGTTTATAGAGATAGAAGTGTAGATATTTTGATGTTTATACATATTGCGGTGGACATTTGTCCATGTTTATACAGATAGCAATGGAGATATTTCCACGTTGATACACATAGCGGTGTAGATATTTCCATGTTTATACAGATAGCGTTGTAGATATTTCCATGTTTATACAGATGGCTGAGCCGATATTTCCATGTTTATACAGACTTCTCCGTAGATATTTCCATGTTTATATAGATGACAGTGCAGATATTTCCAGGTTTATACAGATGGCTGTGTAGATATTTCCATCTTTATACAGACGGCTGTGTAGTTATTTCCATGTTTATACAGATGACTTTGCAGGTATTTCCATGTTTATACAGATGGCGGTGTAGATATTTCCATGTTTATAGAGATAGCTGTGTAGATATTTCCATGTTTACACAGATAGCGGTTTAGATATTTCCATGTTTATACAGATCGCGGTGTAGATATTTCCATGTTTATACAGACCGCGGTGTAGATATTTCTATGTTTATACCGATAGCGGTGTAGATATTTCCATGTTTATACAGATGACGGTGTAGATATTTCCATGTTTATAGAGATGGCGGTGTAGATATTTCCATGTTTATAGAGATAGCGGTGTAGATATATCAATGTTCATAGAGATAGCAGTGAGGATATTTCCATGTTTATACAGATAGCAGTGTAGATATTTCCACTTTTATAGAGATAGCGGTTTAGATATTTCATATTTATACAGAGAGCAGTGTAGATATTTCCATGTTTATACAGATTGCGGTGTAGATATTTCCATGTTTATACAGATAGCGGTGTAGATATTTCCACGTTTATACAGATGGCGGTGTAGATATTTCCATCTTTCTACAAATGGCAGTGTAGATATTTCCATGTTTATAGAGATGGCGGTGTAGATATTTCCATGTTTATATAGATGGCAGTGTAGATATTTTCTTGTTTATGTAGATGGCGTTGTAGATACCTCCATGTTTAAAGAGATGGCGGTGTGTATATTTCCATCTTGATGGAGATGGCGGTGTAGATATTTCCAAGTTTATACAGATAGCGATGTAGTTATTTCCATGTTTATAGAGATAGCGGAGTAGATATTTCCATGTTTCTACAGATGACTCTGTAGATATTTCCATGTTTCTACAGATGGCAGTGTAGATATTTCCATGTTTATAGAGATAGAAGTGTAGATATTTTCATGTTTATACATATTGCGGTGGAGATTTGTCCATGTTTATACAGATAGCAATGGAGATATTTCCACGTTAATACACATAGCAGTGTAGATATTTCCATGTTTATACAGATAGCGTTGTAGATATTTCCATGTTTATACAGATGGCTGTGCCGATATTTCCATGTTTATACAGAGTTCCCTGTAGATATTTCCATGTTTATGTAGATGACAGTGCAGATATTTCCAGGTTTATACAGATGGCTGTGTAGATATTTCCATGTTTATACAGATGGCTGTGTAGATATTTCCATGTTTATACAGATGACTTTGTAGGTATGTCCATGTTTATACAGATGGCGGTGTAGATATTTCCATGTTTATAGAGATAGCTGTGTAGATATTTCCATGTTTACACAGGTAGCGGTTTAGATATTTCCATGTTTATACAGATCGCGGTGTAGATATTTCCATGTTTATACAGATCGCGGTGTAGATATTTCCATGTTTATACAGATAGCGGTTTAGATATTTCCATGTTTATACAGATGACGGTGTAGATATTTCCATGTTTATAGAGATGGCGGTGTAGATAGTTCCATATTTATAGAGATAGCGGTGTAGATATATCAATGTTCATAGAGATAGCAGTGAGGATATTTCCATGTTTATACAGATAGCAGTGTAGATATTTCCACTTTTATAGAGATAGCGGTTTAGATATTTCATATTTATACAGAGAGCGGTGTAGATATTTCCATGTTTATACAGATTGCGGTGTAGATATTTCCATGTTTATACAGATAGCTGTGTAGATATTTCCACGTTTATACAGGTGGCGGTGTAGATATTTCCATCTTTCTACAAATGGCAGTGTAGATATTTCCATGTTTACAGAGATGGCAGTGTAGATATTTCCATGTTTATATAGATGGCAGTGTAGATATTTTCTTGTTTATGTAGATGGCGTTGTAGATACCTCCATGTTTAAAGAGATGGCGGTGTGTATATTTCCATGTTGATGGAGATGTCGGTGTAGATATTTCCATATTTATAGAGATAGCGGTGTAGTTATTTCCATGTTTATAGAGATAGCGGAGTAGATATTTCCATGTTTCTACAGATGACTCTGAAGATATTTCCATGTTTCTACAGATGGCAGTGTAGATATTTCCATGTTTATAGAGATAGAAGTGTAGATATTTCCATGTTTATACATATTGCGGTGGAGATTTGTCCATGTTTATACAGATAGCAATGGAGATATTTCCACGTTAATACACATAGCGGTGTAGATATTTCCATGTTTATACACATAGCGTTTTAGATATTTCCATGTTTATACAGACGGCTGTGTAGATATTTCCATGTTTATACAGACGTCTGTGTAGGTATTTCCATGTTTATACAGATGGCGGTGTAGATATTTCCATGTTTATAGAGATAGCTGTGTAGATATTTCCATGTTTACACAGATAGCGGTTTAGATATTTCCATGTTTATACAGATGACGGTGTAGATATTTCCATGTTTATAGAGATGGCGGTGTAGATATTTCCATGTTTATAGAGATAGCGGTGTAGATATATCAATGTGCATAGAGATAGCATTGAGGATATTTCCATGTTTATACAGATAGCAGTGTAGATATTTCCACTTTTAAAGAGATAGCGGTTTAGATATTTCATATTTATACAGAGAGCGGTGTAGATATTTCCTTGTTTATACAGATTGCGGTGTAGATATTTCCATGTTTATACAGATAGCGGTGTAGATATTTCCACGTTTTTACAGATGGCAGTGTAGATATTTCCATCTTTCTACAAATGGCAGTGTAGATATTTCCATGTTTATAGAGATGGCGGTGTAGATATTTCCATGTTTATATAGATGGCAGTGTAGATATTTTCTTGTTTATGTAGATGGCGTTGTAGATACCTCCATGTTTAAAGTGATGGCGGTGTGTATATTTCCATGTTGATGGAGATAGCGGTGTAGATATTTCCATGTTTGTAGAGATAGCGGTGTAGTTATTTCCATGTTTATAGAGATAGCGGTGTAGATAATTCCATGTTTCTACAGATGACTGTGTAGATATTTCCATGTTTGTACAGATGGCAGTGTAGATATTTCCATGTTTATAGAGATAGAAGTGTAGATATTTTCATGTTTATACATATTGCGGTGGAGATTTGTCCATGTTTATACAGATAGCAATGGAGATATTTCCACGTTGATACACATAGCGGTGTAGATATTTCCATGTTTATACAGATAGCGTTGCAGATATTTCCATGTTTATACAGATGGCTGTGCCGATATTTCCATGTTTATACAGAGTTCTCTGTAGATATTTCCATGTTTATATAGATGACAGTGCAGATATTTCCAGGTTTATACAGATGGCTGTGTAGATATTTCCATGTTTATACAGACGGCTGTGTAGATATATCCATGTTTATACAGATGACTTTGTAGGTATTTCCATGTTTATACAGATGACGGTGTAGATATTTCCATGTTTATAGAGATAGCTGTGTAGATATTTCCATGTTTACACAGATAGCGGTTTAGATATTTCCATGTTTATACAGATCGCGGTGAAGATATTTCCATGTTTATACAGATCGCGGTGTAGATATTTCCATGTTTATACAGATAGCGGTGTAGATATTTCCATGTTTATACAGATGACGGTGTAGATATTTCCATGTTTATGGAGATGGCGGTGTACATATTTCCATGTTTATAGAGATAGCGGTGTAGATATATCAATGTTCATAGAGATAGCAGTGAGGATATTTCCATGTTTATACAGATAGCAGTGTAGATATTTCCACTTTTATAGAGATAGCGGTTTAGATATTTCATATTTATACAGAGAGCGGTGTAGATATTTCCATGTTTATACAGATTGCGGTGTAGATATTTCCATGTTTATACAGATAGCTGTGTAGATATTTCCACGTTTATACAGGTGGCGGTGTAGATATTTCCATCTTTCTACAAATGGCAGTGTAGATATTTCCATGTTTACAGAGATGGCAGTGTAGATATTTCCATGTTTATATAGATGGCAGTGTAGATATTTTCTTGTTTATGTAGATGGCGTTGTAGATACCTCCATGTTTAAAGAGATGGCGGTGTGTATATTTCCATGTTGATGGAGATGTCGGTGTAGATATTTCCATATTTATAGAGATAGCGGTGTAGTTATTTCCATGTTTATAGAGATAGCGGAGTAGATATTTCCATGTTTCTACAGATGACTCTGAAGATATTTCCATGTTTCTACAGATGGCAGTGTAGATATTTCCATGTTTATAGAGATAGAAGTGTAGATATTTCCATGTTTATACATATTGCGGTGGAGATTTGTCCATGTTTATACAGATAGCAATGGAGATATTTCCACGTTAATACACATAGCGGTGTAGATATTTCCATGTTTATACACATAGCGTTTTAGATATTTCCATGTTTATACAGACGGCTGTGTAGATATTTCCATGTTTATACAGACGTCTGTGTAGGTATTTCCATGTTTATACAGATGGCGGTGTAGATATTTCCATGTTTATAGAGATAGCTGTGTAGATATTTCCATGTTTACACAGATAGCGGTTTAGATATTTCCATGTTTATACAGATGACGGTGTAGATATTTCCATGTTTATAGAGATGGCGGTGTAGATATTTCCATGTTTATAGAGATAGCGGTGTAGATATATCAATGTGCATAGAGATAGCATTGAGGATATTTCCATGTTTATACAGATAGCAGTGTAGATATTTCCACTTTTAAAGAGATAGCGGTTTAGCTATTTCATATTTATACAGAGAGCGGTGTAGATATTTCCTTGTTTATACAGATTGCGGTGTAGATATTTCCATGTTTATACAGATAGCGGTGTAGATATTTCCACGTTTTTACAGATGGCAGTGTAGATATTTCCATCTTTCTACAAATGGCAGTGTAGATATTTCCATGTTTATAGAGATGGCGGTGTAGATATTTCCATGTTTATATAGATGGCAGTGTAGATATTTTCTTGTTTATGTAGATGGCGTTGTAGATACCTCCATGTTTAAAGTGATGGCGGTGTGTATATTTCCATGTTGATGGAGATAGCGGTGTAGATATTTCCATGTTTGTAGAGATAGCGGTGTAGTTATTTCCATGTTTATAGAGATAGCGGTGTAGATAATTCCATGTTTCTACAGATGACTGTGTAGATATTTCCATGTTTGTACAGATGGCAGTGTAGATATTTCCATGTTTATAGAGATAGAAGTGTAGATATTTTCATGTTTATACATATTGCGGTGGAGATTTGTCCATGTTTATACAGATAGCAATGGAGATATTTCCACGTTGATACACATAGCGGTGTAGATATTTCCATGTTTATACAGATAGCGTTGCAGATATTTCCATGTTTATACAGATGGCTGTGCCGATATTTCCATGTTTATACAGAGTTCTCTGTAGATATTTCCATGTTTATATAGATGACAGTGCAGATATTTCCAGGTTTATACAGATGGCTGTGTAGATATTTCCATGTTTATACAGACGGCTGTGTAGATATATCCATGTTTATACAGATGACTTTGTAGGTATTTCCATGTTTATACAGATGACGGTGTAGATATTTCCATGTTTATAGAGATAGCTGTGTAGATATTTCCATGTTTACACAGATAGCGGTTTAGATATTTCCATGTTTATACAGATCGCGGTGAAGATATTTCCATGTTTATACAGATCGCGGTGTAGATATTTCCATGTTTATACAGATAGCGGTGTAGATATTTCCATGTTTATACAGATGACGGTGTAGATATTTCCATGTTTATGGAGATGGCGGTGTACATATTTCCATGTTTATAGAGATAGCGGTGTAGATATATCAATGTTCATAGAGATAGCAGTGAGGATATTTCCATGTTTATACAGATAGCAGTGTAGATATTTCCACTTTTATAGAGATAGCGGTTTAGATATTTCATATTTATACAGAGAGCGGTGTAGATATTTCCATGTTTATACAGATTGCGGTGTAGATATTTCCATGTTTATACAGATATTGGTGTAGAAATTTCCACGTTTATACAGATGGCGGTGTAGATATTTCCATCTTTCTACAAATGGCAGTGTAGATATTTCCATGTTTATAGAGATGGCGGTGTAGATATTTCCATGTTTATATAGATGGCAGTGTAGATATTTCCATGTTTATAGAGATGGCGGTGTAGACATTTCCATGTTTATATAGATGGCAGTGTAGATATTTCCATGTTTATAGAGATGGCGGTGTAGATATTTCCATGTTTATAGAGATAGCGGTGTAGATATATCAATGTTCATAGAGATAGCAGTGAGGATATTTCCATGTTTATACAGATAGCAGTGTAGATATTTCCACTTTTATAGAGATAGCGGTTTAGATATTTCATATTTATACAGAGAGCAGTGTAGATATTTCCATGTTTAGACAGATTGCGGTGTAGATATTTCCATGTTTATACAGATAGCGGTGTAGATATTTCCACGTTTATACAGATGGCGGTGTAGATATTTCCATCTTTCTACAAATGGCAGTGTAGATATTTCCATGTTTATAGAGACGGCGGTGTAGATATTTCCATGTTTATATAGATGGCAGTGTGGATATTTTCTTGTTTATGTAGATGGCGTTGTAGATACCTCCATGTTTAAAGAGATGGCGGTGTGTATATTTCCATGTTGATGGAGATAGCGGTGTAGATATTTCCATGTTTATAGAGATAGCGGTGTAGTTATTTCCATGTTTATAGAGATAGCAGTGTAGATATTTCCATGTTTCTACAGATGACTTTGTAGATATTTCCATGTTTGTACAGATGGCAGTGTAGATATTTCCATGTTTATAGAGATAGAAGTGTAGATATTTTCATGTTTATACATATTGCGGTGGAGATTTGTCCATGTTTATACAGATAGCAATGGAGATATTTCCACATTGATACACATAGCGGTGTAGATATTTCCATGTTTATACAGACAGCGTTGTAGATATTTCCATGTTTATACAGATGGCTGTGTCGATATTTCCATGTTTATACAGACTTCTCTGTAGATATTTCCACGTTTATATAGATGACAGTGCAGATATTTCCAGGTTTATACAGATGGCTGTGTAGATATTTCCATGTTTATACAGACGGCTGTGTAGATATTTCCATGTTTATACAGATGACTTTGTAGGTATTTCCATGTTTATACAGATGGCGGTGTAGATATTTCCATGTTTATAGAGATAGCTGTGTAGATATTTCCATGTTTACACAGATAGCGGTTTAGATATTTCCATGTTTATACAGATCGCGGTGTAGATATTTCCATGTTTATACAGATAGCGGTTTAGATATTTCCATGTTTATACAGATGACGGTGTAGATATTTCCATGTTTATAGAGATGGCGGTGTAGATAGTTCCATGTTTATAGAGATAGCGGTGTAGATATATCAATGTTCATAGAGATAGCAGTGAGGATATTTCCATGTTTATACAGATAGCAGTGTAGATACTTCCACTTTTATAGAGATAGCGGTTTAGATATTTCATAATTATACAGAGAGCGGTGTAGATATTTCCATGTTTATACAGATTGAGGTGTAGATATTTCCATGTTTATACAGATAGCGGTGTAGATATTTCCACGTTTATACAGATGGCGGTGTAGATATTTCCATCTTTCTACAAATGGCAGTGTAGATATTTCCATGTTTACAGAGATGGCGGTGTAGATATTTCCATGTTTATAGAGATGGCAGTGTAGATATTTTCTTGTTTATGTACATGGCGTTGTAGGTAACTCCATGTTTAAAGAGATGGCGGTGTGTATATTTCCATGTTGATGGAGATAGCGGTGTAGATATTTCCATGTTTATAGAGATAGCGGTGTAGTTATTTCCATGTTTATAGAGATAGCGGAGTAGATATTTCCATGTTTCTATAGATGACTCTGTAGATATTTCCATGTTTCTACAGATGGCAGTGTAGATATTTCCATGTTTATAGAGATAGAAGTGTAGATATTTTCATGTTTATACATATTGCGGTGGAGATTTGTCCATGTTTATACAGATAGCAATGGAGATATTTCCACGTTAATACACATAGCGGTGTAGATATTTCCATGTTTATACAGATAGCGTTGTAGATATTTCCATGTTTATACAGATGGCTGTGCCGATATTTCCATGTTTATACAGAGTTCCCTGTAGATATTTCCATGTTTATATAGATGACAGTGCAGATATTTCCAGGTTTATACAGATGGCTGTGTAGATATTTCCATGTTTATACAGATGGCTGTGTAGATATATCCATGTATATACAGATGACTTTGTAGGTATTTCCATGTTTATACAGATGGCGGTGTAGATATTTCCATGTTTATAGAGATAGCTGTGTAGATATTTCCATGTTTACACAGATAGCGGTTTAGATATTTCCATGTTTATACAGATCGCGGTGTAGATATTTCCATGTTTATACAGATCGCGGTGTAGATATTTCCATGTTTATACAGATAGCGGTTTAGATATTTCCATGTTTATACAGATGACGGTGTAGATATTTCCATGTTTATAGAGATGGCGGTGTAGATAGTTCCATGTTTATAGAGATAGCGGTGTAGATATATCAATGTTCATAGAGATAGCAGTGAGGATATTTCCATGCTTATACAGATAGCAGTGTAGATATTTCCACTTTTATAGAGATAGCGGTTTAGATATTTCATATTTATACAGAGAGCAGTGTAGATATTTCCATGTTTATACAGATTGCGGTGTAGATATTTCCATGTTTATACAGATAGCGGTGTAGATATTTCCACGTTTATACAGATGGCGGTGTAGATATTTCCATCTTTCTACAAATGGCAGTGTAGATATTTCCATGTTTATAGAGATGGCGGTGTAGATATTTCCATGTTTATATAGATGGCAGTGTAGATATTTTCTTGTTTATGTAGATGGCGTTGTAGATACCTCCATGTTTAAAGAGATGGCGGTGTGTATATTTCCATGTTGATGGAGATGGCGGTGTAGATATTTCCAAGTTTATAGAGATAGCGGTGTAGTTATTTCCATGTTTATAGAGATAGCGGAGTAGATATTTCCATGTTTCTACAGATGACTCTGTAGATATTTCCATGTTTCTACAGATGGCAGTGTAGATATTTCCATGTTTATAGAGATAGAAGTGTAGATATTTTCATGTTTATACATATTGCGGTGGAGATTTGTCCATGTTTATACAGATAGCAATGGAGATATTTCCACGTTAATACACATAGCGGTGTAGATATTTCCATGTTTATACAGATAGCGTTGTAGATATTTCCATGTTTATACAGATGGCTGTGCCGATATTTCCATGTTTATACAGAGTTCCCTGTAGATATTTCCATGTTTATGTAGATGACAGTGCAGATATTTCCAGGTTTATACAGATGGCTGTGTAGATATTTCCATGTTTATACAGATGGCTGTGTAGATATTTCCATGTTTATACAGATGACTTTGTAGGTATTTCCATGTTTATACAGATGGCGGTGTAGATATTTCCATGTTTATAGAGATAGCTGTGTAGATATTTCCATGTTTACACAGATAGCGGTTTAGATATTTCCATGTTTATACAGATCGCGGTGTAGATATTTCCATGTTTATACAGATCGCGGTGTAGATATTTCCATGTTTATACCGATAGCGGTGTAGATATTTCCATGTTTATACAGATGACGGTGTAGATATTTCCATGTTTGTAGAGATGGTGGTGTAGATATTTCCATGTTTATAGAGATAGCGTTGTAGATATATCAATGTTCATAGAGATAGCAGTGAGGATATTTCCATGTTTATACAGATAGCAGTGTAGATATTTCCAATTTTATAGAGATAGCGGTTTAGATATTTCATATTTATACAGAGAGCGGTGTAGATATTTCCATGTTTATACAGATTGCGGTGTATATATTTCCATGTTTATACAGATAGCGGTGTAGATATTTCCATGTTTATACAGATGGCGGAGTAGATATTTCCATCTTTCTACAAATGGCAGTGTAGATATTTCCATGTTTATAGAGATGGCGGTGTAGATATTTCCATGTTTATATAGATGGCAGTGTAGATATTTTCTTGTTTATGTAGATGGCGTTGTAGATACCTCCATGTTTAAAGAGATGGCGGTGTGTATATTTCCATGTTGATGGAGATAGCGGTGTAGATATTTCCATGTTTATAGAGATAGCGGTGTAGTTATTTCCATGTTTATAGAGATAGCGGTGTAGATATTTCCATGTTTCTACAGATGACTGTGTAGATATTTCCATGTTTGTACAGATGGCAGTGTAGATATTTCCATGTTCATAGAGATAGAAGTGTAGATATTTTCATGTTTATACATATTGCGGTGGAAATTTGTCCATGTTTATACAGATAGCAAAGGAGATATTTCCACGTTAATACACATAGCGGTGTAGATATTTCCATGTTTATACAGATAGCGTTGTAGATATTTCCATGTTTATACAGATGGCTGTGCCGATATTTCCATGTTTATACAGAGTTCTCTGTAGATATTTCCATGTTTATATAGATGACAGTGCAGATATTTCCAGGTTTATACAGATGGCTGTGTAGATATTTCCATGTTTATACAGACGGCTGTGTAGATATTTCCATGTTTATACAGATGACTTTGTAGGTATTTCCATGTTTATACAGATGGCGGTGTAGATATTTCCATGTTTATAGAGATAGCTCTGTAGATATTTCCACGTTTACACAGATAGCGGTTTAGATATTTCCATGTTTATACAGATCGCAGTGTAGATATTTCCATGTTTATACAGATAGCAGTGTAGATATTTCCATGTTTATACAGATGACGGTGTAGATATTTCCATGTTTATAGAGATGTCGGTGTAGATATTTCCATGTTTATAGAGATAGCGGTGTAGATATATCAATGTGCATAGAGATAGCAGTGAGGATATTTCCATGTTTATACAGATAGCAGTGTAGATATTTCCACTTTTATAGAGATAGCGGTTTAGATATTTCATATTTATACAGAGAGCGGTGTAGATATTTCCATGTTTATACAGATTGCGGTGTAGATATTTCCATGTTTATACAGATAGCGGTGTAGATATTTCCACGTTTTTACAGATGGCAGTGTAGATATTTCCATCTTTCTACAAATGGCAGTGTAGATATTTCCATGTTTATAGAGATGGCGGTGTAGATATTTCCATGTTTATATAGATGGCAGTGTAGATATTTTCTTGTTTATGTAGATGGCGTTGTAGATACCTCCATGTTTAAAGTGATGGCGGTGTGTATATTTCCATGTTGATGGAGATAGCGGTGTAGATATTTCCATGTTTGTAGAGATAGCGGTGTAGTTATTTCCATGTTTATAGAGATAGCGGTGTAGATAATTCCATGTTTCTACAGATGACTGTGTAGATATTTCCATGTTTGTACAGATGGCAGTGTAGATATTTCCATGTTTATAGAGATAGAAGTGTAGATATTTTCATGTTTATACATATTGCGGTGGAGATTTGTCCATGTTTATACAGATAGCAATGGAGATATTTCCACGTTGATACACATAGCGGTGTAGATATTTCCATGTTTATACAGATAGCGTTGCAGATATTTCCATGTTTATACAGATGGCTGTGCCGATATTTCCATGTTTATACAGAGTTCTCTGTAGATATTTCCATGTTTATATAGATGACAGTGCAGATATTTCCAGGTTTATACAGATGGCTGTGTAGATATTTCCATGTTTATACAGACGGCTGTGTAGATATATCCATGTTTATACAGATGACTTTGTAGGTATTTCCATGTTTATACAGATGACGGTGTAGATATTTCCATGTTTATAGAGATAGCTGTGTAGATATTTCCATGTTTACACAGATAGCGGTTTAGATATTTCCATGTTTATACAGATCGCGGTGAAGATATTTCCATGTTTATACAGATCGCGGTGTAGATATTTCCATGTTTATACAGATAGTGGTGTAGATATTTCCATGTTTATACAGATGACGGTGTAGATATTTCCATGTTTATAGAGATGGCGGTGTACATATTTCCATGTTTATAGAGATAGCGGTGTAGATATATCAATGTTCATAGAGATAGCAGTGAGGATATTTCCATGTTTATACAGATAGCAGTGTAGATATTTCCACTTTTATAGAGATAGCGGTTTAGATATTTCATATTTATACAGAGAGCGGTGTAGATATTTCCATGTTTATACAGATTGCGGTGTAGATATTTCCATATTTATACAGATAGCGGTGTAGAAATTTCCACGTTTATACAGATGGCGGTGTAGATATTTCCATCTTTCTACAAATGGCAGTGTAGATATTTCCATGTTTATAGAGATGGCGGTGTAGATATTTCCATGTTTATATAGATGGCAGTGTAGATATTTCCATGTTTATAGAGATGGCGGTGTAGACATTTCCATGTTTATATAGATGGCAGTGTAGATATTTCCATGTTTATAGAGATGGCGGTGTAGATATTTCCATGTTTATAGAGATAGCGGTGTAGATATATCAATGTTCATAGAGATAGCAGTGAGGATATTTCCATGTTTATACAGATAGCAGTGTATATATTTCCACTTTTATAGAGATAGCGGTTTAGATATTTCATATTTATACAGAGAGCAGTGTAGATATTTCCATGTTTAGACAGATTGCGGTGTAGATATTTCCATGTTTATACAGATAGCGGTGTAGATATTTCCACGTTTATACAGATGGCGGTGTAGATATTTCCATCTTTCTACAAATGGCAGTGTAGATATTTCCATGTTTATAGAGACGGCGGTGTAGATATTTCCATGTTTATATAGATGGCAGTGTGGATATTTTCTTGTTTATGTAGATGGCGTTGTAGATACCTCCATGTTTAAAGAGATGGCGGTGTGTATATTTCCATGTTGATGGAGATAGCGGTGTAGATATTTCCATGTTTATAGAGATAGCGGTGTAGTTATTTCCATGTTTATAGAGATAGCAGTGTAGATATTTCCATGTTTCTGCAGATGACTTTGTAGATATTTCCATGTTTGTACAGATGGCAGTGTAGATATTTCCATGTTTATAGAGATAGAAGTGTAGATATTTTCATGTTTATACATATTGCGGTGGAGATTTGTCCATGTTTATACAGATAGCAATGGAGATATTTCCACATTGATACACATAGCGGTGTAGATATTTCCATGTTTATACAGATAGCGTTGTAGATATTTCCATGTTTATACAGATGGCTGTGCCGATATTTCCATGTTTATACAGACTTCTCTGTAGATATTTCCATGTTTATATAGATGACAGTGCAGATATTTCCAGGTTTATACAGATGGCTGTGTAGATATTTCCATGTTTATACAGACGGCTGTGTAGTTATTTCCATGTTTATACAGATGACTTTGTAGGTATTTCCATGTTTATACACATGGCGGTGTAGATATTTCCATGTTTATAGAGATAGCTGTGTAGATATTTCCATGTTTACACAGATAGCGGTTTAGATATTTCCATGTTTATACAGATCGCGGTGTAGATATTTCCATGTTTATACAGACCGCGGTGTAGATATTTCCATGTTTATACCGATAGCAGTGTAGATATTTCCATGATTATACAGATGACGGTGTAGATATTTCCATGTTTATAGAGATGGCGGTGTAGATATTTCCATGTTTATAGAGATAGCGGTGTAGATATATCAATGTTCATAGAGATAGCAGTGAGGATATTTCCATGTTTATACAGATAGCAGTGTAGATATTTCCACTTTTATAGAGATAGCGGTTTAGATATTTCATATTTATACAGAGAGCAGTGTAGATATTTCCATGTTTATACAGATTGCGGTGTAGATATTTCCATGTTTATACAGATAGCGGTGTAGATATTTCCACGTTTATACAGATGGCGGTGTAGATATTTCCATCTTTCTACGAATGGCAGTGTAGATATTTCCATGTTTATAGAGATGGCGGTGTAGATATTTCCATGTTTATATAGATGGCAGTGTAGATATTTTCTTGTTTATGTAGATGGCGTTGTAGATACCTCCATGTTTAAAGAGATGGCGGTGTGTATATTTCCATGTTGATGGAGATGGCGGTGTAGATATTTCCAAGTTTATAGAGATAGCGGTGTAGTTATTTCCATGTTTATAGAGATAGCGGAGTAGATATTTCCATGTTTCTACAGATGACTCTGTAGATATTTCCATGTTTCTACAGATGGCAGTGTAGATATTTCCATGTTTATAGAGATAGAAGTGTAGATATTTTCATGTTTATACATATTGCGGTGGAGATTTGTCCATGTTTATACAGATAGCAATGGAGATATTTCCACGTTAATACACATAGCGGTGTAGATATTTCCATGTTTATACAGATAGCGTTGTAGATATTTCCATGTTTATACAGATGGCTGTGCCGATATTTCCATGTTTATACAGAGTTCCCTGTAGATATTTCCATGTTTATGTAGATGACAGTGCAGATATTTCCAGGTTTATACAGATGGCTGTGTAGATATTTCCATGTTTATACAGATGGCTGTGTAGATATTTCCATGTTTATACAGATGACTTTGTAGGTATTTCCATGTTTATACAGATGGCGGTGTAGATATTTCCATGTTTATAGAGATAGCTGTGTAGATATTTCCATGTTTACACAGATAGCGGTTTAGATATTTCCATGTTTATACAGATCGCGGTGTAGATATTTCCATGTTTATACAGATCGCGGTGTAGATATTTCCATGTTTATACCGATAGCGGTGTAGATATTTCCATGTTTATACAGATGACGGTGTAGATATTTCCATGTTTGTAGAGATGGTGGTGTAGATATTTCCATGTTTATAGAGATAGCGTTGTAGATATATCAATGTTCATAGAGATAGCAGTGAGGATATTTCCATGTTTATACAGATAGCAGTGTAGATATTTCCAATTTTATAGAGATAGCGGTTTAGATATTTCATATTTATACAGAGAGCGGTGTAGATATTTCCATGTTTATACAGATTGCGGTGTATATATTTCCATGTTTATACAGATAGCGGTGTAGATATTTCCATGTTTATACAGATGGCGGAGTAGATATTTCCATCTTTCTACAAATGGCAGTGTAGATATTTCCATGTTTATAGAGATGGCGGTGTAGATATTTCCATGTTTATATAGATGGCAGTGTAGATATTTTCTTGTTTATGTAGATGGCGTTGTAGATACCTCCATGTTTAAAGAGATGGCGGTGTGTATATTTCCATGTTGATGGAGATAGCGGTGTAGATATTTCCATGTTTATAGAGATAGCGGTGTAGTTATTTCCATGTTTATAGAGATAGCGGTGTAGATATTTCCATGTTTCTACAGATGACTGTGTAGATATTTCCATGTTTGTACAGATGGCAGTGTAGATATTTCCATGTTCATAGAGATAGAAGTGTAGATATTTTCATGTTTATACATATTGCGGTGGAAATTTGTCCATGTTTATACAGATAGCAAAGGAGATATTTCCACGTTAATACACATAGCGGTGTAGATATTTCCATGTTTATACAGATAGCGTTGTAGATATTTCCATGTTTATACAGATGGCTGTGCCGATATTTCCATGTTTATACAGAGTTCTCTGTAGATATTTCCATGTTTATATAGATGACAGTGCAGATATTTCCAGGTTTATACAGATGGCTGTGTAGATATTTCCATGTTTATACAGACGGCTGTGTAGATATTTCCATGTTTATACAGATGACTTTGTAGGTATTTCCATGTTTATACAGATGGCGGTGTAGATATTTCCATGTTTATAGAGATAGCTCTGTAGATATTTCCACGTTTACACAGATAGCGGTTTAGATATTTCCATGTTTATACAGATCGCAGTGTAGATATTTCCATGTTTATACAGATAGCAGTGTAGATATTTCCATGTTTATACAGATGACGGTGTAGATATTTCCATGTTTATAGAGATGTCGGTGTAGATATTTCCATGTTTATAGAGATAGCGGTGTAGATATATCAATGTGCATAGAGATAGCAGTGAGGATATTTCCATGTTTATACAGATAGCAGTGTAGATATTTCCACTTTTATAGAGATAGCGGTTTAGATATTTCATATTTATACAGAGAGCGGTGTAGATATTTCCATGTTTATACAGATTGCGGTGTAGATATTTCCATGTTTATACAGATAGCGGTGTAGATATTTCCACGTTTTTACAGATGGCAGTGTAGATATTTCCATCTTTCTACAAATGGCAGTGTAGATATTTCCATGTTTATAGAGATGGCGGTGTAGATATTTCCATGTTTATATAGATGGCAGTGTAGATATTTTCTTGTTTATGTAGATGGCGTTGTAGATACCTCCATGTTTAAAGTGATGGCGGTGTGTATATTTCCATGTTGATGGAGATAGCGGTGTAGATATTTCCATGTTTGTAGAGATAGCGGTGTAGTTATTTCCATGTTTATAGAGATAGCGGTGTAGATAATTCCATGTTTCTACAGATGACTGTGTAGATATTTCCATGTTTGTACAGATGGCAGTGTAGATATTTCCATGTTTATAGAGATAGAAGTGTAGATATTTTCATGTTTATACATATTGCGGTCGAGATTTGTCCATGTTTATACAGATAGCAATGGAGATATTTCCACGTTGATACACATAGCGGTGTAGATATTTCCATGTTTATACAGATAGCGTTGCAGATATTTCCATGTTTATACAGATGGCTGTGCCGATATTTCCATGTTTATACAGAGTTCTCTGTAGATATTTCCATGTTTATATAGATGACAGTGCAGATATTTCCAGGTTTATACAGATGGCTGTGTAGATATTTCCATGTTTATACAGACGGCTGTGTAGATATATCCATGTTTATACAGATGACTTTGTAGGTATTTCCATGTTTATACAGATGACGGTGTAGATATTTCCATGTTTATAGAGATAGCTGTGTAGATATTTCCATGTTTACACAGATAGCGGTTTAGATATTTCCATGTTTATACAGATCGCGGTGAAGATATTTCCATGTTTATACAGATCGCGGTGTAGATATTTCCATGTTTATACAGATAGCGGTGTAGATATTTCCATGTTTATACAGATGACGGTGTAGATATTTCCATGTTTATAGAGATGGCGGTGTACATATTTCCATGTTTATAGAGATAGCGGTGTAGATATATCAATGTTCATAGAGATAGCAGTGAGGATATTTCCATGTTTATACAGATAGCAGTGTAGATATTTCCACTTTTATAGAGATAGCGGTTTAGATATTTCATATATATACAGAGAGCGGTGTAGATATTTCCATGTTTATACAGATTGCGGTGTAGATATTTCCATATTTATACAGATAGCGGTGTAGAAATTTCCACGTTTATACAGATGGCGGTGTAGATATTTCCATCTTTCTACAAATGGCAGTGTAGATATTTCCATGTTTATAGAGATGGCGGTGTAGATATTTCCATGTTTATATAGATGGCAGTGTAGATATTTCCATGTTTATAGAGATGGCGGTGTAGACATTTCCATGTTTATATAGATGGCAGTGTAGATATTTCCATGTTTATAGAGATGGCGGTGTAGATATTTCCATGTTTATAGAGATAGCGGTGTAGATATATCAATGTTCATAGAGATAGCAGTGAGGATATTTCCATGTTTATACAGATAGCAGTGTATATATTTCCACTTTTATAGAGATAGCGGTTTAGATATTTCATATTTATACAGAGAGCAGTGTAGATATTTCCATGTTTAGACAGATTGCGGTGTAGATATTTCCATGTTTATACAGATAGCGGTGTAGATATTTCCACGTTTATACAGATGGCGGTGTAGATATTTCCATCTTTCTACAAATGGCAGTGTAGATATTTCCATGTTTATAGAGACGGCGGTGTAGATATTTCCATGTTTATATAGATGGCAGTGTGGATATTTTCTTGTTTATGTAGATGGCGTTGTAGATACCTCCATGTTTAAAGAGATGGCGGTGTGTATATTTCCATGTTGATGGAGATAGCGGTGTAGATATTTCCATGTTTATAGAGATAGCGGTGTAGTTATTTCCATGTTTATAGAGATAGCAGTGTAGATATTTCCATGTTTCTACAGATGACTTTGTAGATATTTCCATGTTTGTACAGATGGCAGTGTAGATATTTCCATGTTTATAGAGATAGAAGTGTAGATATTTTCATGTTTATACATATTGCGGTGGAGATTTGTCCATGTTTATACAGATAGCAATGGAGATATTTCCACATTGATACACATAGCGGTGTAGATATTTCCATGTTTATACAGATAGCGTTGTAGATATTTCCATGTTTATACAGATGGCTGTGCCGATATTTCCATGTTTATACAGACTTCTCTGTAGATATTTCCATGTTTATATAGATGACAGTGCAGATATTTCCAGGTTTATACAGATGGCTGTGTAGATATTTCCATGTTTATACAGACGGCTTTGTAGTTATTTCCATGTTTATACAGATGACTTTGTAGGTATTTCCATGTTTATACACATGGCGGTGTAGATATTTCCATGTTTATAGAGATAGCTGTGTAGATATTTCCATGTTTACACAGATAGCGGTTTAGATATTTCCATGTTTATACAGATCGCGGTGTAGATATTTCCATGTTTATACAGACCGCGGTGTAGATATTTCCATGTTTATACCGATAGCAGTGTAGATATTTCCATGATTATACAGATGACGGTGTAGATATTTCCATGTTTATAGAGATGGCGGTGTAGATATTTCCATGTTTATAGAGATAGCGGTGTAGATATATCAATGTTCATAGAGATAGCAGTGAGGATATTTCCATGTTTATACAGATAGCAGTGTAGATATTTCCACTTTTATAGAGATAGCGGTTTAGATATTTCATATTTATACAGAGAGCAGTGTAGATATTTCCATGTTTATACAGATTGCGGTGTAGATATTTCCATGTTTATACAGATAGCGGTGTAGATATTTCCACGTTTATACAGATGGCGGTGTAGATATTTCCATCTTTCTACGAATGGCAGTGTAGATATTTCCATGTTTATAGAGATGGCGGTGTAGATATTTCCATGTTTATATAGATGGCAGTGTAGATATTTTCTTGTTTATGTAGATGGCGTTGTAGATACCTCCATGTTTAAAGAGATGGTGGTGTGTATATTTCCATGTTGATGGAGATGGCGGTGTAGATATTTCCAAGTTTATAGAGATAGCGGTGTAGTTATTTCCATGTTTATAGAGATAGCGGAGTAGATATTTCCATGTTTCTACAGATGACTCTGTAGATATTTCCATGTTTCTACAGATGGCAGTGTAGATATTTCCATGTTTATAGAGATAGAAGTGTAGATATTTTCATGTTTATACATATTGCGGTGGAGATTTGTCCATGTTTATACAGATAGCAATGGAGATATTTCCACGTTAATACACATAGCGGTGTAGATATTTCCATGTTTATACAGATAGCGTTGTAGATATTTCCATGTTTATACAGATGGCTGTGCCGATATTTCCATGTTTATACAGAGTTCCCTGTAGATATTTCCATGTTTATGTAGATGACAGTGCAGATATTTCCAGGTTTATACAGATGGCTGTGTAGATATTTCCATGTTTATACAGATGGCTGTGTAGATATTTCCATGTTTATACAGATGACTTTGTAGGTATTTCCATGTTTATACAGATGGCGGTGTAGATATTTCCATGTTTATAGAGATAGCTGTGTAGATATTTCCATGTTTACACAGATAGCGGTTTAGATATTTCCATGTTTATACAGATCGCGGTGTAGATATTTCCATGTTTATACAGATCGCGGTGTAGATATTTCCATGTTTATACCGATAGCGGTGTAGATATTTCCATGTTTATACAGATGACGGTGTAGATATTTCCATGTTTGTAGAGATGGTGGTGTAGATATTTCCATGTTTATAGAGATAGCGTTGTAGATATATCAATGTTCATAGAGATAGCAGTGAGGATATTTCCATGTTTATACAGATAGCGGTGTAGATATTTCCAATTTTATAGAGATAGCGGTTTAGATATTTCATGTTTATACAGAGAGCGGTGTAGATATTTCCATGTTTATACAGATTGCGGTGTATATATTTCCATGTTTATACAGATAGCGGTGTAGATATTTCCATGTTTATACAGATGGCGGAGTAGATATTTCCATCTTTCTACAAATGGCAGTGTAGATATTTCCATGTTTATAGAGATGGCGGTGTAGATATTTCCATGTTTATATAGATGGCAGTGTAGATATTTTCTTGTTTATGTAGATGGCGTTGTAGATACCTCCATGTTTAAAGAGATGGCGGTGTGTATATTTCCATGTTGATGGAGATAGCGGTGTAGATATTTCCATGTTTATAGAGATAGCGGTGTAGTTATTTCCATGTTTATAGAGATAGCGGTGTAGATATTTCCATGTTTCTACAGATGACTGTGTAGATATTTCCATGTTTGTACAGATGGCAGTGTAGATATTTCCATGTTCATAGAGATAGAAGTGTAGATATTTTCATGTTTATACATATTGCGGTGGAAATTTGTCCATGTTTATACAGATAGCAAAGGAGATATTTCCACGTTAATACACATAGCGGTGTAGATATTTCCATGTTTATACAGATAGCGTTGTAGATATTTCCATGTTTATACAGATGGCTGTGCCGATATTTCCATGTTTATACAGAGTTCTCTGTAGATATTTCCATGTTTATATAGATGACAGTGCAGATATTTCCAGGTTTATACAGATGGCTGTGTAGATATTTCCATGTTTATACAGACGGCTGTGTAGATATTTCCATGTTTATACAGATGACTTTGTAGGTATTTCCATGTTTATACAGATGGCGGTGTAGA
Organism: Pan troglodytes; assembly: GCF_028858775.2. NCBI lineage: Eukaryota > Metazoa > Chordata > Mammalia > Primates > Hominidae > Pan > Pan troglodytes. The sequence goes on along the minus strand of NC_072404.2, from coordinate 1,451,970 downwards.
TATTTCCATGTTTATAGAGATAGCTCTGTAGATATTTCCACGTTTACACAGATAGCGGTTTAGATATTTCCATGTTTATACAGATCGCAGTGTAGATATTTCCATGTTTATACAGATAGCAGTGTAGATATTTCCATGTTTATACAGATGACGGTGTAGATATTTCCATGTTTATAGAGATGTCGGTGTAGATATTTCCATGTTTATAGAGATAGCGGTGTAGATATATCAATGTGCATAGAGATAGCAGTGAGGATATTTCCATGTTTATACAGATAGCAGTGTAGATATTTCCACTTTTATAGAGATAGCGGTTTAGATATTTCATATTTATACAGAGAGCGGTGTAGATATTTCCATGTTTATACAGATTGCGGTGTAGATATTTCCATGTTTATACAGATAGCGGTGTAGATATTTCCACGTTTTTACAGATGGCAGTGTAGATATTTCCATCTTTCTACAAATGGCAGTGTAGATATTTCCATGTTTATAGAGATGGCGGTGTAGATATTTCCATGTTTATATAGATGGCAGTGTAGATATTTTCTTGTTTATGTAGATGGCGTTGTAGATACCTCCATGTTTAAAGTGATGGCGGTGTGTATATTTCCATGTTGATGGAGATAGCGGTGTAGATATTTCCATGTTTGTAGAGATAGCGGTGTAGTTATTTCCATGTTTATAGAGATAGCGGTGTAGATAATTCCATGTTTCTACAGATGACTGTGTAGATATTTCCATGTTTGTACAGATGGCAGTGTAGATATTTCCATGTTTATAGAGATAGAAGTGTAGATATTTTCATGTTTATACATATTGCGGTGGAGATTTGTCCATGTTTATACAGATAGCAATGGAGATATTTCCACGTTGATACACATAGCGGTGTAGATATTTCCATGTTTATACAGATAGCGTTGCAGATATTTCCATGTTTATACAGATGGCTGTGCCGATATTTCCATGTTTATACAGAGTTCTCTGTAGATATTTCCATGTTTATATAGATGACAGTGCAGATATTTCCAGGTTTATACAGATGGCTGTGTAGATATTTCCATGTTTATACAGACGGCTGTGTAGATATATCCATGTTTATACAGATGACTTTGTAGGTATTTCCATGTTTATACAGATGACGGTGTAGATATTTCCATGTTTATAGAGATAGCTGTGTAGATATTTCCATGTTTACACAGATAGCGGTTTAGATATTTCCATGTTTATACAGATCGCGGTGAAGATATTTCCATGTTTATACAGATCGCGGTGTAGATATTTCCATGTTTATACAGATAGCGGTGTAGATATTTCCATGTTTATACAGATGACGGTGTAGATATTTCCATGTTTATAGAGATGGCGGTGTACATATTTCCATGTTTATAGAGATAGCGGTGTAGATATATCAATGTTCATAGAGATAGCAGTGAGGATATTTCCATGTTTATACAGATAGCAGTGTAGATATTTCCACTTTTATAGAGATAGCGGTTTAGATATTTCATATTTATACAGAGAGCGGTGTAGATATTTCCATGTTTATACAGATTGCGGTGTAGATATTTCCATATTTATACAGATAGCGGTGTAGAAATTTCCACGTTTATACAGATGGCGGTGTAGATATTTCCATCTTTCTACAAATGGCAGTGTAGATATTTCCATGTTTATAGAGATGGCGGTGTAGATATTTCCATGTTTATATAGATGGCAGTGTAGATATTTCCATGTTTATAGAGATGGCGGTGTAGACATTTCCATGTTTATATAGATGGCAGTGTAGATATTTCCATGTTTATAGAGATGGCGGTGTAGATATTTCCATGTTTATAGAGATAGCGGTGTAGATATATCAATGTTCATAGAGATAGCAGTGAGGATATTTCCATGTTTATACAGATAGCAGTGTATATATTTCCACTTTTATAGAGATAGCGGTTTAGATATTTCATATTTATACAGAGAGCAGTGTAGATATTTCCATGTTTAGACAGATTGCGGTGTAGATATTTCCATGTTTATACAGATAGCGGTGTAGATATTTCCACGTTTATACAGATGGCGGTGTAGATATTTCCATCTTTCTACAAATGGCAGTGTAGATATTTCCATGTTTATAGAGACGGCGGTGTAGATATTTCCATGTTTATATAGATGGCAGTGTGGATATTTTCTTGTTTATGTAGATGGCGTTGTAGATACCTCCATGTTTAAAGAGATGGCGGTGTGTATATTTCCATGTTGATGGAGATAGCGGTGTAGATATTTCCATGTTTATAGAGATAGCGGTGTAGTTATTTCCATGTTTATAGAGATAGCAGTGTAGATATTTCCATGTTTCTACAGATGACTTTGTAGATATTTCCATGTTTGTACAGATGGCAGTGTAGATATTTCCATGTTTATAGAGATAGAAGTGTAGATATTTTCATGTTTATACATATTGCGGTGGAGATTTGTCCATGTTTATACAGATAGCAATGGAGATATTTCCACATTGATACACATAGCGGTGTAGATATTTCCATGTTTATACAGATAGCGTTGTAGATATTTCCATGTTTATACAGATGGCTGTGCCGATATTTCCATGTTTATACAGACTTCTCTGTAGATATTTCCATGTTTATATAGATGACAGTGCAGATATTTCCAGGTTTATACAGATGGCTGTGTAGATATTTCCATGTTTATACAGACGGCTGTGTAGTTATTTCCATGTTTATACAGATGACTTTGTAGGTATTTCCATGTTTATACACATGGCGGTGTAGATATTTCCATGTTTATAGAGATAGCTGTGTAGATATTTCCATGTTTACACAGATAGCGGTTTAGATATTTCCATGTTTATACAGATCGCGGTGTAGATATTTCCATGTTTATACAGACCGCGGTGTAGATATTTCCATGTTTATACCGATAGCAGTGTAGATATTTCCATGATTATACAGATGACGGTGTAGATATTTCCATGTTTATAGAGATGGCGGTGTAGATATTTCCATGTTTATAGAGATAGCGGTGTAGATATATCAATGTTCATAGAGATAGCAGTGAGGATATTTCCATGTTTATACAGATAGCAGTGTAGATATTTCCACTTTTATAGAGATAGCGGTTTAGATATTTCATATTTATACAGAGAGCAGTGTAGATATTTCCATGTTTATACAGATTGCGGTGTAGATATTTCCATGTTTATACAGATAGCGGTGTAGATATTTCCACGTTTATACAGATGGCGGTGTAGATATTTCCATCTTTCTACAAATGGCAGTGTAGATATTTCCATGTTTATAGAGATGGCGGTGTAGATATTTCCATGTTTATATAGATGGCAGTGTAGATATTTTCTTGTTTATGTAGATGGCGTTGTAGATACCTCCATGTTTAAAGAGATGGCGGTGTGTATATTTCCATGTTGATGGAGATGGCGGTGTAGATATTTCCAAGTTTATAGAGATAGCGGTGTAGTTATTTCCATGTTTATAGAGATAGCGGAGTAGATATTTCCATGTTTCTACAGATGACTCTGTAGATATTTCCATGTTTCTACAGATGGCAGTGTAGATATTTCCATGTTTATAGAGATAGAAGTGTAGATATTTTCATGTTTATACATATTGCGGTGGAGATTTGTCCATGTTTATACAGATAGCAATGGAGATATTTCCACGTTAATACACATAGCGGTGTAGATATTTCCATGTTTATACAGATAGCGTTGTAGATATTTCCATGTTTATACAGATGGCTGTGCCGATATTTCCATGTTTATACAGAGTTCCCTGTAGATATTTCCATGTTTATGTAGATGACAGTGCAGATATTTCCAGGTTTATACAGATGGCTGTGTAGATATTTCCATGTTTATACAGATGGCTGTGTAGATATTTCCATGTTTATACAGATGACTTTGTAGGTATTTCCATGTTTATACAGATGGCGGTGTAGATATTTCCATGTTTATAGAGATAGCTGTGTAGATATTTCCATGTTTACACAGATAGCGGTTTAGATATTTCCATGTTTATACAGATCGCGGTGTAGATATTTCCATGTTTATACAGATCGCGGTGTAGATATTTCCATGTTTATACCGATAGCGGTGTAGATATTTCCATGTTTATACAGATGACGGTGTAGATATTTCCATGTTTGTAGAGATGGTGGTGTAGATATTTCCATGTTTATAGAGATAGCGTTGTAGATATATCAATGTTCATAGAGATAGCAGTGAGGATATTTCCATGTTTATACAGATAGCAGTGTAGATATTTCCAATTTTATAGAGATAGCGGTTTAGATATTTCATATTTATACAGAGAGCGGTGTAGATATTTCCATGTTTATACAGATTGCGGTGTATATATTTCCATGTTTATACAGATAGCGGTGTAGATATTTCCATGTTTATACAGATGGCGGAGTAGATATTTCCATCTTTCTACAAATGGCAGTGTAGATATTTCCATGTTTATAGAGATGGCGGTGTAGATATTTCCATGTTTATATAGATGGCAGTGTAGATATTTTCTTGTTTATGTAGATGGCGTTGTAGATACCTCCATGTTTAAAGAGATGGCGGTGTGTATATTTCCATGTTGATGGAGATAGCGGTGTAGATATTTCCATGTTTATAGAGATAGCGGTGTAGTTATTTCCATGTTTATAGAGATAGCGGTGTAGATATTTCCATGTTTCTACAGATGACTGTGTAGATATTTCCATGTTTGTACAGATGGCAGTGTAGATATTTCCATGTTCATAGAGATAGAAGTGTAGATATTTTCATGTTTATACATATTGCGGTGGAAATTTGTCCATGTTTATACAGATAGCAAAGGAGATATTTCCACGTTAATACACATAGCGGTGTAGATATTTCCATGTTTATACAGATAGCGTTGTAGATATTTCCATGTTTATACAGATGGCTGTGCCGATATTTCCATGTTTATACAGAGTTCTCTGTAGATATTTCCATGTTTATATAGATGACAGTGCAGATATTTCCAGGTTTATACAGATGGCTGTGTAGATATTTCCATGTTTATACAGACGGCTGTGTAGATATTTCCATGTTTATACAGATGACTTTGTAGGTATTTCCATGTTTATACAGATGGCGGTGTAGATATTTCCATGTTTATAGAGATAGCTGTGTAGATATTTCCATGTTTACACAGATAGCGGTTTAGATATTTCCATGTTTATACAGATCGCGGTGTAGATATTTCCATGTTTATACAGATAGCGGTTTAGATATTTCCATGTTTATACAGATGACGGTGTAGATATTTCCATGTTTATAGAGATGGCGGTGTAGATAGTTCCATGTTTATAGAGATAGCGGTGTAGATATATCAATGTTCATAGAGATAGCAGTGAGGATATTTCCATGTTTATACAGATAGCAGTGTAGATATTTCCACTTTTATAGAGATAGCGGTTTAGATATTTCATATTTATACAGAGAGCGGTGTAGATATTTCCATGTTTATACAGATTGAGGTGTAGATATTTCCATGTTTATACAGATAGCGGTGTAGATATTTCCACGTTTATACAGATGGCGGTGTAGATATTTCCATCTTTCTACAAATGGCAGTGTAGATATTTCCATGTTTATAGAGATGGCGGTGTAGATATTTCCATGTTTATATAGATGGCAGTGTAGATATTTTCTTGTTTATGTAGATGGCGTTGTAGATACCTCCATGTTTAAAGAGATGGCGGTGTGTATATTTCCATGTTGATGGAGATGGCGGTGTAGATATTTCCAAGTTTATAGAGATAGCGGTGTAGTTATTTCCATGTTTATAGAGATAGCGGAGTAGATATTTCCATGTTTCTACAGATGACTCTGTAGATATTTCCATGTTTCTACAGATGGCAGTGTAGATATTTCCATGTTTATAGAGATAGAAGTGTAGATATTTTCATGTTTATACATATTGCGGTGGAGATTTGTCCATGTTTATACAGATAGCAATGGAGATATTTCCACGTTAATACACATAGCGGTGTAGATATTTCCATGTTTATACAGATAGCGTTGTAGATATTTCCATGTTTATACAGATGGCTGTGCCGATATTTCCATGTTTATACAGAGTTCCCTGTAGATATTTCCATGTTTATGTAGATGACAGTGCAGATATTTCCAGGTTTATACAGATGGCTGTGTAGATATTTCCATGTTTATACAGATGGCTGTGTAGATATTTCCATGTTTATACAGATGACTTTGTAGGTATTTCCATGTTTATACAGATGGCGGTGTAGATATTTCCATGTTTATAGAGATAGCTGTGTAGATATTTCCATGTTTACACAGATAGCGGTTTAGATATTTCCATGTTTATACAGATCGCGGTGTAGATATTTCCATGTTTATACAGATCGCGGTGTAGATATTTCCATGTTTATACCGATAGCGGTGTAGATATTTCCATGTTTATACAGATGACGGTGTAGATATTTCCATGTTTGTAGAGATGGTGGTGTAGATATTTCCATGTTTATAGAGATAGCGTTGTAGATATATCAATGTTCATAGAGATAGCAGTGAGGATATTTCCATGTTTATACAGAGAGCAGTGTAGATATTTCCAATTTTATAGAGATAGCGGTTTAGATATTTCATATTTATACAGAGAGCGGTGTAGATATTTCCATGTTTATACAGATTGCGGTGTATATATTTCCATGTTTATACAGATAGCGGTGTAGATATTTCCATGTTTATACAGATGGCGGAGTAGATATTTCCATCTTTCTACAAATGGCAGTGTAGATATTTCCATGTTTATAGAGATGGCGGTGTAGATATTTCCATGTTTATATAGATGGCAGTGTAGATATTTTCTTGTTTATGTAGATGGCGTTGTAGATACCTCCATGTTTAAAGAGATGGCGGTGTGTATATTTCCATGTTGATGGAGATAGCGGTGTAGATATTTCCATGTTTATAGAGATAGCGGTGTAGTTATTTCCATGTTTATAGAGATAGCGGTGTAGATATTTCCATGTTTCTACAGATGACTGTGTAGATATTTCCATGTTTGTACAGATGGCAGTGTAGATATTTCCATGTTCATAGAGATAGAAGTGTAGATATTTTCATGTTTATACATATTGCGGTGGAAATTTGTCCATGTTTATACAGATAGCAAAGGAGATATTTCCACGTTAATACACATAGCGGTGTAGATATTTCCATGTTTATACAGATAGCGTTGTAGATATTTCCATGTTTATACAGATGGCTGTGCCGATATTTCCATGTTTATACAGAGTTCTCTGTAGATATTTCCATGTTTATATAGATGACAGTGCAGATATTTCCAGGTTTATACAGATGGCTGTGTAGATATTTCCATGTTTATACAGACGGCTGTGTAGATATTTCCATGTTTATACAGATGACTTTGTAGGTATTTCCATGTTTATACAGATGGCGGTGTAGATATTTCCATGTTTATAGAGATAGCTCTGTAGATATTTCCACGTTTACACAGATAGCGGTTTAGATATTTCCATGTTTATACAGATCGCAGTGTAGATATTTCCATGTTTATACAGATAGCAGTGTAGATATTTCCATGTTTATACAGATGACGGTGTAGATATTTCCATGTTTATAGAGATGTCGGTGTAGATATTTCCATGTTTATAGAGATAGCGGTGTAGATATATCAATGTGCATAGAGATAGCAGTGAGGATATTTCCATGTTTATACAGATAGCAGTGTAGATATTTCCACTTTTATAGAGATAGCGGTTTAGATATTTCATATTTATACAGAGAGCGGTGTAGATATTTCCATGTTTATACAGATTGCGGTGTAGATATTTCCATGTTTATACAGATAGCGGTGTAGATATTTCCACGTTTTTACAGATGGCAGTGTAGATATTTCCATCTTTCTACAAATGGCAGTGTAGATATTTCCATGTTTATAGAGATGGCGGTGTAGATATTTCCATGTTTATATAGATGGCAGTGTAGATATTTTCTTGTTTATGTAGATGGCGTTGTAGATACCTCCATGTTTAAAGTGATGGCGGTGTGTATATTTCCATGTTGATGGAGATAGCGGTGTAGATATTTCCATGTTTGTAGAGATAGCGGTGTAGTTATTTCCATGTTTATAGAGATAGCGGTGTAGATAATTCCATGTTTCTACAGATGACTGTGTAGATATTTCCATGTTTGTACAGATGGCAGTGTAGATATTTCCATGTTTATAGAGATAGAAGTGTAGATATTTTCATGTTTATACATATTGCGGTGGAGATTTGTCCATGTTTATACAGATAGCAATGGAGATATTTCCACGTTGATACACATAGCGGTGTAGATATTTCCATGTTTATACAGATAGCGTTGCAGATATTTCCATGTTTATACAGATGGCTGTGCCGATATTTCCATGTTTATACAGAGTTCTCTGTAGATATTTCCATGTTTATATAGATGACAGTGCAGATATTTCCAGGTTTATACAGATGGCTGTGTAGATATTTCCATGTTTATACAGACGGCTGTGTAGATATATCCATGTTTATACAGATGACTTTGTAGGTATTTCCATGTTTATACAGATGACGGTGTAGATATTTCCATGTTTATAGAGATGGCGGTGTAGATAGTTCCATGTTTATAGAGATAGCGGTGTAGATATATCAATGTTCATAGAGATAGCAGTGAGGATATTTCCATGTTTATACAGATAGCAGTGTAGATATTTCCACTTTTATAGAGATAGCGGTTTAGATATTTCATATGTATACAGAGGGCGGTGTAGATATTTCCATGTTTATACAGATTGCGGTGTAGATATTTCCATGTTTATACAGATAGCTGTGTAGATATTTCCACGTTTATACAGATGGCGGTGTAGATATTTCCATCTTTCTACAAATGGCAGTGTAGATATTTCCATGTTTACAGAGATGGCGGTGTAGATATTTCCATGTTTATATAGATGGCAGTATAGATATTTTCTTGTTTATGTACATGGCGTTGTAGATAACTCCATGTTTAAAGAGATGGCGGTGTGTATATTTACATGTTGATGGAGATAGCGGTGTAGATATTTCCATGTTTATAGAGATAGCGGTGTAGTTATTTCCATGTTTATAGAGATAGCGGTGTAGATATTTCCATGTTTCTACAGATGACTGTGTAGATATTTCCATGTTTGTACAGATGGCAGTGTAGATATTTCCATGTTTATAGAGATAGATGTGTAGGTATTTTCATGTTTATACATATTGCGGTGGAGATTTGTCCATGTTTATACAGATAGCAATGGAGATATTTCCACGTTAATACACATAGCGGTGCAGATATTTCCATGTTTATACAGATAGCGTTGTAGATATTTCCATGTTTATACAGATGGCTGTTCCGATATATCCATGTTTATACAGAGTTCTCTGTAGATATTTCCATGTTTATATAGATGACAGTGCAGATATTTCCATGTTTATACAGATGGCTGTGTAGATATTTCCATGTTTATACAGATGACTTTGTAGGTATTTCCATGTTTATACAGATGGCGGTGTAGATATTTCCATGTTTATAGAGATAGCTGTGTAGATATTTCCATGTTTACACAGATAGCGGTTTAGATATTTCCATGTTTATACAGATCGCGGTGTAGATATTTCCATGTTTATACAGATCGCGGGGTAGATATTTCCATGTTTATACCGATAGCGGTGTAGATATTTCCATGTTTATAGAGATGGCGGTGTAGATATTTCCATGTTTATAGAGATGGCGGTGTAGATATTTCCATGTTTATAGAGATAGCGGTGTAGATATATCAATGTTCATAGAGATAGCAGTGAGGATATTTCCATGTTTATACAGATAGCAGTGTAGATATTTCCACTTTTATAGAGATAGCGGTTTAGATATTTCATATTTATACAGAGAGCGGTGTAGATATTTCCATGTTTATACAGATTGCGGTGTAGATATTTCCATGTTTATACAGATAGCGGTGTAGATATTTCCACATTTATACAGATGGCGGTGTAGATATTTCCATCTTTCTACAAATGGCAGTGTAGATATTTCCATGTTTGTAGAGATGGCGGTGTAGATATTTCCATGTTTATATAGATGGCAGTGTAGATATTTTCTTGTTTATGTAGATGGCGTTGTAGATACCTCCATGTTTAAAGAGATGGCGGTGTGTATATTTCCATGTTGATGGAGATAGCGGTGTAGATATTTCCATGTTTATAGAGATAGCGGTGTAGTTATTTCCATGTTTATAGAGATAGCGGTGTAGATATTTCCATGTTTCTACAGATGACTGTGTAGATATTTCCATGTTTGTACAGATGGCTGTGTAGATATTTCCATGTTGATAGAGATAGAAGTGTAGATATTTTCATGTTTATACATATTGCGGTGGAGATTTGTCCATGTTTATACAGATAGCAATGGAGATATTTCCACGTTGATACACATAGCGGTGTAGATATTTCCATGTTTATACAGATAGCGTTGTAGATATTTCCATGTTTATACAGATGGCTGTGCCGATATTTCCATGTTTATAGAGTTCTCTGTAGATATTTCCATGTTTATATAGATGTCAGTGCAGATATTTCCAGGTTTATACAGATGGCTGTGTAGATATTTCCATGTTTATACAGATGGCTGTGTAGATATTTCCATGTTTATACAGATGATTTTGTAGGTATTTCCATGTTTATGCAGATGGCGGTGTAGATATTTCCATGTTTATAGAGATAGCTGTGTAGATATTTCCATGTTTACACAGATAGCGGTTTAGATATTTCCATGTTTATACACATCGCGGTGTAGATATTTCCATGTTTATACAGACCGCGGTGTAGATATTTCCATGTTTATACCGATAGCGGTGTAGATATTTCCATGTTTATACAGATGACGGTGTAGATATTTCCATGTTTATAGAGATGGCGGTGTAGATATTTCCATGTTTATAGAGATAGCGGTGTAGATATATCAATGTGCATAGAGATAGCAGTGAGGATATTTCCATGTTTATACAGATAGCAGTGTAGATATTTCCACTTTTATAGAGATAGCGGTTTAGATATTTCATATTTATACAGAGAGCGGTGTAGATATTTCCATGTTTATACAGATTGCGGTGTAGATATTTCCATGTTTATACAGATAGCGGTGTAGATATTTCCACGTTTATACAGATGGCGGTGTAGATATTTCCATCTTTCTACAAATGGCAGTGTAGATATTTCCATGTTTATAGAGATGGCGGTGTAGATATTTCCATGTTTATATAGATGGCAGTGTAGATATTTTCTTGTTTATGTAGATGGCGTTGTAGATACCTCCATGTTTAAAGAGATGGCGGTGTGTATATTTCCATGTTGATGGAGATAGCGGTGTAGATATTTCCATGTTTATAGAGATAGCGGTGTAGTTATTTCCATGTTTATAGAGATAGCGGTGTAGATATTTCCATGTTTCTACAGATGACGCTGTAGATATTTCCATGTTTGTACAGATGGCAGTGTAGATATTTCCAAGTTTATAGAGAAAGAAGTGTAGATATTTTCCTGTTTATACATATTGCGGTGGAGATTTGTCCATGTTTATACAGATAGCAAAGGAGATATTTCCACGTTAATACACAAAGCGGTGTAGATATTTCCATGTTTATACAGATGGCTGTGCCGACATTTCCATGTTTATACAGAGTTCTCTGTAGATATTTCCATGTTTATATAGATGACAGTGCAGATATTTCCAGGTTTATACAGATGGCTGTGTAGATATTTCCATGTTTATACAGATGGCTGTGTAGATATTTCCATGTTTATACAGATGACTTTGTAGGTATTTCCATGTTTATACAGATGGCGGTGTAGATATTTCCATGTTTATAGAGATAGCTGTGTGGATATTTCCATGTTTACACAGATAGCGGTTTAGATATTTCCATGTTTATACAGATCGCGGTGTAGATATTTCCATGTTTATACAGATCGCGGTGTAGATATTTCCATGTTTATACAGATAGCGGTGTAGATATTTCCATGTTTACATAGATGATGGTGTAGATATTTCCATGTTTATAGAGATGGCGGTGTAGATATTTCCATGTTTATGGAGATAGCGGTGTAGATATATCAATGTTCGTAGAGATAGCAGTGAGTATATTTCCATGTTTATACAGATAGCAGTGTAGATATTTCCACTTTTATAGAGATAGCGCTTTAGATATTTCATATTTATACAGAGAGCGGTGTAGATATTTCCATGTTTATACAGATTGCGGTGTAGATATTTCCATTTTTATACAGATAGCGGTGTAGATATTTCCACGTTTATACAGATGGCGGTGCTGATATTTCCATCTTTCTTCAAATGGCAGTGTAGATATTTCCATGTTTATATAGATGGCAGTGTAGATATTTACTTGTTTATGTAGATGGCGTTGTAGATACCTCCATGTTTAAAGAGATGGCGGTGTGTATATTTCCATGTTGATGGAGATGTCGGTGTAGATATTTCCATGTTTATAGAGATAGCGGTGTAGTTATTTCCATGTTTATAGAGATAGCGGTGTAGATATTTCCATGTTTCTACAGATGACGCTGTAGATATTTCCATGTTTGTACAGATGGCAGTGTAGATATTTCCATGTTTATAGAGATAGAAGTGTAGATATTTTCATGTTTATACATATTGCAGTGGAGTTTTGTCCATCTTTATACAGATAGCAATGGAGATATTTCCACGTTAATACACATAGCGGTGTAGATATTTCCATGTTTATACAGATAGCGTTGTAGATATTTCCATGTTTATACAGATGGCTGTGCCGATATTTCCATGTTTATACAGAGTTCTCTGTAGATATTTCCATGTTTATACAGATGACAGTGCAGATATTTCCAGGTTTATACAGATGGCTGTGTAGATATTTCCATGTTTATACAGATGGCTGTGTAGATATTTCCATGTTTATACAGATGACTTTGTAGGTATTTCCATGTTTATACAGATGGCGGTGTAGATATTTCCATGTTTATAGATATAGCTGTGTAGATATTTCCATGTTTACACAGATAGCGGTTTAGATATTTCCATGTTTATACAGATCGCGGTGTAGATATTTCCATGTTTATACAGATCGCGGTGTAGATATTTCCATGTTTATACAGATAGCGGTTTAGATATTTCCATGTTTATACAGATGACGGTGTAGATATTTCCATGTTTATAGAGATGGCGGTGTAGATAGTTCCATGTTTATAGAGATAGCGGTGTAGATATATCAATGTTCATAGAGATAGCAGTGAGGATATTTCCATGTTTATACAGATAGCAGTGTAGATATTTCCACTTTTATAGAGATAGCGGTTTAGATATTTCATATGTATACAGAGGGCGGTGTAGATATTTCCATGTTTATACAGATTGCGGTGTAGATATTTCCATGTTTATACAGATAGCTCTGTAGATATTTCCACGTTTATACAGATGGCGGTGTAGATATTTCCATCTTTCTACAAATGGCAGTGTAGATATTTCCATGTTTACAGAGATGGCGGTGTAGATATTTCCATGTTTATATAGATGGCAGTATAGATATTTTCTTGTTTATGTACATGGCGTTGTAGATAACTCCATGTTTAAAGAGATGGCGGTGTGTATATTTCCATGTTGATGGAGATAGCGGTGTAGATATTTCCATGTTTATAGAGATAGCGGTGTAGTTATTTCCATGTTTATAGAGATAGCGGTGTAGATATTTCCATGTTTCTACAGATGACTGTGTAGATATTTCCATGTTTGTACAGATGGCAGTGTAGATATTTCCATGTTTATAGAGATAGATGTGTAGGTATTTTCATGTTTATACATATTGCGGTGGAGATTTGTCCATGTTTATACAGATAGCAATGGAGATATTTCCACGTTAATACACATAGCGGTGCAGATATTTCCATGTTTATACAGATAGCGTTGTAGATATTTCCATGTTTATACAGATGGCTGTTCCGATATATCCATGTTTATACAGAGTTCTCTGTAGATATTTCCATGTTTATATAGATGACAGTGCAGATATTTCCATGTTTATACAGATGGCTGTGTAGATATTTCCATGTTTATACAGATGACTTTGTAGGTATTTCCATGTTTATACAGATGGCGGTGTAGATATTTCCATGTTTATAGAGATAGCTGTGTAGATATTTCCATGTTTACACAGATAGCGGTTTAGATATTTCCATGTTTATACAGATCGCGGTGTAGATATTTCCATGTTTATACAGATCGCGGGGTAGATATTTCCATGTTTATACCGATAGCGGTGTAGATATTTCCATGTTTATAGAGATGGCGGTGTAGATATTTCCATGTTTATAGAGATGGCGGTGTAGATATTTCCATGTTTATAGAGATAGTGGTGTAGATATATCAATGTTCATAGAGATAGCAGTGAGGATATTTCCATGTTTATACAGATAGCAGTGTAGATATTTCCACTTTTATAGAGATAGCGGTTTAGATATTTCATATTTATACAGAGAGCGGTGTAGATATTTCCATGTTTATACAGATTGCGGTGTAGATATTTCCATGTTTATACAGATAGCGGTGTAGATATTTCCACATTTATACAGATGGCGGTGTAGATATTTCCATCTTTCTACAAATGGCAGTGTAGATATTTCCATGTTTGTAGAGATGGCGGTGTAGATATTTCCATGTTTATATAGATGGCAGTGTAGATATTTTCTTGTTTATGTAGATGGCGTTGTAGATACCTCCATGTTTAAAGAGATGGCGGTGTGTATATTTCCATGTTGATGGAGATAGCGGTGTAGATATTTCCATGTTTATAGAGATAGCGGTGTAGTTATTTCCATGTTTATAGAGATAGCGGTGTAGATATTTCCATGTTTCTACAGATGACTGTGTAGATATTTCCATGTTTGTACAGATGGCTGTGTAGATATTTCCATGTTGATAGAGATAGAAGTGTAGATATTTTCATGTTTATACATATTGCGGTGGAGATTTGTCCATGTTTATACAGATAGCAATGGAGATATTTCCACGTTGATACACATAGCGGTGTAGATATTTCCATGTTTATACAGATAGCGTTGTAGATATTTCCATGTTTATACAGATGGCTGTGCCGATATTTCCATGTTTATAGAGTTCTCTGTAGATATTTCCATGTTTATATAGATGTCAGTGCAGATATTTCCAGGTTTATACAGATGGCTGTGTAGATATTTCCATGTTTATACAGATGGCTGTGTAGATATTTCCATGTTTATACAGATGATTTTGTAGGTATTTCCATGTTTATGCAGATGGCGGTGTAGATATTTCCATGTTTATAGAGATAGCTGTGTAGATATTTCCATGTTTACACAGATAGCGGTTTAGATATTTCCATGTTTATACACATCGCGGTGTAGATATTTCCATGTTTATACCGATAGCGGTGTAGATATTTCCATGTTTATACAGATGACGGTGTAGATATTTCCATGTTTATACAGATTGCGGTGTAGATATTTCCATGTTTATACAGATTGCGGTGTAGATATTTCCATGTTTATACAGATGGCGGTGTAGATATTTCCATGTTTATAGAAATAGCTGTGTAGATATTTCCATGTTTACACAGATAGCGGTTTAGATATTTCCATGTTTATACAGATCGCGGTGTAGATATTTCCATGTTTATACAGATCGCGGTGTAGATATTTCCATGTTTATAGAGATAGCTGTGTAGATATTTCCATGTTTACACAGATAGCGGTTTAGATATTTAAATGTTTATACAGATCGCGGTGTAGATATTTCCATGTTTATACAGATCGCGGTGTAGATATTTCCATGTTTATACAGATAGCGGTGTAGATATTTCCATGTTTATACAGATGACGGTGTAGATATTTCCATGTTTATAGAGATGGCGGTGTAGATATTTCCATGTTTATAGAGATGGCGGTGTAGATAGTTCCATGTTTATAGAGATAGCGGTGTAGATATATCAATGTTCAAAGAGATAGCAGTGAGGATATTTCCATGTTTATACAGATAGCAGTGTAGATATTTCCACTTTTATAGAGATAGCGGTTTAGATATTTCATATTTATACAGAGAGCGGTGTAGATATATCCATGTTTATACAGATTGCTGTGTAGATATTTCCATGTTTATACAGATAGCGGTGTAGATATTTCCACGTTTATACAGATGGCGGTGTAGATATTTCCATCTTTCTACAAATGGCAGTGTAGATATTTCCATGTTTATAGAGATGGCGGTGTAGATATTTCCATGTTTATATAGATGGCAGTGTAGATATTTTCTTGTTTATGTAGATGCCGTTGTAGATACCTCCATGTTTAAAGAGATGGCGGTGTGTATATTTCCATGTTGATGGAGATAGCGGTGTAGATATTTCCATGTTTATAGAGATAGCGGTGTAGTTATTTCCATGTTTATAGAGATAGTGGTGTAGATATTTCCATGTTTCTACAGATGACTGTGTAGATAATTCCATGTTCGTACAGATGGCAGTGTAGATATTTCCATATTTATAGAGATAGAAGTGTCGATATTTTCATCTTTATACATATTGCGGTGGACATTTGTCCATGTTTATACAGATAGCAATGGAGATATTTCCACGTTAATATACATAGCGGTGTAGATATTTCCATGTTTATACAGATAGCGTTGTAGATATTTCCATGTTTATACAGATGGCTCTGCCGATATTTCCATGTTTATACAGAGTTCTCTGTAGATATTTCCATGTTTATATAGATGACAGTGCAGATATTTCCAGGTTTATACAGATGGCTGTGTAGATATTTCCATGTTTATACAGATGGCTGTGTAGATATTTCCATGTTTATACAGATGACTTTGTAGGTTTTTCCAAGTTTATACAGATGGCGGTGTAGATATTTCCATGTTTATAGAGATAGCTGTGTAGATATTTCCATGTTTACACAGATAGCGGTTTAGATATTTCCATGTTTATACAGATGGCGGTGTAGATATTTCCATGTTCATACAGATCGCGGTGTAGATATTTCCATGTTTATACCGATAGCGGTGTAGATATTTCCATGTTTATACAGATGACGGTGTAGATATTTCCATGTTTATACAGATTGCGGTGTCGATATTTCCATGTTTATACAGATGGCGGTGTAGATATTTCCATGTTTATAGAGATAGCTGTGTAGATATTTCCATGTTTACACAGATTGCGGTTTAGATATTTCCATGTTTATACAGATCGCGGTGTAGATATTTCCATGTTTATACAGATCGCGGTGTAGATATTTCCATGTTTATAGAGATAGCTGTGTAGATATTTCCATGTTTACACAGATAGCGGTTTAGATATTTAAATGTTTATACCGATCGCGGTGTAGATATTTCCATGTTTATCCAGATCGCGGTGTAGATATTTCCATGTTTATACAGATAGCGGTGTAGATATTTCCATGTTTATACAGATGACGGTGTAGATATTTCCATGTTTATAGAGATGGCGGTGTAGATATTTCCATGTTTATAGAGATAGCGGTGTAGATATATCAATGTTCATAGAGATAGCAGTGAGGATATTTCCATGTTTATACAGATAGCAGTGTAGATATTTCCACTTTTATAGAGATAGCGGTTTAGATATTTCATATTTATACAGAGAGCGGTGTAGATATTTCCATGTTTATACAGATTGCGGTGTAGATATTTCCATGTTTATACAGATAGCGGTGTAGATATTTCCACGTTTATACAGATGGCGGTGTAGATATTTCCATCTTTCTACAAATGGCAGTGTAGATATTTCCATGTTTATAGAGATGGCGGTGTAGATATTTCCATGTTTATATAGATGGCAGTGTAGATATTTTCTTGTTTATGTAGATGGCGTTGTAGATACCTCCATGTTTAAAGAGATGGCGGTTTGTATATTTCCAAGTTGATGGAGATGGCGGTGTAGATATTTCCATGTTTATAGAGATAGCGGTGTAGTTATTTCCATGTTGATGGAGATAGCAGTGTAGATATTTCCATGTTTCTACAGATGACTGTGCAGATATATCCATGTTTGTACAGATGGCAGTGTAGATATTTCCATGTTTATACAGATAGCGTTGTAGATATTTCCATGTTTATACAGATGGCTGTGCCGATATTTCCATGTTTATACAGAGTTCTCTGTAGATATTTCCATGTTTATATAGATGTCAGTGCAGATATTTCCAGGTTTATACAGATGGCTGTGTAGATATTTCCATGTTTATACAGATGGCTGTGTAGATATTTCCATGTTTATACAGATGACATTGTAGGTATTTCCATGTTTATACAGATGGCGGTGTAGATATTTCCATGTTTATAGAGATAGCTGTGTAGATATTTCCATGTTTACACAGATAGCGGTTTAGATATTTCCATGTTTATAGAGATGGCAGTGTAAATATTTTCTTGTTTATGTTGATGACGTTGTAGATACCTCCATGTTTAAAGAGATGGCGGTGTGTATATTTCCATGTTGATGGAGATAGCGGTGTAGATATTTCCATGTTTATAGAGATAGCGGTGTAGTTATTTCCATGTTTATAGAGATAGTGGTGTAGATATTTCCATGTTTCTACAGATGACTGTGCAGATATTTCCATGTTTGTACAGATGGCTGTGTAGATATTTCCATGTTTATAGAGATAGAAGTGTAGATATTTTCATGTTTATACATATTGCGGTGGAAATTTGTCCATGTTTATACAGATAGAAATGGAGATATTTCCACGTTAATACACATAGCGGTGTAGATATTTCCATGTTTATACAGATAGCGTTGTAGATATTTCCATGCTTATACAGATGGCTGTGCCGATATTTCCATGTTTCTACAGAGTTCTCTGTAGATATTTCCATGTTTATATAGATGACAGTGCAGATATTTCCAGGTTTATACAGATGGCTGTGTAGATATTTCCATGTTTATACAGATGGCTGTGTAGATATTTCCATGTTTATGCAGATGACTTTGTAGGTATTTCCATGTTTATACAGATGGCGGTGTAGATATTTCCATGTTTATAGAAATAGCTGTGAAGATATTTCCATGTTTACACAGATAGCGGTTTAGATATTTCCATGTTTATACAGATCGCGGTGTAGATATTTCCATGTTTATACAGATCGCGGTGTAGATATTTCCATGTTTATACAGATAGCGTTGTAGATATTTCCATGTTTATACAGATGACGGTGTAGATATTTCCATGTTTATAGAGATGGCGGTGTAGATATTTCCATGTTTATAGAGATGGCGGTGTAGATATTTCCATGTTTATATAGATGGCAGTGTAGATATTTTCTTGTTTATGTAGATGGCGTTGTAGATACCTCCATGTTTAAAGAGATGGCGGTGTGTATATTTCCATGTTGATGGAGATAGCGGTGTAGATATTTCCATGTTTATAGAGATAGCGGTGTAGTTATTTCCATGTTTATAGAGATAGCGGTGTAGATATTTCCATGTTTCTACAGATGACTCTGTAGATATTTCCATGTTTGTACAGATGGCAGTGTAGATATTTCCAAGTTTATAGAGATAGAAGTGTAGATATTTTCCTGTTTATACATATTGCGGTGGAGATTTGTCCATGTTTATACAGATAGCAAAGGAGATATTTCCACGTTAATACACAAAGCGGTGTAGATATTTCCATGTTTATACAGATAGCGTTGTAGATATTTCCATGTTTATACAGATGGCTGTGCCGATATTTCCATGTTTATACAGAGTTCTCTGTAGATATTTCCATGTTTATATAGATGACAGTGCAGATATTTCCAGGTTTATACAGATGGCTGTGTAGATATTTCCATGTTTATACAGATGGCTGTGTAGATATTTCCATGTTTATACAGATGACTTTGTAGGTATTTCCATGTTTATACAGATGGCGGTGTAGATATTTCCATGTTTATAGAGATAGCTGTGTGGATATTTCCATGTTTACACAGATAGCGGTTTAGATATTTCCATGTTTATACAGATCGCGGTGTAGATATTTCCATGTTTATACAGATCGCGGTGTAGATATTTCCATGTTTATACAGATAGCGGTGTAGATATTTCCATGTTTACATAGATGATGGTGTAGATATTTCCATGTTTATAGAGATGGCGGTGTAGATATTTCCATGTTTATGGAGATAGCGGTGTAGATATATCAATGTTCGTAGAGATAGCAGTGAGTATATTTCCATGTTTATACAGATAGCAGTGTAGATATTTCCACTTTTATAGAGATAGCGGTTTAGATATTTCATATTTATACAGAGAGCGGTGTAGATATTTCCATGTTTATACAGATTGCGGTGTAGATATTTCCATTTTTATACAGATAGCGGTGTAGATATTTCCACGTTTATACAGATGGCGGTGCAGATATTTCCATCTTTCTTCAAATGGCAGTGTAGATATTTCCATGTTTATATAGATGGCAGTGTAGATATTTACTTGTTTATGTAGATGGCGTTGTAGATACCTCCATGTTTAAAGAGATGGCGGTGTGTATATTTCCATGTTGATGGAGATGTCGGTGTAGATATTTCCATGTTTATAGAGATAGCGGTGTAGTTATTTCCATGTTTATAGAGATAGCGGTGTAGATATTTCCATGTTTCTACAGATGACGCTGTAGATATTTCCATGTTTGTACAGATGGCAGTGTAGATATTTCCATGTTTATAGAGATAGAAGTGTAGATATTTTCATGTTTATACATATTGCAGTGGAGTTTTGTCCATCTTTATACAGATAGCAATGGAGATATTTCCACGTTAATACACATAGCGGTGTAGATATTTCCATGTTTATACAGATAGCGTTGTAGATATTTCCATGTTTATACAGATGGCTGTGCCGATATTTCCATGTTTATACAGAGTTCTCTGTAGATATTTCCATGTTTATACAGATGACAGTGCAGATATTTCCAGGTTTATACAGATGGCTGTGTAGATATTTCCATGTTTATACAGATGGCTGTGTAGATATTTCCATGTTTATACAGATGACTTTGTAGGTATTTCCATGTTTATACAGATGGCGGTGTAGATATTTCCACGTTTATAGAGATAGCTGTGTAGATATTTCCATGTTTATACAGATCGCGGTGTAGATATTTCCATGTTTATACAGATCGCGGTGTAGATATTTCCATGTTTATACAGATAGCGGTTTAGATATTTCCATGTTTATACAGATGACGGTGTAGATATTTCCATGTTTATAGAGATGGCGGCGTAGATAGTTCCATGTTTATAGAGATAGCGGTGTAGATATATCAATGTTCAAAGAGATAGCAGTGAGGATATTTCCATGTTTGTACAGATAGCAGTGTAGATATTTCCACTTTTATAGAGATAGCGGTTTAGATATTTCATATTTATACAGAGAGCGGTGTAGATATATCCATGTTTATACAGATTGCTGTGTAGATATTTCCATGTTTATACAGACAGCGGTGTAGATATTTCCACGTTTATACAGATGGCGGTGTAGATATTTCCATCTTTCTACAAATGGCAGTGTAGATATTTCCATGTTTATATAGATGGCAGTGTAGATATTTTCTTGTTTATGTAGATGCCGCTGTAGATACCTCCATGTTTAAAGAGATGGCGGTGTGTATATTTCCATGTTGATGGAGATAGCGGTGTAGATATTTCCATGTTTATAGAGATAGCGGTGTAGTTATTTCCATGTTTATAGAGATAGTGCTGTAGATATTTCCATGTTTCTACAGATGACTGTGTAGATAATTCCATGTTCGTACAGATGGCAGTGTAGATATTTCCATATTTATAGAGATAGAAGTGTCGATATTTTCATCTTTATACATATTGCGGTGTAGATATTTCCATGTTTATACAGATAGCAATGGAGATATTTCCACGTTAATACACATAGCGGTGTAGATATTTCCATGTTTATACAGATAGCGTTGTAGATATTTCCATGTTTATACAGATGGCTCTGCCGATATTTCCATGTTTATACAGAGTTCTCTGTAGATATTTCCATGTTTATATAGATGACAGTGCAGATATTTCCAGGTTTATACAGATGGCTGTGTAGATATTTCCATGTTTATACAGATGGCTGTGTAGATATTTCCATGTTTATACAAATGACTTTGTAGGTATTTCCAAGTTTATACAGATGGCGGTGTAGATATTTCCATGTTTATAGAGATAGCTGTGTAGATATTTCCATGTTTACACAGATAGCGGTTTAGATATTTCCATGTTTATACAGATCGCGGTGTAGATATTTCCATGTTCATACAGATCGCGGTGTAGATATTTCCATGTTTATACCGATAGCGGTGTAGATATTTCCATGTTTATACAGATGACGGTGTAGATATTTCCATGTTTATACAGATTGCGGTGTAGATATTTCCATGTTTATACAGATTGCGGTGTAGATATTTCCATGTTTATACAGATGGCAGTGTAGATATTTCCATGTTTATAGAGATAGCTGTGTAGATATTTCCATGTTTACACAGATAGCGGTTTAGATATTTCTATGTTTATACAGATCGCGGTGTAGATATTTCCATGTTTATACAGATCGCGGTGTAGATATTTCCATGTTTATAGAGATAGCTGTGTAGATATTTCCATGTTTACACAGATAGCGGTTTAGATATTTAAATGTTTATACAGATCGCGGTGTAGATATTTCCATGTTTATACAGATCGCGGTGTAGATATTTCCATGTTTATACAGATAGCGGTGTAGATATTTCCATGTTTATACAGATGACGGTGTAGATATTTCCATGTTTATAGAGATGGCGGTGTAGATATTTCCATGTTTATAGAGATGGCGGTGTAGATAGTTCCATGTTTATAGAGATAGCGGTGTAGATATATCAATGTTCAAAGAGATAGCAGTGAGGATATTTCCATGTTTATACAGATAGCAGTGTAGATATTTCCACTTTTATAGAGATAGCGGTTTAGATATTTCATATTTATACAGAGAGCGGTGTAGATATATCCATGTTTATACAGATTGCTGTGTAGATATTTCCATGTTTATACAGATAGCGGTGTAGATATTTCCACGTTTATACAGATGGCGGTGTAGATATTTCCATCTTTCTACAAATGGCACTGTAGATATTTCCATGTTTATAGAGATGGCGGTGTAGATATTTCCATGTTTATATAGATGGCAGTGTAGATATTTTCTTGTTTATGTAGATGCCGTTGTAGATACCTCCATGTTTAAAGAGATGGCGGTGTGTATATTTCCATGTTGATGGAGATAGCGGTGTAGATATTTCCATGTTTATAGAGATAGCGGTGTAGTTATTTCCATGTTTATAGAGATAGTGGTGTAGATATTTCCATGTTTCTACAGATGACTGTGTAGATAATTCCATGTTCGTACAGATGGCAGTGTAGATATTTCCATATTTATAGAGATAGAAGTGTCGATATTTTCATCTTTATACATATTGCGGTGGACATTTGTCCATGTTTATACAGATAGCAATGGAGATATTTCCACGTTAATATACATAGCGGTGTAGATATTTCCATGTTTATACAGATAGCGTTGTAGATATTTCCATGTTTATACAGATGGCTCTGCCGATATTTCCATGTTTATACAGAGTTCTCTGTAGATATTTCCATGTTTATATAGATGACAGTGCAGATATTTCCAGGTTTATACAGATGGCTGTGTAGATATTTCCATGTTTATACAGATGGCTGTGTAGATATTTCCATGTTTATACAGATGACTTTGTAGGTTTTTCCAAGTTTATACAGATGGCGGTGTAGATATTTCCATGTTTATAGAGATAGCTGTGTAGATATTTCCATGTTTACACAGATAGCGGTTTAGATATTTCCATGTTTATACAGAAGGCGGTGTAGATATTTCCATGTTCATACAGATCGCGGTGTAGATATTTCCATGTTTATACCGATAGCGGTGTAGATATTTCCATGTTTATACAGATGACGGTGTAGATATTTCCATGTTTATACAGATTGCGGTGTCGATATTTCCATGTTTATACAGATGGCGGTGTAGATATTTCCATGTTTATAGAGATAGCTGTGTAGATATTTCCATGTTTACACAGATAGCGGTTTAGATATTTCCATGTTTATACAGATCGCGGTGTAGATATTTCCATGTTTATACAGATCGCGGTGTAGATATTTCCATGTTTATAGAGATAGCTGTGTAGATATTTCCATGTTTACACAGATAGCGGTTTAGATATTTAAATGTTTATACCGATCGCGGTGTAGATATTTCCATGTTTATCCAGATCGCGGTGTAGATATTTCCATGTTTATACAGATAGCGGTGTAGATATTTCCATGTTTATACAGATGACGGTGTAGATATTTCCATGTTTATAGAGATGGCGGTGTAGATATTTCCATGTTTATAGAGATAGCGGTGTAGATATATCAATGTTCACAGAGATAGCAGTGAGGATATTTCCATGTTTATACAGATAGCAGTGTAGATATTTCCACTTTTATAGAGATAGCGGTTTAGATATTTCATATTTATACAGAGAGCGGTGTAGATATTTCCATGTTTATACAGATTGCGGTGTAGATATTTCCATGTTTATACAGATAGCGGTGTAGATATTTCCAGGTTTATACAGATGGCGGTGTAGATATTTCCATCTTTCTACAAATGGCAGTGTAGATATTTCCATGTTTATAGAGATGGCGGTGTAGATATTTCCATGTTTATATAGATGGCAGTGTAGATATTTTCTTGTTTATGTAGATGGCGTTGTAGATACCTCCATGTTTAAAGAGATGGCGGTTTGTATATTTCCAAGTTGATGGAGATGGCGGTGTAGATATTTCCATGTTTATAGAGATAGCGGTGTAGTTATTTCCATGTTGATGGAGATAGCAGTGTAGATATTTCCATGTTTCTACAGATGACTGTGCAGATATATCCATGTTTGTACAGATGGCAGTGTAGATATTTCCATGTTTATACAGATAGCGTTGTAGATATTTCCATGTTTATACAGATGGCTGTGCCGATATTTCCATGTTTATACAGAGTTCTCTGTAGATATTTCCATGTTTATATAGATGTCAGTGCAGATATTTCCAGGTTTATACAGATGGCTGTGTAGATATTTCCATGTTTATACAGATGGCTGTGTAGATATTTCCATGTTTATACAGATGACATTGTAGGTATTTCCATGTTTATACAGATGGCGGTGTAGATATTTCCATGTTTATAGAGATAGCTGTGTAGATATTTCCATGTTTACACAGATAGCGGTTTAGATATTTCCATGTTTATAGAGATGGCAGTGTAAATATTTTCTTGTTTATGTTGATGACGTTGTAGATACCTCCATGTTTAAAGAGATGGCGGTGTGTATATTTCCATGTTGATGGAGATAGCGGTGTAGATATTTCCATGTTTATAGAGATAGCGGTGTAGTTATTTCCATGTTTATAGAGATAGTGGTGTAGATATTTCCATGTTTCTACAGATGACTGTGCAGATATTTCCATGTTTGTACAGATGGCTGTGTAGATATTTCCATGTTTATAGAGATAGAAGTGTAGATATTTTCATGTTTATACATATTGCGGTGGAGATTTGTCCATGTTTATACAGATAGCAATGGAGATATTTCCACGTTAATACACATAGCGGTGTAGATATTTCCATGTTTATACAGATAGCGTTGTAGATATTTCCATGCTTATACAGATGGCTGTGCCGATATTTCCATGTTTCTACATAGTTCTCTGTAGATATTTCCATGTTTATATAGATGACAGTGCAGATATTTCCAGGTTTATACAGATGGCTGTGTAGATATTTCCATGTTTATACAGATGGCTGTGTAGATATTTCCATGTTTATGCAGATGACTTTGTAGGTATTTCCATGTTTATACAGATGGCGGTGTAGATATTTCCATGTTTATAGAAATAGCTGTGAAGATATTTCCATGTTTACACAGATAGCGGTTTAGATATTTCCATGTTTATACAGATCGCGGTGTAGATATTTCCATGTTTATACAGATCGCGGTGTAGATATTTCCATGTTTATACAGATAGCGTTGTAGATATTTCCATGTTTATACAGATGACGGTGTAGATATTTCCATGTTTATAGAGATGGCGGTGTAGATATTTCCATGTTTATAGAGATAGCGGTGTGGATATATCAATGTGCATAGAGATAGCAGTGAGGATATTTCCATGTTTATACAGATAGCAGTGTAGATATTTCCACTTTTATAGAGATAGCGGTTTAGATATTTCATATTTATACAGAGAGCGGTGTAGATATTTCCATGTTTATACAGATTGCGGTGTAGATATTTCCATGTTTATACAGATAGCGGTGTAGATATTTCCACGTTTATACAGATGGCGGTGTAGATATTTCCATCTTTCTACAAATGGCAGTGTAGATATTTCCATGTTTATAGAGATGGCGGTGTAGATATTTCCATGTTTATATAGATGGCAGTGTAGATATTTTCTTGTTTATGTAGATGGCGTTGTAGATAACTCCATGTTTAAAGAGATGGTGGTGTGTATATTTCCATGTTGATGGAGATAGCGGTGTAGATATTTCCATGTTTATAGAGATAGCGGTGTTGTTATTACCATGTTTATAGAGATAGCGGTGTAGATATTTCCATGTTTCTACAGATGACTGTGTAGATATTTCCATATTTGTACAGATGGCAGTGTAGATATTTCCATGTTTATAGAGATAGAAGTGTAGATATTTTCATGTTTATACATATTGCGGTGGAGATTTGTCCATGTTTATAAAGATAGCAATGGAGAAATTTCCACGTTAATACACATAGCGGTGTAGATATCTCCATGTTTATACAGATAGCGTTGTAGATATTTCCATGTTTATACAGATGGCTCTGCCGATATTTCCATGTTTATACAGAGTTCTCTGTAGATATTTCCATGTTTATATAGATGACAATGCAGATATTTCCAGGTTTATACAGATGGCTGTGTAGATATTTCCATGTTTATACAGATGGCTGTGTAGATATTTCCATGTTTATACAAATGACTTTGTAGGTATTTCCAAGTTTATACAGATGGCGGTGTAGATATTTCCATGTTTATAGAGATAGCTGTGTAGATATTTCCATGTTTACACAGATAGCGGTTTAGATATTTCCATGTTTATACAGATCGCGGTGTAGATATTTCCATGTTCATACAGATCGCGGTGTAGATATTTCCATGTTTATACCGATAGCGGTGTAGATATTTCCATGTTTATACAGATGACGGTGTAGATATTTCCATGTTTATACAGATTGCCGTGTAGATATTTCCATGTTTATACTGATGGCGGTGTAGATATTTCCATGTTTATAGAGATAGCTGTGTAGATATTTCCATGTTTACACAGATAGCGGTTTAGATATTTCCATGTTTATACAGATCGCGGTGTAGATATTTCCATGTTTATAGAGATTGCGGTGTAGATATTTCCATGTTTATAGAGATAGCTGTGTAGATATTTCCATGTTTACACAGATAGCGGTTTAGATATTTAAATGTTTATACAGATCGCGGTGTAGATATTTCCATGTTTATACAGATCGCGGTGTAGATATTTCCATGTTTATACAGATAGCGGTGTAGATATTTCCATGTTTATACAGATGACGGTGTAGATATTTCCATGTTTATAGAGATGGCGGTGTAGATATTTCCATGTTTATAGAGACGCCGGTGTAGATATTTCCATGTTTATAGAGATAGCGGTGTAGATATATCAATGTTCAAAGAGATAGCAGTGAGGATATTTCCATGTTTATACAGATAGCAGTGTAGATATTTCAACTTTTATAGAGATAGCGGTTTAGATATTTCATATTTATACAGAGAGCGGTGTAGATATATCCATGTTTATACAGATTGCTGTGTAGATATTTCCATGTTTATACAGATAGCGGTGTAGATATTTCCACGTTTATACAGATGGCGGTGTAGATATTTCCATCTTTCTACAAATGGCAGTGTAGATATTTCCATGTTTATAGAGATGGCGGTGTAGATATTTCCATGTTTATATAGATGGCAGTGTAGATATTTTCTTGTTTATGTAGATGCCGTTGTAGATACCTCCATGTTTAAAGAGATGGCGGTGTGTACATTTCCATGTTGATGGAGATAGCGCTGTAGATATTTCCATGTTTATAGAGATAGCGGTGTAGTTATTTCCATGTTTATAGAGATAGTGGTGTAGATATTTCCATGTTTCTACAGATGACTGTGTAGATAATTCCATGTTCGTACAGATGGCAGGGTAGATATTTCCATATTTATAGAGATAGAAGTGTCGATATTTTCATCTTTATACATATTGCGGTGGAGATTTGTCCATGTTTATACAGATAGCAATGGAGATATTTCCACGTTAATATACATAGCGGTGTAGATATTTCCATGTTTATACAGATAGCGTTGTAGATATTTCCATGTTTATACAGATGGCTCTGCCGATATTTCCATGTTTATACAGAGTTCTCTGTAGATATTTCCATGTTTATATAGATGACAGTGCAGATATTTCCAGGTTTATACAGATGGCTGTGTAGATATTTCCATGTTTATACAGATGGCTGTGTAGATATTTCCATGTTTATACAGATGACTTTGTAGGTATTTCCAAGTTTATACAGATGGCGGTGTAGATATTTCCATGTTTATAGAGATAGCTGTGTAGATATTTCCATGTTTACACAGATAGCGTTTTAGATATTTCCATGTTTATACAGATCGTGGTGTAGATATTTCCATGTTCATACAGATCGCGGTGTAGATATTTCCATGTTTATACCGATAGCGGTGTAGATATTTCCATGTTTATACAGATGACGGTGTAGATATTTCCATGTTTATACAGATTGCGGTGCCGATATTTCCATGTTTATACAGATTTCTCTGTAGATATTTCCATGTTTATATAGATGACAGTGCAGATATTTCCAGGTTTATACAGATGGCTGTGTAGATATTTCCATGTTTATACAGATGACTTTGCAGGTATTTCCATGTTTATACAGATGGCGGTGTAGATATTTCCATGTTTATAGAGATAGCTGTGTAGATATTTCCATGTTTACACAGATAGCGGTTTAGATATTTCCATGTTTATACAGATCGCGGTGTAGATATTTCCATGTTTATACAGATCACGGTGTAGATATTTCCATGTTTATACAGATTACAGTGTAGATATTTCCATGTTTATAGAGATGGCGGTGTAGACATTTCCATGTTTATAGAGATAGCGGTGTAGATATATCAATGTTCCTAGAGATAGCAGTGAGGATATTTCCATGTTTATACAGATAGCAGTGTAGATATTTCCATTTTATAGAGATAGCGGTTTAGATATTTCATATTTATACAGAGAGCGGTGTAGATATTTCCACGTTTATAGAGATGGCGGTGTAGATATTTCCATGTTTATAGAGATAGCGGTGTAGTTATTTCCATGTTCATAGAGATAGCGTTGTAGATATTTCCATGTTTCTACAGATGACTGTGTAGATATTTCCATGTTTGTACAGATCGCAGTGTAGTTATTTCCATGTTTATAGAGATAGAAGTATAGATATTTTCATGTTTATACATATTGCGGTGGAGATTTGTCCATGTTTATACAGATAGCAATGGAGATATTTCCACGTTAATACACATAGCGGTGTAGATATTTCCATGTTTATACAGATAGCGTTGTAGATATTTCCATGTTTATACAGATGTCTGTGCCGATATGTCCATGTTTATACATAGTTCTCTGTAGATATTTCCATGTTTATATAGATGACAGTGCAGATATTTCCAGGTTTATTCAGATGGCTGTGAAGATATTTCCGTGTTTATACAGATGGCTGTGTAGATATTTCCATGTTTATACAGATGACTTTGTAGGTATTTCCATGTTTATACAGATAGCGGTGTAGATATTTCCATGTTTATAGAGATAGCGGCGTAGTTATTTCCATGTTTATAGAGATAGCGGTGTAGATATTTCCATGTTTATACAGATGACTTTGTAGGTATTTCCATGTTTATACAGATGGCGGTGTAGATATTTCCATGTTTATAGAGATAGCTGTGTAGATATTTCCATGTTTACACACATATCGGTTTAGATATTTCCATGTTTATACAGATCGCGGTGTAGATATTTCCATGTTTACACAGATTGCGGTGTAGATATTTCCATGTCTATACAGATAGTGGTGTAGATATTTCCATGTTTATACAGATGACGGTGTAGATAGTTCCATGTTTATAGAGATGGCGGTGTAGGTATTTCCATGTTCATAGAGATAGCGGTGTAGATATATCAATGTTCATAGAAATAGCAGTGAGGATATTTCCATGTTTATACAGATAGCAGTGTAGATATTTCCACTTTTATAGAGATAGCAGTTTAGATATTTCATATTTATACAGAGAGCGGTGTAGATATTTCCATGTTTATACAGATAGCGTTGTAGATATTTCCGTGTTTATACAGATGGCTGTGCCGATATTTCCATGTTTATACACAGTTCTCTGTAGATATTTCCATGTTTATATAGATGACAGTGCAGATATTTCCAGGTTTATACCAATGGATGTGTAGATATTTCCATGTATATACAGATGGCTGTGTAGATATTTCCATGTTTATACAGATGACTTTGTAGGTATTTCCATGTTTATACAGATGGCGCTGTAGATATTTCCATGTTTATAGAGATAGCTGTGTAGATATTTCCATGTTTACACAGATAGCGGTTTAGATATTTCCATGTTTATACAGATCGCGGTGTAGATATTTCCATGTTTATACAGATCACGGTGTAGATATTTCCATGTCTATAAAAATAGAGGTGTAGATATTTCCATGTTTACACAGATGACGGTGTAGATAGTTCCATGTTTATAGAGATGACGGTGTAGATATTTCCATGTTTATAGAGATAGCGGTGTAGATATATCAATGTGCATAGAGATAGCAGTGAGGATATTTCCATGTTTATACAGATAGCAGTGTAGATATTTCCATTTTTATAGAGATAGCGGTTTAGATATTTCATATTTATACAGAGAGCGGTGTAGATATTTCCATGTTTATACAGATAGCTTTGTAGATATTTCCATGTTTATGCAGATGGCTGTGCCGATATTTCCATGTTTATACAGAGTTCTCTGTATATATTTCCATGTTTATATAGATGACAGTGCAGATATTTCCAGGTTTATACCAATGGCTGTGTAGATATTTCCATGTTTATACAGATGGCTGTGTAGATATTTCCATGTTTATACGGAAGACTTTGTAGGTATTTCCATGTTTACACAGATGGCGGTGTAGATATTTCCATGTTTATACAGATCACGGTGTAGATATTTCCATGTCTATACAGATAGCGGTGTAGATATTTCCATGTTTACACAGATGGCGGTGTAGATAGTTCCATGTTTATAGAGATGGCGGTGTCGATATTTCCATGTTTATAGAGATAGCGGTGTAGATATATCCATGTGCATAGAGATAGCTGTGAGGATATTTCCATGTTTATAGAGATAGCAGTGTAGATATTTCCACTTTTATAGAGATAGCGGTTTAGATATTTCATATTTATACAGAGAGCGGTGTAGATATTTCCATGTTTATACAGATTGCGGTGTAGATATTTCCATGTTTATACAGATAGCGGTGTAGTTATTTCCACGTTTATACAGATGGCGGTGTAGATATTTCCATCTTTCTACAAATGGCAGTGTAGATATTTCCATGTTTATAGAGATGGCGGTGTAGATATTTCCATGTTTATGTAGATGGCAGTGTAGATATTTTCTTGTTTATGTAAATGGCGTTGTAGATACCTCCATGTTTAAAGAGATGGCGGTGTGTATATTTCCATGTTGATGGAGATAGCGGTGTAGATATTTCCATGTTTATAGAGATAGCGGTGTAGTTCTTTCCATGTTGATGGAGATAGCGGTGTAGATATTTCCATGTTTCTACAGATGACTGTGCAGATATTTCCATGTTTGTACAGATGGCAGTGTAGATATTTCCATGTATATAGAGATAGAATTGCAGATATTTTCATGTTTATACATATTGCGGTGGAGATTTGTCCATGTTTATACAGATAGCAATGGAGATATTTCCACGTTAATACACATAGCGGTGTAGATATTTCCATGTTTATACAGATAGCGTTGTAGATATTTCCATGTTTATACAGATAGCGTTGTAGATATTTCCATGTTTATACAGATGGCTGTGGCGATATTTCCATGTTTATACAGAGTTCTCTGTAGATATTTCCATGTTTACAAAGATGACAGTGCAGATATTTCCAGGTTTATACAGATGGCTGTGTAGATATTTCCATGTTTATACAGATGGCTGTGTAGATATTTCCATGTTTATACAGATGACTTTGTAGGTATTTCCATGTTTATACAGATGGCGGTGTAGATATTTCCATGTATACAGAGATAGCTGTGTAGATATTTCCATGTTTACACAGATAGCGGTTTAGATATTTCCATGTTTATACAGATCGCGGTGTAGATATTTCCATGTTTATACAGATCGCGGTGTAGATATTTTATGTTATACAGATAGCGGAGTAGATATTTCCATGTTTATACAGATGACCGTGTAGATATTTCCATGTTTATAGAGATGGCGGTGTAGATATTTCCATGTTTATAGAGATGGCGGTGTAGATATATCAATGTTCATAGTGATAGCAGTGAGGATATTTCCATGTTTCTACAGATAGCAGTGTAGATATTTCCACTTTAATAGAGATAGCAGTTTAGATATTTCATATTTATACAGAGAGCGGTGTAGATATTTCCATGTTTATACAGATGGCGGTGTAGATATTTCCATGTTTATACAGATAGCGGTGTAGATATTTCCATGTTTATACAGATTGTGGTGTAGATATTTCCATGTTTATACAGATAGCGGTGTAGATATTTCCACGTTTATACAGATGGCGGTGTAGATATTTCCATCTTTCTACAAATGGCAGTGTAGATATTTCCATGTTTATAGAGATGGCGGTGTAGATATTTCCATGTTTATACAGATGACGGTGTAGATATTTCCATGTTTATAGAGATGGCGTTGTAGATATTTCCATGTTTATAGAAATAGCGGTGTAGATATATCAATGTTCATAGTGATATCAGTGAGGATATTTCCATGTTTATAGAGATAGAAGTGTAGATATTTTCATGTTTATACATATTGCGGTGGAGATTTGTCCATGTTTATACAGATAGCAATGGAGATATTTCCACGTTAATACACATAGCGGTGTAGATATCTCCATGTTTATACAGATAGCGTTGTAGATATTTCCATGTTTATAAAGATAGCGTTGTTGATATTTCCATGTTTATACAGATGGCTGTGGCGATATTTCCATGTTTATACAGAGTTCTCTGTAGATATTTCCATGTTTACAAAGATGACAGTGCAGACATTTCCAGGTTTATACAGATGGCTGTGTAGATATTTCCATGTTTATACAGATGGCTATGTAGATATTTCCATGTTTATACAGATGAATTTGTAGGTATTTCCATGTTTATACACATGGCGGTGTAGATATTTCCATGTTTATAGAGATAGCTGTGTAGATATTTCCATGTTTACACAGATAGCGGTTTAGATATTTCCATGTTTATACAGATCGCGGTGTAGATATTTCCATGTTTACACAGATTGCGGTGTAGATATTTCCATGTCTATACAGATAGTGGTGTAGATATTTCCATGTTTATACAGATGACGGTGTAGATAGTTCCATGTTTATAGAGATGGCGGTGTAGGTATTTCCATGTTCATAGAGATAGTGGTGTAGATATATCTATGTTCATAGAAATAGCAGTGAGGATATTTCCATGTTTATACAGATAGCAGTGTAGATATTTCCACTTTTATAGAGATAGCAGTTTAGATATTTCATATTTATACAGAGAGCGGTGTAGATATTTCCATGTTTATACAGATAGCGTTGTAGATATTTCCGTGTTTATACAGATGGCTGTGCCGATATTTCCATGTTTATACAGAGTTCTCTGTAGATATTTCCATGTTTATATAGATGACAGTGCAGATATTTCCAGGTTTATACCAATGGATGTGTAGATATTTCCATGTATATACAGATGGCTGTGTAGATATTTCCATGTTTATACAGATGACTTTGTAGGTATTTCCATGTTTATACAGATGGCGCTGTAGATATTTCCATGTTTATAGAGATAGCTGTGTAGATATTTCCATGTTTACACAGATAGCGGTTTAGATATTTCCATGTTTATACAGATCGCGGTGTAGATATTTCCATGTTTATACAGATCACGGTGTAGATATTTCCATGTCTATAAAAATAGAGGTGTAGATATTTCCATGTTTACACAGATGACGGTGTAGATAGTTCCATGTTTATAGAGATGACGGTGTAGATATTTCCATGTTTATAGAGATAGCGGTGTAGATATATCAATGTGCATAGAGATAGCAGTGAGGATATTTCCATGTTTATACAGATAGCAGTGTAGATATTTCCACTTTTATAGAGATAGCGGTTTAGATATTTCATATTTATACAGAGAGCGGTGTAGATATTTCCATGTTTATACAGATAGCTTTGTAGATATTTCCATGTTTATGCAGATGGCTGTGCCGATATTTCCATGTTTATACAGAGTTCTCTGTATATATTTCCATGTTTATATAGATGACAGTGCAGATATTTCCAGGTTTATACCAATGGCTGTGTAGATATTTCCATGTTTATACAGATGGCTGTGTAGATATTTCCATGTTTATACGGAAGACTTTGTAGGTATTTCCATGTTTACACAGATGGCGGTGTAGATATTTCCATGTTTATACAGATCACGGTGTAGATATTTCCATGTCTATACAGATAGCGGTGTAGATATTTCCATGTTTACACAGATGGCGGTGTAGATAGTTCCATGTTTATAGAGATGGCGGTGTCGATATTTCCATGTTTATAGAGATAGCGGTGTAGATATATCCATGTGCATAGAGATAGCTGTGAGGATATTTCCATGTTTATAGAGATAGCAGTGTAGATATTTCCAATTTTATAGAGATAGCGGTTTAGATATTTCATAATTATACAGAGAGCGGTGTAGATATTTCCATGTTTATACAGATTGCGGTGTAGATATTTCCATGTTTATACAGATAGCGGTGTAGTTATTTCCACGTTTATACAGATGGCGGTGTAGATATTTCCATCTTTCTACAAATGGCAGTGTAGATATTTCCATGTTTATAGAGATGGCGGTGCAGATATTTCCATGTTTATGTAGATGGCAGTGTAGATATTTTCTTTTTTATGTAGATGGCGTTGTAGATACCTCCATGTTTAAAGAGATGGCGGTGTGTATATTTCCATGTTGATGGAGATAGCGGTGTAGATATTTCCATGTTTATAGAGATAGCGGTGTAGTTCTTTCCATGTTGATGGAGATAGCGGTGTAGATATTTCCATGTTTCTACAGATGACTGTGCAGATATTTCCATGTTTGTACAGATGGCAGTGTAGATATTTCCATGTATATAGAGATAGAATTGCAGATATTTTCATGTTTATACATATTGCGGTGGAGATTTGTCCATGTTTATACAGATAGCAATGGAGATATTTCCACGTTAATACACATAGCGGTGTAGATATTTCCATGTTTATACAGATAGCGTTGTAGATATTTCCATGTTTATACAGATAGCGTTGTAGATATTTCCATGTTTATACAGATGGCTGTGGCGATATTTCCATGTTTATACAGAGTTCTCTGTAGATATTTCCATGTTTACAAAGATGACAGTGCAGATATTTCCAGGTTTATACAGATGGCTGTGTAGATATTTCCATGTTTATACAGATGGCTGTGTAGATATTTCCATGTTTATACAGATGACTTTGTAGGTATTTCCATGTTTATACAGATGGCGGTGTAGATATTTCCATGTATACAGAGATAGCTGTGTAGATATTTCCATGTTTACACAGATAGCGGTTTAGATATTTCCATGTTTATACAGATCGCGGTGTAGATATTTCCATGTTTATACAGATCGCGGTGTAGATATTTTATGTTATACAGATAGCGGAGTAGATATTTCCATGTTTATACAGATGACCGTGTAGATATTTCCATGTTTATAGAGATGGCGGTGTAGATATTTCCATGTTTATAGAGATGGCGGTGTAGATATATCAATGTTCATAGTGATAGCAGTGAGGATATTTCCATGTTTCTACAGATAGCAGTGTAGATATTTCCACTTTAATAGAGATAGCAGTTTAGATATTTCATATTTATACAGAGAGCGGTGTAGATATTTCCATGTTTATACAGATGGCGGTGTAGATATTTCCATGTTTATACAGATAGCGGTGTAGATATTTCCATGTTTATACAGATTGTGGTGTAGATATTTCCATGTTTATACAGATAGCGGTGTAGATATTTCCACGTTTATACAGATGGCGGTGTAGATATTTCCATCTTTCTACAAATGGCAGTGTAGATATTTCCATGTTTATAGAGATGGCGGTGTAGATATTTCCATGTTTATACAGATGACGGTGTAGATATTTCCATGTTTATAGAGATGGCGTTGTAGATATTTCCATGTTTATAGAAATAGCGGTGTAGATATATCAATGTTCATAGTGATATCAGTGAGGATATTTCCATGTTTATAGAGATAGAAGTGTAGATATTTTCATGTTTATACATATTGCGGTGGAGATTTGTCCATGTTTATACAGATAGCAATGGAGATATTTCCACGTTAATACACATAGCGGTGTAGATATCTCCATGTTTATACAGATAGCGTTGTTGATATTTCCATGTTTATACAGATGGCTGTGGCGATATTTCCATGTTTATACAGAGTTCTCTGTAGATATTTCCATGTTTACAAAGATGACAGTGCAGACATTTCCAGGTTTATACAGATGGCTGTGTAGATATTTCCATGTTTATACAGATGGCTATGTAGATATTTCCATGTTTATACAGATGAATTTGTAGGTATTTCCATGTTTATACAGATGGCGGTGTAGATATTTCCATGTTTATAGAGATAGCTGTGTAGATATTTCCATGTTTACACAGATAGCGGTTTAGATATTTCCATGTTTATGCAGATCGCGGTGTAGATATTTCCATGTTTATACAGATCGCGGTGTAGATATTTCCATGTTATACAGATAGCGGTGTAGATATTTCCATGTTTATACAGATAACGGTGTAGATATTTCCATGTTTATAGAGATGGCGGTGTAGATATTTCCATGTTTATAGAGATAGCGGTGTAGATATATCAATGTTCATAGAGATAGCAGTGAGGATATTTCCATGTTTATACAGATAGCAGTGTAGATATTTCCACTTTTATAGAGATAGCGGTTTAGATATTTCATATTTATACAGAGAGCGGTGTAGATATTTCCATGTTTATACAGATTGCAGTGTAGATATTTCCATGTTTATACAGATAGCGGTGTAGATATTTCCACGTTTATACAGATAGCGGTGTAGATATTTCCACGTTTATACAGATGGCGGTGTAGATATTTCCATCTTTCTACAAATGGCAGTGTAGATATTTCCATGTTTATAGAGATGGCGGTGTAGATATTTCCATGTTTATATAGATGGCAGTGTAGATATTTTCTTGTTTATGTAGATGGCGTTGTAGATACCTCCATGTTTAAAGAGATTGCAGTGTGTATATTTCCATGTTAATGGAGATAGCGGTGTAGATATTTCCATGATAATAGAGATAGCGGTGTAGTTATTTCCATGTTTATAGAGATAGCGGTGTAGATATTTCCATGTTTCTACAGATGACTGTGTAGATATTTCCATGTTTGTACAGATGGCAGTGTAGATATTTCCATGTTTATAGAGATAGAAGTGTAGATATTTTCATGTTTATATATATTGCAGTGGAGATTTGTCCATGTTTATACAGATAGCAATGGAGATATTTCCACGTTAATACACATAGCGGTGTAGATATTTCCATGTTTATACAGATAGCGTTGTAGATATTTCCATATTTATACAGATGGCTGTGCCGATATTTCCATGTTTATACAGAGTTCTCTGTAGATATTTCCATATTTATATAGATGACAGTGCAGATATTTCCAGGTTTATACAGATGGCTGTGTAGATATTTCCATGTTTATACAGATGGCTGTGTAGATATTTCCATGTTTATACAGATGACTTTGTAGGTATTTCCATGTTTATACAGATGGTGGTGTAGATATTTCCATTTTATAGAGATAGCTGTGTAGATATTTCCATGTTTACACAGATAGCGGTTTAGATATTTCCATGTTTATACAGATCGCGGTGTAGATATTTCCATGTTTATACAGATCGCGGTGTAGATATTTCCATGTTTATACCGATAGCGGTGTAGATATTTCCATGTTTATACAGATGACGGTGTAGATAGTTCCATGTTTATAGAGATGGCGGTGTAGATATTTCCATGTTTATAGAGAGAGCGGTGTAGATATATCAATGTTCATAGAGATAGCAGTGAGGATATTTCCATGTTTATACAGATAGCAGTGTAGATATTTCCACTTTTATAGAGATAGCGGTTCAGATATTTCATATTTATACAGAGAGCAGTGTAGATATTTCCATGTTTATACAGATTGCGGTGTAGATATTTCCATGTTTATACAGATAGCGGTGTAGATATTTCCACGTTTATACAGATGGCGGTGTAGATATTTCCATCTTTCTACAAATGGCAGTGTAGATATTTCCATGTTTATAGAGATGGCGGTGTAGATATTTCCATGTTTATATAGATGGCAGTGTAGATATTTTCTTGTTTATGTAGATGGCGTTGTAGATACCTCCATGTTTAAAGAGATGGCGGTGTGTATATTTCCATGTTGATGGAGATAGCGGTGTAGTTATTTCCATGTTTACAGAGATAGCGGTGTAGATATTTCCATGTTTCTACAGATGACTGTGTAGATATTTCCATGTTTGTACAGATGACAGTGTATATATTTCCATGTTTATAGAGATAGAAGTGTAGATATTTCCATGTTTATACATATTGCGGTGGAGATTTGTCCATGTTTATACAGATAGCAATGGAGATATTTCCACGTTAATACACATAGCGGTGTAGATATTTCCATGTTTATACAGATAGCGTGGTAGATATTTCCATGTTTATACAGATGGCTGTGCCGATATTTCCATGTTTATACAGAGTTCTCTGTAGATATTTCCATGTTTATATCGATGACAGTGCAGATATTTCCAGGTTTATACAGATGGCTGTGTAGATATTTCCATGTTTATACAGATGGCTGTGTAGATATTTCCAAGTTTATACAGATGACTTTTTAGGTATTTCCACGTTCATACAGATCGCGGTGTAGATATTTCCATGTTTATAGAGATAGCTGTGTAGATATTTCCATGTTTACACAGATAGCGGTTTAGATATTTCCATGTTTATACAGATCGCGGTGTAGATATTTCCATGTTTATACAGATCGCGGTGTAGATATTTCCATGTTTATACAGATAGCGGTGTAGATATTTCCATGTTTATACAGATGACGGTGTAGATATTTCCATGTTTATAGAGATGGCGGTGTAGATATTTCCATGTTTATAGAGATAGCGGTGTAGATCTATCAATATTCATAGAGATAGCAGTGAGGATATTTCCATGTTTATACAGATAGCAGTGTAGATATTTCCACTTTTATAGAGATAGCGGTTTAGATATTTCATATTAATACAGAGAGCGGTGTAGATATTTCCATGTTTATACAGATTGCGGTGTAGATATTTCCATGTTTATACAGATAGCGGTGTAGATATTTCCACGTTTATACAGATGGTGGTGTAGATATTTCCATCTTTCTACAAATGGCAGTGTAGGTATTTCCATGTTTATAGAGATGGCGGTGTAGATATTTCCATGTTTATATAGATGGCATTGTAGATAATTTCTTGTTTATGTAGATGGCGTTGTAGATACCTCCATGTTTAAAGAGATGGCGGTGTGCATATTTCCATGTTGATGGAGATAGCGGTGTAGATATTTCCATGTTTATAGAGATAGCGGTGTAGTTATTTCCATGTTTACAGAGATAGCGGTGTAGATATTTCCATGTTTCTACAGATGACTGTGTAGATATTTCCATGTTTGTACAGATGGCAGTGTAGATATTTCCATGTTTATAGAGATAGAAGTGTAGAAATTTTCATGTTTATACATATTGCGGTGGAGATTTGTCCATGTTTATACAGATAGCAATGGAGATATTTCCACGTTAATACACATAGCGGTGTAGATATTTCCATGTTTATACAGATAGCGTTGTAGATATTTCCATGTTTATACAGATGGCTGTGCCGATATTTCCATGTTTATACAGAGTTCTCTGTAGATATTTCCATGTTTATATAGATGACAGTGCAGATATTTCCAGGTTTATACAGATGGCTGTGTAGATATTTCCATGTTTATACAGATGACTTTGTAGGTATTTTCATGTTTATACAGATGGCGGTTTAGATATTTCCATGTTTATAGAGATAGCTGTGTAGATATTTCCATGTTTACACAGATAGCGGTTTAGATATTTCCATGTTTATACAGATCGCGGTGTAGATATTTCCATGTTTATACAGATGATGGTGTAGATATTTCCATGTTTATACTGATAGCGGTGTAGATATTTCCATGTTTATATAGATGACGGTGTAGATATTTCCATGTTTATAGAGATGGCGGTGTAGATATTTCCATGTTTATGGAGATAGCGGTGTAGATATATCAATGTTCATAGAGATAGCAGTGAGGATATTTCCATGTTTATACAGATAGCAGTGTAGATATTTCCACTTTTATAGAGATAGCGGTTTAGATATTTCATATTTATACAGAGAGCGGTGTAGATATTTCCATGTTTATACAGATTGCGGTGTAGATATTTCCATGTTTATACAGATAGCGGTGTAGATATTTCCACGTTTATACAGATGGCGGTGTAGATATTTCCATCTTTCTACAAATGGCAGTGTAGATATTTCCATGTTTATAGAGATGGCGGTGTAGATATTTCCATGTTTATATAGATGGCAGTGTAGATATTTTCTTGTTTATGTAGATGGCGTTGTAGATACCTCCATGTTTAAAGAGATGGCAGTGTGTATATTTCCATGTTAATGGAGATAGCGGTGTAGATATTTCCATGATAATAGAGATAGCGGTGTAGTTATTTCCATGTTTATAGAGATAGCGGTGTAGATATTTCCATGTTTCTACAGATGACTGTGTAGATATTTCCATGTTTGTACAGATGGCAGTGTAGATATTTCCATGTTTATAGAGATAGAAGTGTAGATATTTTCATGTTTATACATATTGCTGTGGAGATGTGTCCATGTTTATACAGATAGCAATGGAGATATTTCCACGTTAATACACATAGCGGTGTAGATATTTCCATGTTTATACAGATAGCGTTGTAGATATTTCCATGTTTATACAGATGGCTGTGCCGATATTTCCATGTTTATACAGAGTTCTCTGTAGATATTTCCATGTTTATATAGATGACAGTGCAGATATTTCCAGGTTTATACAGATGGCTGTGTAGATATTTCCATGTTTATACAGATGGCTGTGTAGATATTTCCATGTTTATACAGATGACTTTGTAGGTATTTCCATGTTTATACAGATGGTGATTTAGATATTTCCATGTTTATACAGATCGCAGTGTAGATATTTCCATGTTTATACAGATAGCGGTGTAGATATTTCCACGTTTATAAAGATCGCGGTGTAGATATTTCCATGTTTATAGAGATGGCGGTGTAGATATTTCCATGTTTATACAGATGACGGTGTAGATATTTCCATGTTGATAGAGATGGCGGTGTAGATATTTCCATGTTTATAGAGATAGCGGTGTAGATATATCAATGTTCATAGAGTTAGCAGTGAGGATATTTCCATGTTTATACAGATAGCAGTGTAGATATTTCCACTTTTATAGAGATAGCGGTTTAGATAGTTCATATTTATACAGAGAGCGGTGTAGATATTTTCATGTTAATACAGATTGCGGTGTAGATATTTAAATGTTTATACAGATAGCGGTGTAGGTATTTCCACGTTTATACAGATGGCGTTGTAGATATTTCCATCTTTCTACAAATGGCAGTGTAGATATTTCCATGTTTATAGAGATGGCGGTGTAGATATTTCCATGTTTATATAGATGGCAGTGTAGATATTTTCTTGTTTATGTAGATGGCGTTGTAGATACCTCCATGTTTAAAGAGATGGCGGTGTGTATATTTCCATGTTGATGGAGATAGCGGTGTAGATATTTCCATGTTTATAGAGATAGCGGTGTAGTTATTTCCATGTTTATAGAGATAGCGGTGTAGATATCTCCATGTTTCTACAGATGACTGTGTAGATATTTCCATGTTTGTACAGATGGCAGTGTAGATATTTCCATGTTTATAGAGATAGAAGTGTAGATATTTTCATGTTTATACATATTGCGGTGGAGAATTGTCCATGTTTATACAGATAGCAATGGAGTTATTTCCACGTTAATACACATAGCGGTGTAGATATTTCCATGTTTATACAGATAGCGTTGTAGATATTTCCATGTTTATACAGACGGCTGTGCCAATATTTCCATGTTTATACAGAGTTCTCTGTAGATATTTCCATGTTTATATAGATGACAGTGCAGATATTTCCAGGTTTATACATATGGCTGTGTAGATATTTCCATGTTTATACAGATGGCTGTGTAGATATTTCCATGTTTATACAGATGACTTTGTAGGTATTTCCATGTTTATACAGATGGCGGTGTAGTTATTTCCATGTTTATAGTGATAGCTGTGTAGATATTTCCATGTTTACACAGATGACTTTGTAGGTATTTCCATGTTTATACAGATGGCGGTGTAGATATTTCCATGTTTATAGTGATAGCTGTGTAGATATTTCCATGTTTACACAGATAGCGGTTTAGATATTTCCATGTTTATACAGATCGCGGTGTAGTTATTTCCATGTTTATACAGATCGCAGTGTAGATATTTCCATGTTTATACAGATAGCGGTGTAGATATTTCCATGTTTATACAGATGACGGTGTAGATATTTCCATGTTTATAGAGATGGCGGTGAAGATATTTCCATGTTATAGAGATAGCGGTGTAGATATACCAATGTTCATAGAGATAGCAGTGAGGATATTTCCATGTTTACACAGATAGCAGTGTAGATATTTCCACTTTCATAGAGATAGCGGTTTAGATATTTCATATTTATACAGAGAGCGGTGTAGATATTTCCGTGTTTATAAAGATTGCGGTGTAGATATTTCCATGTTTATACAGATAGCGGTATAGATATTTCCACGTTTATACAGATGGCGGTGTAGATATTTTCATCTTTCTACAAATGGCAGTGTAGATATTTCCATGTTTATAGAGATGGCGGTGTAGATATTTCCATGTTTATATAGATGGCAGTGTAGATATTTTCTTGTTTATGTAGATGGCGTTGTAGATACCTCCATGTTTAAAGAGATGGCGCTGTGTATATTTCCATGTTGATGGAGATAGCGGTGTAGATATTTCCATGTTTATAGAGATAGCGGTGTAGTTATTTCCATGTTTATAGAGATAGCGGTGTAGATATTTCCA
Organism: Pan troglodytes; assembly: GCF_028858775.2. NCBI lineage: Eukaryota > Metazoa > Chordata > Mammalia > Primates > Hominidae > Pan > Pan troglodytes. The sequence goes on along the minus strand of NC_072404.2, from coordinate 1,407,947 downwards.
TGTTTCTACAGATGACTGTGTAGATATTTCCATGTTTGTACAGATGGCAATGTGGATATTTAAATGTTTATAGAGATAGAAGTGTAGATATTTTCATGTTTATACATATTGCGGTGGAGATTTGTCCATGTTTATACAGATAGCAATGGAGATATTTCCACGTTAATACACATAGCGGTGTAGATATTTCCATGTTTATACAGATAGCGTTGTAGATATTTCCATGTTTATACAGATGGCTGTGCCGATATTTCCATGTTTATACAGAGTTCTCTGTAGATATTTCCATGTTTATACAGATGACAGTGCAGATATTTCCAGGTTTATACAGATGGCTGTGTAGATATTTCCACGTTTATACAGATGGCTGTGTAGATATTTCCATGTTTATACAGATGACTTTGTAGGTATTTCCATGTTTATACAGATGGCGGTGTAGATATTTCCATGTTTATAGAGATAGCTGTGTAGATATTTCCATGTTTACACAGATAGCGGTTTAGATATTTCCATGTTTATACAGATCGCGGTGTAGATATTTCCATGTTTATACAGATCGCGGTGTAGATATTTCCATGTCTATACAGATAGCGGTGTAGATATTTCCATGTTTATACAGACGACGGTGTAGATATTTCCATGTTTATAGAGATGGCGGTGTAGATATTTCCATGTTTATAGAGATAGCGGTGTAGATATATCAATGTTCATAGAGATAGCAGTGAGGATATTTCCATGTTTATACAGATAGCAGTGTAGATATTTCCACTTTTATAGAGATAGCGGTTTAGATATTTCATATGTATACAGAGTGCGGTGTAGATATTTCCGTGTTTATACAGATTGCGGTGTATATATTTCCATGTTTATACAGATAGCGGTGTAGATATTTCCACGTTTATACAGATGGCGGTGTAGATATTTCCATCTTTCTACAAATGGCAGTGTAGATATTTCCATGTTTATAGAGATGGCGGTGTAGATATTTCCATGTTTATATAGATGGCAGTGTAGATAATTTCTTGTTTATGTAGATGGCGTTGTAGATGCCTCCATGGTTAAAGAGATGGCGGTGTGTACATTTCCATGTTGATGGAGATAGCGGTGTAGATATTTCCATGTTTATAGAGATAGTGGTGTAGTTATTTCCATGTTTATAGAGATAGCGGTGTAGATATTTCCATGTTTCTACAGATGACTGTGTAGATATTTCCATGTTTGTACAGATGGCAGTGTAGATATTTCCATGTTTATAGAGATAGAAGTGTAGATATTTTCATGTTTATACATATTGCAGTGGAGATTTGTCCATGTTTATACAGATAGCAATGGAGATATTTCCACGTTAATACACATAGCGGTGTAGATATTTCCATGTTTATACAGATAGCGTTGTAGATATTTCCATGTTTATACAGATGGCTGTGCCGTTATTTCCATGTTTATACAGAGTTCTCTGTAGATATTTCCATGTTTATATAGATGACAGTGCAGATATTTCCAGGTTTATACAGATGGCTGTGTAGATATTTCCATGTTTATTCAGATTTCTGTGTAGATATTTCCATGTTTATACAGATGACTTTGTAGGTATTTCCATGTTTATACAGATGGTGGTGTAGATATTTCCATGTTTATAGAGATAGCTGGGTAGATATTTCCATGTTTACACAGATAGCGGTTTAGATAATTCCATGTTTATACAGATCGCGGTGTAGATATTTCCAAGTTTATACAGATCGCGGTGTAGATATTTCCATGTTTATACCGATAGCGGTGTAGATATTTCCATGTTTATACAGATGACGGTGTAGATATTTCCATGTTGATAGAGATGGCGGTGTAGATATTTCCATGTTTATAGAGATAGCGGTGTAGATATATCAATGTTCATAGAGATAGCAGTGAGGATATTTCCATGTTTATACAGATAGCAGTGTGGATATTTCCACTTTTATAGAGATAGCGGTTTAGATATTTCATATGTATACAGAGTGCGGTGTAGATATTTCCGTGTTTATACAGATTGCGGTGTATATATTTCCATGTTTATACAGATAGCGGTGTAGATATTTCCACGTTTATACAGATGGCGGTGTAGATATTTCCATCTTTCTACAAATGGCAGTGTAGATATTTCCATGTTTTTAGAGATGGCGGTGTAGATATTTCCATGTTTATATAGATGGCAGTGTAGATATTTTCTTGTTTATGTAGATGTTGTTGAAGATACCTCCATGTTTAAAGAGATGGTGGTGTGTATATTTCCATGTTGATGGAGATAGCGGTGTAGATATTTCCATGTTTATAGAGATAGCGGTGTAGTTATTTCCATGTTTATAGAGATAGCGGTGTAGATATTTCCATGTTTCTACAGATGACTGTGTAGATATTTCCATGTTTGTACAGATGGCAGTGTAGATATTTCCATGTTTATAGAGATAGAAGTGTAGATATTTTCATGTTTATACATATTGCGGTGGAGATTTGTCCATGTTTATACAGATAGCAATGGAGATATTTCCACGTTAATACACATAGCGGTGTAGATATTTCCATGTTTATACAGATAGCGTTTTAGATATTTCCATGTTTATACAGAGTTCTCTGTAGATATTTCCATGTTTATATAGATGACAGTGCAGATATTTCCAGGTTTATACAGATGGCTGTGTAGATATTTCCATGTTTATACAAATGCCTGTGTAGATATTTCCATGTTTATACAGATGACTTTGTAGGTATTTCCATGTTTATACAGATGGCGGTGTAGATATTTCCATGTTTATACAGATAGCTGTGTAGATATTTCCATGTTTACACAGATAGCGGTTTAGATATTTCCATGTTTATACAGATCGTGGTGTTGATATTTCCATGTTTATACAGATCGCCGTGTAGATATTTCCATGTTTATACAGATAGCGGTGTAGATATTTCCATGTTTATACAGATGACGGTGTAGATATTTCCATGTTTATAGAGATGGCGGTGTAGGTATTTCCATGTTTATAGAGATAGCGGTGTAGATATATCAATGTTCATAGAGATAGCAGTGAGGATATTTCCATGTTTATACAGATAGCAGTGTAGATATTTCCACTTTTATAGAGATAGCGGTTTAGATATTTCATATTTATACAGAGAGCGGTCTAGATATTTCCATGTTTATACAGATTGCGGTGTAGATATTTCCATGTTTATAGAGATAGCGGTGTAGATATATCAATGTTCATAGAGATAGCAGTGAGGATATTTCCATGTTTATACAGATAGCAGTGTAGATATTTCCACTTTTATAGAGATAGCGGTTTAGATATTTCATATTTATACAGAGAGCGGTCTAGATATTTCCATGTTTATACAGATTGCGGTGTAGATATTTCCATGTTTATACAGATAGCGGTGTAGGTATTTCCACGTTTATACAGATGGCGGTGTAGATATTTCCATCTTTCTACAAATGGCAGTGTAGATATTTCCATGTTTATAGAGATGGCGGAGTAGATATTTCCATGTTTATATAGATGGCAGTGTAGATATTTTCTTGTTTATGTAGATGGCGTTGTAGATACCTCCATGTTTAAAGAGATGGCGGTGTGTATATTTCCATGTTGATAGAGATAGCGGTGTAGATATTTCCATGTTTATAGAGATAGCGGTGTGGTTATTTCCATGTTTATAGAGATAGCAGTGTAGGTATACCAATGTTCATAGAGATAGCAGTGAGGATATTTCCATGTTTACACAGATAGCAGTGTAGATATTTCCGCTTTCATAGAGATAGCGGTTTAGATATTTCATATTTATACAGAGAGCGGTGTATATATTTCCATGTTTATACAGATTGCGGTGTAGATATTTCCATGTTTATACTGATAGCGGTGTAGATATTTCCACGTTTATACAGATGGCGGTGTAGATATTTCCGTCTTTCTACAAATGGCAGTGTAGATATTTCCATGTTTATAGAGATGGCGGTGTAGATATTTCCATGTTTATATAGATGGCAGTGTAGATATTTTCTTGTTTATGTAGATGGCGTTGTAGATACCTCCATGTTTAAAGAGATGGCGCTGTGTATATTTCCATGTTGATGGAGATAGCGGTGTAGATATTTCCATGTTTATAGAGATAGCGGTGTAGTTATTTCCATGTTTATAGAGATAGCGGTGTAGATATTTCCATGTTTCTACAAATGACTGTGTAGATATTTCCATGTTTGTACAGATGGCAATTTAGATATTTCCATGTTTATAGAGATAGAAGTGTAGATATTTTCATGTTTATACATATTGCGTTGGAGATTTGTCCATGTTTATACAGATAGCAATGGAGATATTTCCACGTTAATACACATAGCGGTGTAGGTATTTACATGTTTATACAGATAGCGGTGTAGATATTTCCATGTTTATACAGATGGCTGTGCCTATATTTCCATGTTTATACAGAGTTCTCTGTAGATATTTCCAAGTTTATATATGACAGTGCAGATATTTCCAGGTTTATACAGATGGCTGTGTAGATATTTCCATGTTTATACAGATGGCTGTGTAGATATTTCCATGTTTATACAGATGAATTTGTAGGTATTTCCATGTTTATACTGATGGCGGTGTAGTTATTTCCATGTTTATAGAGATAGCTGTGTACATATTTCCATGTTTACACAGATAGCGGTTTAGATATTTCCATGTTTATACAGATCACGGTGTAGATATTTCCATGTTTATACAGATCGCGGTGTAGATATTTCCATGTTTATACAGATAGCGGTGTAGATATTTCCATGTTTATACAAATGACGGTGTAGATATTTCCATGTTTATAGAGATGGCGGTGTAGATATTTCCATGTTTATATAGATGGCAGTGTAGATATTTTCTCGTTTATGTAGATGGCGTTGTAGATACCTCCATGTTTAAAGAGATGGCGGTGTGTATATTTCCATGTTGATGGAGATAGCGGTGTAGATATTTCCATGTTTATAGAGATAGCGGTGTAGTTATTTCCATGTTTATAGAGATAGCGGTGTAGATATCTCCATGTTTCTACAGATGACTGTGTAGATATTTCCATGTTTGTACAGATGGCAGTGAAGATATTTCCATGTTTATAGAGATAGAAGTGTAGATATTTTCATGTTTATACATATTGCGGTGGAGATTTGTCCATGTTTATACAGATAGCAATGGAGTTATTTCCACGTTAATACACATAGCGGTGTAGATATTTCCATGTTTATACAGATAGCGTTGTAGATATTTCCATGTTTATACAGATGGCTGTGCCGATATTTCCATGTTTATACAGAGTTCTCTGTAGATATTTCCATGTTTATATAGATGACAGTGCAGATATTTCCAGGTTTATACAGATGTCTGTGTAGATATTTCCATGTTTATACAGATGGCTGTGTAGATATTTCCATGTTTATACAGATGACTTTGTAGGTATTTCCATGTTTATACAGATGGCGGTGTAGATATTTCCATGTTTATAGTGATAGCTGTGTAGATATTTCCATGTTTACACAGATAGCGGTTTAGATATTTCCATGTTTATACAGATCGCGGTGTAGTTATTTCCATGTTTATACAGATCGCGGTGTAGATATTTCCATGTTTATACAGATAGCAGTGTAGATATTTCCATGTTTATACAGATGACGGTGTAGATATTTCCATGTTTATAGAGATGGCTGTGTAGATATTTCCATGTTTATAGAGATAGCGGTGTAGATATATCAATGTTCATAGAGATAGCAGTGAGGATATTTCCAGGTTTATACAGATAGCAGTGTAGATATTTCCACTTTTATAGAGATAGCGTTTTAGATAGTTCATATTTATACAGAGAGCGGTGTAGATATTTTCATGTTAATACAGATTGCGGTGTAGATATTTCCATGTTTATACAGATAGCGGTGTAGGTATTTCCACGTTTATACAGATGGCGGTGTAGATATTTCCATCTTTCTACAAATGGCAGTGTAGATATTTCCATGTTTATAGAGATGGCGGTGTAGATATTTCCATGTTTATATAGATGGCAGTGTAGATATTTTCTTGTTTATGTAGATGGCGTTGTAGATACCTCCATGTTTAAAGAGATGGCGGTGTGTATATTTCCATGTTGATGGAGATAGCGGTGTAGATATTTCCATGTTTATAGAGATAGCGGTGTAGTTATTTCCATGTTTATAGAGATAGCGGTGTAGATATCTCCATGTTTCTACAGATGACTGTGTAGATATTTCCATGTTTGTACAGATGGCAGTGTAGATATTTCCATGTTTATAGAGATAGAAGTGTGGATATTTTCATGTTTATACATATTGCGGTGGAGAATTGTCCATGTTTATACAGATAGCAATGGAGATATTTCCACGTTAATACACATAGCGGTGTAGATATATCCATGTTTATACAGATAGCGTTGTAGATATTTCCATGTTTATACAGATGGCTGTGCCGATATTTCCATGTTTATACAGATAACGTTGTAGATATTTCCATGTTTATACAGATGGCTGTGCCGATATTTCCATGTTTATACAGAGTTCTCTGTAGATATTTCCATGATTATATAGATGACAGTGCAGATATTTCCAGGTTTATACAGATGGCTGTGTAGATATTTCCATGTTTATACAGATGGCTGTGTAGATATTTCCATGTTTATACAGATGACTTTGTAGGTATTTCCATGTTTATACAGATGGCGGTGTAGATATTTCCATGTTTATAGAGATAGCTGTGTAGATATTTCCATGTTTACACAGATAGCGGTTTAGATATTTCCATGTTTATACAGATCGCGGTGTAGATATTTCCATGTTTATACAGATCGCGGTGTAGATATTTCCATGTTTATACCCATAGCGGTGTAGATATTTCCATGTTTATAGAGATGGCGGTGTAGATATATCAATGTTCATAGAGATAGCAGTGAGGATATTTCCATGTTTATACAGATAGCAGTGTAGATATTTCCACTTTTATAGAGATAGCGGTTTAGATATTTCATATTTATACAGAGAGCGGTGTAGATATTTCCATGTTTATACAGATAGCGGTGTAGATATTTCCATGTTTATACAGATAGCTGTGTAGATATTTCCACGTTTATACAGATGGCGGTGTAGATATTTCCATCTTTCTACAAATGGCAGTGTAGATATTTCCATGTTTACAGAGATGGCGGTGTAGATATTTCCATGTTTATATAGATGGCAGTGTAGATATTTTCTTGTTTATGTACATGGCGTTGTAGATAACTCCATGTTTAAAGAGATGGCGGTGTGTATATTTCCATGTTGATGGAGATAGCGGTGTAGATATTTCCATGTTTATAGAGATAGCGGTGTAGTAATTTCCATGTTTATAGATATAGCGGTGTAGATATTTCCATGTTTCTACAGATGACTGTGTAGATATTTCCATGTTTGTACAGATGGCAGTGTAGATATTTCCATGTTTATAGAGATAGAAGTGTAGGTATTTTCAGGTTTATACATATTGCGGTGGAGATTTGTCCATGTTTATACAGATAGCAATGGAGATATTTCCACGTTAATACACATAGCGGTGTAGATATATCCATGTTTATACAGATAACGTTGTAGATATTTCCATGTTAATACACATAGCGGTGTAGATATATCCATGTTTATACAGATAACGTTGTAGATATTTCCATGTTTATACAGATGGCTGTGCCGATATTTCCATGTTTATACAGAGTTCTCTGTAGATATTTCCATGATTATATAGATGACAGTGCAGATATTTCCAGGTTTATACAGATGGCTGTGTAGATATTTCCATGTTTATACAGATGGCTGTGTAGATATTTCCATGTTTATGCAGATAACGGTATAGATAATTCCATCATTATTCAGATGACTGTGTAGATATTTCCATGTGTATACAGATGGCAGTGTAGATATTTCCATGTTTACGCAGATAGCGGTGTGGCTATTTCCATGTTTATAGAGATAGTGTTGAAGATATTTCCATGTTTATAGAGGTGGCTGTGTAGATATTTCCATGTTTATACAGATGGCAATGTAGATATTTCCACGTTTATACAGATAGTGGTGTAGATATTTCCATGTTTATACAGATGACTTTTTAGGTATTTCCATGTATATACTGATGGCAGTGTAGATATTTCCATGTTTATAGAGATAGCAGTGTAGATATTTCCATGTTTATACAGATAGCGGAGTAAATGTTTCCATGTTTATACAGATAGCGGTGTAGATATTAACATGTTTATACAGATAGCGGTGTAGATATATCCATGTTTCTACAGATTGTGGTGTAGATATTTCCATGTTTATACAGATAGCGGTGTAGATATTTCCTTGTTTGTACAGATAGTGTTGTAGATATTTACATGTTTACAGAGGCAGAGGTGTAGATATTTCCATTTTCACACAGATTGTGGTGAACATATTTCCATGTTTACACAGACAGCTGTGAAGATATTTCCATGTTTACACAGATAGTGTTGTAGATATTTCCATGTTTATAGAGATTGCAGTGTAGATATTTCCATGTTTATAAAGATAGCGGTGTAGATATTTCCATGTTTATACAGATAGCGGTGGAGATATTTCAAAGTTTGTAGAGATAGCACTGTAGATATTTCCATGTTTTTACAGATGGGGGTGTAGATATTTCCATGTTTATACAGTTTACTCTGTAGATATTTCCTTGTTTTTTACAGATGGCGGTGTAAATAGTTCCATGTTCCGCAGATAGCGGTGTGGATATTTCCATGTTTATATAGATAACGATGTAGATATGTCCAAGTTTATAGAGATGGCTGTGTAGTTATTTCCACGTTTATACAGATTTCAGTGTAGATATTTCCATGTTTATACAGATAGTGGGGTAGATATTTCCATGTTTATACAGATGACTGTGTAGGTATTTCCATGTTTATACATGTGGCGGTGTAGATATTTCCATGTTTAGAGAGATAGCCATGAAGATATTTCCATGTTTATACAGACAGCGATGTAGACATTTCCATGTTTATAGAGATAGTGGTGTAGATATTTCCATAGTTATAGAGATTGCGGTGTAGATATTTCCATGTTTATACAGATAGTGGTGTAGATGTTTCCATGTTCATACAGATAGCGGTGTAGATATATCCATGTTTATACAGATCGTGGTGTATATATTTCCATGTTTATACAGATAGCGGTGTAGATATTTCCATGTTTACACAGATGGTGTTGTAGATATTTCCATGTTTATACAGATAGCGGTGTAGATATTTCCATGTTTATACAGATAGCGTAGTAGATATATCCATGTTTATACAGATAGCGGTGCAGACATTTCCATGTTTATACAGATCGCGGTGTAGATATTTCCATGTTTATAGAGATAGCGGTGTAGTTATTTCCATGTTTATAGTGATAGCGGTGTAGATATTTCCATGTTTCTACAGATGACTGTGCAGATATTTCCAGGTTTGTACAGATGGCAGTGTAGATATTTCCATGTTTATAGAGATGGCGGTGTAGATATTTCCATGTTTATACAGATAATGGTGTAAATATTTCCATGTTTACAGAGACAGAGGTGTAGATATTTCCATATTCACACAGATTGCGGTGTACATATTTCCATATTTACACCGACAGCTGTGAAGTTATTCCCATGTTTACACAGATACTGTTGTGGATGTTTCCATGTTTATAGAGATTGCAGTGCAGATATTTCCATGTTTATAGAGATAGCGGTGTAGATATTTCCATGTTTATACAGCTCGCGCTGCAGATATTTATATCTTCATACAGATGGCATTGTAGATATTTCCTTATTCACACAGATGGCGGTGTAGATGTTTCCATGTTTATAAAGATGGCGGAGTAGTTAGTTCCATGTTTATGGAGATGGCAGTGTAGATATTTTCATGTTTATAGAGATTGCAGTGTAGATATTTCCATGTTTATAGAGATAGCGGTGTAGATATTTCCATGTTTATACAGATAGCGGTGGAGATATTTCCATGTTTATACAGATAGCGGTGTAGATATTTCCATATTTACAGAGATAGAGGTGTAGATATTTCCATATTTGCACAGATTGCGGAGTTCATATTTCCACGTTTATACAGATAGCGGTGTAGATATTTCCATGTTTATACAGATAGCATTGTAGATATTTCCGTGTTTATACAGATAGCGGTGTAGATATTTCCATGTTTATACAGATAGCGGTGTAGATATATCCATGTTTATGCTGATTGCGGTGTAGATATTTCCATGTTTATACAGATAGCGGTGTAGATATTTCCATATTTACAGAGATAGAGGTGTAGATATTTCCAAATTTGCACAGATTGCGGTGTACATATTTCCACGTTTATACAGATAGCGGTGTAGATATTTCAATGTTTATAGAGATAGCGGTTTAGTTATTTCCATGTTTATACAGATGGCGGTGTAGATATTTCCATGTTTACAGAGGCAGAGGTATAGATATTTCCATTTTCACACAGATTGCGGTGTACATATTTCCATGTTTACACAGACAGCTGTGAAGATATTTCCATGTTTACACAGGTAGTGTTGTAGATATTTCCATGCTATAGAGATTGCAGTGTAGATATTTCCATGTTTATACAGATTGCGGTGTAGATATATCCATGTTTACACAGATTGCGGTGTGGATATTTCCATTTTTATAAAGATAGCAGTGTAGATATTTCTATGTTTACACAGATTGCGGTGGAAATATTTCCATGTTTTTACAGATACCGATGTAAATATTTCCATGTTTATACAGATAGTGTAGTAGATATATCCATGTTTATACAGATAGCGGTGCAGACATTTCCATGTTGATACAGATTGCGGTGTAGATATTTCCATGTTTATACAGATAGCGGGGGAGATATTTCCATGTTTAGTCAGATAACAGTGGAGATATTTCAATGTTTATACAGGTGACTGTGTACATATTTCCATGTGTATACAGATGGCAGTGTAGATATTTCCATGTTTATACAGGTGGCAGTGTAGATATTTCCATGTTTATACAGATTGCGGGGTGGCTATTTTCATGTTTATAGAAATAGCGGTGTAGCTATTTCCATGTTTATAGAGATGGCTTTGTAGATATTTCCATGTTTACACAGATGACTCTGTAGGTATTTCCATGTATATCCAGAAGGCAGTGTTGACATTTCAATGTTCATAGAGATAGCGGTGTAGATATTTCCATGTTTATACAGATAATGGTGTAAATATTTCCATGTTTACACAGACAGAGGTGTAGGTATTTCCATATTAACACAGATTGCGGTGTACATATTTCCATATTTACACCGACAGCTGTGAAGTTATTCCCATGTTTACACAGATACTGTTGTAGATGTTTCCATGTTTATAGAGATTGCAGTGCAGATATTTCCATGTTTATAGAGATAGCGGTGTAGATATTTCCATGTTTATACAGCTCGCGCTGCAGATATTTATATCTTCATACAGATGGCATTGTAGATATTTCCTTATTCACACAGATGGCGGTGTAGATGTTTCCATGTTTATAAAGATGGCGGAGTAGTTAGTTCCATGTTTATGGAGATGGCAGTGTAGATATTTTCATGTTTATAGAGAAGGCGGTGTAGTTATTTCTATGTTTATAGAGATAGCGGTGTAAATATCTCCGTGTTTATAGAGATGGTGGTGTAAATATTTTCATGTTTATAGAGATAGCGCTGTAGATATTTCCATGTTTATACAGATAACGGTGTTGCTATTTCCATGTTTATACAGATAGCGGTGTAGATATTTCCATGTTTATACAGCTCGCGGTGTAAATATTTCCATCTTTATACAGATGGCGGTGTAGATATTTCCATGTTTATAGAGATGGCAGTGAAGTTATTTCCATGTTTATACAGAGAGTGGTGTAGATATTTCCAGGTTTATACAGATGGCAGTGTAGATACATCCATGTTTCTGAAGATGGCGGTGTAGATATTTTCATGTTTATAGAGATTGCGGTGTAGATATTTCCATGTTTATACAGATGTCTGTGTAGATAATACCATGTTTATGCAGATAGTGGGGTAGATATTTCCATGTTTATAGAGTTGGCGGTCTAGTTATTTCTGTTTATAGAGATAGCGGTGTAAATATTTCCTTGTTTATAGAGATGGCGGTGTAAGTATTTTCATATTTATAGAGATAGCGGTGTAGATATTTCCATGTTTATACAGACTGCGGTGTAGATATTGCCATGTTTATACAGATAGCGGTGAAGATATTTCCATGTTTGTACAGAGGGTGCTGTTGATATTTCCATCTATTCACAGATGACCGTGTAGATATTTCCATGTTTATACAGATACCGGTGTAGATATTTCCATGTTTATACAGACCACAGTGTAGATATTTCCATGTTTATAGAGATAGCAGAGTAGATATTTCCATGTTTGTACAGACGGCGGTGTTGATGTTTCCATCTATACACAGATTGCCGTGTAGGTATACCCATGTGTATACAGATGGCATTGTAGATATTTCCATGTTTATACAGATGATGGTGTAGATATTTCCATGTTTACACAGATGACTGTATAGGAATTTCCATGTTTATACAGATGGCGGTGTATATATTTCCATGTTTATACAGATAGTGGTGTAGATATTTCCATGTTTATACATACTGCGGTGTAGATATTGCCATGTTTATACAGATAGCGGTGAAGATATTTCCATGTTTTTACAGAGGGTGGTGTTGATATTTCCATCTATTCACAGATGACCGTGTAGATATTTCCATGTTTATACAGATGGCGGCGCAGATATTTCAATGGATATGTAGATGGCGGTGTAGATATTTCCATGTATATAGAGATAGCGGTGTAGTTATTTCCATGTGTATATAGAGCGCGGTGTAGATATTTCCATGTATGTACACATGGCTGTGTAGATATTTCCATGTTTATACAGATGGCGTTGTAGATATTTCCATGTTTATACGGATAACTTTGTAAGTATTTCCATGTTTATACAGATGGCGGTGTAGATATTTCGATGTTTATAGAGATAGCAGTGGAGATATTTCCATGTTTATACAAATAGCGGTGTAGTTATTTCCATGTTTATATAGATAGCTTTGTAGATATTTCCATGTATATACACATGGCTGTGTAGATATTTCCATGTTTATACAGATGGCGGTGTAGATATTTCCATGTTTTTACAGATAACTTTGTAAGTAATTCCATGTTTATACAGATGGCGGTGTAGATATTTCGAAGTTTATAGAGATAGCAGTGGAGATATTTCCATGTTTATACAGATAGCGGTGTAGATATTTCCATGTTTATACTGATCACGGTGTAGATATTTCCATGTTTATAGAGATGGTGGTGTAGATATTTCATGTTCATAGAGATAGCGGTGTAGATTTTTCCATGTTTATAGAGATAGCTGTGTGGATATTTCCATGTTTATACAGATAGGAGTGTAGATATTTCCATGTTTACAGAGATGGCGGTGTAGATATTTCCATGTTTATACAGATAGCAGTGTAAATATTTCCATGTTTATACAGATCACGGTGTAGATATTTCTATGTTTATAGAGATAGCGGTGTAGATATTTCCATGTTTATACAGATAGCGGTTTAGATATTTCCATGTTCATACAGACCGCGGTGTAGACATTTCCATGTTTATACAGATCATGGTGTAGATATTTCCATGTTTATACAGATAGCAGTGTAAATATTTCCATGTTTATACAGATCACGGTTTAGATATTTCCGTGTTTATAGAGATAGCGGTGTAGATATTTCCATGTTCATACAGATAGCGGTTTAGATATTTCCATGTTTATACAGACCGCGTTGTAGATATTTCCATGTTTATACACATGGTAGTGTTGATATTTCCATCTATACACAGATGACCGTGTAGATATTTCCATGTTTATACAGATGGCGGCGCAGATATTTCCATGGGTATGTAGATGGCGGTGTAGATATTTCCATGTTCATACCGATAGCTGTGTAGTTATTTACATATTTATATAGATAGCGGTGTAGATATTTCCATTTATATACACATGGCTCTGTAGATATTTCCATGTTTATACAGATGGCGGTGTAGATATTTCCATGTTTATACCGATAACTTTGTAAGTATTTCCATGTTTATACAGTTGGCGATGTAGATATTTCGATGTTTATAGAGATAGCAGTGGAGATATTTCCATGTTTACAGAGATAGCGGTGTAGTTATTTCCACGTTTATACGGATCATGGTGTAGATATTTCCATGATCATAGAGATAGCAGTGTTGATTTTTCCATGTTTATAGAGATAGCGGTGTGGATATTTCCATGTTTATACAGATCGCGGTGTTGATATTACCATGTTTATAGGGATAGCGGTGCAAATATTTCCACATTTTTACAGATAGCGGTGTAGATATTAGCATGTTTATACAGATAGCGGTGTAGATATTTCCATGTATAAACAGATATCTGTGTATATATTTCCATGTTTAAACAGATGGCGGTGTAGATATTTCTTTGTTTATACAAATGGCGGTGTAGTTATTTCCATGTTTATGCAGATCACGGTGTAGATATTTCCTTGTTTATACAAATAGCGGTGTAGTTATTTCAATGTTTATACAGACAGCGGTGTAGACACTTCCTTGTTTATACAATTAGCGGTGTAATTATTTCCATGTTTATACAGATCACGGTGTAGTCATTTCCTTGTTTATACAAATTGCGGTGTAGTTAATTCCGTGTTTATACAGATAGCGGTGTAGATATTTCCTTGTATATACATATGGCTGTGTAGATATTTCCATGTTTATACAGATGGCTGTGTAGATATTTCCATGTTTATACAGATGACTTTGTAGGAATTTCCATGTTTATACAGATCGCGGTGTAGATATTTCCATGTCTATGCAGATCGCAGTGTAGATATTTCCTTGTTTATACAAATAGCGGTGTAGTTATTTCAATGTTTATACAGATAGCGGTGTAGACACTTCCTTGTTTATACAATTAGCGGTGTAATTATTTCCATGTTTATACAGATCACGGTGTAGTTATTTCCTTGTTTATACAAATTGCGGTGTAGTTAATTCCGTGTTTATACAGATAGCGGTGTAGATATTTCCATGTATATACAGATGGCTGTGTAGATATTTCCATGTTTATACAGATGGCTGTGTAGATATTTCCATATTTATACAGATGACTTTGTAGGTATTTCCATGTTTATACAGATCGCGGTGAAGATATTTCCATGTTTATACAGATCGTGGTGTAGATATTTCCATGTTTATAGAGATAGCTGTGTAGATATTTCCATGTTTATACAGATAGCGATGTAGATATTTCCATGTTTATACAGATTGTGGGGTAGATATTTCCATGTTTATGCGGATCACGGTGTAGATATTTCCATGTTTATACAGATAGCGTTGTAGATATTGACATGATTTTACAGATACTGGTGTAGATATTTCCATGTTTACACAGATTGCGGTGTATATATTTCCATCTTTCTACAGCTGGCATTGTAGATATTTCCATGTTCATACAGATGGCGGTGTAGATATTTCCATGATTATATAGATGGTGGTGTAGATATTACCATGTTTATGCAGATAGCGGTGTAGATATTTCCACGTTTATACAGATCGTGGTGAAAATATTTCCATGTTTATACAGATTACGGTGTAGATATTTCCATGTTTAAACAGATCGCAGTGCAGATATTTCCATGTTTATAGAGATGGCGGTGTAGATATTTCCATGTTCATAGAGATAGCGGTGTAGATATATCCATGTTTATAGAGATAGCAGTGAGGATATTTCCATGTTTATACAGATAGCAGTGTAGATATTTCCATTTTTATAGAGATAGCGGTTTTGATATTACATGTTTATACAGATAGCGGTGTAGATATTTCCATGTTTATACAGATTGCGGTGTATATATTTCCATGTTTATGCAGATAGCGGTGTAGATATTTCCACGTTTATACAGATGGCCGTGTAGATATTTCCAAGTTTGTACAGATGGCAGTGTTGTCGTTTCCATCTATACACAGATTGCAGTGTAGGTATTTCCATGTGTATACAGACGGCATTGTAGATATTTCCATGTTTACACAGATGGTGGTGTAGATATTTCGATGTTTATAGAGATAGCAGTGGATATATTTCCATGTTTATACATATAGCAGTGTAGATATTTCCATGCTTATACTGATCACAGTGTAGATATTTCCATGTTTATAGAGATGGCGGTGTAGATATTTCCATGTTTATAGAGATGGCGGTGTAGATATTTCATTGTTCATAGATAGCGGTGTTGATTTTTCCATGTTTATAGAGATAGCTGTGTGGATATTTCCATGTTTGTACAGATAGGGTTGTAGATATTTCCATGTATATAGAGATGGCGGTGTAGATATTTCCATGTTTATACAGATCGCGGTGTAGATATTTCCATGTTTATACAGATCATGCTGTAGATATTTCCATGTTTATACAGATCGCAGTGTTGATAATACCATGTTTATAGGGATAGCGGTGCAAATATTTCCAGATTTATACAGATAGAGGTGTAGATATTAGCATGTTTATACAGATAGCGGTGTAGATATTTCCATGTATAAACAGATGTCTGTGTATATATTTCCCTGTTTAAACACATGTCGGTGTAGTTATTTCCTCGTTTATACAAATAGCGCTGTAGATATTTCCATGTATATACAGATCGCGGAGTAGTTATTTCCATGTTTTTACAGACAGCAGTGCAGATATTTCCATGTTTATTCAGATAGCAGTGTATATATTTCCATGTTTATACAGATCGTGGTGTAGATATTTCCATGTTTATACAGATACTGGTGTAGATATTGCCATGTTTATACAGACCGCAGTGTAGATATTTCCATGTTTATACAGATAGCAGTGTAGATATTTCCAAGTTTGTACCGATGGCGGTGTTGACGTTTCCATCTATACACAGATTGCAGTGTAGGTATTTCCATGTGTATACAGACGGCATTGTAGATATTTCCATGTTTATACAGATGGTGGTGTAGATATTTCCATGTTTATACAGATGACTGTATAGGTATTTCCATGTTTTTACAGATGGCATTGTAGATATTTCCATGTTTATAGAGATAGCAGTGTACATATTTCCATGTTTATACAGTTGGCGGTGTAGATTTTTCCATGTTTATAGAGATAGCAGTGTAGATATTTCCATGTTTATAGAGAAGGCGGTGTAGATATTTCCATGTTTATACAGATAACTTTGTAAGTATTTCCATGTTTATACAGATGGCGGTGTAGATATTTCGATGTTTATAGAGATAGCATTGGAGTTATTTCCATGTTTATAGAGATAGCGGTGTAGATATTTCCATGTTTATACTGATTGCGGTGTAGATATTTCCATATTTATACAGATGTCTGTGTAGGTATTTCCATGTGTATACAGATGGTATTGTAGGTATTTCCATGTTTATACAGATGGTGGTGTAGATATTTCCATGTTTATTCGGATGACTCTGTAGATATTTCCCTGTTTTTACAGATGGCAGTGTAGATATTTCAATGTTTATAGAGATGGCGCTGTAGATATTTCCATGTTTATACAGAAAAAGGTGGAGATATTTCCATGTTTATACAGACAGCAGTGGATATATTACCATGTTTATACACATAGGGGTGTACATATTTCCATGTTTATAGAGACAGCAGTGTAGGTATTTCCATGTTTATACAGATAGCGGTGCGGATATTTCCATGTTTATACAGATTGCGGTGTAAATATTTCCATGTTTATACATATCACGGTGTAGATATTTCCATGTTTATAGAGATAGCGGTGTAGATATTTCCATGTTTATACAGATAACGTTGTAGATATTTCCATGTTTATACAAACGGTTGGGTTGATATTTCCATGTTCCTACACATGACTGTGTAGTTATTTCCATGTTTATACAGATGGCGGTGTAGATATTTCCATATTTATAGAGATAGCGGTGTAGATATTTCCATCTTTCTACAGATGGCATTGTAGATATTTCCATGTTTATACAGATGGTTGTGTAGATATTTCCATGTTTATATAGATGGTGGTGTAGATATTATCATGTTTATACAGATAGCGGTGTAGATATTTCCATGTTTATACAGATCATGGTGAAGATATTTCCATGTTTATACAGATCGTGGTGTATATATTTCCATGTTTATACAGATCGCGGTGTAGATATTTCCATGTTTATACAGATAGCGGTGTAGATATTTCCATGTTTATACAGATAGCGGGATAGATATTTCCACGTTTATTGAGATAGCGGTGTAAATATTTCCATATTTATACAGATAGTGGTGTAGATATTTCCATGTTTTTACAGATAGCGATGTAGATATTTCCATCTTTATTCAGAGAGTGCTGTACATATTTCCATGTTTATACAGATCACTCTGTAGATATTCCATGTTTATACAGATAACGTTGTAGGTATCTCCATCTTTATACAAACGGTGGTGAAGTTATTTCCATGTTCCTACACATGACTGTGTAGTTATTTCCATGTTTATACAGACGGCGGTGTAGATATTTCCATATTTATAGAGATAGCATTGTAGATATTTCCAGGTTTATACAGATAGCGGTGTAAATACTTCCATGTTTATACAGATCGTGGTGTAGATATTTCCATGTTTATTCAGATACCGGTGTAGATATTTCCATGTTTATACAGACTGCAGTGTAGGTATTTCTATGTTTATACAGATAGCGGTGTAGATATTTCCATGTTTGTACAGATGGTGTTGTTATTTCCATCTGTACACAGATTGCCGTGTAGATACTTCCATGTTTATACAGATGGCGTTGTAGATCTTTCCATGGATATGCAGATGGCGGTGTGGATATTTCCTTGTTTATAGAGATAGCGGTGTAGGTATTTCCATGTTTGTAGACATATCGGTGCAGATATTTCCATGTATAAACAGATGTCTGTGTATATATTTCCATGTTTAAACAGATGGCTTTGTAGATATTTCCTTTTTTATACAAATAGCGGTGTAGTTATTTCCACGTGTATACATGTAGCGGTGTAGATATTTCCATGTATATATAGATGGCTGTGTAGATATTTCCATGTTTATACAGATGACTTTTTAGTTATTTCCATGTTTATACAGATGGCGGTGTAGATATTTCCATGTTTATAGAGATAGCTGTGTAGATATTTCCATGTTTATACAGATAGCGGTGTAGATATTTCCATGTTTATACAGATCGCGGTGTAGATATTTCCATGTTTGTACAGATCGTGGTGTAGATATTTACATGTTTATATAGATTGCGGTGTAGATATTTCCATGTTTATACAGATAGCGGTGTAGATATTTCCATGTTTATACAGATAGCGTTGTAGATATTTCCACGTTTATACAGATGTCGGTGTAGATATTTCCATGTTTATAGAGATTGCGGTGTAGATATTACCATGTTTATAGAGATAGCGGTGTAGATATATCCATGTTCATAGAGATAGCAGTGAGGATATTTCCATGTTTATACAGATATCAGTGTAGATATTTCCATTTTTATTGAGATCGCGGTTTTTGATATTTCATATTTATACAGATAGCGGTGTAGATATTTCCATGTTTATACAGATTGCAGTGTAGATATTTCCATGTTTATTCAGATGACTGTGTAGATATTTCCATGTTTTTACAGATGGCAGAGCAGATATTTCAATGTTTATAGAGATGGCGCTGTAGATATTTCCATGTTTTTACAGATAACGGTGGAGATATTTCCATGTTTATACAAACAGCAGTGGAGATATTTCCATATTTATACACATAGCGGTGTACATATTTCCATTTTTATAGAGACAGCGGTGTAGGTCTTTCCATCTTTATACAGATAGCGGTGCAGATATTTCCATGTTTAAACAGATGCCTATGCAGATATCTCCATATTTATACAGAGGGCTGTGTAGATATTTCTATGTTTATACAGATTGCAGTGTAGATATTTCCATGTTCCTACACATGACTGTGTAGGTATTTCCATGTTTATACAGATGGCTTTGTAGATATTTCCATGTCTATATAGATAGCGGTGCAGATATTTCCATGTTTATACAGATACCGGTGTGGATATTTCCATGTTTATACAGACCGCAGTGTAGATATTTCCATATTTATAGAGAGAGCAGTGTAGATATTTCCAAGTTTGTACAGATGCCGGTGTTGATATTTCCATCTATACACAGATTGCCGTGTAGGTATTTCCATGTGTATACAGATGGCATTGTAGATATTTCCATGTGTATATAGATGTTATTGTAGGTATTTCCATGTTTATACAGTTAGCGGTGTACATATTTCCATGTTTATACAGATCACGGTGTAGATATTTCCTTGATTATACAAATAGTGGTGTAGTTATTTCCATGTTTATACAGATAGCAGTGTAGATATTTCCATGTACATACAGATGGCTGTGTAGATATTTCCATGTTTATACAGATGGTTTGTAGATATTCCCATGTTTATACAGATGACTTTGTAGGTATTTCCATGTTTATACAGATGGCGGTGTAGATGTTTCCATGTATATACAGATAGCGGTGTAGATATTTCCATGTTTATACAGATAGCGTTGTAGATATTTCCATGTTTATTGAGATAGCGGTGTAGGTATTTCCATGTTTATAGACATAGCGGTGTAGATATTTCCATGTTTATAAAGATGGCGTTGTAGATATTTCCATGTTTATTCCGATAGCGGTGTTGGTATTTCCACGTTTATACAGATAGCGATGTAGATATTTCCATGTTTATACAGCTTGCGGTGCAGGTATTTATATCTTTAAACAGATGCCATTGTAGATATTTCCATCTATACACAGATGACCGTGTAGATATTTCCATGTTTATATAGATGGCGGCGCAGACATTTCCATGGATATGTAGATGGCAGTGTAGATATTTACATGTTTACAAAGATAGCGGTGTAGATATTTCCATGTTTATATAGATAGCGGTGTAGATATTTCCATGTATATACACATGGCTGTGTAGATATTTCCATGTTTATAGAGATGGCGGTGTAGATATTTCCATGTTTGTACCGATAACTTTGTAAGTATTTCCATGTTTTTACAGATATTGGTGTAGATATTTCCATCTTTATTCAGAGAGTGCTGTACACATTTCCATGTTAATACAGATGACTTTGTAGTTATTTCCATGTTTATACAGATTGCGGTGTAGATATTTCCATATTTATAGAGATAGCAGTGTAGATATTTCCAGGTTTATACAGATAGCGGTGTAAATATTTCCACGTTTATACAGATCGTGGTGTGGATGTATCCATGTTTATACAGATACCGGTGTAGATATTTCCATGTTTATACAGACTGCAGTGTAGATATTTCTGTGTTTATACAGATAGCGGTGTAGATGTTTCCATGTTTGTACAGATGGCGGTGTTGATATTTCCATCTGTACACAGATTGCCGTGTAGATATTTCCATCTTTATACAGATGGCGTTGTAGATATTTCCATGGATATGCAGATGGCCGTGTGGATGTTTTCATGTTTATAGAGATAGCGGTGTAGGTATTTCCATGTTTATATAGATGGCGTTGTAGATATTTCCATGTTTATACCGATAGCGGTGTTGGTATTTCCACGTTTATGCAGATAGCGGTGAAGATATTTCCATATTTATACAGATATCAAAGTAGATATTTCCATGTTTACACTGATAGCGATGTAGATATTTCCATGTTTACACAGAGAGTGTTGCAGATATTTCCATGTTTATACAGATAGCCGTGTAGATATTTCCATGTTTATATAGATGGCGGTGTAGATATTTCCATGTTTATGCAGATGGCGGTGTAGATAATACCTAATTTAAAGAGATGGCAGTGTAGATATTTCCATGTTTATAGAGATAGCGGTGTAGGTATTTCCATGATTATAATGATAGCGGTGTAGTTATTTCCAGGTTTATACAGATAGCGGTGTAGATATTTCAATGTTTATATGGATAGTGGTGTTGGTATTTCCATGTTTATTGGGATACCGGTGTAGATAATTCCATGTTTATACAGATAGCGGTGTAAGTATTTCCATGTTTATACAGATAGCGATGGAGATATTTAAATGTTTATACAGATGTCTGTGTAGATATTTCCATGTTTGTACAGATGTCAGTGTAGATATTTCCATGTTTATACTGATGGTGATATAGATATTTCCATGTTTATACAGATGACTGTGTAGGTATTTCCATGTTTATACATATGTCGATGTAGATATTTTCATGTTTATAGGGATGCCGGTGTAGATATTTACATGTTTATACAGATAGCGGTGTAGACATTTCCATGTTTATAGAGATAGCAGTGTAGATATTTCCATGTTTACAGAGATAGCGGTGTAGATATTTCCATCTTTGCACAGATTGCGCTGTAGATATTTCCATCTTTACACAGATATCGGGGTAGATATTTCCAAGTATACACAGATAGCTGTGTAGATATTTCCATGTTTACACTAATAGTTTTGTAGATATTTCCATGTTTATACAGATAGCGGTGTAGATATTTCCATGTTTACAGAGATAGCGGTGTAGATATTTCCATCTTTGCACAGATTGCCCTGTAGGTATTGCCAAATTTACCCAGTTAAGGGTGTAGATATTTCCAAGTTTACACAGATAGCTGTGTAGATATTTCCATGCTTATAGAGATACCGGTGTAGCTATTTCCATGTTTATAGTGTTAGCGGTGTAGATATTTCCATGTTTATTCAGATGGTGGTGTAGATATTTCCACATTTTTACAGATGGCGGTGTAGATATTTCCATGTTTATATAGATACCAGTGTAGATATTTCCATGCTTATACAGAGAGTGGTGTAGATATTACCATGTTTACACAGACAGCGGTGTAGATATTTCCATCTTTGCACAGATTGCGGTGTAGATATTTCCTACTTTACAAAGATAGCGAGGTAGATATTTCCACATTTGCACAGATTGCAGTGTAGATATTTCCATCTTTACACAGTTAGCAGTGTAGATATTTCAATGTTTACACAGATAGCGGTGTAGATATTTCCATGTTTACACAGATAGCGTTGTAGATATTTGCATGTTTATACAGATAGCAGTGTAGATATTTCCATGTTTATGAAGATAGCGGTGTAGATGTTTCTATGTTTATACAGAAAGCGGTGGAGATTTTTCCATGTTTATACAGATCGTGGTGTAGATATTTCCATGTTTATACAGATAGCAGTGGAGATAATTCCATGTTTATAGAGATAGCGGTGGAGATATTAGCAGGTTTATATAGATGGCGGTGTAGGTATTTCCATGTTTTCACAGATGGCGCTGTAGATATTTCCATGTTTATACAGACGACTGTGTTGTTATTTCCATGTTTATACAGAAGGCGGATTAGGTATTTCCATATTTATAGAGTTAGCCTTGTAGGTATTTCCATGTTTAAACAAATAGCGGCATAGAAATTTCCATGTTTATAGAGATAGCGGTGTAGATATTTCCATATTTATACAGATCTCGGTGTAGATATTTGCATGTTTATACAGTTAGTGGTGTAGATATTTCCATGTTTATACAGATAGCGGTGTAGATATTTCCATTTTTATACAGATCGTGGTGTAGTTGTTTCCATGTTTATACAGATAGCGGTGTACATATTTCCATGTTTATACAAGTAGCGGTGGAGATGATTCCAAGTTTAAACAAATCGCGGTGTAGACATTTCCATGTTTCCACAGATGGCAGTGCAGATATTTCTATGTTTATAGAGAAATCGGCATAGATATTTCCATGTTTATACAGATGGCGGTGTAGATATTTCCATGTTTACGTAGATCGCGGTTTAAATATTTCCATGTTTATAGAGATGGTGGAGTAGATATTTATATGTTTATAGAGATAGTGGTGTACATATTTCCATGTTTATAGAGATGGTGGTGTAGGTATTTTTATGTTTATAGAGATAGTGGTGTAGA
Source organism: Pan troglodytes (assembly GCF_028858775.2). Classification (NCBI taxonomy): domain Eukaryota; kingdom Metazoa; phylum Chordata; class Mammalia; order Primates; family Hominidae; genus Pan; species Pan troglodytes. Next base: position 1,383,816 of record NC_072404.2, on the reverse strand, counting down.
TAATTCCATGTATATAGAGATGCCGGTGCAGATATTTCCATGTTTATAGAGATAGTTGTGTAGATATTTCCATGTTTATACAGATAGTGGTTTAGATATTTCCATGTTTATACAGATAGCAGTGTTGGTATTTCCATGTTTATACTGCTCGCGGTGTAGATATTTCCACCTTTATACAGATAGCAGTGCAGATATGTCCATGTTTATACAGATAGCGGTTTAGATATTTCCATTTTTACACAGATGGTGGTGTAGATAGTTCCATGTTTATGGAGATGACGGTGTAGTTATTTTCATGTTTATAAATATGTCAGTGTAGATATTTCCAAGTTTATAGAGATAGCTGTGTAGATATTTCCATGTTTATAGAGATAGCTGTGTAATTATTTCCATCTGTATAGAGATAGCGGTGTAGTTATTTCCATGTTTATGCAGATGGCTTTGTATATATTTCCATGTTTATACAGAGGCTGTCTAGATATTTCCATGTTTATAGAGATGGTGGTGCATATATTTCTATGTTTATACAGATGACTGTGTAGATATTTCCATGTTTATACAGATGGCGGCATAGATATTTCCATGTTTATAGAGATAGCGGTGTGTATATTTCCATATTGATAGAGATAGCAGTGTAGATATTTCCATGATTATTCAGAGTGCGGTATAGATATTTCCATGTTTATACAGATATCGGTGTAATTATTTCCATGTTTATACCGAGAGACTTGTAGATATTTCCATGTTTATACAGATCATGTTGTAGATATTTCCACGTTTATACAGATAGTGGTGTTTGTATTTCCCTGTTTATACAGATAGCAGTGCAGATATTTCCATGTTTATACAGCTCGGGATGCAGATATTTCCATCTTTATACAGACGGCACTGTAGATATTTCCATGTTTACACAGATGGCGGTGTAGATAGTTCCATGTTTATGGAGATGGCGGTGTAGATGTTTTCATGTTTATAGAGATGGCGGTGTAGATATTTCCATGTTTATAGATTTTGTGGTGTAGATATTTCCATGTTTATACAGATTGCAGTGTAGGTATTTCCATGTGTATAGAGATAGCGGTGCAGATGTTTCCATGTTTATACTGATGGCTCTGTAGACATTTCCATGTGTATACAGACGGCAGTGTAGATATTTCCATGTTTATAGAGATGGTGGTTTAGATATTTCCATGTACATACAGATTATTGTGTAGATATTTCCATGTTTATACAGATGGCAGTGTAGTTTTTTCCAGGTTTATAGAAATGTTGGTGTAGATATTTCCATGTATGTACAGTTGACTGTGTAGATATTTCCATTTTTATACAGATAGCGGTGTAGGTATTTCCATATTTAAAGTGATAGCGGTGGTGATATTTCCATGTTTACACAGAGAGCGATGTAGATATTTCCATGTTTATACAGATTGCATTGTAGGTATTTCCATGTTTATAGAGTTAGCGGTGCATATATTTCCATGTTTCTACAGATGACTGTGTAGATATATCCATGTTTGTTCAGATGGCAGTGTAGATATTTCCATGTTTATAGAGATAGCGGTGTAGATATTTTCATGTTTATACAGATTGCGGTGGAGATATGTCTATGTTTATACTGATAGCAATGGAGATATTTCCACGTTAATACACATAGCGGTGTAGATATTTCCATGTTTATACAGATAGTGATGTAGATATTTCCATGTTTATACAGACGGCTGTGCCGATATTTCCATGTTTATTCAGAGTTCTCTGTAGATATTTCCATGTTTATATAGATGACAGTGTAGATGTTTCCAGCTTTATACAGTTGACTGTGTAGATACTTCCATGTTAATACAGATGGCGGTGTAGATATATCCATGTTTATAGAGATAGCGTTGTAGATATTTCCATGTTTATAGAGATAGCGGTGTAAATATTTCCTTATTTATACATATAGTGGTGTAGATATTTCCATGTTTTTACAGAGAGCGGTGTAGGTATTTCCATCTTTATTCAGAGAGTGCTGTACATGTTTCCATGTTTATACAGATCACTGTGTAGATATTTCCATGTTTATACAGATAACGTTGTAGATATTTCCATCATTATACAAACGGTGGTGTAGATATTTCCATGTTCCTACACATGATTGTGTAGATATTTCCATGTTTATACAGATGGCGGTGTAGATATTTCCATATTTATAGAGATAGCGGTGTAGATATTTCCATCTTTCTACAGATGGCAGTGTCGATATTTCCATGTTTACACAGATGGTGGTGTAGATATTTCCATATTTATACAGATGTCTGTGTAGATATTTCCATGTTTATACAGATGGTATTGTAGGTATTTCCATGTTTATACAGATGGTGTAGTAGATGTTTCCATGTTTATTCAGATGACTGTGTAGATATTTCCATGCTTTTACAGATGGCAATGTAGATATTTCAATGTTTATAGAGATGGCGCTGTTAATATTTCCATGTTTATACAGATAACGGTGGAGATATTTCCATGTTTATACAGAGAGCAGTGGAGATATTTCCATGTTTATACAGATAGCGGTGTACATATTTCCATGTTTATAGAGACAGCGGTGTAAGTATATCCATGTTTATACAGATAGCGGTGCAGAAATTTCCATGTTTATACAGATGCCTATGCAGATATTTCTATATTTATACAGAGGGCTGTGTAGATATTTCTATGTTTATACATATGGCAGTGTAGATATTTAAATGTTCCTACACATGACTGTGTAGGTATTTCCACGTTTATACAGATGTCTTTATAGATATTTCTGTGTTCATAGAGCTAGCGGTGCAGATATTTCCATGTTTATACAGATAGCGATGTATATATTTCCATGTTTATACAGATCGTGGTGTAGATATTTCCATGTTTATACAGATACCGTTGTAGATATTTCCATGTTTATACAGACCGCAGTGTAGATATTTCCATGTTTATAAAGATAGCAGTGTAGATATTTCCATGTTTGCACAGATGGCGGTGTTGATGTTTCCATCTATACACAGATAGCCTTGTTGGTATGCCCATGTGTATACAGATGGCATTGTAGATATTTCCATGTTTATACAGATGGTGGTGTAGATATTTCCATGTTTGCACAGATGACAGTATAGATATTTCCATGTTTATACAGATGGCGGTGTAGGTATTTCCATGTTTATAGAGACAGCGGTTTAGATATTTCCATATTTATACAGATAACGGTGTAGAAATATCCATGTTTATACAGATCGCTGTGTAGATATTTCCATGTTTATACAGATCGCGGTGTAGATATTTCCATGTTTATACAGATAGCGGTGTAGGTATTTCCATGTTTATACAGATAGCAGTGTAGATATTTCCATGTTTATAGAGATAGCGGTGTAGGTATTTACATGTTTATAGACATAGCGGTGTAGATATTTCCATGTTTATATAGATGGCGTTGTAGATATTTCCATGTTTATACCGATAGCGGTGTTGGTATTTCCACGTTTATACAGATAGCGATGTAGATATTTCCATGTTTATACAGCTCGCGGTGCAGATATTTATATCTTTATACAGATGGCATTGTATATATTTCCCTATTCACACAGATGGCGGTGTAGATGTTTCCATGTTTATACAGATGGCGGAGTAGTTAGTTCCATGTTTATGGAGATGGCAGTGTAGATATTTTCATTTTTATAGAGATGGCGGTGTAGATATTTCCATGTTTATAGAGATAGCAGTGAAGATATTTACATGTTTATACAGATGGCTGTGTAGATATTTCCATGTGTATACAGATGGCATTGAAGATATTTCCATGTTTATACAGACGTCTGTATAGGCATTTCCATGTTTTTACACATGTCCGTGCAGATATTTCCATGTTTATTGAGATAGCGGTGTAGATATTTCCATGTTTGTACAGATGGCGGTGCTGATATTTCCATCTATACACAGATGGCCGTGTAGATATTTCCATGTTTATACAGATGGCGGCGTAGATATTTCCATGTTTATACAGATAGCGGTGTAGTTATTTCCATGTTTACACAGATGGTGGTGTAGATATTTCCGTGTTTATACACATGGCGGAGTAGATACTTCCATCTTTATGGAGATGGCAGTGTAGATATTTTCATGTTTATAGAGATGGCGGTGTAGATATTTCCATATTTATAGAGATAGCGGTGTAGATATTTCCATCTTTCTACAGATGGCAGTGTAGATATTTCCATGTTTATACAGATGGCTGTGTAGATATTTCCATATTTATACAGAAGTCAGTGTAGATATTTCCATGTGTATACAGATGGTATTGTAGGCATTTCCATGTTTATACAGATGGTGTAGTATTTGTTTCCATGTTTATTCAGATGACTGTGTAGATATTTCCATGCTTTTACAGATGGCAGTGTAGATACTTCAATGTATATAGAGATGGCGCTGTAGATATTTCCATGTTTATAGAGATAACGGTGGAGATATTTCCATGTTTATACAGAGAGCAGTGGAGATATTTCCATGTTTATACCCATAGCGGTGTACATATTTCGATGTTTATAGAGACAGCGGTGTAGGTATTTCCATGTTTATACAGATAGCGGTGCAGATATTTCCATGTTTATACAGATGCCTATGCAGATACTTCCATATTTATACAGAGCGTTGTGTAGATATTTCTATGTTTACACAGATGGCAGTGTAGATATTTAAATGTTCCTACACATGACTGTGTAGGTATTTCCACGTTTATACAGATGTCTTTATATATATTTCCATGTTTATAGAGATAGCGGTGCTGATATTTCCATGTTTATACAGATAGCGGTGTAGATATTTCCATGTTTATACAGATCGTGGTGTAGATATTTCCATGTTTATACAGATACCGTTGTAGATATTTCCATGTTTATACAGACCGCAGTGTAGATATTCCCATGTTTATAGAGATAGCAGTGTAGATATTTCCATGTTTGCACAGATGGCGGTGTTGATGTTTCCATCTATACACTGATTGCCATGTAGGTATTTCCATGTGTATACAGATGGCATTGTAGATATTTCCATGTTTATACAGATGGTGGTGTAGATATTTCCATGTTTACACAGATGCCTGTATAGGTATTTCTATGTTTATACAGATGTCGGTGTAGATATTTCCATGTTTATAGAGACAGCGGTGTAGATATTTCCATATTTATACAGATAATGGTGTAGAAATATCCATTTTTCTACAGATCGCAGTGTAGATATTTCCATGTTTATACAGATCGCGGTGTAGCTATTTCCATGTTTATACAGATAGCGGTGTAGATATTTCCAGTTGATACAGATAGCTGTGTAGGTATTTCCATGTTAATAGAGATAGCGGTGTAGATATTTCCATGTTTATACAGATGGCAGTGTAGATATTTCCATGTGTATAGAGATGGCAGTGTAGATATTTCCAGGTTTCCACAGATGGAGTTGTAGATATTTCCATGTTTATACAGATGAATGTTTAGGTATTTTCATGTTTTTACGGATGGCCGTGTAGATATTTCCCAGTTTATACACATAGCGGTGTGGCTATTTCCATGTTTATACAGATACCTATGAAGATATTTCCATGTTTATAGAGCTGGCTGCGTAGATATTTCCAAGTTTATATAGATGGCAGTGTAGATATTTCCATGTTTATACAGATAGTGGTGTAGATATTTCCATGTATATACAGATGACTGTGTAGGAATTTCCATGTTTATACAGACGGCGTTGTAGATATTTCCATGTTTATAGAGATAGCCATGTAGATATTTCCATGTTTATACAGATAGCGGTTTTGCCATTTCCATGTTTATAGTGATAGCGGTGTAGATATTTCCATGTTTATACAGATAGCAGTGTAGATATTTGCATGTTTACAGAGTTAGCGGTGTAGATATTTCCAACTCTGCACAGATTGCGGTGTAGATATTTCCATCTTTACACAGATAGCGGTGTACATATTTCCATGTATACACAGATAGCTGTTTAGGTATTTCTATGTTTACGCAGATGGTGTTGTAGATATTTCCATGTATATACAGATAGCGGTGTAGATATTTCCATATTTATAGAGATTGTGGTGTAGATATTTCCATATTTATACAGATAGCAGTGTAGATATTTCCATGTTTATACCGACACTGTTGTTGATTTTCCATGTTTATACAGATAGCGGCGTAGATATTTCCATGTTTATACCGATAGCGGTGCAGATAATTCCATGTTTATAGAGATAGCGTTGTAGATATTTCCATCTTTGCACAGATTTCAGTGTAGATATTTCCATCTTTCCACAGAAAGCGGTGTCGATATTTCCATGTTTACACAGATAGCTGTTTAGATATTTCCATGTTTACACAGATAGCATTGTAGATATTTCCAGGTTTATACAGACAGCGGTGTAGATATTTCCATGTTTATACAGATAGCGGTGCAGGTAATTCCATGTTTATAGAGATAGCGTTGTAGATATTTCCATATTTGCACAGATTGCAGTGTAGATATTTCCATCTTTCCACAGAGAGCGGTGTAGATATTTCCATGTTTACACAGAGAGCTATTTAGATATTTCCATGTTTACACAGATAGCATTGTAGATATTTCCAGGTTTATACAGATAGCGTTGTAGATATTTCCATGTTTATACAGATAGCGGTGTAGATGTTTCCATGTCTATACAGATAGCGGTGGAGGTGTTTCCATGTTTATACAGATCGTGGTGTAGAAATTTCCATGTATATACAGATAGAAGTGTCGATATTTCCATGTTTATACAGACAGCGGTGTAGGTATTTCCATGTTTACCGAGATAACGGTGTAGATATTTCCATATTTGCAAAGATTGCGGAGTAAATATTTCCATCTTTACACAGATAGCGGTGTACATATTTCCATGTTTACACAGATAGCGTTGAAGATATTTCCATGTTAACACAGATATTTTTGTAGATATTTCCATGTTTATACAGATAGCGGTGTATGTATTTCCATATTTATAGAGATCGTGGTTTAGATATTTCCATATTTATACAGATAGCGGTGTAGATATTTCCATGTTTATACAGATAGTGTTGTAGATTTTCCACGTTTATACAGATAGCGGTTTAGATATTTCCATGTTTATAAAGATAGCGGTGTAGATATTTCCATGTTTATACCAATAGCGGTGGAGATATTTCCATGTTTATACAGATAGTGATGTAGATGTTTCCATGTTTATACAGAGAGTGGTGGAGATATTTCCATGTTTATACAGATGGCGGTGTAGATATTTCCATGTTTATACAGATAGTGGTGTAGATATTTCCATGTTTATACAGATGACTGTGTATGTATTTCCATGTTTACACAGATGGTGTTGTAGATATTTCCATGTTTATACAGATAGCCATGTAGATACTTCCATGTTTTTACAGATAGCGGTGTAGGAATTTCCATGTTTATAGAGATAACAGTGTAGATATTTCCATGTTTATACACATGGCAGTGTAGATATTTCCATGTGTATACAGATGGCAGTGTAGTTATTTCCATGTGTATACAGATGGAGTTGTAGATATTTCCAGGTTTATGCAGATAGCGTTGTAGATATTTCCATGTTTATGCAGATAGCGGTGCAGATATATCCAGTTTATACAGATAGCTGTGTAGGTATTTCCATGTTAATAGAGATAGCGGTGTAGATATTTCCATGTTTATACAGATGGCATTGTAGATATTTCCATGTGTATAGAGATGGCAGTGTAGATATTTCCAGGTTTCCACAGATGGAGTTGTAGATATTTCCATGTTTATACAGATGAATGTGTAGGTATTTTCATGTTTTTACGGATGGCCGTGTAGATATTTCCCAGTTTATACACATAGCGGTGTGGCTATTTCCATGTTTATACAGATACCTATGAAGATATTTCCATGTTTATAGAGCTGGCTGCGTAGATATTTCCAAGTTTATATAGATGGCAGTGTAGATATTTCCATGTTTATACAGATAGTGGTGTAGATATTTCCATGTATATACAGATGACTGTGTAGGAATTTCCATGTTTATACAGACGGCGTTGTAGATATTTCCATGTTTATAGAGATAGCCATGTAGATATTTCCATGTTTATACAGATAGCGGTTTTGCCATTTCCATGTTTATAGTGATAGCGGTGTAGATATTTCCATGTTTATACAGATAGCAGTGTAGATATTTGCATGTTTACAGAGTTAGCGGTGTAGATATTTCCAACTCTGCACAGATTGCGGTGTAGATATTTCCATCTTTACACAGATAGCGGTGTACATATTTCCATGTATACACAGATAGCTGTTTAGGTATTTCTATGTTTACGCAGATGGTGTTGTAGATATTTCCATGTATATACAGATAGCGGTGTAGATATTTCCATATTTATAGAGATTGTGGTGTAGATATTTCCATATTTATACAGATAGCAGTGTAGATATTTCCATGTTTATACCGACACTGTTGTTGATTTTCCATGTTTATACAGATAGCGGCGTAGATATTTCCATGTTTATACCGATAGCGGTGCAGATAATTCCATGTTTATAGAGATAGCGTTGTAGATATTTCCATCTTTGCACAGATTTCAGTGTAGATATTTCCATCTTTCCACAGAAAGCGGTGTCGATATTTCCATGTTTACACAGATAGCTGTTTAGATATTTCCATGTTTACACAGATAGCATTGTAGATATTTCCAGGTTTATACAGACAGCGGTGTAGATATTTCCATGTTTATACAGATAGCGGTGCAGGTAATTCCATGTTTATAGAGATAGCGTTGTAGATATTTCCATATTTGCACAGATTGCAGTGTAGATATTTCCATCTTTCCACAGAGAGCGGTGTAGATATTTCCATGTTTACACAGAGAGCTATTTAGATATTTCCATGTTTACACAGATAGCATTGTAGATATTTCCAGGTTTATACAGATAGCGTTGTAGATATTTCCATGTTTATACAGATAGCGGTGTAGATGTTTCCATGTCTATACAGATAGCGGTGGAGGTGTTTCCATGTTTATACAGATCGTGGTGTAGAAATTTCCATGTATATACAGATAGAAGTGTCGATATTTCCATGTTTATACAGACAGCGGTGTAGGTATTTCCATGTTTACCGAGATAACGGTGTAGATATTTCCATATTTGCAAAGATTGCGGAGTAAATATTTCCATCTTTACACAGATAGCGGTGTACATATTTCCATGTTTACACAGATAGCGTTGAAGATATTTCCATGTTAACACAGATATTTTTGTAGATATTTCCATGTTTATACAGATAGCGGTGTATGTATTTCCATATTTATAGAGATCGTGGTTTAGATATTTCCATATTTATACAGATAGCGGTGTAGATATTTCCATGTTTATACAGATAGTGTTGTAGATTTTCCACGTTTATACAGATAGCGGTTTAGATATTTCCATGTTTATAAAGATAGCGGTGTAGATATTTCCATGTTTATACCAATAGCGGTGGAGATATTTCCATGTTTATACAGATAGTGATGTAGATGTTTCCATGTTTATACAGAGAGTGGTGGAGATATTTCCATGTTTATACAGATGGCGGTGTAGATATTTCCATGTTTATACAGATAGTGGTGTAGATATTTCCATGTTTATACAGATGACTGTGTATGTATTTCCATGTTTACACAGATGGTGTTGTAGATATTTCCATGTTTATACAGATAGCCATGTAGATACTTCCATGTTTTTACAGATAGCGGTGTAGGAATTTCCATGTTTATAGAGATAACAGTGTAGATATTTCCATGTTTATACACATGGCAGTGTAGATATTTCCATGTGTATACAGATGGCAGTGTAGTTATTTCCATGTGTATACAGATGGAGTTGTAGATATTTCCAGGTTTATGCAGATAGCGTTGTAGATATTTCCATGTTTATGCAGATAGCGGTGCAGATATATCCAGTTTATACAGATAGCTGTGTAGGTATTTCCATGTTAATAGAGATAGCGGTGTAGATATTTCCATGTTTATACAGATGGCATTGTAGATATTTCCATGTGTATAGAGATGGCAGTGTAGATATTTCCAGGTTTCCACAGATGGAGTTGTAGATATTTCCATGTTTATACAGATGAATGTGTAGGTATTTTCATGTTTATACAGATGGTGGTGTAGATATTTCCCTGTTTATACAGGTAGCGGTGTGGCTATTTCCATGTTTATACAGATAGCAATGTAGATATTTCCATGTTTATACAGATGGCAGTGTAGATATTTCCATGTTTATACAGTAAGTGGTGTAGATATTTCCATGTTTATACAGAAGACTGTGTTGGTATTTTCATGTTTTTGCAGATGGCGTTGTAGATATTTCCATGTTTATACATATAGCCGTGTGGTTATTTCCATGTTTATACAGATATCAGTGTAGATATTTCCATGTTTATAGAGATGACTGTGTAGATATTTCCATGTTTATACCGATGGCCGTGTAGATATTCCATGTTTATACAGATAGTGGTGTAGATATTTCCGTGTTTATTCAGATGACTTTGGTATTTTCATGTTTTTACAGATGGCGGTGTAGATATTTCCACGTTTATAGAGATAGCCATGTAGATATTTCCATGTTTATACAGATAGCGGTGTAGGCATTTCCATGTTCATAGAGATAGCGGTGTAGATATTTGCATATTTATACAGATAACTTTTTTGATATTTCCATGTTTATACAGATAGCGGTGGAGTTTTTCCATGTTTATACAGATGGCGGTGTATATATTTCCAAGTTTGTACAGATAGCGGTGTAGTTATTTCCATGTTTCTTCAGATAGCGGTGTAGATATTTCAATGTTTATGTAGATGGCGGTGTCGGTCTTTCCATGTGTATAGAGATAGCGGTGTAGATATTTCCATGTTCATACAGATGGCTGTGTAGATATTTCCATGGTTATACAGATGGCATTGTAGATATTTCCATGTTTATACAGATGGAGGTGTAGATATTTCCCTGTTTATACAGATGACAGTGTAGATATTTCCATGGTTTTACAGATTGTGGTGTAGATATTTCCATGTTTATGCAGATAACGGTGTGGCTATTTCCATGTTTATACAGATTGCAGTGTAGATATTTCCATGTTTATAGAGATGACTGTGTAGATATTTCCATGTTTATACCAATGGCCGTGTAGATATTCCATGTTTATACAGATAGTTGTGTAGATATTTCCATGTTTATACAGTTGACTGTGTAGTTATTTTCATGTTTTTACAGATGGCGGTGTTGATATTTCCACGTTTATAGAGATAGCCATGTAGATATTTCCATGTTTATACAGATAGCGGTGTAGACATTTCTATGTTCATAGAGATGGCGGTGTAGATATTTCCATATTTATACAGATAGATGTGTAGATATTTCCATGTTTATACAGGTAGAGCTGTAGATATTTCCATGCTTATGCAGATCTCGTTGAAGATATTTCCATCTTTCTACAGATGGCAGTGTAGATGTTTCTATGTTTATAGAGATGGCGTTGTAGATAATTCCATATTTATACAGACGGCGGTGTAGTTATTTCCATGTTTATGCTGATGGCGGTGTAGATATTTCCATGTTTATAGAGATGGCAGTGTAGATATTTCTAGGTTTGTAGAGATAGCCGTGTAGATATTTACAGGTTTATACAGATGGCAGTGTAGATATTTCCAAGTTTATAGAGATGGTGGTGTAGATATTTCCGTGTATATACAGATGACTTTGTAGATATTTCCATGTTTATACAGACGGTGGTGTAGATATTTCCATATTTATAGAGATAGCCTTGTAAATATTTCCATGTTAATACAGATAGCGTTGTAGATATTTCCATGTTTATACAGATAGCGGTGCAGATAATTCCATGTTTATAGAGATAGCTTTGTAGATATTTCCATCTTTGCACAGATTTGAGTGTAGATATTTCCATCTTTCCAAAGAAAGCGGTGTAGATATTTCCATGTTTACACAGATAGCTGTTTAGATATTTCCATGTTTACACAGATAGCATTGTAGATATTTCCATGTTTATACAGATAGCGGTGCAGGTAATTCCATGTTTATAGAGTTAGCATTGTAGATATTTCCATCTTTGCACAGATTGCAGTGTAGATATTTCCATCTTTTCACAGAAAGCGGTGTAGATATTTCCATGTTTACACAGATAGCTGTTTAGATATTTCCATGTTAACACAGATAGCAGTTTAGATATTTCCATCTTTGCACAGATTGCGGTGTAGATATTTCCATCTTTACACAGATAGCGGTGTACATATTTCCATGTATACACAGATAGCTGTTTAGGTATTTCCATGTTTATACAGATAGCAGTGTAGATATTTCCATGTTTATAGAGACGGCTGTGTAGATTTTTCCATGTTTATACAGATGGCAGTGTAGATATTTCCATGTTTATAGAGATAGTGGTGTAGGTATTTCCATGTTTATGCAGATGATTGTGTATGTATTTCCATGTTTATACAGATGGCGTTGTAGTTATTTCCATGTTTATACAGATAGCCATGTAGTTACTTCCATGTTTATACAGATAGCGGTGTAGGAATTTCCATGTTTATAGAGATAACGGTGTAGATATTTCCATGTTTATATACATGGCAGTGTAGATATTTCCATGTGTATACAGATGGCAGTGTAGGTATTTCCATGTTTATACAGACGGAGGTGTATATATTTCCAAGTTTATATAGATAGCGGTGTAGATATTTCCATGTTTATACAGATAGCCGTGTGGTTATTTCCATGTTTATACAGATAGCAGTGTAGATATTTCCATGTTTATACAGATGACTGTGTAGATATTTCCATGTTTATACCGATGGCCGTGTAGATATTCCATGTTAATACAGATGGCCGTGTAGATATTTCCATGTTTATACAGATGACTGTGTAGGTATTTTCATGTTTTTACAGATGGCGGTGTAGATATTTCCACGTTTATAGAGACAGCCATGTAGATATTTCCATGTTTATACAGATAGCGGTGCAGACATTTCCATGTTCATAGAGATAGCGGTGTAGATATTTCCATATTTCTACAGACAGCATTTTTGATATTTCCATGTTTATACAGATTGCGGTGGAGTTATTTCCATGTTTATATAGATGGCGGTGTATATATTTCCAAGATTATACAGATTGTGGTATAGATATTTCCATGTTTATACAGATAACGGTTTGGTTATTTCCATGTTTATACAGATGGCCGTGTAGATATTTCCATGTTTATAGAGATGACTGTGTAGATATTTCCATGTTTATACCGATGGCCGTGTAGATATTCCATGTTTAGACAGATAGTGGTGTCGATATTTCCATGTTTATACAGATGACTGTGTAGGTATTTTCATGTTTTTACAGATGGCGGTGTAGATATTTCCACGTTTTTAGAGATAGCCATGTAGATATTTCCATGTTTATACTGATAGCGGTGTAGACATTTCCATGTTCATAGAGATAGCGGTGTAGATATTTCCATATATATACAGATAGCTGTGTAGATATTTCCATGTTTATACAGGTAGAGGTGTAGATATTTCCATGTTTATGCAGATCTCGGTGAAGATATTTCCATCTTTCTACAAATGGCAGTGTAGATGTTTCTATGTTTATAGAGATGGCTGTGTAGATATTTCCATGTTTATACAGAAGACTGTGTAGGTAGTTTCATGTTTTTACAGATGGCGTTGTAGATATTTCCATGTTTATACAGATAGCGGTGTGGTTATTTCCATGTTTATACAGATAGCAGTGTAGATATTTCCATGTTTATAGAGATGTCTGTGTAGATATTTCCATGTTTATACCGATGGCCGTGTAGATATTCCATGTTTATACAGATAGTGGTGTAGATATTTCCGTGTTTATTCAGATGACTGTGTAGGTATTTTCATGTTTTTACAGATGGCGGTGTAGATATTTCCACGTTTATAGAGATAGCCATGTAGATATTTCCATGTTTATACAGATAGCGGTGTAGACATTTCAATGTTCATAGAGATAGCGGTGTAGATATTTGCATATTTATACAGATAGCTTTATTGATATTTCCATGTTTATACAGATAGCGGTGGAGTTATTTCCATGTTTATATAGATGGCGGTGTATATATTTCTAAGTTTATACAGATAGCGGTGTAGTTATTTCCATGTTTCTTCAGATAGCGGTGTAGATATTACAGTGTTTATATAGATGGCGGTGTAGGTCTTTCCATGTGTATAGAGATAGCGGTGTAGATATTTCCATGTTCATACAGATGGCAGTGTAGATATATCCACGTTTATACAGATGGCGGTGTAGATACATCCATGTTTCTGAAGATGGTGGTGTAGATATTTTCATGTTTATAGAGATGGTGGTGTAGATATTTCCATGTATATAGAGATTGCAGTGTAGATATTTCCATGTTTATAGAGAAATCGGTGTAGGTATTTCCATGTTTATACAGATAGCAGTGTGGATGTTTCCATATTTATACAGATAGCTGTATAGGTATTTCCATGTTTATACAGATTGCGGTGTAGATGTTTCCTTGTTTATACAGATATCGGTGTAGATATTTACAGGTTTATACAGAGAGTGGTGTAGATATTTCCACGTTTCACAGATAGTGGTGTAGATATTTCCATCTTTATACAGATAGTGGTGTAGATATTTCCATGTTTATACAGACAGCGGTGTAGATATTTCCATGTTTATACAGATAACGGTGTAGATATATCCATGTTTATACAGATAGCAATGTAGATATTTCCATGTTTATACAGATAGTGGTTTAGATATTTCCATGTTTACAGAGATAGTGGTGTACATATTTCCATCTATCCACAGATTACGGTGTAGATATTTCCATCTTTACACAGATAGCGCTGTAGATATTTTCATATTTATTCAGATCGCGGTGTAGATATTCCCATCTTTCCACAGATGGCAGTTTAGATATTTCCATGTTTATACAGATGACACTCTAGATATTTCCATGTTTATACAGATAACGGTGTAGATATTACCATGTTCATGCAGATGGCGGTGTAGATATTTCCATGTTTATAGAGATGGCGGTGTAGATATTTCTATGTTTATTGAGATAGCGGTGTAGATATTTCTATGTGTATAGAGATGGCGGTGTAGGTATTTTCATGTTTATAGAGATAGTTGTGTAGATATTTCCATGTTTATACAGATGGCAGAGTAGGTATTTCCATGTTAATTGAGATGGCGGTGTAGATATTTCCATGTTTCTACAGATGGCGGTGTCGATATTTCCTTGTTTATACCGATAGCGGTGTAGATATTTCCATGTTTATAGAGATATCGGTGTAGATATTTCCATGTTTTCAGAGATAGCGGTGTAGATATTTCCCTCTTTGCACAGATTGCCGTATAGATATTTCCATTTTTACACAGATACCTGTGTAGATATTTCCAAGTTTACACAGATAGTTGTGTAGATATTTCCATGTTTACCCAGATAGCGTTGGAGATATTTCCATGTTTATACAGATAGCGGTGTAGATATTTCCATATTTATACAGATAGCGGTGTAGATATTTCCATGTTTATAGAGATAGCACTGTAGATATTTGCATGTTTATACAGATGGCGGAGAAGGTATTTCCATGTTAATACAGATAGCGGTGTTGGTATTTCCATGTTTATACAACTAGCGTTGTAGATATTTCCATGTTTATATAGCTCGCGGTGTAGATATTTCCATCTTTATAGAGATGGCAGTGTAGATATTTCCATGTTTATAGAGATGGAGGTGTACATATTTACATGTATGCACAGAGAGCGGTGAAGATATTTCCATGTTTATACAGATAGCGGTGTAGATATTTCCATGTTTATACAGATCGTGGTGTAGATATTTACATGTTTATACAGATCGTGGTGTAGATATTAACATGTTTATACAGATAGCGGTGTAGATATTTCCATGTTTACAGAGATAGCGGTGTAGATATTTCCCTCCTTGCACAGATTGCTGTGTAGATATTTCCATTTTTACACAGATACCTGTGTAGATATTTCCAAGTTTACACAGATAGCTGTGTAGCTATTTCCATGTTTACACAGATAGTGTTGTAGATATTTCCATGTTTATACAGATAGCAGTGTAGATATTTCCATGTTTATACAGATAGCGGTGTAGATATTTCCATGTTTATACAGGTAGCGGTGGAGATATTTCCCTGTTTATACAGATAGCGATGTAGATATTTCCATGTTTATACAGATTGCGGTGTAGATATTTCCTTGTTTATAGAGATAGCAGTGTAGATATTTCCATGTTTATACAGATGGCTGTGTAGATATTTCCATGTTTATAGAGATAGCGGTGAAAATATTTCCATGATTATAGAGATGGTGGTGTAAGTATTTTCATGTTTATAGAGATAACGGTGTAGATATTTCTATCTTTATACAGATAACGGTGTTGGTATTTCCATGTTTATACAGATAGTGGCGTAGATATTTCGATGTTTATACAGCTCGTGGTGTAGATATTTCCATCTTTATACAGATGGCAGTGTAGATATTTCCATGTTTATACAGTTAGCGGTGTAGATATTTACATGTCTATAGAGGTAGCGGTGTAGGTATTTCCATATTTATACAGATTGCGGTGTAGATATTTCCATCTTTATACACATGGCGGTGTAGATATTTCCATGTTTATACAGATGGCAGTGAAGTTATTTCCATGTTTATACAGATAGTGGTGTAGATATTTCCATGTTTATACAGATGGCGGTGTAGATACATCCATGTTTCTGAAGATGGCGGTGTAGGTATTTTCAAGTTTATAGAGATGGCGGTGTAGACATTTCCATGTATATTGAGATTGCAGTGTAGATATTTCCATGTTTATAGAGAAATCGGTGTAGATATTTCCAGGTTCAATCAGAGAGCGGTGTAGATATTTCCACGTTTTACAGATAGTGGTGTAGATATTTTCATCTTTATACCGATAGCGGTGCAGATATTTCTATGTTTACACAAATAGCCGTGTAGATATTTCTTTGTTTACACAGATAGAGTTGCAGATATTTCCATGTTTATAAAGATAGCGATGTGGGTATTTCCATGTTTATACAGATAGCGGTATAGATATTTCCATGTTTATAGAGATGACTGTCTAGATATTTCCATGTTTATGCAGCTTTCCGTGAAGATATTTCCATGTTTATACAGATGACTGTGAAGTTATTTCCATGTTTATACAGATGTCAGTGTAGATATTTTCATGTTTATAGAGATAACGATGTAGATATTTCCATATTTATACAGACAGCGGTGTAGATGTTTCCAGGTTTATACAGATAGCGGTGTAGATATTTCCAGGTTTATACAGATAGCGGTGTAGATATTTCCATATTTAAAGAGATGGCCTTTTAGGTATTTCCATGTTTATAGAGATAGTGGTGTAGATTTTTCCATGTTTATACAACTCGCAGTGCAGATATTTCCATCTTTATACAGACGGCAGTGAAGATTTTTCCATGTTTATACAGATAGTGGTGTAGATATTTCCATGTTTATACAGATGGCGGTGTAGATACAGCCATGTTTCTGAAGATGGCGGCGTAGATATTTTCATGTTTATAGAGATGGCGGTGTAGATAATTCCATGTTTATAGAGATTGCGATGTACATATTTCCATGTTTATAGAGAAAGCGGTGTTGGTATTTCCATGTTTATAGAGATAGCGGTGTAGATATTTCCATATTTCTACAGATAGCGGTGTAGCTATTTCCATGTTTATACAGATAGCGGTCTATTTATTTCCATGTTTATACAGATAGCGGTGTAGATATTTCCATGTTTTCAGAGATAGCGGCATAGATATTTCCCTCCTTGCACAGATTGCCGTGTAGATATTTCCATTTTTACACAGATACCTGTGTAGATATTTCCAAGTTTACACAGATAGCTGTGTAGCTATTTCCATGTTTACACAGATAGCGTTGTAGATATTTCCATGTTTATACAGATAGCGGTGTAGATATTTCCATGTTTATACAGATAGCGGTGTAGATATTCCCATGTTTATACAGATAGCGGTGGAGATATTTCCCTGTTTAAACAGATAGCGATGTACATATTTCCATGTTTATACAGATTGCAGTGTAGATATTTCCTTGTTTATAGAGATAGCAGTGTAGATATTTCCATGTTTATACAGACGTCTGTGTAGATATTTCCATGTTTATAGAGATAGCGGTGAAAATATTTCCATGATTATAGAGATGGTGGTGTAAGTATTTTCATGTTTATAGAGATAACGGTGTAGATATTTCCATCTTTATACAGATAACGGTGTTGCTATTTCCATGTTTATACAGATAGCGGTGTAGATATTTCCATGTTTATACAGCTCGTGGTGTAGATATTTCCATGTTTATACAGATAGCGGTGTAGATATTTCCATGTTTATACAGATAGCGGTGAAGATATTTCCATGTTTATACAGATAGCGGTGTAGATATTTCCATGTTTATACAGATAGCGGTGGAGATATTTCCCTGTTTATACATATAGCGATGTAGATATTTCCATGTTTATACAGATTGCATTGTAGATATTTCCTTGTTTATAGAGATAGCAGTGTAGATATTTCCATGTTTATACAGATGGCTCTGTAGATATTTCCATGTTTATAGAGATAGCGGTGTAGATATTTCCATCTTTATACAGATAGCGGTGTAGATATTTTCATGTTTATTCAGATGGCGGTGTAGATAGTTCCATGTTTATGGAAATGGCGGTGTAGATATTTTCATGTTTATACAGATGGCGGTGTAGATATTTCCATGTTTGTAGAGATTGTGGTGTTGATATTTCCATGTTTACAGAGAAAGCGCTGTAGGTATTTCCTTGTTATAGAGATAGTTGTGTAGATACATCCATGTTTATATAGATGGCTGTGTAGATATTTCCATGTGTATACAGATGATTCTGTAGATATTTGTATGTTTACAGAAATGGCGGTGTAGATATTTCCATAATTATACAGATAGCGGTGTAGATATTTCCATGTTTATACAGATAATGGTGTACATATATCCATGTTTATACAGATAGCGATGTAGATATTTCCATCTTTGCACAGATTGCGGTGTAGATATTTCCATCTTTACACAGATAGCGGTGCATATATTTTCATATTTATACAGATCGTGGTGTAGATATTTCCATCTTTCCACAGATGGCAGTTTAGATATTTCCATGTTTATACAGATGACAGTGTAGATATTTCCATGTTTATGCAGATCGCGGTGTAGATATTTCCATGTTTATACAGATTATGGTGTAGATATTTCCATGTTTATACAGATCGCAGTGTTGATATTACCATGTTTATAGGGATAGCGGTGCAAATATTTCCACATTTATGCAGATAGAGGAGTAGTTATTAGCATGTTTATACAGATAGCGGTGTAGATATTTCCATGTATAAACAGGTGTCTGTGTATATATTTCCATGTTTAACAGATGGCGGTGTAGATATTTTCTTGTTTCTACAAATAGCGGTGTAGATATTTCCATGTTTATACAGCTCGCGGTGTAGATATTTCCATCTTTATACAGATAGCGGTGTAGATATTTCCATGTCTATAGAGATAGCGGTGTAGTTATTTCCATATTTATACAGATTGCGTTGTAGATATTTCCATCTTTATACAGATGGCGGTGTAGATATTTCCATGTTTATACAGATGGCAGTGAAGATATTTCCATATTTATACAGATAGTGGTGTAGATATTTCCATGTTTATACAGATGGCGGTGTAGATACATCCATGTTTCTGAAGATGGCGGTGTAGATATTTTCATGTTTATAGAGATTGAGGTGTAGATATTTCCATGTATATAGAGATAGCAGTGTAGATATTTTCATGTTTATAGAGAAAGTGGTGTAGGCATTTCCATGTTTATACAGATGGCAGTGTAGATATTTCCATGTTTATACAGATATCGGTGTAGATATTTCCATGTTTACAGAGATAGCGGTGTAGGTATTTCTATCTTTGCACAGGTTGCGCTGTAGGTACTGCCAAACTTACAGAGACAGAGGTGTAGATATCTCCAAGTTTACACAGATGGCTGTGTAGATATTTCCATGTTTACAGAGATATCATTGTAGATATTTCCATGTTTATACAGATTGCGGTGTGGTTATTTACATGTTGATACAGATAGCAGTGTAGATATTTCCATGTTTATACAAGTAGCGGTGTAGAAATTCCCATGTTTATACAGATCGCTTTGTAGACATTTCCATCTTTCTACAGATGTCAGTGTAGATATTTCCAAGTTTCTACAGATGGCAGTGTAGATATTTCCATGTTTATACAGATGTCTGTGTAGATATTTCCATGTTTATGCAGATGGCGGTGTAGATATTTCCAAGTTTATGGAGATGGCTGTGTAGTTATTTCTATGTTTATATAGATAGCGATGTAAATATCTCCATGTTTATAGAGATGGTGGTGTAAGTATCTTCATGTTTACAGAGATAGCGCTGTAGATATTTCCATGTTTATACAGATAACGGTGTTGGTAGTTCCGTGTTTATACAGATAGCGGTGTAGATATTTCCATGTTTATACTGCTCGCGGTGTAGATATTTCCATCTTTATACAGATTGCGGTGTAGATATTTCCATTTTTATACAGATGGCGGTGTAGATATTTCCATGTTTATACAGATAGTGGTGTACATATTTCCATGTTTATACAGATAGCGGTGTAGATACATCCATGTTTTTGAAGATGGCGGTGTAGATATTTTCATGTTTATAGAGATGGAGGTGTAGCTATTTCCATGTATATAGAGATAGCAGTGTAGATATTTTCGTGTTTATAGAGAAAGCGGTGTAGGTATTTCCATGTTTATAGAGATAGCGGTGTAGATATTTCCATGTTTATACAGATAGCGGTTTAGATATTTCCATGTTTATACAGACCGCGGTGTAGATATTTGCATGTTTATACAGATGGCGGGGTTGATATTTCCATCTATACACAGACGACCGTGTAGATATTTCCATCTTTATACAGATGGGGGCACAGACATTTCCATGGATATGAAGATGGCGGTGTAGATATTTGCATGTTTATACAGATAGCGTTGTAGTTATTTCCATGTTTATATAGATAGTGGTGTGGATATTTCCATGTATATACACATGGCTGTGTAGATATTTCCATGTTTATACAGATGGCGGTGTAGATATTTCCATGTTCATAGAGATAGCGGTGTTGATTTTTCCATGTTTATAGAGATAGCGGTGTGGATATTTCCATGTTTATACAGATAGGGGTGTAGATATTACCAAGTTTATAGAGGTGGCGGTTTAGATATTTCCATGTTTATACAGATCACGGTGTAGATATTTTCATGTTTATACAGATCGCGGTGTAGATATTTCCATGTTTATACAGATCATGGTGTAGATATTTCCATGTTTATACAGATCGTGGTGTTGATATTATCATGTTTATAGGGATAGCGGTGCAAATATTTCCACATTTATACCGATAGCGGTGTAGTTATTAGCATGTTTATACAGATAGTGGTGTAGATATTTCCATGTATAAACAGATGACTGCGTATATATTTCCATGTTTGAACAGATGGCGGTGTAGATATTTCCTTGTTTATACAAATAGCGGTGCAGTTATTTCCATGTTTATACAGATCACGGTGTAGATATTTCCTAGTTTATACAAATAGCGGTGGAGATATTTCCATGTTTAGACAGATCACGGTGTAGATATTTCCTTGTTTATACAAATAGCGGTGTAGTTATTTCCATGTTTATAGAGATAGCGGTGTAGATATTTCCATGTTTATACAGATAGCGGTGTAGATATTTCCATGTTTTACAGATATTGGTGTAGATATTTCCATGTTTACACAGATAGCGGTGTAGATATTTCCATCTTTCTACAGATGGCATTGTAGATATCTCCATGTTTATACAGATGGCGGTGTAGATATTTCCATGTTTCTAGAGATGGTGGTGTAGATATTACCATGTTTATACAGATAGCGGTGTAGATATTTCCATGTTTATACAGATCGTGGTGAAGATATTTCCCTGTTTATTCAGATCGCGGTGTAGTTATTTCCATGTTTATACAGATCGCAGTGTAGATATTTCCATGTTTATACAGATAGCGGTGTAGATATTTCCATGTTTATAGAGATAGCAGTGTAGATATTTCCATGTTTATACAGATGGCGGTGTAGATATTTACATGTTTATATAGATGGCGGTGTAGATATTTCCATTTTCATAGAGATAGCGGTGTAGATATATCCATGTTCATAGCGATGGCAGAGAGGATATTTCCGTGTTTATACAGATAGCAGTGTAGATATTTCCATATTTATAGAGATAGCGGTTTTGATATTTCATATTTATACAGATAGCGTTGTAGGTATTTCCATGTTTATACAGATTGCGGTGTAGATATTTCCATGTTTATACAGATGGTGGTGTAGATATTTCCATCTTTCTACAAATGGCAGTGTAGATATTTCCATGTTTATAGAGATGGCGGTGTAGATATTTCCATGTTTATACAGATAGCGGTGAAGATATTTCCACGTTTATACAGATGGTGGTGTAGATATTTCCATCTTTCTACAAATGGCAGTGTAGATATTTCCATGTTTATAGAGATGGCGGTGTAGATATTTCCATGTTTATACGGATAGCGGTGTAGATATTTCCATGTTTATACAGAGAGCGGTGTTGATATTTTCATGTTTATACAGATAGTGGTGTAGGTATTTCCATGCTAATACAGATAGCGGTGTAGATATTTCCATTTTTATACAGAGGGCTGTGTAGATATTTCCATGTTTATACAGATGACAGTGTGGATATTTCCATGTTTATGCAGATGGTGGTGTTGATATTTCCGTGTTTACAGAGATAGCGGTGTAGATATTTCCATCTTTGCACAGACTGCGGTGTAGATATTTCTATCTTTACACAGATAGTGGTGTAGATATTTCCGAGTATACAAAGTTAGCTGTGTAGATATTTCCATGTTTACACAGATGGCGTTGCAGATATTTCCATGTTTTCACAGATAGCGTTGTAGATATTTCCATGTTTATACAGATAGCGGTGTAGGGATTTCCATGTTTATACAGATAGCGGTGTAGATATTTCCATGTTTATAGAGATAGCAATGTAGATATTTCCATGTTTGTACAGATGGCGGTGATGATGTTTCCATCTATACACAGATTGCCGTGTAGGTATTTCCATGTGTATACAGACGGCATTGTAGATATTTCCATGTTTATACAGATGGTGGTGTAGATATTTCCATGTTTACACAGATGACTGTATAGGTATTTCCATGTTTATACAGATGGCGTTGTACATATTTCCATGTTTATAGAGAGAGCAGTGTAGATATTTCCATGTTTCTACAGAAAGCGGTGCACATATTTCCATGTTTATACCAACCGCGGTGTAAATATTTCCATGTTTATACAGATAGCGTTGCACATATTTCCATGTTTACAGAGATGGCGGTGCATATATTTCCATGTTTATAAAGATAGCGGTGTAGATATTTCCATGTTTATACAGACCACGGTGTAGATATTTCCATGTTTATACAGATAGCGGTGCAGATATTTCCATGTTTGTACAGATGGCGGTGTTGATATTTCCATCTATACACAGATGACCGTGTAGACATTTCCATGTTTGTACAGATGGCGGCACAGATATTTCTATGGATATGTAGATGGCGGTGTAGATATTTCCATGTATATACAGATAGCGGTGTAGTAATTTCCATGTTTATATAGAGAGTGGTGTAGATATTTCCATGTATGTACACATGGCTGTGTAGATATTTCCCTGTTTATACAGATGGCGGTGTAGATATTTCCATGTTTATACAGATAACTTTGTAAGTATTTCCATGTTTATACAGATGGTGGTGTAGATATTTCGATGTTTATAGAGATAGCAGTGAAGATATTTCCATGTTTATACAAATAGCGGTGTAGTTATTTCCATGTTTATATAGATAGCGGTGTAGATATTTCCAGGTATATACACATGGCTGTGTAGATATTTCCATGTTTATACAGATGACGGTGTAGATATTTCCATGTTTATACAGATAACTTTGTAAGTATTTCCATGTTTATACAGATGGCGGTGTAGATATTTCGATGTTTATAGAGATAGCAGTGGAGATATTTCCATGTTTATACCGATAGAGGTGTAGATATTTCCATGTTTATACTGATCACGGTGTAGATATTTCCATGTTTAAACAGATGGCGGTGTAGATATTTCTTTGTTTATACAAATAGCGGTGTAATTATTTCCATGTTTATACAGATAGCGGTGTAGATATTTCCAGGTATATACTGATGGCTGTGTAGATATTTCCATGTTTATAAAGATGACTTTGTAGGTATTTCCATGTTTATAGAGATAGCGATGTAGATATTTCCATGTTCATAGAGATAGCGGTGGTGATTTTCCCATGTTTATAGAGATAGCGGTGTGGATATTTCCATGTTTATACAGAAAGGGGTGTAGATATTTCCATGTTTATAGAGATGGCGGTGTAGATATTTCCAGGTTTATACAGATCACGGTGTAGATATTTCCTTGTTTATACGCATAGCGGTGTACATATTTCCATGTTTATAGAGACAGTGGTGTAGGTATTTCAATGTTTATACAGATAGCGGTGCAGATATTTCCATGTTTATAGAGATGCCTATGCAGATATTTCCATATTTATACAGAGGGCAGTGTAGATATTTCTATGATTATACAGATGGCAGTGTAGATATTTCCATGTTCCTACACATGACTGTGTAGGTATTTCCATGTTTATACAGATGGATTTGTAGATATTTCCATGTTTATAGAGATAGCGGTGCAGATATTTCCATGTTAATATAGACAGCGGTGTAAATATTTCCATGTTTATACAGATCGTGGTGTAGATATTTCCATGTTTATACAGATACCGGTGTAGATATTTCTATGTTTATACAGACCGCAGTGTAGATGTTTCCATGTTTATAGAGATAGCGGTGTAGATATTTCCATGTTTGTACAGATGGCGGTGTTGATGTTTACATCTATACACAGATTGCCGTGGAGGTATTTCCATGTGTATACAGATGGCATTGTAGACATTTTCAAGTTTATTCAGACGGTGGTGTAGATATTTCCATGTTTATACAGATGACTGTATAGGTATTTCCATGTTTTTACAGATGGCATTGTAGATATTTCTATGTTTATAGAGATAGCAGTGTAGATATTTCCATGTTTATACAGATGGCGGTGTAGATATTTCCATGTTTATACAGATAACGGTGTAGATATTTCCATGTTTATACAGATAGCCGTGTAAATATTATGGTGTTTATACAGATCACGGTGTAGATATTTCCATGTTTATAGAGATAGCGGTGTAGATATTTCCATGTTTCTACAGATAGCGGTGTAAATATTTCCATGTTTATACAGTTCGTGGTGTAGATATTTCCATGTTTATAAAGATCACGGTGTAGATATTTCCAAGTTTATACAGATCGCGGTGTAGATATTTCCATGTTTATACAGATCATGGTGTAGATATTTCCATGTTTATACAGATCGCGGTGTTGATATTACCATGTAGATAGGGATAGCGGTGCAAATATTTCCACATTTATGCAGATAGCAATGTAGTTATTAGCATGTTTATACAGATAGCGGTGTAGATATTTCCACGTATAAACAGATGTCTGTGTATATATTTCCATGTTTAAACAGATGGCGGTGTAGATATTTCCTTGTTTATACAAGTAGCGGTGTAGTTATTTCCATGTTTATACAGATCACTGTGTAGATATTTCCTTGTATATACAAATAGCGGTGTAGTTATTTCCATGTTTATACAGATAGCGGTGTAGATATTTCCTTGTTTATACAAATAGCGGTGTAGATATTTCCATGTATATAAGGATGGCTGTGTAGATAATTCCATGTTTATACAGATCGCGGTGTAGATATTTCCATGTTTACACAGATTGCGGTGTAGATATTTCCATCTTTCTACAGATGGCATTGTAGATATTTCCATGTTTATACAGATGGTTGTGTAGATATTTCCATGTTTATATAGATGGTGGTGTAGATATTACCATGTTTATACAGATAGCCGTGTAGATATTTCCATGTTTATACAGATCGTGGTGAAGATATTTCCATGTTTATACAGACCACGGTGTAGATATTTCCATGTTTTTACAGATTGCGGTGCAGATATTTCCATGTTTGTACAGATGGCCGTGTTGATATTTCCATCTATACACAAATGACCGTGTAGATATTTCCATGTTTATACAGATGGCGACGCAGATATTTCCATGGATACGTAGATGGCGGTGTAGATATTTCCATGTTTTTACAGATAGTAGTGTGGTTATTTCCATGGTTTTATAGATAGCGGTGTAGATATTTCCATGTATGTACACATGGCTGTGTAGATATTTGCATGTTTATACAGAT
Organism: Pan troglodytes; assembly: GCF_028858775.2. NCBI lineage: Eukaryota > Metazoa > Chordata > Mammalia > Primates > Hominidae > Pan > Pan troglodytes. Next base: position 1,357,162 of record NC_072404.2, on the reverse strand, counting down.
AACTTTGTAAGTATTTCCATGTTTATACAGGTGGAGGTGTAGATATTTCGATGTTTATAGAGATAGCAGTGGAGATATTTCCATGTTTATACAGATCACGGTGTAGATATTTCCTTGTTTATACAAATAGCGGTGTAGTTATTTCCATGTTTATACATATAGCGGTGCAGATATTTCCATGTATATACAGATGGCTGTGTAGATATTTCCATGTTTATACAGATGGCTGTGTAGATATTTCCATGTTTATACAGATGATTTTGTAGGTATTTCCATGTTTATGCAGATGGCGGTGTAGATATTTCCATGTTTATAGAGATAGCTCTGTAGATATTTCCATGTTTATACAGATAGCAGTGTAGATATTTCCATGTTTATACTGATCGTGGTGTAGATATTTCCATGTTTATAGAGATGGCGCTTTAGGTATTTCCATGTTCACAGAGATAGCTGTGTTGATTTTTCCATGTTTATAGGGATAGCGGTGTTGATATTTCCATGTTTATAGAGAAGGCGGTGTAGATATTTCCATGTTTATACAGATAGCGGTGTAGATATTTCCATGTTTATACGGATCGCGGTGTAGATATTTCCATGTTTATACAGATGGCGGTGTAGATATTTCCATATTTATACAGATGTCTGTGTAGATATTTCCATGTGTATACAGATGGTATTGTAGATATTTCCATGTTTATACAGATGGTGGTGTAGATATTTCCATGTTTATTCAGATGACTGTGTAGATATTTCCTTGTTTTTACAGATGGCAGTGTAGATATTTCAGTGTTTATAGAGAACGCGCTGTAGATATTTCCATGTTTATTCAGATAACAGTGGAGATATTTCCATGTTTATACAGACAGCAGTGGAGATATTTCCATGTTTATACACATAGCGGTGTACATATTTCCATGTTTATAGAGACAGCGGTGTAGGTATTTCCACGTTTATAAAGATAGCGGTGCAGATATTTCCATGTGTATACAGATGCCTATGCAGATAACTCCATATTTATAAGTAGGGTTGTGTAGATATTTTATGTTTATACAGATGGCAGTGTAGATATTTCCATGTTCCTACACATGACTGTGTAGATATTTCCATGTTTATAAAGATAGTGGTGTTGGTATATCCATGTTTATACAGATGGATTTGTAGATATTTCCATGTCTATAGAGATAGCGGTGCAGATATTTCCATGTTTATACAGATAGCGGTGTATATATTTCCATGTTTATACAGATCGTGGTGTAGTTATTTCCATGTTTATACAGATACCGGTGTAGATATTTCCTGTTTATACAGACCGCAGTGTAGATATTTCCATGTTTATAGAGATAGCAGTGTAGATATTTCCAAGTTTGTACAGATGGCGGTGTTGATGTTTCCATCTATACACAGATTGCCCTTTAGGTATTTCCATGTGTATACAGATGGCATTGTACATATTTCCATGTTTATACAGATGGTGGTGTAGATATTTCCATGTTTACACAGATGACTGTATAGCTATTTCCATGTTTATACAGATGGCGGTGCAGATATTTCCATGTCTGTACAGATGGCGTTGTTGATATTTCCATCTATACACAGATGACCATGTAGATATTTCCATGTTTATACAGATGGCGGTGTAAATATTTCCATGTTAATACAGATCACGGTGTCGATATTACCATGTTTATAGAGAGATCGGTGAAGATATTTCCATGTTTATACAGATAGCGGTGTAGATATTTCCATGTTTATACAGACCGCTGTGTAGATATTTCCGTGTTTATACAGATAGCGGTGCAGATATTTCCATGTTTATACAGATGGCGGCACAGATATTTCCATGGATATGTAGATGGCGGTGTAGATATTTCCATGTTTACACAGATAGCGGTGTAGTTATTTCCATGTTTATATATAGCGGTGTAGATATTTCCATGTATAAACACATGGCTGTGTATATATTTACATGTTTATACAGATGGCAGTGTAGATATCTCCATGTTTATACTGACAACTTTGTAAATATTTCCATGTTTATACAGATGGCGGTGTAGATATTTCGATGTTTATAGAGATAGCAGTGGAGATATTTCCATGTTTATACAGATAGCGGTGTAGATATTTCCACATTTATACAGATCGCGGTGTAGATATTTCCATGTTTATAGAGATGGCGGTGTAGATATTTCCATGTTCATAGAGATAGCGGTGTTGATTTTTCCATGTTTATAGAGATAGCGGTGTGGATATTTCCATGTTTATACAGATAGGGGTGTAGATATTTCCATGTTTATAGAGATGGCGGTGTAGATATTTCCATGTTTATACAGATCACGGTGTAGATATTTCCATGTTTATAAAGATCGCGGTGTAGATATTTCCGTATTTATACAGATCATGGTGTAGATATTTCCATGTTTATACAGTTCGCGGTGTTGATATTACCATGTTTATAGGGATAGCGGTAAAAATATTTCCACATTTATACAGATAGCGGTGTAGTTATTAGCATGCTTATACAGATAGCGGTGTAGGTATTTCCATGTATAAACAGATGTCTGTGTATATATTTCCATGTTTAAACAGATGGCGGTGTAGATATTTCCTTGTTTATAAAAATAGCGGTGTAGTTATTTCCATCTTTATACAGATCACGGTGTAGATATTTCCTTGTTTATACAAATAGCGGTGTAGTTATTTCCATGCCTATACAGATAGCGGTGTAGATATTTCCTTGTTTATACAAATAGCGGTGTAGATATTTCCATGTTTATACAGATCACGGTGTAGATATTTCCTTCTTTATACAAATAGCAGTGTAGTTATTTCCATGTTTATACAGATAGCGGTGTAGATATCTCCATGTATATACAGATGGCTGTGTAGATATTTCCGTGTTTATACAGATGGCTGTGTAGATGTTTCCATGTTTATACAGATGACTTTGTAGGTATTTCCAAGTTTATACAGATCACAGTGTAGATATTTCCATGATTATAGAGATAGCTGTGTAGATATTTCCATGTTTATACAGACAGCGGTGTAGATATTTGCATGTTTATACAGATCGAGGAGTAGATATTTCCATGTTTATACAGATCGCGGTGCAGGTATTTCCATGTTTATACAGATAGCGGGGTAGATATTTCCATGTTTACACATATTGCGGTGTAGATATTTTCATCTTTCTACAGCTGGCATTGTAGATAATTCTATGTTTATACAGATGGCGGTGTAGATATTTCCATGTTTATATAGATGGTGGTGTAGATATTGCCATGTTTATACAGATAGCGGTGTAGATATTTCCATGTTTATACAGATCGTGCTGATGATATTTCCATGTATATACAGATCGCGGTGTAGATATTTCCATGTTTATACAGATCGCGGTGTAGATATTTCCATGTTTATACAGATAGCGATGTAGATATTTCCATGTTTATAAAGATATCGGTGTAGATATATCCATGTTTACACAGGTTGCGGTGTAGGTATTTCCATCTTTCTACAGATGGCATTGTAGATATTTCCATGTTTATACAGATGGTTGTGTAGATATTTCCATGTTTATATAGATGGTGGTGTAGATATTACCATGTTTCTACAGATAGCATTGTAGATATTTCCATGTTTATAGAGATCGTGGTGAAGATATTTCCATGTTTATACAGATCATGGTGTAGATATTTCCATGTTTATACAGATCACGGTGTAGATATTTCCATGTTTATACAGATAGCGGTGTAGATATTTCCATGTTTATCCAGATAGCGTTGTAGATATTTCCATGTTTATAGAGATAGCGGTGTAGGTATTTCCATGTTTATAGACATAGCGGATTAGATATTTCCATGTTTATATAGATGGCGTTGTAGATATTTCCATGTTTATACCGATAGCAGTGTTGGCATTTCCACGTTTATACAGATAGCGATGAAGATATTTCCATGTTTATACAGCTCGCGGTGCAGATATTTATATCTTTATACAGATGGCATGGTAGATATTTCCTTATTCACACAGATGGCGGTGTAGATGTTTCCATGTTTATACAGATGGCGGAGTAGTTAGTTCCATGTTTATGGAGATGGCAGTGTAGATATTTTCATGTTTATAGAGATGGCGGTGCAGATATTTCCATGTTTATAGAGATAGCAGTGTAGATATTTACATGTTTATACAGATGGCTGTGTAGATATTTCCATGTGTATACAGATGGTATTGTAGGTATTTCCATGTTTATACCGATGGTGGTGAAGATATTTCCATGTTTATTCAGATGACTGTGTAGATATTTCCATGTTTTTACTGATGGCAGTGTAGATTTTTCAATGTTTATAGTGATGGCGCTGTAGATATTTCCATGTTTATACAGATAACGGTGGAGATATTTCCATGTTTATACAGAGAGCAGTGGAGATATTTCCATGTTTATACACATAGCGGTGTACATATTTTCATGTTTATAGAGACAGCGTTGTAGGTATTTCCATGTTTATACAGATAGCGGTGCAGATATTTCCATGTTTACACAGATGCCTATGCAGATATTTCCATATTTATACAGAGGGCTGTGTAGATATTTCTATGTTTATACAGATTGCAGTGTAGATATTTAAATGTTCCTACAGATGACTGTTTAGGTATTTCCATGTTTATACAGATGTCTTTGTAGATATTTCCATGTTTATAGAGATAGTGGTGCAGATATTCCCATGTTTATACAGATAGCGGTGTATATATTTCCATGTTTATACAGATCATGGTGTAGATATTTCCGTGTTTATACAGATCGCAGTGTAGATATTTCCATGTTTATAGAGATAGCAGTGTAGATATTTCCATGTTTGTACAGATGGCGGTGTTGATGTTTCCATCTATACACAGATTGCCGTGTAGGTATTTCCTTGTGTATACAGATGGCATTGTAGATGTTTCCATGTTTATACAGATGGTGGTGTAGATATTTCCATGTTTACACAGATGACTGTACAGGTATTTCCATGTTTATACAGATGGCGGTGTAGGTATTTCCAAGTTTATAGAGATAGCGGTGTTGATATTTCCATATTTATACAGATAACGGTGTAGAAGTTTCCATGTTTATACAGATAGCGGTGTAAATATTTCCATGTTTATACAGATCACGGTGTAGATATTTCCATGTTTATAGAGATAGCGGTGTAGATATTTCCATGTTTATACAGATAGCGGTGTAGATATTTCCATGTTTATACAGACCGCCGTGTAGATATTTCCATGTTTATACAGATAGCGGTGCAGATATTTCCATGTTTGTACAGATGGCGGTGTTGATATTTCCATCTATACACAGATGACCGTGTAGATATTTCCATGTTTATACAGATGGCGGCGCAGATATTTCCATGTATATGTAGATGGCGGTGTAGATATTTCCATGTTTATATAGATAGTGGTGTAGATATTTCCATGTATGTACACATGGCTGTGTAGATATTTCCATGTTTATACAGATATCAGTGTAGATATTTGCATGTTTATACAGATAACTTTGTAAGTATTTCCATGTTTATACAGATGGCGGTGTAGATATTTTGATGTTTATAGAGATAGCAGTGGAGATATTTCCATGTTTATACAGATAGCGGTGTAGATATTTCCATGTTTATACTGATCGTAATGTAGATATTTCCATGTTTATAGAGATGGCGTTGTAGATATTTCCATGTTCATAGAGATAGCGGTGTTGATTTTTCCATGTTTATAGGGATAGCGGTGTGGATATTTCCATGTTTATACAGATAGGGGTGTAGATATTTCCATGTTTATAGAGATGGCGGTGTAGATATTTCCATGTTTATGCAGATCACGGTGTAGCTATTTGCTTGTTTATAAAAATAGCGGTGTAGTTATTTCCATGTTTATGGAGATAGCGGTGTAAATATTTCCATGGATATACAGATGGCTGTGTAGATATTTCCATGTTTATACAGATGGCTGTGTAGATATTTCCATATTTATACAGATGACTTTGTAGGTATTTCCAAGTTTATACAGATCACAGTGTAGATATTTCCATGATTATAGAGATAGCTGTGTAGATATTTCCATGTTTATACAGACAGCGGTGTAGATATTTGCATGTTTATACAGATCGCGGAGTAGATATTTCCATGTTTATACAGATCGCGGTGTAGGTATTTCCATGTTTATACAGATATCGGTGTAGATATTTCCATGTCTACACAAATTGCGGTGTAGATATTTTCATCTTTCTACAGCTGGCATTGTAGATAATTCTATGTTTATACAGATGGCGGTGTAGATATTTCCATGTTTATATAGATGGTGGTGTAGATATTACGATGTTTATACAGATAGCGGTGTAGATATTTCCATGTTTATACAGATCGTGCTGATGATATTTCCATGTATATACAGATCGCGGTGTAGATATTTCCATGTTTATACAGATCGCGGTGTAGATATTTCCATGTTTATACAGATAGCGATGTAGATATTTCCATGTTTGTAAAGATATCGGTGTAGATATTTCCATGTTTACACAGATTGCGGTGTAGGTATTTCCATCTTTCTATAGATGGCATTGTAGATATTTCCATGTTTATACAGATGGTTGTGTAGATATTTCCATGTTTATATAGATGGTGGTTTAGATATTACCATGTTTCTACAGATAGCGTTGTAGATATTTCCATGTTTATAGAGATCGTGGTGAAGATATTTCCATGTTTATACAGATCATGGTGTAGATATTTCCATGTTTATACAGATCGCGGTGTAGATATTTCCATGTTTATCCAGATAGCGTTGTAGATATTTCCATGTTTATAGAGATAGCGGTGTAGGTATTTCCATGTTTATAGACATAGCGGTTTAGATATTTCCATGTTTATATAGATGGCGTTGTAGATATTTACATGTTTATACCGATAGCAGTGTTGGCATTTCCACGTTTATACAGATAGCGATGTAGATATTTCCATGTTTATAAAGCTCGCGGTGCAGATATTTATATCTTTATACAGATGGCATGGTAGATATTTCCTTATTCACACAGATGGTGGTGTAGATGTTTCCATGTTTATACAGATGGCGGAGTAGTTAGTTCCATGTTTATGGAGATGGCAGTGTAGATATTTTCATGTTTATAGAGATGGCGGTGCAGATATTTCCATGTTTATAGAGATAGCAGTGTAGATATTTACCTGTTTATACAGATGGCTGTGTAGATATTTCCATGTGTATACAGATGGTATTGTAGGTATTTCCATGTTTATACCGATGGTGGTGAAGATATTTCCATGTTTATTCAGATGACTGTGTAGATATTTCCATGTTTTTACTCATGGCAGTGTAGATTTTTCAATGTTTATAGAGATGGCGCTGTAGATATTTCCATGTTTATACAGATAACGGTGGAGATATTTCCATGTTTATACAGATAACGGTGGAGTTATTTCCATGTTTATACAGAGAGCAGTGGAGATATTTCCATGTTTATACACATAGCGGTGTACATATTTTCATGTTTATAGAGACAGCGTTGTAGGTATTTCCATGTTTATACAGATAGCGGTGCAGATATTTCCATGTTTACACAGGTGACTGTAGAGGTATTTCCATGTTTATACAGATGGCGGTATAGGTATTTCCAAGTTTATAGAGATAGCGGTGTAGATATTTCCATATTTATACAGATAACGGTGTAGAAGATTCCATGTTTATACAGATAGCGGTGTAAATATTTCCATGTTTATACAGATCACGTTGTAGATATTTCCATGTTTATAGAGATAGCGGTGTAGATATTTCCATGTTTATACAGATGGCGGTGTAGATATTTCCATGTTTACACAGATGGCGGTGTAGATATTTCGATGTTTATAGAGGTAGCATTGGAGATATTTCCATGTTTATAAAGATAGCGGTGTAGATATTTCCTTGTTTATACTGATCGTGGTGTAGATATTTCCATGTTTTTAGAGATGGCGGTGTAGATATTTCCATGTTCATAGAGATAGCTGTGTTGATTTTTCCAAGTTTATAGGGATAGCGGTGTAGATATTTCCATGTTTTTACAGATATCGGTGTAGATATTTCTATGTTTACACAGATGGCGGTGTAGGTATTTCCATCTTTTTACAGATGGCATTGTAGATATTTCCATGTTTATACAGATGGCGGTGTAGATATTTCCATGTTTATAGAGATAGCGGTGTAGATATATCAATGTTCATAGAGATAGCAGTGAGGATATTTCCATATTTATACAGATAGCAGTGTAGATATTTCCACTTTTATAGAGATAGCGGTTTAGATATTTCATATTTATACAGAGAGCGGTGTAGATATTTCCATATTTATACAGATTGCGGTGTTAATATTTCCATGTTTATGGAGATAGCTGTGTGGCTGTTTCCATGTTTACACAGATAGGGGTGTAGATATTTCCATGTTTATAGAGATGGCAGTGTAGATATTTCCCAGTTTATACAGATCACGGTGTGTATATTTCCATGTTTATACAGATGGCTGTGTAGATATTTCCATGTTTATACAGATGACTTTGTAGGTATTTCCATGTTTATACAGATGGCGGTGTAGATATTTCCATTTTTATAGAGATAGCGGTGTAGATATTTCCATGTTTATAGATATAGCGATGTAAATATATCCATGTTCATAGAGATAGCAGTGAGGATATTTCCATGTTTATACAGATAGCAGTGTAGATATTTCCATTTTTATAGAGATAGCGGTTTAGATATTTCATATTTATACAGATAACGGTGTAGATATTTCCATGTTTATACAGATTGCGGTGTAGATATTTCCATGTTTATTCAGATGACTGTGTAGATATTTCCATGTTTTTACAGATGGCAGTGTAGATATTTCAATGTTTATAGAGATGGCGCTGTAGATATTTCCATGTTTATACAGATGGCTTTGTAGATATTTCTATGTTTATAGAGATAGCGGTGCAGATATTTCCATGTTTATACAGATAGCGGTGTATATATTTCCATGTTTATACAGATCGTGGTGTAGATATTTCCATGTTTATACAGATATCGGTGTAGATATTTCCATGTTTATACAGACCGCAGTGTAGATATTTCCATGTTTAAAGAGATTGCAGTGTAGATAATCCCATGTTCATAGAGATAGCCTTGTTGATTTTTCCATGTTTATAGAGAGAGCGGTGTGGATATTTCCATGTTTATACAGATAGGGGTGTAGATATTTCCATGTTTTTAGAGATATCGTTGTAGATATTTCCATGTTTACACAGATTGCGGTGTAGATATTTCCATGTTTATAGAGATAGCGGTTTAGGTATTTCCATGTTTATATAGATGGCATTGTAGATATTTCCATGTTTATACAGATGGCGGTTTAGGTATTTCCATGTTTATATAGATGGTGGTGTAGATATTACCATGTTTATACTGATAGCGGTGTAGATATTTCCATGTTTATACAGGTCGTGGTGAAGATATTTCCATGTTTATACAGATTGCAGTGTAGACATTTTCATGTTTATACAGATCGTGGTGTAGATCTTTCCATTTTTATACAGATAGCGGTGTAGATATTTCCATGTTTATAGAGATAGCGGTGTAGATATTTCCATGTTTATAGAGATAGCGGTGTAGGTATTTCCATGTTTGAAGACATAGCGGTGTAGATAATTCCATGTTTATATAGATGGCGTTGTAGATATTTCCATATTTATACCGATAGCGGTGTTGGTATTTCCACGTTTATACAGATAGCGATGTAGATATTTCCATCTTTATACAGCTCGCGGTGAAGATATTTATATCTTTATACAGATAGCATTGTAGATATTTCCTTATTCACACAGATGGTGGTGTACATGTTTCCATGTTTATACAGGTGGCGGAGTAGTTAGTTCCATGTTTATGGAGATGGCAGTGTAGATATTTTCATGTTTATAGCGATGGTGGTGTAGATATTTCCATGTTTATAGAGATAGCAGTGTAGATATTTACATGTTTATACAGATGGCTGTGTAGATATTTCCATGTGTATACAGATGGCATTGTAGATATTTCCATGTTTATACAGATGACTGTATAGGTATTTCCTTGTTTTTACAAATGGCAGTGCAGATATTTCCATGTTTATAGAGATAGCGGTGTAGATATTTCCATGTTTGTACAGATGGCGTTGCTGATATTTCCATCTATACACAGATGGCCGTGTAGATATTTCCATGTTTATACAGATGGCGGCGTAGATATTTCCATGGACATGCAGATGGCGGTGTAGATATTTCCATGTTTATACAGATAGTGGTGTAGGTATTTCCATGTCTATACAGATACCAGTGTAGATATTTCCATGTTTATACAGACCGCAGTGTAGATATTTCCATGTTTATAGAGATAGCAGTGTAGATATTTCCCTGTTTGTACAGATGGCGGTGTTGATGTTTCCATCTATACCCAGATTGCTGTGTAGGTATTTCCATGTGTATACAGATGGCATTGTAGATATTTCCATGTTTACAGATGGTGGTGTAGATATTTCCATGTTTATACAGATGACTGTATAGGTATTTCCATGTTTATGCAGATGGCGGTGTAGATATTTCCAAGTTCATAGAGATAGCGGTGTAGATATTTCCACATTTATACAGATAACGATGCAGAAGTTTCCATGTTTATACAGATGGCGGAGTAAATATTTCCATGTTTATACAGATCACGGTGTAGATATTTCCATGTTTACAGAGATAGCGGTGTAGATATTTCCATGTTTATACAGATAGCGGTGTAGGTATTTCCATGTTTATACACACCACGGTGTAGATATTTCCATGTTTATACAGATAGCGGTGCAGATATTTCCATGTTTGTAGAGATGGCGGTGTTGATATTTCCATCTATACACAGATGACCGTGTAGATATATCCATATTTATACAGATGGAGGCGCAGATATTTTCATGGATATGTAGATGGCGGTGTAGATATTTCCATGTTTATACAGATAGCGGTGTAGTTATTTCCATGTTTATATGCATAGCGGTGAAGATATTTCCATCTATATACACATGGCTGTGTAGATATTTCCATGTTTATACAGATGGCGGTGTAGATATTTCCATGTTTATACAGATAACTTTGTAAGTATTTCCATGTTTATACAGACGGCGGTGCAGATATTTCGGTGTTTATAGAGATAGCAGTGGAGATATTTCCATGTTTATATAGATAGCGGTGTATATATTTCCAAGTTTATACAGACCGTGGTGTAGATATTTCCATGTTTATACAGATACCGGTGTAGATATTTCCATGTTTATACAGACCGCAGTGTAGATATTTCCATGTTTATAGAGATAGCAGTGTAGATATTTCCATGTTTGTACAGATGGCGGTGTTAATGTTTCCATCTATACACAGATTAACGTGTAGGTATTTCCATGTGTATACAGATGGCATTGTAAATATTTCCATGTTTACACAGATGGTGGTGTAGATATTTCCATGTTTACACAGATGACTGTATAGTTATTTCCATGTTTATACAGATGGCGGTGTAGATATTTCCTTGTTTATAGAGATAGCGGTGTATATATTTCCATATTTAAACAGATAGTGGTGTAGATATTTCCATGTTTTTACAGATAGCGGTGTAGATATGTCCATCTTTACTCAGAGAGTGCTGTACTTATTTCCATGTTTATACAGATCACTGTGTAGATATTTCCATGTTTATACAGATAACTTTGTAGATATTTCCATCTTTATACAAACGGTGGTGTAGATATTTCCATGTTCCTACACATGACTGTGTAGTTATTTCCATGTTTATACAGATGGCGGTGTAGATATTTCCATATTTATAGAGATAGCAGTGTAGATATTTCCAGGTTTATACAGATAGCGGTGTAAATATTTCCATGTTTATACAGATCGTGGTGTAGATATTTCCATGTTTATACAGATACCGGTGTAGATATTTCCATGTTTATACAGACTACAGTGTAGGTATTTCTATGTTTATACAGATAGCGGTGTAGATATTTCCATGTTTGTACAGATGGCGGTGTTGATATTTCCATCTGTACACAGATTGCCGTGTAGATATTTCCATCTTTATACAGATGGCGTTGTAGATATTTCCATGGATATGCAGATGGCGGTGTGGATATTTAAATGTTTATAGAGATAGCGGTGAAGGTATTTCCATGTTTATAGACATAGCGGTGTAGATATTTCCATGTTTATATAGATGGTGTTGTAGATATTTCCATGTTTATACCGATAGCAGTGTTGGTATTTCCACGTTTATACAGAGAGCGATGTAGATATTTTCATGTTCATACAGCTTGCGGTGCAGATATTTATATCTTTATACAGATGGCATTGTAGATATTTCCTTATTCACACAGATGGCGGTGCAGATGTTTCCATGTTTATACAGATGGCGGAGTAGTTAGTTCCATGTTTATGAAGATGGCAGTGGAGATATTTTCATGTTTATAGAGATGGCGGTGTAGATATTTCCATGTTTATAGAGATAGCAGTGTAGATATATACATGTTCATACAGATGGCTGTGTAGATATTTCAATGCGTATACAGATGGCATAGTAGATATTTCCATGTTTCTACAGATGACTGTATAGGTATTTCCATGTTTTTACAGATGTCAGTGCAGATATTTCCATGTTTATAGAGATAGCAGTGTAGATATTTCCATGTTTGTAGAGATGGCGGTGTTGATATTTCCATCTATACACAGATGGCCGTGTAGATATTTCGATGTTTATACAGATGGCGGCGTAGATATTTCCATGGAAATGCAGATGGCGGTGTAGTTATTTCCATGTTTATACAGATAGCGGTGTAGATATTTCCATGTTTACACAGATGGTGGTGTAGATATTTCCGTGTTTATACACATGGCGGAGTAGATACTTCCATCTTTATGGAGATGGCAGTGTATGTATTTTCATGTTTATAGAGATAGCGGTGTAGATATTTCCATATTTCTACAGATAGCGGTGTAGGTATTTCCATGTTTATACAGATGGCGGTGTAGAAATTTCCATGTTTCTACATATGGCGGTGTAGATATTTCCTTGTTTATACAGATAGTGGTGTAGATATTTCCATGTTTATACATATGGCGGTGTAGATATTTCCTTGTTTATACAGATAGTGGTGTAGATATTTCCTTGTTTATACAGATAGCGGTGTAGACATTTCCATGTTTTCAGAAATAGCGGTGTAGGTATTTCCCTCTTTGCACTGATTGCCGTGTAGATATTTCCGTTTTTACAGAGATACCTGTGTAGATATTTCCAAGTTTACACAGATAGCTGTGTAGATATTTCCATGTTTACTCAGATAGCGTTGTAGATATTTCCATGTTTATATAGAGAGCGTTGTAGACAGTTCCATGTTTATTCAGATAGCGGTGTAGATATTTCCATGTTTATACAGATAACGGTGGAGATATTTCCCTGTTTATACAGATAGCGATGTAGATATTTCCATATTTATACAGATAGCGGTGTAGATATTTCCATGTTTATAGAGATAGCAGTGTAGATATTTCCATGTTTATACAGATAGCGGTGTAGATATTTTCATGTTTATACAGATGGCGGTGTAGATAGTTCCATGTTTATGGAGATGGCGGTGTAGATATTTTCATGTTAACATAGATGGCGGTGTAGATACTTCCATGTTTGTAGAGACTGTGGTGTTGATATTTCCATCTTTATAGAGATAGCGCTGTATTTCCTTGTTTATAGAGATAGTTGTGTAGATACATCCATGTTTATACAGATGGCTGTGTAGATATTTCCATGTGTATACAGATGACTCTAGATATTTGTATGTTTACACAAATGGCATTGTAGTTATTTCCATTTTTATACAGATAGCGGTGTAGATATTTCCATGTTTATACAGATAACGGTGTAGATATATCCATGTTTATACAGATAGCGGTGTAGATATTTCAATGTTTATACAGATGGCGGTGTAGATAATTCCATGTTTATAGAGATGGCAGTGTAGATATTTCCGTGTTTTTTTAGATAGCCGTGTAGATATATCCATGTTAGCAGAGGTATCAGTGAGGATATTTCCATGTTTATACAGATAGTAGTGTAGATAATTCCATTTTTATAGAGATAGCGATTTAGATATTTCATATTTATACAGATAGCGGTGTAGATATTTCCATGTTTATACAGATTTCGGTGTAGATATTTCCATGTTTATACAGATAGCGGTGTAGATATTTCCACGTTTATACAGATGGCGGTGTAGATATTTCCATCTTTCTACAAATGGCAGTGTAGATATTTCCATGTTTATAGAGATGGCGGTGTAGATATTTCCATGTTTATATAGATTGCAGTGTAGATATTTTCTTGTTTATGTAGATGGCGTTGTAGATATCTCCGTGTTTAAAGAGATGGCGGTGTATATATTTCCATGTTGATGGAGATAGCGGTGTAGATATTTCCATGTTTATAGAGATAGCGGTGTAGATATTTTCATGTTTCTACAGATAACTGTGTAGATATTTCCATGTTTGTACAGATGGCATTGGAGATATTTCCATGTTTATACAGATCGCGGTGTAGATATTTCCATGTTTTTACAGATATCGGTGTAGATATTTCCATGTTTACACAGATTGCGGTGTAGATATTACCATCTTTCTACAGATGGCATTGTAGATATTTCCATGTTTATACAGATGACTGTGTAGATATTTCCATGTTTATACAGATGGCAGTGTAGATATTTCCATGTTTATACAGATAGCGGTGTAGATATTTTCATGTTTATTCAGATTGCGGTGGAGATATGTCCATCTTTATAGTGATAGCAATGGAGGTATTTCCACGTTAATACACATAGCAGTGTAGATATTTCCATGTTTATACAGATAGCGGTGTAGATATTTCCATGTTTATACAGATGGCTTTGTCGATATTTCCATGTTTATACACAGTTATCTGTAGGTATTTCCATGTTTATATAGATGACAGTGTAGGTATTTCCAGCTTTATAGAGATAGTGGTGTAGATATTTCCATGTTTATTGAGATAGCAGTGTAAATATTTACATATTTATACAGATAGTGGTGTAGATATTTCCATGTTTTTACAGATAGCGGTGTACATATTTCCATCTTTATTCAGAGAGTGCTGTAGATATTTCCATGTTTATACAGATCACTGTGTAGATATTTCCATGTTTATACAGATAACTTTGTAGATATTTCCATCTTTATACAAACGGTGGTGTAGATATTTCCATGTTCCTACACATGACTGTGTAGTTATTTCCATGTTTATACATATGGCGGTGTAGATATTTCCATATTTATAGAGATAGCAGTGCAGATAATTCCAGGTTCATACAGATAGCGGTGTAAATATTTCCATGTTTATACAGATCGTGGTGTAGATATTTCCGTGTTTATACAGGTCACGGTGTAGATATTTCCATGTTTATACAGATAGCGGTGTAGATATTTCCATGTTTACACAGATTGCGGTGTAGATATTTCCATCTTTCTACTGATGGCTTTGTAGATATTTCCATGTTTATACAGATGGCGGTGTAGATATTTCCATGTTTATATAGATGGTGTGGTAGATATTACCATGTTTACACAGATAGCGGTGTAGATATTTCCATGTTTATACACATCGTGGTGACGATATTTCCATGTTAATACAGATCGCGGTGCAGATATTTCCATGTATATACAGATCGCGGTGTAGATATTTCCATGTGTGTACAGATGGCAGTGTAGATATTTCCATGTTTATACAGATGGCGCTGGAGATATTTCCATGTTTATACAGATGGCAGTGTAGATATTTCCATGTTTATACAGATAGCGGTGTAGATATTTCCATGTTTACAGAGATAGCGGTGTAGATATTTCCATCTTTGCACAGATTGCGGTGTAAGTATTGCCAAATTTACACAGATCGCGTTGTAGATATTTCCATGTTTATACATATGGTGGTGTAGATATTTCCAAGTTTATACAGATGGCTGTGAGGATATTCGCATGTTTATACACATGGCAGTGCAGTTGTTTCCAGGTTTATAGAGATAGCGGTGTAGATATTTACATGTTTACACAGATAGCGGTGTAGATATTTCCATGGTTGTAGAGATAGCGGTATAGATATTTACATATTTATACAGATAGTGGTGTAGATATTTCCATGTTTATACAGACGGCGGTGAAGATATTTCCATGTTTCTACAGATAGTGGTGGAGATATTTCCTTGTTTACAGAGATAGTGGTGTAGATATTTCCATGTTTATACAGATTGCTGTGTAGATATTTCCATGTGTATACCGACGGCGGTGTAGATATTTCCATGTTTATAGACATAGTGGTGTAGATATTTCCATGTGTATACAGAGAGCAGTGCCGATATTTCCATGTTATAGAGACAGCGGTGTAGATATTTCCATGTTTATACAGATAGCGATGTAGATATTTCTATGTTTATACAGATAGCGGTGTAGATATTTCCATGTTTACAGAGATAGCGGTGTAGATATTTCCAACTTTGCACAGATTGCGGTGTAGATATTTCCATCTTTACACAGATAGCGGTGTAGATATTTCCAAGTTTACACAGATAGCTGTGTAGATACTTAAACGTTTACACAGATAGTGCGGAATGTATTTCCATGTGTATACAGATAGCGGTGTAGATATTTCCATGTTTATACAGATAGCGGTGTAGGAATTTCCATCTTTATAGTGATAGCGGTGTAGATATTTTCATGTTTATACTGATGCCTGTGTAGATATTTCCATGTGTATACAAATGGCAGTGTAGATATTTCCATGTTTATACTCACGGAGGTGTACATATTTCCATGTTTATACAGATGACTGTGTAGATATTTCCATGTTTTTACAGATGGCGGTGTAGATATATCCAGGTTTATAGAGTTAGCGGTGTAGTTATTTCCTTGTTTATACCGATAGCAGAGTAGGTATTTCCATGTTTATACAGATAACGGTGTAGATATTTCCATGTTTACGTAGATAGCGTTGTAGATATTTCCATGCTTATAGAGATAGCGATTTATGTATTTCCATGTTTATACAGATAGCGTTGTAGTTATTTCTAAATTTATAGAGATAGCGGTTTAGATATTTCCAAGTTTATACAGATAGCGGTGTAGACATTTTCATGTTTATAGAGATTGCAGTGTAGATATTTCTATATTTAAAGATATACTGGTGTAGGTATTTCCATGTTTATACAGATAGCGGTGTAGACATTTCCATGTTTATACAGTTAGCGGTGTAGTAATTTCCATGTTTATAGAGATAGCGGTGTAGATATTTCCATGTTTATATTGATGTCCGTGTAGATATTTCCATGTGTGTACAGATGGCAGTGTAGATATTTCCATGTTTATACAGATGACTGTGTAGATATTTCCATATTTTTACAGATGGAGGTTTAGATATTTCCATGTTTATACTGATGGCAGTGTGGATATTTCCAGGATTATACAGATGCCGGAGTTGATATTTCCATGATTTTTCAGATAGCGGTGTAGATATTTCCGTGTTTACACAGATAGCGGGGTTGGTATTTCCATGTTTAAACAGAGAGCGGTGTAGATATTTCCATGTTTACACAGATAGCGTTGTATATGTTTCCATGTTTATAGAGATAGTGGTTTATATATTTCCATGTTTGCACAGATAGCATTGTAGATATCTCCACGTTTATGGAGAGAGCAGTTTAGGTATTTCCAAGTTTATCCAGATAGCGGTGTGGACATTTCCATGTTTATAGAGATATCGGTGTAGATATTTCCCTGTTTATACTGATAGTGGTGTAGATATTTCCATGTTTATACAGATCGTGGTGCAGACATTTCCAACTTTATACAGATAGCGGTGTAGATATTTCCACGTTTATACAGATAACGTTGTAGATATTTCCATGTTTATAGAGATGGCGGTGTAGATATTTCTATGTTTATAGACATAGTAGTGTAGAAAATTCCATGTTTATAGAGATGGCGTTGTAGGTACTTCCATGTTTATGGGTATATTGGTGTAGATATTTCCATGTTTATACAGATAGCAGTGTCGATATTTCCATGTTTATACAGGTAGCTGTGTTGGTGTTTCCATGTTAATACAGATAACGGAGTAGATATTTCCATGTTTATACAGATAGCGGTGTTGGTATTTCCATGTTTATGCAGATAGCGTTCTAGACATTTCCATGTTTATTCAGCTCCCGATGTAGATATTTCCATGTTAATACAGATATCGGTGTCATTATTTACATGTTTACACAAATGGTTGTGTAGATAGTTCCATCTTTATGGAGATGGTGGTGTAGATATTTTCATGTTTATAGAAATGGCGGTGTAGATATTTCCATGTTTATAGAGATTGCGGTGTAGATATTTCCATGTTTATAGAGATAGCGGTGTGGGTACTTCCATGTTTATACAGATAGCGATGGAGATATTTCCATGTTTATACAGATAGCGGTGTAGATATTTCCATGTTTATGCAGATACTGGTCTAGATAGCTCCATGTTTATACAGAGAGTTGTGTAGATATTTCCATGTTCATACAGATAACTGTGTAGGTATTTCCATGTTTATACAGATGACGATATAGATATTTCCATGTTTATACAGATAGCCGTGTAAACATCTCCATGTTTATAGAGATAGTGGTGTAGATATTTCCATGTATGTACACATGGCTGTCTAGATACTTCCATGTTTATTCAGATGGCAGTGTAGATATTTCCATGTTTATACAGATAACTTTGTAAGTATTTCCATGATTATACAGATGGCGGTGTAGATATTTCGATGTTTATAGAGATAGCAGTGGAGATATTTCCATGTTTACAGATAGCGGTGTAGATATTTCCAAGTTTATCCTGATCGTGATGTAGATATTTCCATGTTTATAGAGATGGCGGTGTAGATATTTCCATTTTCATAGAGATAGCGGTGTTAATTTTTCCATGTTTATAGAGATAGCGGGGTGGATATTTCTATGTTTATACAGATAGAGGTGTAGATATATCTATGTTTATAGAGATGGCAGTGAAGATACTTCCATGTTTATACAGATCACGGTGTAGATATTTCCTTATTTATACAAATAGCGGTGTAGTTATTTCCATGTTTATACAGATATCGTTGTAGATATTTCCATGTTTATACAGATGGCTGTGTAAATTTTTACATGTCTATACAGATGACTTTGTAGGTATTTCCATGTTTATAAAGATGGCCGTGTAGATATTTCCATGTTTATGGAGATAGCTGTGTAGATATTTACATGTTTATACAGATAGCGGTGTAGATATTTCCATTTTTATACAGATCGCGGTGTAGATATTTCCATGTTTATACAGATCGTGGTGTATATATTTCCATGTTTATACAGATAGCGGTGTAGATATTTCCATGTTTTTACAGATATCGTTGTAGATATTTCCATGTTTACAGAGATTGCGGTGTAGAAATTTCCATGTTTCTACAGATGGCATTGTAGATATTTCCATGTTTATACAGATGGCGGTGTACATATTTCCATGTTTATATAGATGGTGGTGTAGATATTACCATGTTTATACAGATAGCGTTGTAGATATTTCCATGTTTATTCAGATCGCGGTGAAGATATTTCCATGTTTATACAGATCGCGGTGTAGATATTTCCATGTTTTTACAGATCGCGGAGTAGATATTTCCATGTTTATACAGATAGCGGTGTAGATATTTCCATGTTTATACAGACAGCGGTGTGGATATTTCCGTGTTTAGAGAGATAGCGGTGTAGGTATTTCCATGTTTATAGACATAGCGGTATAGATATTTCCATGTTTATATAGATGGCGTGGTAGATATTTCCATGTTTATACCAATAGCGGTGTTGGTATTTCCATGTTTATACAGATAGCGATGTAGATATTTCCATGTTTATACAGATCGCGGTGAAGATATTTCCATGTTTATACAGATCGCGGTGTAGATATTTCCATGTTTATACAGATCGCAGTGTAGATATTTCCATGTTTATACATGTGGCGGTGTAGATATTTCCATGTTTATATAGACGGTGGTGTAGATATTACCATGTTTATACAGATGGCGGTGTACATATTTCCATGTTTATACAGATCTTTTTGAAGATATTTCCATTTTTATACAGATCGCGGTGTAGATATTTCCATGTTTATAGAGATAGCGGTGTAGATATTTCCATGTTTATACAGACCGCGGTGTAGATAATTCCATGTTTATACAGATAGCGGTGTAGATATTTCCATGTTTATACAGATAGCGGTGTAGTGATTTCCATGTTTATATAGATAGCGGTGTAGATATTTCCATGTATATACACATGGCTGTGTGGGTATTTCCATATTTATACAGATGGTGGTGTAGATATTTCCATGTTTCTACACATAACTTTGTAAGTATTTCCATGTTTATACATAAGGCGGTGTAGATATTTCGATGTTTATAGAGATAGCAGTGGAGATATTTCCATGTTTATACAGATAGCGGTGTAGATATTTCCATGTTTATACTGATGGTGGTGTAGATATTTCCATGTTTATAGAGATGGCGGTGTAGATATTTCCATGTTCATAGAGATA
Organism: Pan troglodytes; assembly: GCF_028858775.2. NCBI lineage: Eukaryota > Metazoa > Chordata > Mammalia > Primates > Hominidae > Pan > Pan troglodytes. The sequence goes on along the minus strand of NC_072404.2, from coordinate 1,336,443 downwards.
GCGGTGTTAATTTTTCCATGTTTATAGATATAGCGGTGTGGATATTTCCATGTTTATACAGATAGCGGTGTAGATATTTCCATGTATATACAGAGGGCTGTGTAGATATTTCCATGTTTATACAGATAGCGGTGTAGATATTTCCATGTTTATAGAGATCACGGTGTAGATATTTCCAAGTTTATACAGATCGCGGTGTAGATATTTCCATGTTTATACAGATAGCGGTGTAGATATTTACATGTTTTTACAGATATCGGTGTAGATATTTCCATGTTTACACAGATTGCGGTGTAGATATTTCCATCTTTCTACAGATGGCATTGTAGATATTTCCATGTTTATAAAGATGGCGGTGTAGATATTTCCATGTTTATATAGATGGTGGTGTAGATATTACCTTGTTTATACAGATAACGGTGTAGTTATTTCCATGTTTATACAGATCGTGGTGAAGATATTTCCATGTTTATACAGATTGCGGTGTAGATATTTCCATGTTTATACACATCGCGGTGTAGATATTTCCATGTTTATACAGATAGCGGTGTAGATATTTCCATGTTTATACAGATAGCAGTGTAGATATTTCCATGTTTATAGAGATAGCAGTGTAGGTATTTCCATGTTTATAGACATAACGCTGTAGATATTTCCATGTTTATATAGATGGAGTTGTACATATTTCCATGATTTTACTGATAGCGGTATTGGTATTTCCATGTTTTTACAGATAGCGATGTAGATATTTCCATGTTTATACACCTCGCTGTGCAGATATTTATAACTTTATACAGATGGCATTGTAGATATTTCCTTATTCACACAGATGGCGGTGTAGATGCTTACATGTTTATACAGATGGCGAAATAGTTAGTTCCATGTTTATGGAGATGGAAGTGTAGATATTTTCATATTTATAGAGATGGCGGTGTAGATATTTCCATGTTTATAGAGATAGCAGTGTAGATATTTACATGTTTATACAGATGGCTGTGTAGATATTTCCATGTGTATACAGATGTCATTGTCGATATTTCCATGTTTATACAGGTGACTGTATCGGTATTTCCATGTTTTTACAGATGGCAGTGCAGATATTTCCATGTTTATAGAGATAGCGATGTAGATATTTCCATGTTTGTACAGATGGCGGTGTTGATATTTCTATCTATACTCAGATGGCCGTGTAGATATTTCCATGTTTATTCAGGTGGCGGCGTAGATATTTCCATGGACATGCAGATGGCGGTGTAGATATTTCCATGTTTATACAGAGAGCGGTGTAGATATTTCCATGTTTACACAGATGGTGGTGTAGCTATTTCCGTGTTTATACACATGGCGGAGTAGGTACTTCCATCTTTATGGATATGGCAGTGTAGATATTTTCATGTTTATAGAGATGGCGGTGTAGATATTTCCATATTTATAGAGATAGCGGTGTACATATTTCCATCTTTCTACAGATGGCAGTGTAGATATTTCCATGTTTATACAGATGGCCTTGTAGATATTTCCATATTTATACAGATGTCTGTGTAGATATTTCCATGTGTATACAGATTGTATTGTAGGTATTTCCATGTTTATACAGAAGGTGGTGTAGATATTTCCATGTTTATTCAGATGACTGTGTAGATATTTCCATGTTTTTACAGATGGCTGTGTAGATATTTCAATGTTTATAGAGATGGCGCTGTAGATATTTCCATGTTTAAACAGATACCTGTGTAGATATTTCCAGGTTTATTCAGATGACTGTATAGATATTTCCATGTTTTTACAGATGGCAGTGTAGATATTTCAATGTTTATACAGATGGCGCTGTAGATATTTCCATGTTTAAACAGAAACCGGTGTAGTTATTTCCATGTTTACACAGATGACTGCCTAGGTATTTCCATGTTTATACAGATGGCGGTGTAGTTATTTCCAAGTTTATAGAGATAGCGGTGTAGATATTTCCATATTTATACAGATAACGGTGTAGAAGTTTCCATGTTTATACAGATAGCGGTGTAAATATTTCCATGTTTATACAGATCACGGTGTAGATATTTCCATGTTTATAGAGATAGCCGTGTAGATATTTCCATGTTTATACTGACCGAGGTGTAGATATTTCCATGTTTATACAGATAGCGGTGCAGATATTTCCATGTTTGTACAGATAGCTGTGTTGATATTTCCATCTATACACAGATGACCGTGTAGATATTTCCATGTTCATACAGATGGCGGCGCAGATAATTCCATGGATATGAAGATGGCGGTGTAGATATTTCCATGTTTATACAGATAGCGGTGTAGTTATTTCCATGTTTATATAGATAGCGGTGTAGATATTTCCATGTATGTACACATGGCTATGTAGCTACTTCCATGTTTATACAGATGGCAGTGTAGATATTTCCATGTTTATACAGATAACTTTGTAAGTATTTCCATGTTTATACAGATGGCGGTGTAGATATTTCGATGTTTATAGAGATAACAGTGGAGATATTTCCATGTTTATACAGATAGCGGTGTAGATATTTCAAAGTTTATACTGATCGTGGTGTAGATATTTCCATGTTTATAGAGATGGCTGTGTAGATATTTCCATGTTCATAGAGATAGCGGTGTTGATTTTTCCATGTTTATAGAGATAGCGGTGTGGATATTTCTATGTTTATACAGATAGAGGTGTAGATATTTCCATGTTTATAGAGATGGCAATGTAGATATTTCCATGTTTATACAGATGACGGTGTAGATATTTCCTTGTTTATACAAATAGCGCTGTAGTTGTTTCCATGTTTATACAGATAGCGGTGTAGATATTTCCATGTTTTTACAGATATCGGTGTAGATATTTCCATGTTTACACAGATTGCTGTGTAGATATTTCCATCTTTCTACAGATGGCATTGTAGATATTTCCATGTTTATACAGATAGCGGTGTAGATATTTCCATGTTTATACTGATCGTGGTGTAGATATTTCCATGTTTATAGAGATGGCGGTGTAGATATTTCCATGTTCATACAGATAGCGGTGTTGTTTTTCCATGTTTATAGAGATATTGGTGTGGATATTTCCATGTAATACAGATAGGAGTATAGATATTTCCATGTTTATACAGATGGCGGTGTAGATATTTCCATGTTTATAGAGATCACGGTGTAGATATTTGCTTGTTTATACAAATAGCGGTGTAGTTATTTCCATGTTTATACAGATAGCGGTGAAGATATTTGCATGTATATACAGATGGCTGTGTAGATATTTCCATGTTCATACAGATGGCTGTGTAGATATTTACATGTTTATTCAGATGACTTTGTAGGTAATTCCATGTTTATACAGATGGCAGTGTAGATATTTCCAGGTTTATAGAGATAGCTGTGTAGATATTTCCATGTTTATACAGATCGCGGTGTAGATAAATCCATATGTATATAGATTGCAGTGTAGATATTTCCATGTTTATACAGATAGCAGTGTAGATATTTCCAACTTTCTACAGATGGCATTGTAGATATTTCCATGTTTATAAAGATGGCGGTGTAGATATTTCGATGTTTATAGAGATAGCAGTGGAGATATTTCCATGTTTAAACAGATAGCGGTGTGGTTATTTCCATGTTTATATAGATAGCGGTGTAGATATTTCCATGTATATACACATGGCTGTGTAGATATTTCTCTTTATACAGATGTCGGTATAGATATTTCCATGTTTATACAGATAAATTTGTAAGTATTTCCATGTTTATACAGATGGCGGTGTAGATATTTCGATGTTTATAGAGATAACAGTGGAGATATTTCCACGTTTATACTGATAGCGGTGTAGATATTTCCATGTTTATACTTATCGCGGTGTAGATATTTCCATGTTTATAGAGATGGCGGTGTAGATATTTCTGTTTATACAGATGTCGGTGTAGATATTTCCATATTTATACAGATAAATTTGTTAGTATTTCCATGTTTATACAGATGGCGGTGTAGATATTTTGATGTTTATAGAGATAGCAGTGTAGATATTTCCATGTTTATAGAGATAGCAGTGTAGATATTTCCATGTTTGTACAGAGGGCGGTGTTGATGTTTCCATCTATACACAGATTGCCGTGTAGGTATTTCCATGTGTATACAGATGGCATTGTAGATATTTCCATGTTTATACAGATGGTGGTGTAGATATTTCCATGTTTACACAGATGACTGTATAGGTATTTCCATGTTTATACAGATGGCGGTGAGGTATTTCCATGTTTATAGAGATAGCGGTGTAGATATTTCCATATTTATACAGATAACGGTGTAGAAATTTCCATGTTTATACAGATAGCGGTGTACATATTTCCATGTTTACACAGATCACGGTGTAGATATCTCCATGTTTATAGAGATTGCGGTGTAGATATTTCCATGTTTATACAGATAGCGGTAGAGATACTTCCTTATTTATACAGCTCGCGGTGTAGATATTTCCATCTTTATACTGATGGCAGTGTAGATATTTCCATGGTTATACAGATGGCTGTGTAGATATTTCCATGTGTGTACAGATGGCGGTGTAGATATTTCCATGTTTATACAGATGGCGCTGTAGATATTTCCAATTTTATACAGATGGCAGTGTAGATATTTCCATGTTTATACAGATATCGGTGTAGATATTTCCATGTTTACTGAGATAGCGGTGCAGGTATTTCCATCTTTGCACAGATTGGGGTGTAGGTATTGCCAAATTTAAACAGATAGCGGTGTAGATATTTCCAAGTTTACAAAGATAGCTTTGTAGATATTTCCATGTTTACAGAGATAGCATTGTAGATATTTCCATGTTTATACAGATTGCGGTGTAGTTATTTCCATGTTGATAAAGATAGCGGTGTAGTTATTTCCATGTTTATACAGATAGCGGTGTAGAAATTCCCATGTTTATACAGATCGCTTTGTAGACATTTCCATCTTTCTACAGATGTCAGCGTAGATATTTCCAAGTTTATACAGAAGACAGTGTAGATATGTCCATGTTTATACAGATGTCTGTGTAGATATTTCCATGTTTATTCAGATTGAGGTGTAGATATTTCCATGTTTATAGAGATGGCGGTCTAGATATTTCTAAGTTTATAGAGATAGCTGTGTAAATATTTCCATGTTTTTGAGATGGTGGTGTAAGTATTTTCATGTTTATAGAGATAGCGGTGTTGATATTTCCATGTTTATACAGATAGCGGTGTTGTTATTTCCATGTTTATACAGATAGCGGTGTAGACATTTCCATGTGTATAGAGATAGCGGTGTAGATATTTCCATGTTTATTCAGATAGCCGTGTAAATATTTCCATGTTTATACAGATCTCGGTGTAGATATTTCCATGTTTATAGAGATAGCGGTGTAGATATTTCCATGTTTATACATATAGCGGTGTAGATATTTCCATGTTTATGCAGACCGCGGTGTAAATTTTTCCATGTTTATACAGATAGCATTGCAGATATTTCCATGTTTGTACAGATGGCGGTGTTGATATTTCCATCTATACACAGATGACCTTGTAGATATTTCCATGTTTATACAGATGGCAGGGCAGATATTTCCATGGATATGTAGATTTCGGTGCAGATATTTCCATGTTTATACAGATAGCGTTGTAGTTTTTTAAATGTTTATATAGATAGCGGTGTAGATATTTCCATGTATATACAGATGGCTGTGTAGATATTTCCATGTTTATACAGATGGCGGTGTAGATATTTCCATGTTTATACAGATAACTTTGTAAGTATTTCCATGTTTATACAGATGGCGGTGTAGATATTTTGATATTTATAGAGATAGTAGTAGAGATATTTCCTTGTTTATACAGATAGCGGAGTAGATATTTCAATGTTTATACTGATCATGGTGTAGATATTTCCATGTTTATAGAGATGGCGGTGTAGGTATTTCCATGTTCATAGAGATAGCGGTGTTGATTTTTCCATGTTTATAGAGATAGCCGTGTGGATATTTCCAAGTTTATACAGATAGGGGTGTGGATATTTCCATGTTTATAGAGATGGCGGTGTAGATATTTCCATCTTTATACAGATCTCGGTGTAGATATTTCCTTGTTTATACAAATAGCGGTGTAGTTATTTCCATGTTTATACAGATAGCGGTGTAGATATTTCCATGTATATACAGGTGGCTGTGTAGATATTTCCATGTTTATACAGATGGCTATGTAGATATTTAGATGTTTATACAGATGACTTTGTAGGTATTTCCATGTTTATACAGATGGCGGTGTAGATATTTCCATGTTTATACAGATCGTTTTGAAGATATTTCCATGTTTATACAGATCACGTTGTAGATATTTCCATGTTTATACAGATCACGGTGTAGATATTTCCATGTTTATATAGATAGCGGTGTAGATATTTCCATGTTTATAGAGATGGTGGTGTAGATATTTCCATGTTTATACAGATCACGGTGTAGATATTTGCTTGTTTATACAAATAGCGGTGTAGTTATTTCCATGTTTATACAGATAGCGGTGTAGATATTTCCATGTATATACAGATGGCTGTGTAGATATTTCCATGTATATACAGATGGCTGTGTAGATATTTCCATGTTTATACAGATAGCGGTGTAGTTATTTCCATGTTTATAGAGATAGCGGTGTAGGTATTTCCATGTTTATAGACATAGCGGTGTATATATTTCCATGTTTATATAGATGGCGTTGTAGATATTTCCATGTATATACCGATAGCGGTGTTGGTATTTCCAAATTTATACAGATAGCGATGTAGATATTTCCATGTTTATACAGATGGCAGTGTAGATATTTCCATATTTATACAGATGTCTGTGTAGATATTTCCATGTGTATTCAGATGGTATTGTAGGTATTTCCATTTTTATACATATGGTGTCGTAGATATTTCCATGTTTATTCCGATGACTGTGTAGATATTTTCATGTTTTTACAGATGGCAGTGTAGATATTTCAATGTTTATAGAGATGGCGCTGTAGATATTTCCATGTTTAAACAGATACCTGTGTAGATATTTCCATGTTTATACAGACCGCAGTGTAGATATTTCTATGTTTATAGAGATAGCAGTGTAGATATTTCCATCTTTGTACAGATGGCGGTGTTGATGTTTCCATCTATACACAGATTGCCGTGTAGGTATTTCCATGTGTATACAGATGGCATTGTAGATATTTCCATATTTATAGAGATGGTGGTGTAGATATTTCCTTGTTTACACAGATGACTGAATAGGTATTTCCATGTTTATACAGATGGTGGTGTATATATTTCCAAGTTTATAGAGATAGCGGTGTAGATATTTCCATGTTTATAGAGATAGCGGTGTAGATATTTCCATGTTTATACTGATCGTGGTGTAGATATTTCCATGTTTATATAGATGGCGGTGTAGATATTTCCATGTTCATAGAGATAGCGGTGTTGATTTTTCCATGTTTATTGAGATAGCTGTGTGGATATTTCCATGTTTATACAGATAGGGGTGTAGATATTTCCATGTTTATAGAGATGGTGGTGTAGATATTTCCACGTTTATACAGATCACGGTGTAGATATTTGCTTGTTTATACAAATAGCGGTGTAGTTATTTCCATGTTTATACAGATAGCGGTGTAGATATTTCCATGTATATACAGATGACTGTGTAGATATTTCCATGTATATACAGATGGCTGTGTAGATATATCCATGTTTATACAGATAGCGGTGTAGTTGTTTCCATGCTCATAGAGATAGCGGTGTAGGTATTTCCATGTTTATAGACATAGCGGTGTAGATATTTCCATGTTTATATAGATGGAGTTGTAGATATTTCCATGTATATACTGATAGCGGTGTTGATATTTTCACATTTATACAGATAGCGATGTAGATATTTCCATGTTTATACAGATGGCAGTGTAGATATTTCCATATTTATACAGATGTCTTTGTAGATATTTCCATGTGTATACAGATGGTATTGTAGGTATTTCCATGTTTATACATATGGTGGCGTAGATATTTCCATGTTTATTCAGATGACTGTGTAGATATTTTCATGTTTTTACAGATGGCAGTGTAGATATTTCAATGTTTATAGAGATGGCGCTGTAGATATTTCCATGTTTAAACAGACACCGGTGTAGATATTTCCATGTTTATACAGACCGCAGTGTAGATATTTCCATGTTTATAGAGACAGCAGGGTAGATATTTCCATGTTTGTACAGATGGCAGTGTTGATGTTTCCATCTATACACAGATTGCCGTGTAGGTATTTCCATGTGTATACAGATGGCTTTGTAGATATTTCCATATTTACAGAGATGGTGGTGTAGATATTTTCATGTTTACACAATTGACTGAATAGGTATTTCCATGTTTATACAGATGGCGGTGTATATATTTCCAAGTTTATAGAGATAGCGGTGTAGATATGTCCATATTTATACAGATAATGTTGTAGAAGTTTCCATGTTTATACAGATAGCGGTGTAAATATTTCCATGTTTATACAGATCACGGTGTAGATATTTCCATGTTTATAGAGATAGCGGTGTTGATATTTCCATGTTTGTACAGATCGCGGTGTAGATATTTCCATGTTTATACAGACCGTGGTGTAGATATTTCCATGTTTATACAGATAGCGGTGCAGATACTTCCATTTTTGTATAGATGGCGGTGTTGATATTTCCATCTATACAGAGATGACCGTGTAGATATTTCCATGTTTATACAGATGGCGGCGCAGATATTTCCATGGATATGTAGATGGCGGTGTAGATATTTCCATGTTTATACAGATAGCGGTGTAGTTATTTCCATGTTTATATAGATAGCGGTGTAGATATTTCCATTTATGTACACATGGCTGTGTAGATATTTCCATGTTTATACAGATAACTTTGTAAGTATTTCCATGTTTATACAGATGGCGGTGTAGATATTTCGATGTTTATAGAGATAGCAGTGGAGATATTTCCATGCTTATACAGATAGTGGTGTAGATATTTCCATGTTTATACTGATCGTTGTGTAGATATTTCCATGTTTATAGATATGGCGGTGTAGATATTTCCATGTTCATAGAGATAGCGGTGTTGATTTTTCCATGATTATAGAGATAGCGGTGTGGATATTTCTATGTTTATACAGATAGGGGTGTAGATATTTCCATGTTTATAGACATGGCAGTGTAGATATTTCCATGTTTATACAGATCACGGTGTAGATATTTCCTTGTTTATACAAATAGCGGTGTAGTTATTTCCATGTTTATACAGATAGCGGTGTAGTTATTTCCATGTATATACAGATGGCTGTGTAGATAATTCCATGTTTATACAGATGGCTGTGTAGATATTTAGATGTTTATACAGATGACTTTGTAGGTATTTCCATGTTTATACAGATGGCGGTGTAGATATTTCCATGTTTATACAGATCGTTTTGTAGATATTTCCATGTTTATACAGATCACGTTGTAGATATTTCCATGTTTATACAGATCGCGGTGTAGATATTTCCATGTTTATACAGATAGCGGTGTAGATATTTCCATGTTTATAGAGATAGCGGTGTAGATATTTCCATGTTTGTACAGATGGTGGTGTTGATGTTTCCATCTATACAAAGATTGCCGTGTAGGTATTTCCATGTGTATACAGATGGCATTGCAGATATTTCCATGTTTATACAGATGGTGGTGTAGATATTTCCATGTTTACACAGATGACTGTATAGGTATTTCCATGTTTATACAGAGGGCGGTGTAGATATTTCCTAGTTTATAGAGATAGCGGTGTAGATATTTCCATATTTATACAGATAACGGTGTAGAAGTTTCCATGTTTATACAGATAGCGGTGTAAATATTTCCATGTTTATACAGATCACGGTGTAGATATTTCCATGTTTATAGAGATAGCGTTGAAGATATTTCCATGTTTATACAGATAGCGGTGTAGATATTTCCATGTTTATACAGACCGCGGTGTAGATATTTCCATGTTTATACAGATAGCGGTGCAGATATTTCCATGTTTGTAGAGATGGCGGTGTTGATATTTCCATCTATACACAGATTACCGTGTAGACATTTCCATGTTTATACAGATGGCGGCGCAGTTATTTCCATGGATATGTAGATGGCGGTGCAGATATTTCCATGTTTATACAGATAGCGGTGTAATTATTTCCATGTTTATACAGATAGCGGTGTAGTTAATTCCATGTATGTGCACATGGCTGTGTAGATATTTCCATGTTTATACAGATGGCGGTGTACATATTTCCATGTTTATACAGATGGCGGTGTATATATTTCCATGTTTATACAGATGACATTGTAGGTATTTCCATGTTTATACAGATGGCGGTGTAGATATTTCCATGTTTACAGAGATAGCTGTTTAGATATTTCCATGTTTACACAGATAGCGGTCTAGATATTTCCATGTTTATACAGATCGCGGTGTAGATATTTCCATGTTTATACAGATCACGGTGTAGATATTTCCATGTTTATACAGCTCGCGTTGCAGATATTTATATCTTTATACAGATGGCATTGTAGATATTTCCTTATTCACACAGATGGCGGTGTAGACGTTTCCATGTTTATACAGATGGCGGAGTAGATAGTTCCATCTTTATGGAGATGGCAGTGTAGATATTTTCATGTTTATACAGATGGCGGTGTAGATATTTCCATGTTTATAGAGATAGCAGTGTAGATATTTACATGTTTATACAGATGGCTCTGTAGATATTTCCATGTGTATACAGATGGCATTGTAGATATTTCCATGTTTATAGAGATAGCAGTGTAGATATTTCCATGTTTGTACAGATGGCGGTGTTGATATTTCCATCTATACACAGATGGCCGTGTAGATATTTCCATGTTTATACAGATGGCGGCGTAGATATTTACATGGTTATGCAGATGGCGGTGTAGATATTTCCATGTTTATACAGATAGCGGTGTAGATATTTCCATGTTTACACAGATGGTGGTGTAGATATTTCCGTGTTTATACACATGGCGGAGTAGATAGTTCCATCTTTATGGAGATGGCAGTGTAGATATTTTCATATTTATAGAAATGGCGGTGTAGATATTTCCATATTTATAGAGATAGCGGTGTAGATATTTCCATCTTTCTACAGATAGCGGTGTAGAAAATTCCATGTATGTGCACACGACTGTGTAGATATTTACATGTTTATACAGATGGCGGTGTAGGTATTTCCATGTTTATACAGATGGCGGTGTAGATATTCCATGTATATACAGATGACTTTGTAGGTATTTCCATGTTTATACAGATGGCGGTGTAGATATTTCCATGTTTACAGAGATAGCTGTTTAGATATTTCCATGTTTACACAGATAGCGGTCTAGATATTTCCATGTTTATGCAGATTACGGTGTAGATATTTCCATGTTTATACAGATCACGGTGTAGATATTTCCATGTTTATACAGCTCGCGTTGCAGATATTTATATCTTTATACAGATGGCATTGTAGATATTTCCTTATTCACACAGATGGCGGTGTAGACGTTTCCATGTTTATACAGATGGCGGACTAGTTAGTTACATGTTTATGGAGATGGCAGTGTAGATATTTCCATGTTTATACAGATAACTTTGTAAGTATTTCCATGTTTATACAGATAGGGGTGTAGATATTTCAATGTTTATACTGATTTTGGTGTAGATATTTCCATGTTTATAGAGATGGCGGTGTAGATATTTCCATGTTTATAGAGATAGCGGTGTTGATTTTTCCATGTTTATAGAGATAGCGGTGTGGATATTTCCATGTTTATACAGATAGGGGTGTGGATATTTCCATGTTTATAGAGATGGCGGTGTAGATATTTCCATGTTTATACAGATCACGGTGTAGATATTTCCTTGTTTATACAAATAGCGCTGTAGTTATTTCCATGTTTATACAGATAGCGGTGTAGATATTTCCATGTTTATACAGATGACTTTGTCAGTATTTCCATGTTTATACAGATGGCGGTGTAGATATTTCCACTTTTATGGAGATAGCTGTGTAGATATTTGCATGTTCATACAGATCGTGGTGTAAATATTTCCATGTTTATACAGATACCGGTGCACATATTTCCATGTTTATACAGACCGCAGTGTAGATATTTCCATGTTTATAGAGATAGCGGTGTAGATATTTCCATGTTTGTACAGATGGCGGTGTTGATGTTTCCATCTATACACAGATTACCGTGTAGGTATTTCCATGTGTATACAGATGACATTGTAGATATTTCCATGTTTATACAGATGGTGGTGTAGATATATCCATGTTTATACAGATGACTGTATAGGTATTTCCATGTTTTTACAGATGGCATTGTAGATATTTCCATGTTTATAGAGATAGCAGTGTAGATATTTCCATGTTTAAAGAGATAGCAGTGTAGATATTTCCATGTTTGTACAGATGGCGGTGTTGATGTTTCCATCTATACACAGATTGCCGTGTAGGTATTTCCATGTGTATACAGATGGCATTGTAGATATTTCCATGTTTATACAGATGGTGGTGTAGATATTTCCATGTTTACACAGATGACTGCATAGGTATTTCCATGTTTATACAGATGGCGGTGTAGATATTTCCATGTTTATAGACATAGCCGTGTAGATATTTCCATATTTATACAGATAACGGTGTAGAAATTTCCATGTTTATACAGATATCGGTGTAAATATTTCCATGTTTATACAGATCACGGTGTTGATACTTCCATGTTTATAGAGATAGCGGTGTATATATTTCCATGTTTATACAGATAGCGGTGTAGATATTTCCATGTTTATACAGACCGCGGTGTAGTTATTTCCATGTTTATACAGATAGTGGTGCAGATATTTCCATATTTGTACAGATGGCGGTGTTGATATTTCCATCTATACACAGATGACCGTGTAGATATTTCCATGCTTATACAGGTGGCGGTGTAGATATTTCCATGTTTATACAGATAACTTTGTAAGTATTTCCATGTTTATTCAGATGGCGGTGTAGATATTTCGATGTTTATAGACATAGCAGTGGAGATATTTCCATGTTTATACAAAGAGCGGTGTAGTTATTTCCATGTTTATATAGATAGCGGTGTAGATATTTCTATGTATATACACATGGCTGTGTAGATATTTCCATGTTTATACAGATGGCGGTTTAGATATTTCCATGTTTATACAGATAATTTTGTAAGTAATTCCATGTTTATACAGATGGCGGTATAGATATTTCGATGTTTATGGAGATAGCAGTGGAGATATTTCCATGTTTATACAGACAGCGGTTTAGATATTTCCATGTTTATACTGATCACGGTGTAGATATTTCCATGTTTATACAGCTACCGGTGCAGATATTTTCATGTTTATTCAGACTGCAGTGTAGGTATTTCTATGTTTTTTCAGATAGCGGTGTAGATCATTCCATGTTTGTACAGATGGCGGTGTTGATATTTCCATCTATACACAGATTTCCGTGTAGTTATTACCATCTTTATAAAGATGGCCTTGTAGATATTTCCATGGATATGCAGATGGCGGTGTGGATATTTCCATGTTTATAGAGATAGCGGTGTAGGTATTTCCATGTTTATAGACATAGCGGTGTAGATATTTCCATCTTTATATAGATGGCATTGTAGATATTTCCATGTTTATACCGATAGCGGTGTTCGTATTTCCACGTTTATACAGATAGCGATGTAGATATTTCCAAGTTTATACAGCTCGCGGTGCAGATATTTATATCTTTATACAGATGGCATTGCAGATATTTCCTTATTCACACAGATGGCGGTGTAGATGTTTCCATGTTTATACAGATGGCGGAGTAGGTAGTTCCATGTTTATGGAGATGGCAGTGTAGATATTTTCATGTTTATAGAAATGGCGCTGTAGATATTTCCATATTTATAGAGATGTCTCTATAGATATTTCCATGTGTATACAGATGGTATTGTAGGTATTTCCATGTTTATACAGATGGTGGTGTGGATATTTCCATGTTTATTCAGATGACTGTGTAGATATTTCCATGTTTTTACAGATGGCAGTGTAGATATTTCAATGTTTATAGAGATGGCGCTGTAGATATTTCCATGTTTATACACATAACGGTGGAGATATTTCCATGTTTATACAGACAGCAGTGGAGATATTTCCATGTTTATACACATAGCGGTGTACATATTTCCATGTTTCTAGAGACAGCGGTGTATGTATTTCCATGTTTATTCATATAGCGGTGCAGATATTTCCATGTTTATACAGATGCCTATGCAGATATTTCCATATTTATACAGAGTGCTGTGTAGATATTTCCATGTTTATACAGATGGCAGTGTAGATATTTCCATGTTCCTCCAGATGACTGTGTAGGTATTTCCATGTTTATACAGATGGCTTTGTAGATATTTCCATGTTTATAGAGATAGCGGTGCAGATATTTCCATGTTTATACAGATAGCGGTGTAAATATTTCCATGTTTATACAGATCGTGGTGTAGATATTTCCTTGTTTATACAGACCGCAGTGTAGGTATTTCCATGTTTATAGAGATAGCAGTGTAGATATTTCCAGGTTTGTACAGATGGCGCTGTGGATATTTCCATCTATACACAGATTGCCGTGTAGGTATTTCCATGTGTATACAGATGGCATTGTAGATATTTCCATGTTTATACACATAGCAGTGTAGATATTTCCATGTTTATACAGATAGCAGTGGAGATATTTCCATGTTTACAGACACTGCGGTATAGATATTTCCATGTTTATACAGATAGCGGTGTAGATATTTCCATGTTTACAGAGATAGCAGTGTAGGTATTTCCATCTTTGCACAGATTGCTGTGCAGATATATCCATTTTTACACAGATTGCTGTGCAGATATTTCCAAGTTTCCACAGATAGCTGTGTAGATATTTCCATGTTTACACAGATAGCGTTGCAGATATTTCCATGTTTATACAGATCATGGTGTAGATATTTCCATGTTTATACAGATTGCGGTGTTGATATTACCATGTTTACCGGGATAGCGGTGCAAATATTTCCACATTTATACAGATAGCGGTGTAGTTATTAGCATGTTTATTCAGATAGCAGTGTAGATATTTCCATGTATTAACAGATGTCTGTGTATATATTTCCATGTTTAAACAGATGGCGGTGTAGATATTTCCTTGTTTATACAAATAGCGGTGTAGTTATTTCCATGTTTATACAGATGGCGGTGTAGATATTTCCATGTATATACAGATGGCTGTGTAGATATTTCCATGTTTATACAGATGACTTTTTAGGTATTTCCATGTTTATACAGATGGCGGTGTAGATATTTCCATGTTTGTAGAGATAGCTGTGTAGATATTTCCATGTTTATACAGATGGCGGGGTAGATATTTCCATGTTTATACAGATCGCGGTGTAGATATTTCCATGTTGATACAGATCGCGGTATAGATATTTCCATGTTAATACAGATCGCAGTGTTGATATTTCCATGTTTATACAGATAGCGGTGTAGATATTTCCATGTTTATAGAGATAGCGCTGTAGATATTTCCATGTTTATACAGATGGCGGTGTAGATATTTCCATGTTTATAGAGATGGCGGTGTAGATATTTCTATGTTTATAGAGATAGCGGTGTAGACATATCCATGTTCATAGAGACAGCAGTCAGGATATTTCCATGTTTATAGAGATAGCAGTGTAGATATTTCCATTTTTATGGAGATCGCGGTTTAAATATTTCATATTTATACAGATATCGGTGTAGATATTTCCATGTTTATACAGATTGCGGTGTAGATATTTCCATGTTTATACAGATCGCGGTGTAGATATTTCCATGTTTATACAGATATCGGTGTAGATATTTCCATGTATATACACATGGCTGTGAAGATATTTCCATGTTTATACAGATGGCGGTGTATAAATTTCCATGTTTATACAGATCGCGGTGTAGATATTTCCATGTTTATACAGATAGCGGTGTAGATATTTCCATGTATATACACATGGCTTTGAAGATATTTCCATGTTTATACAGATGGCGGTGTAGAAATTTCCATGTTTATACAGATCGCGGTGTAGGTATTTCCATGTTTATACAGATAGCGGTGTAGATATTTCCATGTTTATACAGAAGCCTATGCAGATATTTCCATATTTATACAGAGGGCTGTGTAGATATTTCTATGTTTATACAGACGGCAGTGTAGATATCTAAATGTTCCTACACATGACTGTGTAGGTATTTCCATGTTTCTACAGATGACTGTGTAGATATTTCCATGTTTGTACAGATGGCAGTATAGATATTTCCATGTTTATAGAGATAGCGGTGTAGATATTTTCATGTTTATACAGATTGCGGTGGAGATATGTCCATGTTTATACAGATAGCAATGGAGATATTTCCACGTTAATACACATAGCGGTGTAGATATTTCCATGTTTATACAGATAGCGTTGTAGATATTTCCATGTTTATACAGATGGCTGTGCCGATATTTCCATGTGTATACAGAGTTCTCTGTAGATATTTCCGTGTTTATATAGATGACAGTGTAGATATTTCCAGGTTTATACAGATGACTCTGTAGATATTTCCATGTTAATGCCGATGGCGGTGTAGATATTTCCATGTTTATACAGATAGCGGTGTAGGTATTTTCATGTTTATAGAGATAACGGTTTAAATATTTCCATCTTTATACAGATAGTGGTGTAGATATTTCCATGTTTTTACAGATGGCGGTGTAGATACAGCCATGTTTCTGAGTATGGCAGTGTAGATATTTTCATGTTTACATTGACGGCGGTGTAGATATTTCCATGTTTACAGAGATTGCGGTGTAGATATTTCCATGTTTATAATGCAAGTGGTCTAGGTATTTCCATGTTTATTGAGATAGATGTGTAGACATTTCCATATTTATACAGGTAGCGGTGTAGTTATTTCCATGTTTATACAGATAGTGGTGTAGATATTTCCACGTTTTACAGATAGCTGTGTAAATATTTCCCTGTTTACACAGATAGCGTTGTAAATATTTCCATGTTTACACAGATAGCGTTGTAGATATTTCCATGCTTACACAGATTGCGGTGTAGATATTTCCAAGTTTACACAGATAGCTGTGTAGATATTTCCATGTTTACACAGATAGCGTTGTAGATATTTCCTTGTTTATAGAGATAGCGGTGTAGGTATTTCCATGTTTTTAAAGATACCAGTGTAGTTATATCCGTGTTAATAAAGATAGCGGTGGAGATATTTCCATGTTTATACAGATAGCGGTGTAAAAATTTCCATGTTTATACAGATGGCGGTGTAGATATTTCCATGTTTATAGAGATAGCTGTGTAGATATTTCCATGTTTACACAGATAACGGTCTAGATATTTCCATGTTTATAGAGATCGCGGTGTAGATATTTCCATGATTATACAGATAGCGGTGTAGATATTTCCATGTTTATACAGATGGCGGTGTAGATATTTCCATGTTTATAGAGATGGCTGTGTAAATATTTCCATGTTTATAGTGCAAGTGGTGTAGGTATTTCCATGTTTATAGAGATAGCGGTGTAGACATTTCCATATTTATAGAGATAACAGTGTAGAAATTTCCATGTTTATACAGATATCGGAGTAAATATTTCCATGTTTATACAGATCACGGTGTAGATATTTCCATGTTTATACAGACCGCAGTGTAGATAATTCCATATTTATAGAGATAGAGGTGTAGATATTTCCATGTTTATACAGATAGCCATGTAGAGATTTCCATGTTTATACAGACCGTGGTGTAAATATTTACATGTTCATACAGATAGCGTTGCAGATATTTCCATGTTCAGAAAGATGGCAGTGTTGATATTTCCATCTATACACAGATGACTGTGTAGATATTTCCATTTTTATACAGATGGCGGCGCAGATATTTCTATGGATATGTAGATGGAGGTGTAAATATTTCCATGTTTATACAGAAAGTGGAGTAGTTATTCCATGTTTATATAGATAGCGGTGTAGATATTTCCATGTATACATATGGCTGTGTAGATATTTCCATGTTTATTCAGAAGGCGGTGTATATATTTCCATGTTTATACAGATAACTTTGTAAGTATTTCCATGTTTATACAGATGGCAGTGTAGATATTTCGATGTTTATAGAGATAGCAGTGGAGATATTTCCATGTTTATACAGATAGCGGTGTAGATATTTCCAAGTTTATACTGATCGCTGTGTAGATGTTTCCATGTTTATAGAGATGGCGGTGTAGATATTTCCATGTTCATAGAGATAGCGGTGTTGACTTTTCCATTTTTACAGAGATAGCGGTGTGGATATTTCCATGTTTATACAGATAGGGGTGTAGATATTTCCATGTTTATAGAGATGGCTTGGTAGATATTTCCATGTTTATACAGATCACGGTGCAGATGTTTCCATGTTTATACAGATCATGGTATTGATATTTCCATGTTTATACAGATCGCGGTGTTGATATTACCATGTTTATAGGGATAGCGGTGCAAATATTTCCACATTTATACAGATAGCGGTGTTGTTATAAGCATGTTTATACAGATAGCGGTGTAGATATTTCCATGTATAAACAGATGTCTGTGTATATATTTCCGTGTTTAAAGAGATGGCGGTGTAGATATTTCCTTGTTTATAGAAATAGCGGTGAAGTTATTTCCATGTTTATAGAGATAGCGGTGTAGATTTTCCATGTATATACAAATGGCTGTGTAGATATTTCCATGTTTATACAGATGGCTGTGTAGATATTTCCATGTTTATACAGAGGACTTTGTAGGTATTTCCATGTTTATACATATGGCGGTGTAGATATTTCCATGTTTATAGAGATAGCTGTGTAGATATTTGCATGTTTATACAGATTGCGGTGTAGATATTTCCATGTTTATACAGATCGCGGTGTAGATATTTCCATGTTTATACAGATCGCGGTGTAGATATTTCCATGTTTATACAGATCGCGGTGTAGATATTTCCATGTTTATACAGATAGCGGTGTAGATACTTCCATGTTTATACAGATAGCGCTGTAGATATTTCCATGTTTATACAGATGGCGGTGTAGATATTTCCATGTTTATAGAGATGGCGGTGTAGGTATTTCCATGTTTATAGAGATAGCGGTGTAGGTATGTCCATGTTCATATAGATAGCAGTGAGGATATTTCCATGTTTATACAGATAGCAGTGTAGATATTTCCATTTTTATAGAGATAGCGGTTTAGATATTTCATATTGATACAGACAGCGGTGAAGATATTTCCATGTATATACAGATAGCGGTGTAGATATTTCCATGTTTATACACATGACTGTGTAGGTATTTCCATGTTTATACAGATGGCTTTGTAGATATATCCATGTTTATAGAGATAGCGGTCCAGATATTTCCATGTTTATACAGATAGCGGTGTAAATATTTCCATGTTTATACAGATCGTGGTGTAGATATTTCCATGTTTATACAGATAGCGGTGTAGATATTTCCATGTTTATACAGATGGCGGTGTAGATATTTCCATGATTATAGAGATAGTGGTGTAGATATTTCCATATTTATACAGACAACTGTGTAGATATTTTCATGTTTATACAGATAGCGGTGTAAATATTTCCATGTTTATACAGATCATGGTGCAGGTATTTCCATGTTTATACAGATAGCGGTGTAGATATTTCCATGTTTATACAGATCGCGGTGTTGATATTACCATGTTTATAGGGATAGCGGTGCAAATATTTCCACATTTATACAGATAGCGGTGTAGATATTTCCATGTATAAACAGATGTCTGTGTATATATTTCCGTGTTTAAAGAGATGGCAGTGTAGATATTTCCTTGTTTATAGAAATAGCGGTGTAGTTATTTCCATGTTTATAGAGATAGCGGTGTAGGTTTTCCATGTATATACAGATGGCTGTGTAGATATTTCCATGTTTATACAGAAGACTTTGTAGGTATTTCCATGTTTATACATATGGCGGTGTAGATATTTCCATGTTTATAGAGATAGCTGTGTAGATATTTCCATGTTTATACAGATTGCGGTGTAGATATTTCCATGTTTATACAGATCTTGGTGTAGATATTTCAAAGTTTATACAGATCGCGGTGTAGATATTTCCATGTTTGTACAGATCGCGGTGTAGATATTTCCATGTTTATACAGATAGCGGTGTAGATACTTCCATGTTTATACTGATAGCGCTGTAGATATTTCCATGTTTATACAGATGGCGGTGTAGATATTTCCATGTTTATAGAGATGGCGGTGTAGGTATTTCCATGTTTATAGAGATAGCAGTGTAGGTATGTCCATGTTCATAGAGATAGCGGTGTTGATTTTTCCATGTTCATACAGATCACGGTGTAGATATTTCCATTTTTATACAGATCGCGGTGTAGATATTTCCATGTTTATACAGATCATGGTGAAGATATTTCCATGTTTATACAGATCACGGTGTTGATATTACCATGTTTATACGGATAGCGGTGTAGATATTTCCTTGTTTATAGAGATAGCGGTGTAGTTATTTCCATCTTTATACAGATTGCAGTATAGATATTTCCATCTTTATACAGTTGGCGGTGTAGATATTTCCATGTTTATACAGATGGCAGTGAAGATATTTCCATGTTTATACAGATAATGGTAAAGATATTTCCATGTTTATACAGATGTCGATGTAGATACCTCCATGTTTCTGAAGATGGCGGTGTAGATATTTTCATGTTTATAGAGATGGCGGTGTAGATATTTCCATGTTTATACAGATGTCTGTGTAGATTATTCCATGTTTATGCAGATAGCGTTGTAGATATTTCCATGTTTATAGAGATGGCGGTCTAGTTATTTCTAAGTTTATAGAGATAGCGGTGTAAATATTTCCATGTTAATAGAGATGGTGGTGCAAGTATTTTCATGTTTATAGAGATAGCGGTGTAAATATTTCCATGTTAATAGAGATGGTGGTGTAAGTATTTTCATGTTTATAGAGATAGCGGTGTAGATATTTCCATGTTTATACAGATAGCGGTGTTGGCATTTCCATGTTTATACAGATAGCGGTGTAGATATTTCCATGTTTATACAGATAGCGGTGGAGATATATCCTTGTCTATAGAGATAGCGGTGTACTTATTTAAATATTTATACAGATTGCGGTGTAGATATTTCCATCTTTATACAGATGGCGGTGTAGACATTTCCATGTTTATAGAGATGGCAGTGAAGATATTTCCATGTTTTTAAAGATATTGGTGTAGATATTTCCATGTTTATATAGATAGCGGTGTAGATACATCCATGTTTCTGAAGATGGCGGTGTAGATATATTCATTTTTATAGAAATGTAGGTGTAGATATTTCCATGTATATAGAGATAGCAGTGTAGATATTTTCATGTTTATAGAGAAAGCGGTGTAGTTATTTCCATTTTTATAGAGACAGCGGTGTAGATATTTGCATATTTAAACATATAGCGGTGTAGGTATTTCATTGTTTATACAGATTGCGGTGTAGATATTTCCATGTTTCTACAGATGGCAGTGTAGATATTTCCTTGTTTATACAGACAGCGGTGTAGATATTTCCACTTTTATACAGGTAGCGGTGTAGATATTTCCATGTTTACACAGATAGCGGTGTAGATATTTCCATCTTTGCACAGATTGCTGAGTAGATATTTCCATGTTTACGCAGATAGCTGTGAAGGTATTTCCAAGTTTACACAGATAGCTGTGTAGATATTTCCATGTTTACACACATAGCATGGTAGATATTTCCATGTTTATACAGATCGCGGTGTAGATATTTCCATGTTTATACAGATCATGGTATAGATATTTCGAAGTTTATACAGATCGCGGTGTTGATATTACCATGTTTATAGGGATAGCGGTGCAAATATTTCCAAATTCATGCAGATAGCGGTGTAGATATTTCCATGTATAAACAGATGTCTGTGTATATATTTCCATATTTAAACAGATGGCGGTGTAGATATTTCCTTGTTTATACAAATAGCGGTGTAGTTATTTCCATGTTTATACACATCACGGTGTAGATATTTCCTTGTTTATACAAATTGCGGTGTAGTTATTTCCATGTTTATACAGTTAGCGGTGTAGATATTTCCTTGCTTATACAAATAGCGGTGTAGATATTTCCATGTTTATACAGATCACGGTGTAGAGATTTCCTTGTTTATACAAATTGCGGTGTAGTTATTCCATGTTTATACAGATAGCGGTGTAGATATTTCCATGTATATACAGATGGCTGTGTAGATATTTCCATGTTTATACAGATGGCTGTGTAGATATTTCCATGTTTATACAGATGACTTTGTAGGTATTTCCATGTTTATACAGATGGCGGTGTAGATATTTCCATGTTTATAGAGATAGCTGTGTAGATATTTCCATGTTTATACAGATAACGGTGTAGATATTTACATGTTCATACAGATAGCGGTGTAGATATTTCCATGTTTTTACAGATATGGTTGTAGATATTTCCATGTTTACACAGATTGCGGTGGAGTTATTTCCATCTTTCTACAGATGGCATTGTAGATATTTCAATGTTTATACAGATGGCGGTGTAGGTATTTCCATGTTTATATAGATGGTGGTGTAGATATTACCATGTTTATACAGATAGCGGTGTAGATATTTCCATGTTTATACAGATCGCGGTGAAGGTATTTCAATGTTTATACAGATGGCGGTGTAGATATTTCCATGTTTATACAGATGGCTGTGTAGATATTTCCATGTGTATACAGATGGCATTGTAGATATTTCCATGTTTATACAGATGACTGTGTAGGTATTTCCATGTTTTTACTGATGGCAGTGCAGATATTTCCATGTTTATAGAGATAGCGGTGTAGATATTTTCATGATTATACAGATTGCGGTGGAGATATGTCCATGTTTATACAGATAGCGGTGTAGATGCATCCATGTTTCTGAAGATGGCGGTGTAGATATTTTCATGTTTATAGAGATGGAGGTGTAGATATTTCCATGTATATAGAGATAGCAGTGTAGATATTTTCATGTTTATAGAGAAAGCGGTGTAGGTATTTCCATGTTTATAGAGATAGTGGTGTAGATATTTCCATATTTATATAGATAGCGTTGTAGTTATTTCCATGTTTATACAGATTGCCGTGTAGATATTTCCATGTTTCTACACATGGCGGTGGAGATATTTCCTTGTTTATACAGACAGAGGTGTAGATATTTCCATGTGTATACAGGTGGCGGTGTAGATATTTCCATGTTTACAGAGATAGCGGTGTAGATATTTCCATCCTTGCACAGATTGCTGTGTAGATATTTCCATTTTTACACAGATTGCTGGGAAGATATTTCCAAGTTTACACAGATAGCTGTGTATATATTTCCATGTTTACACAGATAGCATTGTATATATTTCCATGTTTATACAGATAGCGGTTTAGATATTTCAATGTTTATACAGATAGCGGTGTAGATATTTCCATGTTTATACAGATAGCGGTGGAGATATTTCCCTGTTTATACAGATAGCGATGCAGATATTTCCATGTTTATACAGATAGCGGTGTAGATATTTCCATGTTTATAGAGATAGCGGTGTAGATATTTCCATGTTTCTACAGATGTCTGTGTAGATATTTCCATGTGTGTACAGATGGCAGTGTAGATATTTCCATGTTTATACAGATGGCGCTGTAGATATTTCCATGTTTACACAGATGGCAGTGTAGATATTTCCATGTTTATACAGATAGCGGTGTAGGTATTTCCATGTTTACAGAGATAGCCGTGTAGATATTTCCATCTTTGCACAGATTGCGGTGTAAGTATTGTCAAATTTACACAGATAGCGGTGTAGATATTTGCAAATTTACACAGACAGCTGTGTAGATATTTCCATGTTTACAGAGATAGCATAGTAGATATTTCCATGTTTATACAG